>NC_143012.1:65697064-66442897 GCF_055824585.1 Amblyomma mixtum | reverse complement strand
CACTCGGTAGGGGCTCTGGCGGGGGGGTCGGGCGTGCTGGTCGGTTATAATGCGATGCTTGGCAATCGGCGTTTGTCGGATCTTCGGCGATGACGAGAAGCACTCGCTGTAGCTTCAAAGGAGATTGCGGATCCCATCTTGTCTGTTCCGGGGCAAGGCTGGGAGAGCGGGAAGAAGTCTCGTACGTCGGATATTTCGTCGAGGAATGCAATCGTCGTTCCTCTGTTAACGTGCCCGAGGCTTGTCCTCTGCGGAAATGTGCTATGCCCCTTGCGATGCCGATTCCTCGGTCGAGAAGCAACTGCATGTTCCCCTCGATAACGGCTTCAGTGTTATTCGCTTCCGTGGCGCCTACGGTTATGATGACGCTTCAGCGGGGTGGGACACTCACTTGTTCCTCCAGGACACTAAGCGCCACGTGACGTTTTGGAGTTCTCATCGTTGGGATGGCCTCGTCCGTGGAAAATGTGATCATCTTGGATCGCAGGTCGATGACCGCCTCATGCTCATTAAGGAAATCCATGCCCAAGATCACTTCGCGGGAACATTGCCGCATTACTACGAAGGTCGCGGGATAGGTATGTCCTTTGAGAGTCACTCGCGCTGTGCATCGTCCTAATGACGTAATGAGGTGGCCTTCTGCGGTGCGAATTTGTCGGCCGTCCCAAGCGGTCGTTACTTTCCTCAGCTGCGCAGCGAATGATCCATTCATCACCGAATAATCGGTTCCCGTGTCGACTAGAGCGGTGACTTTGCGGCCCTCGATAACCACTTCTAAGTCGGATGTCCTAGCTCTGGAGTTTAACGTCGTCCTCGGCGTCGGGTCACGGCTTCGTCGGATATGTGAATTGTGGGTGGGGCGTATGGTTGAAGCTTTTCCTGACGGCGACGTCGTTTTGAAGGCGGTTCGCGTCGTGGTCGAGGTTGTAGTTGCATCGGGCGTCCGCGTAGTGGGTGCGCCGTCTTCATACGGCATGGTCGCTGTAGGATCTTCGTCGGTTCCTCGGCAAGCAACCTGTCCTCCGCAGGTTGCTTTGTTTAGTTTCCCCTACGTGGGCTAGGGGCCCTTCCTCGGACAGCCGCGGTGTAGCTGCGGCCCGGTGATGCAAATCGTGCGGTGGACGGCGACGGCGAGCCGGAAAGACGGCTTGACGACGTGTACTCCCCTCTGTGCAGGTAGTCGTCGATTTCCCGTGGTCGCTGGCCGGGGAATGGTCGTGGGGCGTCGATGGCGAAACCACGCAGGCGGATGCGTCTGTACGGACAGTAGCGAAGTACAAGACCTGCTTCGCCGCAATGGAAGCACAACGGGCGGTTGTTGGAAGGCCTCCAGGCGTCGCACTTCCTGGGGCTTGGGCGTCGTTCGTAGGCAGGGCGGGCGGGGCAGGGGTCGGCGTTCGGGACAGCTGGTTCACGTCGAAGAGGCGGACTTTGGCTCTCGCGTTCGGGCTGAGGACTGCGTAGTGTAGCGGCGTAGGTTAAGGCTGGAGCTTCAGTTGGAGGCGAAGATGGCGGGGTGCCAAGCGCATGCTGCACTTCTTCAAGTACTATTTCCTCAAGGGTCGCTACTTGAGGCTAGTTGGAAGATGGTAGCAGGCGACGCAGCTCTTCCCGTACAATTTCTGGGATAACATCCCGCAGGCTGCCTCCGAATGCTGTGCCATCCCAGAGGGCAGTCGAGGTCACTTGGGGCAGTCGAGGAAAATGACGCGCTCGTGCTTCCGAGGTTCTCTCTATGGCGGCTGCTTCACTGGTGAATTCCGCGACCGTCTCCGCTGGGTTGCGTGTCAGACCGCCGAAAAGCGCCTCTTTAGCACCACGCATCAGAGCAGCCCGAGCCGTCTCGAAGAAGATCACGCGAAAGCCGCACAATCCGTACTAACCGAAGGCTAAGGGCGAAGCAGCCCTCGTCTCCAGAGGTGTCCACCAGAATTCGGACTGCTACCGGTCCGCACGCGAGCGAAGAAGGACCACTCAATTTCGACTTCAGCCATGGAGACGACATCAGCCCCCATTATTTTACACCATCCCCGACTGCCGTCCACGTTCAACGCTTCACCGGGCGAGGATCCCGAGGAATGGCTGGAACAGTTTGGACGTGTCGCCGTGTTACACAGCTGGGACGACCAGACTAAAATGAGCCTTGTTTACTTAGCCTTGGGAAGGACCAGCGAAAATTTGGTTCGAGAATAACGAAGATTCTTTAGCGACGTGGGAATTATTCAAACGGGAGTTCCTGAAGGCCTTCACGAGCATCATCAGGAAAGAAAGAGCTCAGCTGCTTCTACAGTCACGCATCCAACACCCGAACGAGTCAGTGACCGCATACGTAGAAGATATGAAGCGCCTTTTCGACGAGTCGATCGTCACATGGCGGAGGAGCTGAAGGTGGAGCTTTTGATGCGTGGTGCTAAAGAGGTACTTTTCTGCGGTCTGACCCGCAACCCACCGAAGACGGTCGCGGAGTTCACCAGTGAAGCAGCCGCCATTGAGAGAACCTTGGAAGCACGAGCGCGTCATTTTCCTAGACAGCCCGAAGTGACCTCGACTGCCCTCTCGGATGGCACAGCTTTCGGCGGCAACCTGCGGGATGTTATCCGAGAAATTGTACGGGAAGAGCTGCGTCGCCTGCTACCGTCTTCCAACCAGCCTCAAGTAGCGACCCTTGAGGAAATCGTACGCGAAGAAGTGCAGCATGCGCTTGGCACCCCGCCATCTTTGCCTCCAACTGAAGCTCCACCTTAACCTACACCACTGCACTACGCAGCCCTCAGCCCCAACGCGAAAGGCGAGGTCCGCCTCTTCGACGTGAACCAGCTGTTCCCGAACGCCATCTCCCTGCCCCTACACGCCCAGCCTACGAACGACGCCCAAGCCCCAGGAGGTGCGACGCCTGGAGAACTTCCAACAACCTCCCGTTGTGCTTCCATTGCGGCGAAACCGGTCATATACTTCGCCACTGCCCGTACAGACGCATCGGCCTGCGAGGTTTCGCTATCGACGCCCCACGGCCATCCCCGGCCAGCGATCACGGGAAATCGACAACTACCTGCACAGAGGGAAGTACGAGTCGTCAAGCCGATTTTCCCGCTTGCCGTCGCCGTCCACTAAGTTTTCCATCACCGGGCCGCAACTACGCCGCGGCTGTCCGAGGAAGATCCATTAGCCCACGTCTACCGACGTGGGCTAAGGGATCGACGACTACCTGCACAGAGGGGAGTACGCGTCGACAAGCTGTCTTTCCGGCTCGCCGTCGCCGTCCACCGCACGATTTGCATCACTGGGCCGCAGCTACGCCGCGGCTGTCCGAGGAAGGTCCCCTAGCCCACGTAGGGGAAACTAAAAGCAACTTGTGGAGGTCTGGTTGCTTGCCAAAGAAACGACGAAGATCCTCCACCGACCATGCCGTTTGAAGACGTCGCACCCACTAAGCGGACGCCCCATACAACGACAACCTCGACGACGACGCGAAGCACCTTCAAAACGACGCCGTCGTCAGGAAAAACTTCGACCATACGCCCCGCCCACAATTCACATATCCGACGAAGCCGTGACCCGACGACGAAGACGACGCGCAACGCCAGAGCCAGGACATCCGACTTAGAAGTGGTTATCGACGGCCGGAAAGTCACCGCTCTAGTGGACACAGGAGCCGATTATTCGGTGATGAGCGGACCATTCGGTGCGCAGCTGAGAAAAGTAACGACCGCTTGGAAAAGCCCACAAATTCGCACCGCAGAAGGCCACCTCATTACGTCATTAGGACGGTGCACAGCGCGAGTGACTCTCAAGGGACATACCTATCCCGCGACCTTCGTAGTGATACGGCAAAGTTCCCGCGAAGTGATCTTGGGCACGGATTTCCTTAATGAGCATCAGGCGATCACCCTGATGCTCACATCACACTTTTCACGGACGAGGCCATCACATCGATGAGAACCCCGGAACATCACGTTGCGCTTAGTGTCCTGGAGGAACAAGTGAGTGTCCCACCCCGCTCAATCGTCATCACCGTAGGCGCCACGGAAGCGAATAACACTGAAGCCATTATCGAGGGGAACATGCAGTTGCTTCTCGACCGAGGAATCAGCATCACAAGAGGCATTGAACATTTCCGCAAAGGACAAGCCGAAGTACTCCTGACTAACTTCAGCGAGGAATACCGGCACGTTGACAGAGGAACGACGATTGCATTCCTCGACAAGTATCCGACGTACGAGACTTCTTCGCGCTCTCCGACCCATCCGTACAAGATTCGCCTGACCATGAGAACTCGCCCGCTTTCGACATATACCCAGCCTTGCCCCGGAACAGACAAGACCAGATCCGCAATCTCCTTCGAACCTACAGTGCTTTGAACGTCCGACAAACGCCAATTGCCAAACATCGCATTATAACCGACCAGCACGCCCGACCTCTCCGCCAGAGCCCCTGCCGAGTGTCGCTGCGAGAACGACAAGCCATCCGGTACCAAGTGAAAGAAATGCGGCGCGACTACGTTATTCAGCCTTCAAAGAGCCCCTTGAAGGGCTCTTTGAAGAGAAAGAAAGACGGAGCACTTCGATTCTGCGTTGTTTACCGGCGCTTGAACAACATCACAAATAAGGACGTCTACCCCCTCCCTCGCATCGACGACACACTGGACCGGCTCTGCAACGCCAGATATTTCTCATCGATGGACCTCAAGAGCGGCTACTCGCAAATTGGGGTCGATGAAAGAGATCGCGAGAAGACCGCATTCATCACTCCAGATGTCCTCTTCCAGTTCAAGATGATGCCATTTGGTCTCTTCCGCACCAGCCACATTTCAGCCAGTAATGGATACAGTGGTGGCAGGCCTGAAGGGGCAGATTTGTCTGGCATATTTAGATGACGTCGTTGTCTTCGCCTAGAACTTTGAGAAACACCTAGAAAGGCTTCGAACAGTACTAGACGCAATCAAATCGTCCGGCCTAACTTTGAAAGCAGAGAAGTGCCACTTTGCGTATGGAGAGCTGCTGTTTTTAGGTCACATCGTTAGCAAGGAGGGAGTACGGCCAGGCCCGCAGAAAACCGCTGCTATCGCAATGTTTCCACCACCGGCAGATAAGAAAGCTGTGCGCAGATTCCTCGGACTCTGCGCGTACTACCGACGATTTGTGAAGAACTTTTCGCGCAGCGCCGAGCCACTCATCCCACCTGACAAAGGCAAACGTGCTATTTAAATGGGAAGCGCCGCAAATGGAAGCCTTCAAGGAACTTCAGCGTCGTTTAAAGTCCCCACCGATCCTCGCGCACTTCGATGAAAACGCCGAGACTGAAATTCATACCGACGCAAGTAGTGTGGGCCTAGGCGCTGTCCTCGTTCAGAAAATTGACGGAGTGGAGAAGGTCATCGCGTACGCTAGCCGTTCCGTGTCCAAAGCCGAAGCTAATTATTGGACAACTGAGAAGGAGTGCCTTGCCATCATCTGCGCTACTTAGAAATTCCGCCCCTACCTGTACCGACGACCGTTCAAGGTGGTGAGCGATCACCACGCACTGTGCTGGCTCGCCAGTTTGAAGGACTCCTCCGGCCGCCTCGCTCGATGGAGCCTGCGGCTCCAGGAGTTTGATGTAACGGTCGTTCACAAGTCGCGACGCAAGCACTCTGACGCCGACTGCCTGTCACGAGCCCCTGTAGATGCACCGCCGCCGGATGACGATGAGGACGCCTTCCTGGGACCCATCAGCTCCAGCTCTCTTGCACAACAGCAACGCTCGGACCCCGGCATAAAATTCCTCATCGAGTACTTGGAAGGCAAGGTTTGTTCACCCCCCGCCTCGTTCAAGCGAGGATTGCCTTCGTTCTGTTTACAGAACGATATCCTCGTGAGGAAGAACTTCGCAGCGAACGAAAAAGCCTACCTCCTTGTTGGACCTGTAAGTCTGCGTGGAGAAGTTCTTCAGGCCTCACACGACGAGCCGAGAGCTGGACATCTCGGGTTTTCACGCACCCTCCACCGCATTCAAGACAAGTTTTACTGGCCCCGACTGTCTGCCGATGTCGCACATTATGTGAGTACCTGCCGAGAATGTCAGCGACGAAAGACCCCTCCAACCCGACCAGCAGGATTTCTGAACCCCATTGAACCCCCCTCAAGGCCCGTTCAGCAGATCGGCATGGACTTGCTTGGCCCTTTCCCGAAATCAACGTCTGGAAATAAGTAGATCATTATAGCGACCGAATACCTGACCCGCTACACCGAGGCAAAAGCCCTACCGAACGGAACAGCAGCAGAAGTGGCCAAATTTTTCGTGGAGAACATTCTTCTGCGACACGGCGCCCCCGATGTGCTCATCACTGACAGAGGAACAGCATTCATGGCGGAACTGACGCAAGCCATCCTCCATTACAGCCAAACCAGCCACCGGAGAACAACTGCATACCACCCGCAGACCAACGGACTGACCGAGCGCCTCAACAAAACCTTCGCCGATATGCTCGCCATGTATGTCGATGCCGAACATAAGACCTGGGACGTCATCTTACCTTACGTAGTCTTCGCCTACAACACAGCAGTGCAAGAGACCACGCAGATGACGCCTTTTAGGCTCGTCCATGGCAGAGAGGTCACGACCACGCTGGACGCCATGCTACCGGACGTTACCGAGGATGATAACGTCGACGTCGCCGCCTACCTTCAAGGCGCAGAAGAAGCCCGATGACTTGCCCGATTAACGATCAAAGACCAGCAGCGGACCGACGCCAGACGCTATAACTGACGAAGACGCAACGCGGAATACAAGCCAGGAGACCGAGTGTGGGTTTGGACGCCCATTCGCCGCCGAGGATTGAGTGACAAGCTTTTCCGCCACTATTTCGGCCCGTACAAGGTTCTTCGTCGGCTACGTGAATTAGACTATGAAGTCGTCCCTGATCAAATGAGTGCATCCCAGCGACGCCGCGTTACGACCAGAAGTAGTCCATTCCGTACGCCTAAAGATATATCATGCACGCTTAAGGACGCCGTGTTTCCACTTTCGGTGTTTATTTTTGCACAATCCGTTTTTGATTGTTTATAACCGCATTATGCTCTAAAGCATCGAGTCGATGCTTCTTTGAGAGGGGAGTAATGCCGCGAAACTTTGTAGTGTTTGTTTGTTCTGTTTATTTGTACATGCTCCAAGGCTGCCGTCACGTCGATTTATCGGTTCGTTTGTGACGCAGGACGCGCCTAGATTTATCTCGATTCATCGCATGCAGGCGGAGCCGGTTCTAGTTTCCACCAGAATATTCTAGTAACTTTCCAAGCTTTATCTGAAATGTTCGCTATCAGCTTTTAAAAGAGCACGGCTGACAGCGGCGGGCATTCTTTTCGACGACCGCCGAGCACGCTCGTTGCTACGCCGCCGCCGAGTGATTCAGTTCTTCGCGGGCGCAAGTCAGCCCAAATAAAGAGTTCCGTTTCGAAGACATCCTCGTTGTTTTCCTGTTCGCCTGACTGCAGTCACCACTACGTGACAATATATATATAACACCGTTGAGTGTGCACAAGGAGACACGCACTGGACTATCTTTGTTTAGGGTGCTCATTAAAGCCCCTTCTCAATGTTACTAGATTAGAATGTTACTAGATTAGGCGGGTTATCGGAATCCGCAATCGAGAGATTGATTGCAACTGCAGGATTTTTTGTAGCGAAAGCCACACTACTATAGCTGCGACGCATTTCGTCGTGAGCCTCCGAGTGACCGTGAAACGACCTTGAGATAAGTGTGTTGGTAAGAACAAATAACAGTGTGTTTTCCACTTAGTGAACCACTTGTGGCCTTTAACTGTGACTGAAGTTTGACAAACGACACACATGTCGCCATGAGGCTCCGAATGACCTTGAAACGACCTTGAAATAAGTAGTGGTCGCACATCTGCCTTATCATGTGTTGTCCACCTTGGTGCTGCTCCACTTCATCTTTGACCTTTTAAGTGGTCGGTAGAGGGCGGTAAGAAGCCACGTGGTAATTTCGTGGTGTCACGTGATTCAGTTTACAGTTGTGAAGTCAGGGTATGGGGTGTATCAACCGGAGCTGTGCGCTCTGCTTTGGATACGTTAAAACTCGGTTGAGCAAAGTTGAACCACTTGAATTCCTTTTGCGTCCTCTGTAGACAGCAGTGGCGTTGTACCAGGCTCAAACAGCTTCTCATCGTCCACTCACGCAGGAGTGATTTCACGGCTGGGCATCTTTATTTGCCGCTGCATTTCAGAGAATGTGAGCTATAATCCACATCATGTTCGGCAGCAAACTAAGCACATTTCATGCTGGTAAGCCAACGGCGAATAGGCTTAAAATTAATGCTCATTTTCCCGCACTCATGCCGTGTCCAAATGAGACGCTTTGGTCCGAGACTTCCGGCGGTGCAAATAACTTCTCAATGATCGTTTCAGTCAAGAGTTTCATCAGGGAGGGCTTTGGATGCGTGGTTTAACGTCCCGAAGTTTCATGCATAAAGTTTCTTGACTTTTTTCAACATAGCCACCAATGACAAAGCACATGGACAGACACACTCCTAAAAGCTGTCGCTGAAAGATCACACTTCCTGAAAGTTTCGAATCGTTGTGCGCTGGTTTCAGATATAAAAATAGCAAAACACTGAGGCACCGTATGAGTATCGGGCGTTTGCAATATCGAACGAATATTGCGTCATTAGCCATATTCACTATATCGGGTAAACATTTTTCGTTATATCCGGATATCTACTTTTTTCACGCCAACGTATACATCGTAAAAGGACAAATAGCTTGACACCACTTAGAATGTCCTACGTCCATTGGTTTGGCCACAATGGACGTTTGAAGTTTCAAGAAGTACGGTTTGCGGAACCAAAGGTCGTACGTGCCAATTCCTATGATAAGCTACACTTTTATTCGACTAGTAATATTATGATCCTAATGCTGTGAACCATATGAAACTACTCCAAAGATCCTATGCCAATTAGGTGGTCCACAGTGTGTGTACCAGCCCTCCGCGGTGGCTCAGTTGTTGCTGCGCTCAGCTGCTGGCCCGAAAGACTTGGCTTCGATCCCGGCCGCGGCGGCTGAATTTCGATGGAGGCGAAATTCTTGAGGCCCGTGTACTGTGCGATGTCAGTGCACGTTAAGAACCCCAGGTGGTCGAAATTTCCGGAGCCCTTCACTACGGCGTCCCTCATAGCCTGAGTTGCTTCGGGACGTTAAACATCAATAAACCAAGTGTGTGTACCAATACCACCCACTGGTCCCTCTTGAGTGGTCTTGCGTTGCAGTAGTCTTAGTGCACCTGCCAAAATTTTTTTACCAAAAGTTACATTGGCCATGAACTTGAAATTTCGCTGTGGCGGTGCTCCGAGGAGGCACAGAAACCGACCTTGAGCCGTTGCCTAGCAACCGCCGCAGCTGGCGGACGCCGCGCGCTCGCCGCGCCATCTGGCAAGACGTCACACCACGTGCCTTGCCGCGGAGCCGCCGCCGTTTTGTATGACGTCACACCGCTTGCCCCCGTCGTTGCGCTCGCCTCCGCTCGCTTTGCCAGCTGTGCCGCATGCCTGCTTTCGCTGCGTATATCCTGCCATAGCCGAGCTAAGCCACTCCTAATTTTTCAGGAACTTCTGGTCCGTACCAAAAGTTTAAAACGGCGCTTATGATACCACCAAACACACCGAATCGCTTGCGAGCAACTCTTGTCGATATAGAAGCGAGAAATGAGAAAACAAGCCGTCGCGCCCACTCGTTCCCGCTCTTGGGTATGTGCGGCAAGCGGTTGCAGCCTTCAAAACGTTCTGTGCGCAACACGCACCAAGCGGGCGAAGAGAGGCGAGGTGGAAACTGAGGACGCACAGGAGTTTGTCGTTACTTTCAGAATCAAGGGGTTTGGTTTTAGTGTGACCTAACGCAGCACACCACAAAAGTGCCCGAACAAGTTAAGTGTCCTGAAGGCGAATGCACTCATTGGCATCAAGTTGAACGAAACACGTTACTCTGTAAACTGCCTCAGGTGTGCCTCGAGTTCATTTTCCGCACTGATCCCAGGGTAGCTTTCTCCTGTGCTGCTTTCGGATTGTTTTCACCTTAACGACTACTTAGCGCCGTTCGGAGGCTGCGCCTGAACAGAATTGAAACGCTTCCGCAAAACCAGTGCGCCCCTCTGAAGTTGGCAATCCCATTAAGACAGAGACCAAATCCAGGCGGCATGCAAAGACGCGAGTATTCTGCGGCATGTCAGGGCACACAAAATAATCCGAGACGGTCATAAAGAAATAATCAGGATTCCTCTACCAAGGATTTTCTTGTGGCCTGACTTTAAATCCCATGCACTTCCCTATTGTCAATACACAGGCGATGTTGAGGTGTGCCTCTCCACAACATCTGCTCTCCTCATATCTGGCCACTCACTTGGTATCGCCCGAAGCGCACTAGGTGGTTTAGGTTGGCCTACCATCGCACGTCTTGCACAAGAGCGTTTCTACATCGTATGATCATTTGATATATGATAAGTGGTCACTCGTGTCATTCATCCCGGAATCCGCCCAGAATCGCGCGGTGCGTTTCTTATATTGAGATTAGTGTAACCACTCTAGTATTGTGTCACTAATATCTCAAGCTAACCTTTCTTGCCTTCGAATCTCGCCGAACGATGAATAGACTTTGCCTTTATAATAAATTCTAAAAATTATAACCTGAGAACTTCCGTTATATCCCCAGCCAACCATCATTCATGCCGTATTAGCCACCCGAGATTCGCGCATCCACCACGTGCATCCACCTCTGCCCGTTATTCATTCTTCAGGTTAATTGGCAGAGTGTAGAACTTACAAACGGAAACTGCGCCCCATAATGGCCCTGGCCGCTTAGAGGCATCATTCCAAGAAGTAATAACTTAACACTGATGCAAGCCCGCCTCTGATGTCATGGCCTCGAAGCAGAAACAGAGTGCAGTTATACGCCGCGGACTAAATAAAACACTAGTGACAATTCGCGCAGCAAAACAGGAAAGAGGCCGATGAGTCAGGGTCGTTTACTTACATGGCATCGACAACGCAGATGACCTGCCTGTACTGGGGCTTATTTGTGCTGGAGGTGGTAGCGGGGGGCTCGGGCGGCATTGTTAAACTTTCAGATGAAACACCCACATATTCGCATTTAGGAATTCCCATCTCGTCCTCGTTGTAAGCGTCTTCCTGCAGTGCGAAAATTGATGCACCAACAATAAGCACACAGTAAGAAGCTCTCGCGCTAAAAGTGCACCCTATATATGCACAAATTTCTGTACTGAGCCGTTCAGGCTGCTACACCTTCCTACTTGATCTGGCATATTCACGTTATGGTGCCATAAGCAACGCTGTAATAATTGCCGCACGATCCTCCAATATTAGATTTAAAGCAAACAACACTGGCCTCTGACGATTAGCTGCGATACTCTCGTGCATTAAGTTGCAATCCTTACTGCGTTGAACTCCCCTGAAAATTTTGTTGGTCGCTGCAAGAAAAATAGTTTCGTTTTCCCAAACTGACACAGGAAGCCGCGCTGCGTACTATTGGTGCGCTCCTCATGGCCTAAGTGCTATGTACGAGTTCATCAACATCATAAGCCTGACTACGCCCACTGCAGGGCAAATGAATCTCCCACGTCTCTATAAGCCTCTGGGCGCCGGCGATCGCTGGCGTAGCGTCGGTGGCGTTGTCTGAAGGTGGGCTCCGCCGCATGCCAGACGTGGGAGGAAGAAGACGAATTCGCTCGCGCAGGCGGGCCGGTCGACGTGTTGCATGGTGGGCGATGTGCTGATGCGGAAAAAAAACATGTAGCGGCGGGGTACAGGTGAGCGTGGTGCTGGCCTGAAGAACCGCAGTGGATGCAGCCAGGATTTTGACCAGCTCCGCAAGGAGTGCCGGGCCCATGGGACGCTCTTTGAGGACCCCGAGTTCCCCTGTAAGGGCAGCTCAGTCTGGGGCAACAAAGCCCCAAGTTCCCCCAATCATGTGGCTACGACCTGCGGATGTGTGTCACTCTCTAATGCTCTTTGTGGATGGAGCATCAAGGTTTGCCGTCGTACAAGGAAGTGTGGGAACTGTTAGGTGGCTGCCTCTGCCGCCAACCTGACGCTGAGCGATGAGCTCTTCTATCACGTGGTGTCCGAGGAGCAGTCCTTCAACCAGGACTATGCCGGTATCTTCCCCAAATGGAAGGCCAACCGGTGGATGAACAAAGCTAGTTGTCGCCGAATAACAAGAAAAGCGTAAGGGAATGGACTGCATTTTTTAAATGCCTTTCGTTAATCAACTGAAAAACTAATTATTCCACGGCTAATAATTTAAGTTATTAGAAGGAAGAAGGCAAAGCAATCACATGCCACCGTTGCGATCCGAACCGACGACCTCAGAATTTTGAGTACGGTGCTCTATCAACTTCGCTTGGCGGTTCCTGTCTAATCTTCTACTATCGGGGGCACTTAGTTTACAACTGATACAACCTTGAGATTATTCATCAGCGCCACGCACGCCTATAAACGGCGGACGTAGTACGTCCTGAGTTACCGCTTGTGTGACGTGGAACGTCATCAAACGGCGAAGGTTGAAGCTGTGTGAGAACCCTGTTATGCTTCCTATGGCATCATGGCTGCCAGAACCGAGGCCCTCGGTTCTGGACTGGAGTTGTATGGGCTGTACTTGTCAGTATATTTCCTTCAATATAGAGCGCCTCTAATGTATTTGAGATTAACCTGAGTTACTGGGCAACGGTTTCTCAAGGTGTTCCCTGAAGGTTCCACATACTTTTAGAATACAGCAGATCACAGTGTGGTACCACAACAAGGAGGCTCCACAATGAGTGCCTTATGCTTTGTAATACACGCGCCGCTACAGAAAAAAAGCATTTCTTTATACTATCACGGATCCTGCGCCTTTTCCTTATATAACACCACTGAGACGCAGGGCTACAGAACAAGCAACCCACTGTATAATTCTACTGCTAAAGAGAATCGGGGACCGCATGTTCCTGTAGCTCGTTTGGTTTTCATTTTACTTGATTGCCCACTTATTGGCCGTTTTTCTGGGGGACGCAGGTCGTAATGGTTAATGTCCCTTTGGTCACGGCAGAAACACACCCCCGAGGCCATTTAATACCTAAACGCTTTCACGCCTCCGCTGTACTGACAGACCAGCACCGATGACTGTCTGAACACGACGACACATTTTACATGCGATTTCTCTGGGGTGGTGCTCCGAGGAGGCACAGAGCCGTTGAACATTGAGCCGTCGCCTAGCAACCACCGCAGCTGGCGGAAGCCGCGCGCTCGCCGCGCCATCTGGCATGACGTCACACCGCGCGCCTCGCCGCGGAGCCGCCGTTTGGCATGACGTCACACCGCTTGCCTCTTCGTTGCGCTCGCTTTCGCTACGTATGTGACTGCCAATTTTTCTGAGGCATTCCCATTTAGGGAAATAAACTAAGCTTTGGTTTAGAGACGAATTAGTAAAGCATAGTCCCTGCAACAAGGCCGCTCTGGAAGAGCTGGCAGTAGGGAGTCTAGGGAGGCAAGGACACAAAGCGCTCCAAAACACAGCCCTGCCTTGATTTCTGCTCCAGTGTGCGCTTGTTTGTTGATCCCCTGGTGACCAAAGGGAACCTCAAGACGGTTGTCATGGCTTCTTACCAGGGGGATCATGGGAGCTGGTGATTTGCGAGGCGTCACTATGGCCCAGGGGTCACTGGACTCGGACTCGTTGTCGGGTTGCTCGTGCGGGAAGATGTGTCCCTTCTGGCCCATCAGGAGGAGGACGATGGGCAGCACCACCACTATGGAAAACACGATGCCGCCCAGCCATATGTTGTACCAGGTGCACCACCACCACCAGCCCTCAGCCTCTTCCACATCAGCGCCGTCGTCTTCCTCCAGGAGCTGGAACAAACGCAGCGTTGATGACATGGGGTGCCACCAACCAGAACATCAGGGCAATTTCCTCACTGGCGTCCCAGAACCCTCCTCGCAGCGCCGCCTCTCCTCCTCCGCTCTTTTCTCCCTTCTCCTCTTTTTTTCTTTCACGGCTGTTGCGCTCTTCGGTCTATTCCTCCGGCGAGTCTGCCTCCGCGCACCGCCGCCGCGAATCTGCGCGTCTTCTGAACCGCGGCCTGGTCAGCGCGCCTCTCAATGTGCTGACGCATGAACACGTAGGTGGTGGTGGAAACGTTTATTGCCAATGATGTAAATCGTAGGGGGCGCCTGGTTTGCCGCAAAAGTTCGCATGATTACGAGCATTGGTCTGGGTATCGGGCATGCAGCAGTATTTGGTATTGAGCAGTCCGGGTTTGTAGTTGTCGCCAATGTGCAGCCTGCGCTATGGTGAGGGACGGAGCGGGAGGTGCGTATTCCCTTCTTTTGTCTCGGTAATACGAGAGAATATCACGGAAGGAGACCAGGTAGTGCGCGGGCCGCGGGCGAACGGACAATCGTGTGAATCGCCCTTTAACGCCATTTTAAGTACGTGCGCAGTCGCCTTCTTTGCGCGAGGAACGTGCCGGCCACACAAATGGCTCGAAGGGCAACGCGAAAATCGCGAGCCGGCCGCCCTAGAAGCTCGCCAGGAGCAGAACAGCTGTGAAAGACAATACGAGCAGAATCGCTTTATTAAGGCGAAAGCCTTTAATGCCTCATACTGTCGTGAGCAGGGAATGCACTACCTGGTCTCCTTCCGTGATATTCTCTCGTATTACCGAGACAAAAGAAGGGAAAACGCACCCCCCGCTCCGTCCCTCACCATAGCGCAGGCTGCACATTGGCGACAACTACAAACCCGGACTGCTCAATACCCAATACTGCTGCATGTCCGATACCCAGACCAATGCTCGTAATCATGTAAACTTTTGCGGCAAACCAGGCGCCCCCTACGATTTACATCATTGGCAATAACCGTTTCCACCACCACCTACATTGAGAGGCGCGCTGACCAGGTCCAGAAGACGCGCAGATTCGCGGCGGCGGTGCGCGGAGGCAGACTTGCCGGAGGAATAGACCGAAGAGCGCAACAGCCGTGAAAGAAAAAAAGAGGAGAAGGGAGAAAAGAGCGGAGGAGGAGAGGCGGCGCTGCGAGGAGGGTTCTGGGACGCCAGTGAGGAAATTGCCAACATCAGTAATGACAGCAGGGTGCAGCTAGGAGTATGCACCAACTGCCTCGATTGTCCATTCTCTACCATAAACGAAGTGATTTTCGCGACGCCGCTAAGATTCGAAACGGACGTGAATTTTTGTGCCAGCTATGAACGAATTCTTGCAGTGCTTTGGAATATGAATTTGAGGAGAGGACAGAAGTTTAGGTTGGACGTCACCACCAGGGGCGTAGTCAGGAGGGGGGGGGGGTGTTTCGGTGTCCGAACACCCCCCTTCCCCCCCCCCCCCCCCGAAATTTTCTGCGCATTGAATCCCCCCTTCTTTCAGCTTTTTTTCGCACATGTCATTTTACAGTGCATGGATGTATCAAAAATGTAAAAACGAAAACAAGAGTGTGGGCTTGTTGACAAAAATCCTTCCTGTTCCAAAACCTGATGGCGCCACTGAGTTGAAGTTACTGTTGTCTCTGTTTACACATGCTGAACTAAATGTGCCAACATAAGAGTGTAAATTCCCGCAAAATGCAATTGTCTAAGGCATTCTTTGGGCGCAGGATCTTTTTTTATTTTTTTACCGTCGTCATAAACACCCGCAAAAATGTTTCTGCCTACGCCACTGGATGTCACGGTCTCTTCACAAGACGTATTCGCTGGATCTGCTGACAGGGGGTAAGTAATCGTAATACAGCCACATTTTCTTGCTGCCTCCAGCTGTGCTGTGACGTGTAATTAGCGTAAAACTGTACTCGTCAGCCGAAAAATACAAACATCTTGTCGCTTTTCCTGTTAAGCTCCTGAGTCCAATAAACTGAGTGATGACTGGCCGGACATTCCAAACACAAAGTTATTAAAGTCGCAAACGAAAGGTAGAAACAAATTAATTTATATGGATCAAGGGCATTTGCAATCACACAGCTCCGAACAGCTTCGAACGCAATGTGAGTGGTAAACTTAGGGTATTAACTCAGGCTGCGGTAACATTTTTAAAGGTGTAAAAAAGACAAGAGTGCGTCGGGCTTAAAAATTACGCCTATGAGAGTGGTTTGCAGTGTCTAATGATGATGCTGAGATCGACCACATTAATAAAAAGGCAGAGTGCACGGATTATAAAGTGGTCTAAGGTGACTGAAAAACTTTATTGAAGTTGGCGTGAGGAAAAAAAGGCCACAGTCCTTATCAGAACAAGAGCAGCTAGCACATGACGGGCAGAACAGAAAAAAAGGACATCCGCAACACAATTGGGAAAATGAATCGGCATGTATAGCCCCAAGTCAAAGCTTAACAAACACCTGGGCAGGATAAATGCAGCTGCTGACACTCACGTGGTAGACCAGAGATTACCCGCCCTCGAATGGTATGCATAGAGTTGCTATGTTTGTCAACTTACGAATAGAGACTGAAGGTTTACAGCCCACCAATCCTGCATCTTCTTAAAGAGCCACTGACCAGCATTGGATAGTTTATGCAAAAAAGCGCAGTGCGTGCAATGTGCCTCGGTGAAAGTATGCAAAATACTGGAGGCACACTCGCCCCGAAGAACGGCGAAAATTCATATCAAAGCACTTCGGCACTTTCTTTCGCTAGGCCTACCATCTCGTCCAGTATGCTGACACCCAAGCATCCGTAGTGACGTATAAGTGAACGGAAATCCAATGGCAAAATGGAATGACGAATTTTCCACAACAACGCGGCGCCTGCCAGTCGCACATTTCGTTTTCAGCACAAAGAAAACCAAAACTGGATTTTAGTTAGATATTTTTTTGTCCAAGTCCACGAATGATTCAGCGCATTCTTTGTGCTGTCACTTTCGTATAGCCCTGATCTCGCTCATAGTTTTGCATCTTAGAGCACTCGCACGCAAACCCTCTTCAAGAAAGCTAATGTGTAACTCCATACTGAGACTACTGTTAGTGCGCGCTGCATCGTGCACAGCAGTGCTGATAACCGCGTCCTTAAGCGTGAGGCTAACGCCTAATAGCGCACTGTTCCCACCCGCTGGATTATTCCCTGGAGGCCTTTCACTCAGGCACGTAAGGCGGGGCATGTTCCAAAGTGAAGGAGACCGTGAATTTCCCAAACCCAAGGGAACTTTATTAACTTAATTTTTCATATTTTTGTTTTTTTGCTCATTTTCTTATTTTTATTGTTTTTATTTTATTTTAATATCTCATTTTTACTTTGTTTTATTTTTGTTTATGTTCTAATTAATTTTTTATTTTTCCTTTTCTTCACTTTATTCCTTTTATTTTATTTATGAAACCCATGCATTCACCACATGCGCCTTTATTCATGCTCGAACCTTGAGCCTCTGCTTCAAATACCAAAGGTCCTGGCTCTATTCCCACCTTCGGCGCAGTTTCTTTTTAAGCAGTGATGCCGAAAGGCGGACAAATCTGCCGACGCGTCTGTCGACACGGCTGCCGACACGTCTGTCTACACGGCAGCCGACGCGTCTGCTGACGACAATATGAGTCTTTAAAGGCTTTCGCTTTTAAAAAAAACAAGCGCACAGAGTATGAAAACGCCACCGGGGGCGCATGGGGAAATACGCCAGGTCGCAAAAGTCAAGAATGCTTGTAAAGGCACGTGATGACTTAAGCATCTGGCGTACACCTATATCCTATCTCCCGCTAAAAGAGGACTAAGTGGAGAAATTTGACCGGCGATAGCTACTCAAAGTGACGGAAAAAATCTCCGTAGAGGGTATGGTAAGAAAGGACCTCTCGAAACCACTCGAATGCGACGGCTCTAACTCCACTGTTGATCTTTTACGCGTAGCATATTGCAATCACTCAGTTCAGCCCTTAGGCGGGGCCGGGCAGCCACCAAACCACGTGGCGTGACGTCACGACAGCCGGAGGAAAAGCTGGGCCCCAACTCGCGCGGTCGCGCGCGGCCGCAGCCACCACCTGACTCCCGCTAAAACAAACAAAAAAAAACCAAAAAAAAAGAAAGAAAAGAAAAAAAAAGAAGGAAACGGCTGCGCATGGTGGCGGTTGCCACCGCCCAGTTTCAAAGGGGGCGCTCCTATCCATCCATCCATCCATCCATACGTCACGGAGGATGGATGGATGGATGGAAACAACTTTATTACACCAAAAAAAAAAAAATCTTCCAGGGTGGTCCCCTACTGGTCCAGGAGTCCACGGGCTTGCGCTTCACGTAAAGCCCGATCCACTAGCCATTTCTGGCCGGCGGGCTGAGCGGTCCGTAAAGCAGCCTCCCAGGAAGAATGAGTGGGATTGGGGATGGGGAGTACTGCCTTTGGGGAAGGACATTCCCAAAGGTAGTGGAAAAGTGTAGATCTGGGCACGCCACAGGTGGTACAATCAGGAGGAAAGGTGGGGTGAAAGCATGAGAGACGGTGGGGGGAAATAAAACAGCCTGTCTGTAATTGCCGCCATGTGGCGCTGGATGAGGGCGACAAGGTACTGTGGGGTGGTGGCAGTGTCATGCGGCTGAGTTTGTAGAATGTTGTAATTTGATGATATGTATACAGGACCGATGTGGCCTCGTTCGCAGGGTTGGGTGCCTGATCATGGAGGAAAAGCTACTGAGAAAATCGACTGCCGCCAAGGAATACCTCGCGCAAAAAAGACCGCGCAATATGCAACGCATTCTTGGCTTAACCAAGCTAAGCCTGGGCATATTTTTTTTTTATGAATAATTTAAGGACCAACTCCACGGGCCGTTTTCGGCGGGCGTCTTGCGCGCTTGGGCGCCCGCGCGCCGGCCAGAGGAAGTCTGCGCATGCGCGACGCGTCGGCCGTCGCCGAGCGCGTCCACGACGCTCGGATCCGAGTAAACCAGATATTCGGCGCGCACGTAACTCGCGGCAGCGCTTATGCTATTTCCGGCGCGCCAGCATCGACCAATCAGTGAGCGTTCTGCTTCTGTGTCTTCCAGAGCGGGTCTTCCAAGCGTTACCTGCAGCGCTCGACTGGACGCATACTTGCGCCATACGCTTGGAGTTGTGTACCGCTTTTTTTCTTGCGCGTCGGGGTGCGGCGCGCAGCGCGCATGGGGTGTAGCACGCAGAAGTGTCTATGTAGCCGGGCCTTTACTCTCACACGCTCCCCGGGCCATGCCTCACCCCACAGCGGAGTAACACATTTTCGACCAGAGCATGATCAAGAGTCATTTAAGGTAAACAGCCCTCCAACCCTTCATGAAAACATTCGCTGACGGTTCAAAGCCGAAGGCGCCGCTGGTTGCCGTAGTGCAACAAAAAAAACGTGCTTCGGTTGTGCCCATCACAAGTGCCCCCCGGCAAAGACGTCAGCCTACCGACTCGCTCTCCAAGTCTCTCGTATGCACGCTCAGCGGTATGTCGTAAGGCTGTACGTAAGACGTCGACTCGGAGTGGCTGGGCGCCTGGCTGTGGGCAGCATCCCTGGACGGCTGCGGATTCCTCCTCTCCACCTGCGCGTCAATGTCCGGAGAAAGGGCACACTATGTAGAAGAGCTGGAGTGTGACACTTCCTGATTCAGATAGTGGAATGATTCTGTAGCGATGGCAGCCACGTCACTATAAAGTGGCATCCGGGGGTGCGTCTGTTATCATCATCAACCTGTCAACACCCATTGCATGTGACATGGGGTGCATAGTGGCGCAGTTGGAATATTATGATTCCAGAATCAGAAGTGGAGAAGTCTGGCGACTGAAAGGGGAATGCTATCGCATCTCGTCCCCTTCAATCCAATTCACCGCCCCTAAAATTTCCCTCTACCTCTTGCCTTGCTGCATTACCTGTGTGGATGAGGTGTTCTCCGAAGGAAAAGGTGAAGTGTGAGTGCACGGAAAGATGGCGGTAGGATAGGGCGTCGGAGTTCCATCGTTCTAATAAAACTAATACGCATTGGTACGTCAAAGAGCTGCCACGAGCTGCGCTGCTAGCGTATCAGCCACTCCAGAGAGCGCTTATACTTGATGACGCATGTAGATAATCAGCAAAGAAGCATAGGGAAATGAGGATTCAGCCTATATTCATAGGAAAGAACGAATTTAATTGAAAGCAAGAAAAATAGGTAAAGTTCTTTCTTTAAGTGTTACAGGACTGGATAATTATTTCTGTAATCAATATAGATTCTTAAATTGTACAAATTCACGATTGCAGAGGGATTCCTACCTACGAATTCCCGTCACGTTGTTACGTTTCGCCTTGGTGGTGGTGGTGAAAACATTTATTAGAAAGGGACAGGAGGTATGTTTGGATCAGCCCTTAAGGGACTGATCCTTACAAACACAAGGTGGAGGTCCCTAGTATGGGACCCCAGTGGCGGTGGCCGCCGCCCGGGCGCGCCCGACTAAGTCTTGTTGGGCCTGTAAGTCGTGGCAGCCGAGCAGGGTCGCCTCCCAGTCCTGCCGGGTTGGGTTGGGGATGGGGGAATAGCCGGGTTGGAGGGACACTGTGTGATAGGTGGCAGAAGACACCGCACTACAGTGCAGGCAGCTGCCGTTAAAGGAGGGGTAAAAAAATTTGTCAGAGGCTTAGCTTGGTTAAGCCCAGTAAGTAGCGAAAGCAGTGGCCCTGGCTGCGCCTGGTTTGCCTGGTGGTGTGTCTTGGTAGTTATGAAAGTTTTGCCGATTTGTTTTACATGCCATTATACTCACCACACGAGGGCCCCCACGTGCTGGGAGATTTATGCGTGCCTCGGTCGCCGAAACGAGCGGCTGACGCTAATGGGTGATTGTCTAGAAGCTTCCCTCTTCTTTCACTCCCACTTCCTCTCTTCCTGTACGGTGCGGTTCGGGGGTCCACCGAGATGACAGAGAATTTCCTTTCCTCAAAAAGCGTTGCATTCAAAGGGCAAAGTATCGCGCCGAACGGGTGGTGGCGTTCCTCCCTTCCTGTGGTTCGGGTGTCCACCGAGATGACAGAGAATTACTGCGCCATGCCTTGCCCTTTGGACGCACCGCTTTTTGAGGAAGGAAAATGGCGCAGTAATTCTCCGTCATCTCGGTGGACACCCGAGCCGACCACTAAGCCCGCCACTCGCGGCAGGAGCGGGAGTTAGGCCGCTCTTGGTAGCTGCGGCCTCGCTACGCGACGGCGCAGGTTGGAGCCACGCTCTTCCAGCTGTGACGTCAGACCGCTAAACGCGCCGCGCGTGGCAGGAGCAGGAGTTAGGCCGCGCTTGGTAGCTACCGGCCTCGCTACGCGACGGGCTGAAAGTGCAAGCAGTATTGCTTTCGCAATAAAATGTTTTAGTGCTGCCGGGCACACAAATGTATTGGTGAGAAGGCGGAGAAGGAGCCGCGCATCCGCCTTCTTCAGGCCTTTACATGGGCCACGGTAAAGGCGATGAATGTCTTGATAATAGGTTGTAATATCTTTGAAGATATAGATCGGATTAGGATCGGGTTCCTGATCGGGTGGGGAGGAGAAAACAACCCGGTGAGAGAGCGCGCGGGCGGCTGCGTCTGTTGCCTCGTTTCCTGCCAACCGCTGTTGAGCAGGGACCCATATAAGGTAACGGTGTGGGGGGTCCGTATCCCGTATGCAATTTTATGCGAAGCATATTACTAGAGCTACACTACAGCCCGTCGAGCGCGGCGGTGGAGCTACCATTGACCTTTAGCGTGACCACGTGACACCACGTGGCAACATGACGTCACAGCAAAGGAGAGATGGGCTGCCGGCTCGCGCGGTCGGCCGCGGCGGTGGAGGCTCCACATCAGAGGCGTGGCGGCTGACCACGTGAAAACATGACGTCAAAGCAGAGGAGAGATGGGCTGCCGGCTCGCGCGGTCGGCCGCGGCGGTGGAGGCTCCACATCAGAGGCGCTGCAGCTGACCACGTGACGCTACAGCAGCGGTATAAAGCTGAGCTTGCCTCGCTCTCCGGGCACTTACGAGGCGGCCAGGTGTTGGGATGCCGCCTAGAAGCAGGGCTGATTTGAACGAGAAGCGAAACCTTCAGCGTGCCACAGAGACCGATGAAGAGCGGGATGAACGTCAACCAAGGAAAGCCATGTATTACCAAGCCTAGCCATCAATATGCTTCCCATCTGACTAGGCTTAACCTTAGCTAAGCCTCAGCCATTTTTGATAGATTCGAAAGGCTAGGAAGGGAGTGTAGAATTGTTCGACGTTCCGACAGGCCCCTCGCGAGTCGGTGATTATGTATTTTGAATCGCAATGTGAGGCCGCGAGAGCAATCACGACCTCTTCTGCTAGTGTTGCACTACGGGCTCTGAAGGTGAGGCCGTTAACTGTGTTGCTGTTGTGAACTACAAGCGACCGTGTACCATCCCCCGTGGTGAGGACCGGAGGCGTCCACGTAGTATACACCTTTCTTGCCATAATGTCGGGCTAGCGCTTCCGCTCGTGCCAGGCGCCGACCGTTATGGTCTTCGTGTGACATGTTGGCTGGAAGAGGCCGCACGTGGAGGGCACGGCTCCACAGTTCTAGGATGTGAAACCTGTCTTCCATGGGGTGGAGTGTTGGATATGGAGACGAGCAAGAAGGCGGCGACCCGACTCCGTTAGCGAGAAGCGCGTGTACTGGTTTGTAAGGTGCGCCTCCCGGAGCTTCCGGAAAGTATTCACCACCCCAAGGGCCATAAGCCGGCTGTTTGAAGTAGTGACGGGGAGGTCAAGGGCACGCTTAATAATTTTAAGAGGGATGACCTCAAGCGCATGCTCCCCTTGTTTCCATAGGTGGCGATGAGTCGAATAGAGAATTCGACTGGCTACAAAGGCGTTTGCAAGCCGCAAGGCATCCTTATTTCGTAACCCCCGCGTTTGTTGCAAACCCGGCGGACTATGCGGCCCACCTGGTCCCCCAACTTACGGAGTTTGGCCAATGTAGTGTCTGGCCGTCTGTGTTTGTGGATGTAGAGTCCGAGTACCCGTATCTCAACACTTTCGCGTATGGGACCACTCCCAAGAGAAAGAGATATTTTAGTTGTGCACTTTTGTGAGTGGCGGAGGTGCACAAATTCAGATTTTTAAGGGGAACATTGAAGACCGCAGCGGCGGGCGTAGCGGTCCACTATCGTCGCCGCTGTTTGCAGGCTGGTTTCAAGAGTGGACATGGGAGCAGCCTTCCCGGCACCATGGCTAACGCAACTCTGCTCTACGTTCCGCAGGTTATAATGGCCCTGGCAACGTACTGCATGCTGGCCTCGCCGTGCTTCGTGACTTACCCCGGTTTTTCACGGTCACTGAAAATGGAAAAACCATCACCTGCGTGCGCATCGTTGGAAGGACTACCTATCACCGGCACTTCTATCGCCTCGCCACACGTGTCGATCGGATCTGGGACGGAAGCCTGCTTGGCGGACTACTTAAACAGGCCACATCTCGACTGCAGTTTCAGTGGACATGGGAGCAGCCTTCCCGGCACCACGGCTAACGCAACTCTGCACTACGTTCCGCAGGTTTGTACAAGCTATTCGCTGTATGCCAAAAGATCGGACAACCGATTTCTCTTTCTGCTCCCATGTCCACATGTGCTGCTCACAACCTTCAGTGAATGTGTTGATGTATCGCTTGTACTACTTTGCTCTGGAGACATTGAGACCAATCCCGGCCCACCCAAGCCGCGCCCAGTCATTTCAAAGTCAGAAGCAAATGACGATCCTGAAACGTCTATATTAGCGATACTTACAAGCATCAACGACCGGACATTAGAATTAGCTAAAGGTCAAACCCAGATCTGCGCAGACGTTAAGATCATTAAAGACAATCAAGCATCACTGGAAAGCAAAATACTAGATGTATTCAATCGCCTTGAAGTTCTGGAATCAAAAACTAACATTCTTAATACTATCCAGCCTGAGCTGGTTTCAATTCAGGACACTGCTAGACGTCTGACATTGCACCAAGCAGTACTGCAGTCTCGTATAGATAGCCTGGAAGACCAGTCGAGAAGGAATAATCTGATCCTGCATGGCATTCCTGATGAAAGCGAATCATGGAATGAGACTGAAAGGAAAACGCTTGCTGCGTTGTCGGAAGTACTTGACGACGATTCCACACAGCTAAGCATTGAACGTGCTCATCGTCTCGGAACTTTTTCACCCTCAAAATGTCGCCCTATTATCATCAAATTTTCCTCCTTCAAAGACAGAATGAAAGTGTTAGACCTCCGTACTAAACTAAGTGGAAAACAACTTTCCGTGTCTGAAGATTTTTCCCCCGCCACTCGTTTTGCCCGCAAAAAACTAACAGAATTCGCGAAAAAACTGCCGCGATCTCCCAAGTACCGCCTGCGATATAACAAGTTGGTTGTTAATCGCAAGTGCTACATCTTTAACGCTGATACCGATACCATTGAGGAGCTGCAAGTCCAATCTTTTGTCGAAAGCGAGCAGAGCCGTCCCGCTCCCCTTGAGGTAAGCAATGTTTCGGAAAGCGAAGAAGATAACCCATAGCATGGAACGAGGGGAAGCGGTCTGGCTTTATCACCTCCTCGCACATCCGTGCTACTGGCTAACGCTAGAAGCATTCTTAATAAACGTGAATCGTTTCACTCCGCTGTCGACACGTGCGAGGCTGATATCATCGCAATAACAGAAACCTGGCTTCATCCTAACGTACATGACAGTGAAATATTTGACGATTCATCCCGCTTTTCAGTTTACCGACGCGATCGCACTCAGCGGCCAGGCGGTGGTGTCTTGCTTGCTATATCGAAAACAATACAGTCCGATCACATTCCTGTGAAAACTAACCTAGAATCCATTTGGGCCTGCGTAGAACTAAACCATCAAAAATACGTTTTTGGTGTATGCTATCGACCTCCAAATTATCCTTCCACGTTCACACCAGAATTGCATGATGTGCTTGACTTTGTTGTTACGCGGCACCCTGCAGAACCCATTACTTTGTTAGGCGATTTTAAGTTTCCTGAGCTGACATGGTCTTCGAAAATAACTCCTAAATCATCCCCATCGTCTCAAGGCAATGAGTTCTTGAACCTTTGTTCACTCTTTTCTCTTTCTCAGCTAGTATCCCAACCAACCCGTATATCAGACACCACTGCTAACATATTGGACTTAGTGTTGACATCCCATTCTGATCTTGTTTCAGACTTGACCTGCATGCCCGGCATAAGTGACCACTTCCTAGTCTCGTTTAATTTCTGCATTCCTTCCAATAACGCTGACAACAAAGTCAAGCGTATCCGTGATTATAGCAGAGCTGACTTTCAGGCGGTCAACGAGGAACTATCTTCATTTCTCGATGCATTTCTAACAGATTTTGATAGCCGGGAGGCGCAGGTGAACTGGAACATTTTCGTTGCTAAGGTTAACAAACTAACGGAAAGATATATCCCCCTACGCACCATTACAACTCATAAACATGCACTGTGGTACAACGCTCACATAAGAAGGCTTTGTAACATAAATTAACGCTTTTACCGAAACGCAAAAAAATGTAACTCCGTTTATAAATGGGAAGCTTATCAAGCGGCAAATAGCGTGTATGTATCGGCAATGAAAAACGCAAAAGCTCATTTCCTACAGCACACACTGCCCAACATGCTCACAAATGATCCCAAAAAATTTTGGCGTGCCATTAATCCCAATAGAAACCATTCAATTAAATTGTTAGATGAAAACGGTTCAACTATCGCTGATACTGATTGTCCTAAAATTTTAAATGAAACATTTTGTCGCAATTTTGTTCTTTCTTCCAACGTCACGTTTCCTACAGTGGAGGACTGCCAATTCTCAATCATGGATGCAATATCCATCGAGCCCCTAGGAATAGAAAAATTAATAGAAAATCTTAAGACCTATACAAGCCCTGGAACAGATTTAATTAACGCGAAGTTCTTGAAGAGTACCAAACTTTATTCCTCAATCATCCTTTCCAAAATTTTCCAGCAGTCACTTGAGACGTCAGTGCTTCCAGCGGACTGGACGATCGGGAAGGTGGTTCCGTTGCACAAGTCAGGTAGTAGTAATTCTCCTCTTAATTACCGCCCAATATCACTAACCAGCATACCATGCAAAATTTTTGAGCACATTCTATACACTAACTTAGTTACCTTTCTCGAATCTAACTCCTTCTTCACTGACGCACAACACGGCTTTCGCAAATCATTCTCGTGCGAGACGCAGTTACTTACCTTCACGCACAAACTTCACACTATTCTGGATCGTCGTTCATGCGCGGACTGTATCTTTCTAGACTTCGCCAAGGCTTTCGAAAAGGTTAGTCACAAACTACTTCTTTTTAAACTTAGCAAGCTAAATCTTCTCCCAAATGTTTTAGCATGGTTAGAATATTTCCTTTGTAATAGAACACAGCTTGTAATGGCTAATAACATTTGTTCTCCATTCACTTCCGTGCATTCTGGGGTCCCACAGGGGTCCGTCCTTGGGCCCCTTTTGTTCCTGATATATATTAATGACCTTCCTATTTCCGTTACCTCCCACATTCATTTATTTGCAGATGACTGCGTAATATTTCGTGAAATTAACGACTCTAACGACACTCTTCTTTTGCAAAAAGACATTAATGGAATTCTTGAGTGGTGAAAAACGTGGTCAATGGAACTAAACAAAACCAAATGTAAAGTACTACGTGTGTCACGCATTTCTACACACCCCACCTCTTATCATCTAGATAACATCGAACTAGAACAAGTGTCTTCATACCGTTATTTAGGCATTCACATAACAAGTGATCTAACTTGGTCTTTTCACATCAATTCAATGATTAACAACGCCAACCGTGCCCTCGGCTACCTTCGCCGTAACTTTTTCTCTGCCCCCACTTCCTTGAAACTTCTCCTCTATAAATCTGTCGTTCGTAGTAAGTTGGAATATGCTGCGTCCATTTGGGATCCCTTCACGGAAAACATGATCAGTTCCCTCGAAATAATTCAGAATAACTCGGCACGTTTCAT
This sequence comes from Amblyomma mixtum, assembly GCF_055824585.1. Taxonomy (NCBI): domain Eukaryota; kingdom Metazoa; phylum Arthropoda; class Arachnida; order Ixodida; family Ixodidae; genus Amblyomma; species Amblyomma mixtum. The sequence goes on along the minus strand of NC_143012.1, from coordinate 66,415,936 downwards.
CCTTCAGAACTATAACCGTACCGCTAGCGTAACCTCTATGAAGAATACATTACAGTTACCATCTCTTGCTAGCCGTCGAAAGCACGCTCGCCTTTGCTTAATTCATAAAATAATGTATCATAACCCCATACTGCACCGCGATCTTATACTTCCTCCGTCATATGTTTCATCACGAGTTGATCATGCGCATAAAATCGGCATTCCTTTGTTTAAAACAAAATCCGCAGCTGAGTCTTTCCTTCCACGAACAGCAAAGGACTGAAACCACATACCCGGAAGCACAGCCTCCATCATCGACCATCAGCGTTTTTGTTCCGCCTTACCTATCACTGTATAATTAGAAATCAAACGCTTTGTACTAAACCCCTGTTTACAACCACTCCCCTCTTCAATGCCCCTCGGGCCTTGAGGGTAAAATAAATGAAATGAAATGAAATGTCACCTGTGCTGCCCTGCGTGGCCCACAGAGTGACGACATCAGCGTACAGGGCGTGCTGCACGCCGGCGACACCACTCAGCTGTGCCGGCAGGTGCATCATGGCCAGACTGAAGAGCTGCGGGGAAAGTACCCCGCCTTGGGAGGGTTCCCCGTGTGCCGAGTAGATAAGGATCATGCTCTCTATCTTGGATTCGGGTGTGGAATTCACGATCTATTAAAAATTGGCTTATGTACCGGAATGTGTTGAGGCCACCGTCGGTCAGGCTAATGTTAGTGAGTATGACCTCGTGTGTTACGTTGTAAAATGCCCTCTTAAGATCCAAGGCGAGTACTACTTGGTCATTATGGGGGCATTCGAGGGGGTCTAGGACTTCCCGATTAAGTAGCACGAGGACATCCTGTGCGGATCTGTGTGGGCGGATTCCGAACATGGTGCTCGCAAAGATATGTTTGCTTTCAAGATATCCAGGTAACCGATCCCGCACCATCGTCTCCATTAGTTTGCCCACACATGAGGTGAGAGAGATGGGGCGGAGGTTATCTGTGTCAATTGGTTTTCCTGCTTTAGGAATAAAAGTGACCAGAGCCGTTTACCAGTCGATTGGAGAGGGGGTGTCCCCGCGCCAAATTACGTTTCGCCTTCGTCGTGTGGAAAAAAAACGGCGCTGCTGCAGCGGAACGCCGACTTGCCACGAAAGACATGTTGGGTCAACGCCTGGATTACCCGCGGAAACAGCGTCCGTCTGCCAGGAAGTCTTCAGCGAGCGTTTCCGCTACACGAGGTGCGAACGCACGTTCGAACGCATGAAATGCGCGGGAACGCCGCTCGAGGACATTCCAGCTTCTGCGCGACGTGGTTGACATATTTCTCTCTCTCCCAACACATGACGGGGGCGTGTTTCCTAAGGAGAGAGTGTGTGATGGGTGTGACAGTGAACTTCCTTCCTCGGCAGGCCCGGCCCCCATATAGGGAACCTAGGGAAAGAAAACACTTTAAAAACTCGGCAGCGAGTACGGCCGAGGGGCGGGTATCACCTTCAAGCGTTTCACCATTGAGCGTCTCGTCACAAGCTCCTTTGTTTGTACATAATGTAAATTTAGTTGTATAAAGTTTCCCTCCTTGTCTTTCCCGCATCCTCGTCTCCGACCTCCCTCATTCCCTCTCCCGCCCGACCATGCTACTTGATCTTTAACGTGCAGTGCTCTACAAGCCCCATTCGGACCATCTGGTGGAAACGACTGTGCAATCAATTTTAGAGTATAATTTACAGCACTCTTAGGAAGAACATTCCCCGGAAATTTTGGGGTTTTCGCGAGTTCTGGCTTCTTACGTGTCCCTCATAATGCTTATGTAATTTGCAACGACTTTTAAAACGTGCATGTCTAGCGGCATGCGTGTAACTATTGGTGCTCACGCCTGGTGTAAGGGGGTAGAGAAGCTGCGAAATTTGTGTATAACGTACCTTGAGGTCGCTCTTGGCCGTAACGAGCTTTTTCCGGCTCGCCTGAGGGCCAGGAGTTCCCGCCTCGTCGCGTTCGTCGTCCCGGGGGACATCTAGAGGGGTGGGAGCGGCGCCACGCTGCAAATAAAGGTGAGCGGTTATCTTTGCTGACTGTGATACATTTTATTCGTCGGAAAGGACTTGGTGCTAAGAGGTCGCGGTAAGTGGTCGAGAGTGCATAGCCCTCGACGACTTTGTCAGCCCACTCCACCGCCAAAACTTGCGTTCTGGGGTCAGAGCTAGCCAGCACGGTCTCCCACCACTCGAGAGAAGGAGCGGTAACTAGATCACCCGGAGGTGGCGCTATTTTTCAGTCCCATAGGATATGATTGTAGTTGGCTCGTTGGCCGCAGTGTTTATAGTTCAGTTTGTTGAGATCAGGATAAATGAACGCGAGGAATAATGGGGTGCGTATCGACGTCGTCTGTAGACGCCACGTAACCTCTTCTTCTTCAGTCAGGTTTTTGTGCGGAGGGGGGGGGAGTTCTCCTCTCTCGTTTAAAATGATTGGCTGGATCATAATATGTGATCAGGGAATCCTTCGTGTAATTCAAGGAGCCAGTCTCAGAACCCTGGAGGATACCGAAAACATTTCACTTGTCTCAATCTTACCTCAATGCTAAAAAGTTATTCCCAAATAGAGTCAGAAAAAGAGCGAAAAGAATCATATTCTTAGAAAACATGCCGGCGCCCATGAAATTGGTCCTCCTTTTGGAGTAGCGATTTCAGGAAACTGAGCCTAATTTGCCGGAATGTATAGTTTACGGAGGTTTAACGTCCCAAAGCGACTCACGCTATGAGGGATGCCGTAGTGAAGGGCTCCGGAAATTTTGACCACCGGCGTTTCCTTAACGTGCACTGACATCGCACAGTACACGGGCCTCTAGAATTTCGCCTTTATCGAAATTCGTCCGCCGTGGCCGGGTTTGAACCCGTGTCTTTCGAAACATCAGTAGAGCGCCAAGACCACTCAGCAACCGCGGCGGCAATTTGCCGGAATTTAACCTCATTCAGATTTTCATAGCTTTCAACAAAACGCGTATAGTGAAGAATCGCGTCGCAAACCGTTAGACTTGGTGACGCTGTATATGGAAGAAAAAACGGTGAGTTACTCGCACAAGCTTCCTAGCACTAGGCGCGTTACTAGGCCCCAATTTAAAGTAGGGCGAATTGCGGAGGAATTTCCAGATGAGGTGGGAAGTAGATATGAAGTACTCCCACGGGCCTGATATCGTCTAACGCACCGAGTAAGTGGCCGGTTGTGTAGACAGGAAGCAAAAACTATAATGCTACTGTTTTCACGTCCTACGGCGGAGCTGACGTCAGGAACAGAAGCAGAGACCGACGTAAGTGAATAACGAGTGCGAGTGCTAGACACTTACCAGAATGTTTAGCCATCCACCAATGAGTTGCGGCTCTGGTTTCTCGTCGCCATCTTCCTCGTCGCCTTCGCCCTTGGGTGTAGCAGGGGACGCGTCCGAGTGCTTCTGAGGTGATACGGGAGAGCTGCCTTTCTTTCCCTGGGAAGAAGGTTTTCCAACAGCGCTAGGTTTCGATTTCGCGCCTGATGGACCCTTTTCAGGGCTTTCTCCCTTTTCGTTACGTTTGCTGACCTTGCCGGCGGTCTTAGCAGGGCTATCGGACGCCGGGGATTTCCTGTCTTCGCCCCGCCTCGGCTGCCCTTTTCTGCTGGCAGCCGACACGCCACGGTCCGAGTGGATGCTGTTCTGGCTCTGGTCCCTTTCGAGTCCCCGTTTCTTCTTCTGGTCGACAGGAGCGATGCGGCCGGACTTGTAGGAGGAAGACTTAGCCAGGTTTCGTCGTGCTACAGGCTCCGCATCGACGTCCTCGTTGGACTGCCTCCGCGACTTGTCCGGCTCGTCTGTGCCGGGTGAGACGGCGTTCTCAGGCCTTGAAAAGTTCGGCGAGGGTGAAGTCTGTTCCTCGCCGTCACGACGCGTCCTTTCCACGCTGCCTGCTTCGCTGCCAGAGCGCGACTGCTCCCGTTCCTCCTTTCGGTCGTAGCTGCGTACCCTCGAGGGAGCCGTCGGACGTTCACGGTGGCCCCTTGCTTCGACGCTTTCATCTTCCTGTCGACCACGCCTCTCCCGCTTCTCCATGACTTCCGGGGCTCGACCTCGGGCGGTTCCTTGGCGGATGGACTTTGCCTCTTCGCTGGGTAGTAGGCCTAGCAGATATCCTGGGCGAGTTCGGATGCAGCGACCCTCCGGGGCTTGTCCTCAGGCAGTTCTTCGGCGGATGGACCTTGCCTTTCAGCTGAGTAGTAGACCCAGTAGATATCCTGGGGAAGTTCGGATGAAGCGACCCTCCGGGGCTTGTCCTCAGGCAGTTCTTCGGCGGATGGACCTTGCCTTTCAGCTGAGTAGTAGACCCAGTAGATATCCTGGGGAAGTTCGGATGAAGCGACCCTCCGGGGCTTGTCCTCAGGCAGTTCTTCGGCGGATGGACTTAGCCTCTTCGCTGAGTAGTAGGCCTAGCAGAAATTCTGGGACAGTGCGGATGCAGCGACCAGTCTCGCGGGGGAACGCCTCCTTCTGCGTGCCCCTCGAGCAAGATGTGGCTCTTCATCTTCTTCGCCCGATGTGGATGACTGGCACGAGATATTAGACGTATCAGTAAAATGCAGCCGTACGTGGGCATAGTGACGCTAGAATGTAGTTTTCACATACAAGGGGGTGCTGAATAGGGCAAGTTGGATTGCCTTCATAATCAGAGTTGAGAGCAAACAGACGATGATAAAAGAAAAGGCAATGCTCACTAAGGCGTTTTCAGAACTAGTTGATAGTGTTTACGTTTTGGAACGCCTGCGCCGCTCACTTCGAGCCGGCTGCAGTGTTATACCGCGTCACTATTTCTTTGCCTTCGTACTCTGATAAACGGAGGCCATGTATCTGGCGATGACTGTCCTCCTTCGTCTGCCGAGCTACGGCGCAAAATGAATTGTGAGCTCCAGGCCACAGAGTTTCTGAAGATAAGGAAAAGAGGCGTCACTATCTTGGCGAGTTACTTGAAGATAACGCAATGAACCACGGTAATGACAGGAAGTGGGCACCATGTATTAAGGCGAAAGCCTTTCATGCCTCATACTGTCGTTAGCAGCCGTGTCGGCAGCCGTGTCCACAGCAGTGTCGACAGCCCTGTCGGCAGATGTGTCCGCGTTTTGACGGGTGTCCACGGAGATATGCGAGACAGTTACTGCTCAATTTCCTTAGCTCAAATGCAATTTTCAGTTTCTTCATTACGGCCCCTCTTCTTTCACTCCCACGTCCTTCCTTCCTGTACGGTGCGGTTCGTGTGTCCACCGAGATGACAGAGAATTACAGCGCCATTTCCTTTTCTCAAAACGTGTTGCGTTCAAAGGGCAAGGCATCGCGCCAAACGGGTGGTGGCGTTCCTCCCTTCTTGTACGGTGCGGTTCGGGTGTCCACCGAGATGACAGAGAATTACAGCGCCATTTCTTTTCCTGAAAAAGCGTTGCGTTCAAAGGGCGAGGCATCGCGCCGAACGGGTGGTGGCGTTCCTCCCTTCTTGTACGGTGCGGTTCGGGTGTCCACCGAGATGACAGAGAATTACAGCGCCATTTCTTTTCCTGAAAAAGTGTTGCGTTCAAAGGGCGAGGCATCCTGCCGAACGGGTGGTGGCGTTCCTCCCTTCTTGTACGGTTCGGTTCGGGTGTCCACCGAGATGACTGAGAATTACAGCGCCATTTCTTTTCCTGAAAAAGCGTTGCGTTCAAAGGGCGAGGCATCGCGCCGAACGGGTGGTGGCGTTCCGTGGACTGCCTGGCAGCGCTACAACACGCTGTCGCGTTCTACTCGTAAACGCGAATCTTAAGCTTCATTACTTAGCTGTTAATTAGTATTTAGTCATTAATCAGTAATTAGTCACTAATTGATAATTTGTCTTTACTTCGTCATCAGTTATGTGTGACGTCATCCAGTGGTGACGTCACCAGTGTCAAACAGGCAAAGTGGTGCGGAAAACGTTTTCGCCTCTACCCAATTTAGACAAAGTGCCCCCTGAATTTTTCGGCTTGGCCATGATCGGAGCATAAACGCGGATTTTGCGGCGGAATCTTAGCTCCACGGCAATGCATGCTGTTCACCTCGTCCAGATCCAATTCTTTTATTAGGGGTTAATGGCATCCTAGTCGAAATCAATAGGAAGAAATGGGCAGGGCATGTAATGCGAAGGCAAGATAACCGCTAGTCCTTAAGGGTAACGGAGTGAATTTCAAGAGAAGGCAAGCGTAGGAGGGGGCGGTAGAAAGTTAGCTGGGCGGATGAGATGAAGAAATGCGGGGATACGGTGCTCGCCGCTGGGTATGAACAGCTTTAATTGGAGAGGCATGGGAGATGCCTTTGCCCAACAGTGGGCGTAGTCAGGCTCATGATGGTGATGACGGCGCAGCACCTGGGGCTGCTGGTGAAAACATTTATGTAACCATAGGGAAAGATGTTTGGGGTCCTGACATGAAGGGTCACGCCCTTACAACCACTAGGTGGGATGGCTAGTCATGCACCCCATTGGCAGTTGCCGCAGCTCGGGCGCGCTGCGTTAAGGCCCTTTGGGCCTCGAGGGTGCAGCAGCCGGACAGGGTCGCCACCCAGTCCTCTCGGGTGGTGTTTGAGATGGGGGATAGGAATGGGTTCTGCTAGCAGGCCCACATCATGTGGTAGGTGTCAGACACCTCCCCACACTGTGAGCACCACCCGTCGAATCGAGGATCGAAATGCGAGGATCGCCAAATGAGGATCGAAACGAGCAGGCGCAGGAGTACCAGCTCGTCGGCCTTTCCCAGGCCTTTGCACGGGGTGGGAAGAGTTTGGTGCGTGGATTTGTAATAACCGCATATTTCCTTAAATGTGTAAACCAGACTAAAATCGGAGTTCTGGTCGGCGTCAGGTCCGTGGGTAATGCCTGGAGAGAGAGCACGCGGGCGGCGGCGTTGGCTGCCTCGTTTCCGAGGAGGCCTTCGTGACCTCGAGCCCAAACGAGATCGATGTGCGGGATTCGAGTCTCGGCGGCAGTTGCGGTAGATGGGATAAGCCAGGGGAGTAGCCCATCCTTGCTGGACGTTTCGACGAGCCGCTCGCGAATCGGTGATTATGTATTAGGAGGAAGTGTCGGAGGCTGCCAAAGCGATGGCAACTTCTTCTGCGTGAATTGCTGACTGGGCCTTGCAAGTAAGGGCGTCTACTGTTTTGCCCTCGTTGACTACCGCAGCCGTGTACCATCCCCTGGGATCCGGGCCGGAGGCGTCAACTCAGAAGACTCCTGGTTTGCCCCCGAAAGCGCGGTCCAAGGCTTCCGCCCGCGCCAGGCGCCTGCCATTATGGTCCTCTTTGGACATGTTGGTGGGAAGAGGCCGCACTTGGAGGGCGCGTCTCCAGTGTAGGGGAAGGCGGCACCTCTCCTCTGTGAATTGGGTGTGCTGGATGTGAAGTCGGGCTAGAAGGCGGCGACCCGGCCCTGTCTTTGTCAGACGAGTGTATTGGTTGTTGAGGTGGGCCACCACCCCAGTGCCATAGAGGTAGAGACTCTGAAGAACCAACCTCGATGACGTGATCACCGAGATGCACCTGACCGGTTATCGAAATCATTACGTCATGTGTCATGTCACCAAACCCCCCCCCCCCCCATCGGGAAGCCTAATAATAATACTATTTATTATTGCGTTAGTATTCGATTGGCCTGTGTAAGCGAAAATGGCGACCGTCGTCTCTCCCAGAGTATTAGAAATCTCTACGACAATTTGTGAGTCTCCATCAAAGAGAATCTTTGGGAAAGAGAAAAGATTCTTCGCGAAAGAGAAGTATGGGACGCACGGTAATATTTTGCGAAAATAAAGACTTCAAATATTCATATCTTGTTCGCTGCATATAGTAAGGCAGCAGAAACATGAAAGGGAACTTTGAACAAAAGAACAAATTTTGTCGTTACTTCTGCACTAAAGCTGAAAGTGTTTCGTGGGTATTATCGGTCCAGAGGAAAACTATAACAAAAAGAAATCTGTGTTTTTTTACTATTACTTTCGAAGTAATCATCAGTTGAATGTGGAGAACGTGCTGACTTTCTTATTGCATATAGCTGTTTATATTGTAAAAATATGGTGCTCGGCCCTTCAGCGGTTTATTTACATGTTGGTGGGTCATCGCTAATTATCAAAAACCTGTGCGTCATGCGCGAATGCCCTGATGGAAGCCTATACAGTATAACCTCATTGACTCGCTTCCTTTGACTGACACACTTCCATTTATTTAGCTTTATATTGTTCTCTGGGTTCATAACATACACTTTCAGTTTAGAAAGGCCAGTGTATGTAGACAGTCTTCTTCCTTCTTCTCGAAAGCACATCTGCCACGTCACTTCCTGCTATATGACTGGGCACATTCGGAACCTTGAGTACAATGGCCTCGACAACCATGTGATTTTCAACCACCTCTCCTGGCAGCCCTGGCCACTAGAAATGGCTTTCCTGTCTTTTTTTTTTGCACCTTGAGTGATGCCATTTGATTGGGTACTAGCAGGTTTTGTTTGGTTCATGCGGGTTTAACGTCCCAAAGCGACTGAGGCTATGAGCGACACCGCAGTATGAACGTGGAAGAACATACCGGAAGAAAAGCAGTGTACCGTTTCCAGGTAGAGTACAGGAAATGTCAAGATAGTTAATTTTTCTCCATTAAATTCCATTTAAATACTGGGCTAAATTGTCTTGTTTTAAAGGAGATACCTATAGTTCGTTTAAAATAGTGGCTTCCATGAGAAACGTGAAAATACTTGAAAAATTAACAAGCGCTTCAAAGAGAGGGACTTTAATTATCACCTAATATCAACATGGGGTCCAATGGGATGTATTCAATACCATGAACAGCAGTTTGCCAATATTCCTCAAGAGCAAAATATACAGCAGCTGTATCTTACCCGTACTCACCTATGGGGCAGAAACGTGGAGGCTAACAAAGAGGGCGCAGCTTAAGTTAAGAACAACGCAGCGAGCGATGGCAGGAAAAATGACAGGTGTAGCGTTAAAGGGGTGCTGAAAGGTTTCCCAGAAAAATTGAGTTGAGAGATACACTTTACAGTTTTCCACCCTCGTAATTCGAATTTCTCGTCGAAATTAGGCAAAGGAAAGCGCAAACCTATTTTATTTTGGCGAGAAGTGCAGCAGCAGCCTCGGGCGAGCTCGCGCGCCTCGTTGCCGCCTGTGATTGGTTGGGCGCGTCGTGACGTCAACAATGGCGCTGGCTCGGTCGGCTCAGCCGCCGCCGCTGCACATGAACCGCGGCGCTTGGCGGTTCGAGGTTGTTATTTTGCTTCTACGACGATGGAACACATCGAAGATTACCCGGAGTATCTTGGCTTCATCCCCTACATGTTAGAACCGATTGCAAAGAGCAAACCTCTCCAAGAAAGAAACGATGCTGGCGCAAGATGTGATTTTGACTCGAACGAAAGCGAAGTGTCAGCATCTCCATGTGTTGGAAATGACTTTGGTAAGTATACTTTTCTTGCCAAACTACTTTCAGAGATACAATAGATGAATTTTGAGGCGAGCAAATGCAGTATAGCACTGTCCGACGCAATTTTCCTAATACAATGTAAGCGGGATGCGATCGTCGGCATTTTTGTCTTGCTGCTTGTCAGTGCTGCCGCAAATCTGCTTGTAATCCACAAAGATCCTTGGCATGCGCAAGAAGTTATCAGGCTAGCACGCAAATTTTATGCTTGCACCACTTCATAGTAGCTGCATGCCGGCTCGATTCATAACATAAGTTCGCAGCGCTTTGCGACAGAACTCGTCTAGGTGACAAACGTGCGCCTTCCGTTTTGCGTACCAAGATGGGAGCTAGCAGTAAATTAAAATCCTTGTTTATGCGAATTGGTTCATGTTACAAGTCCTTGTAAGAATACTTTCATCCGCTTGCGCCGCCTTTATCGTGCTTGTTCTCAGATCTAGCGGCCAGGGATTTTTTCACTAACTAGATGGACTCGTGCTGCAACCGAGCAGGACGAATCGCAAGGCTGGCTGTAGCACACTTGGCGCACAATTATATAATAATATTATTAATTTATGAAGCCATGCGGTAGTCGGCAATTCTTTACGACTACAGCGTTATTAGAAATGTATTCCTGGCAGTTGAGTGATGTCATTGTAAACATTCTTCTTCCAAAACAGGTGTTCCTCCGTCCGCTGCATTCCTGAGGGGAATGATGAAGACTGCTGATGCTGCCAGGAATTAATAAAATTATCAGAAAACAGACGGTATTTCACCGGGTTTCAGTTGAGGTGACTGTTGACAGGCGCAGTGAATGCATTTTCGACAGGCTCTGGTGATAGTTCTAATCACGAAAGTGGCCAGAGCATGGCACTGTTGCCTTTGACGGCTTGAAATCCCTTCGCTTCACAGCAGCGACTCACTTCGCGGAGAGCTTCTTTTTTTGAGGGAAATAATGAAAGACCACAACGTCGCGGCCACGGATGTTCGTGCAGCCGAGGGCTGCGCAGAACGCCGGCATGATGGGTCCACCGCTTCATTCGATGCTGCACACCTTTCTGTACCACACTAAAAACATAAAAACGCACAAATAAAGAAACACACGGCAGCTAGAAGGAGCTTATGATGGCACGCACGCAGAAACAGGCACGGCCGCGGAGGCTGTGAAGCGACGGATCACCGGTGTTTACCTCTCCACTCCGCGGTTTCCGGTTTTGGCTCGCATCGTCAGGGTCATCAGCAGCGCTCGGCGGACCGCGAGGCGTGTTTCCGTTTGCTAGCCGCTACAGACAAACGCAATGTTGCCCACACCAACGCGCGCGCGGAGGACCTGTTGCCATGACAACTATGAACACGCCAATGTTGCCTACGCCAACGCGCGCGCGGAGCAGCTGTTGCTACGACAACTCAGGCAAGAAAATGCGACGCTGGTAATTGCAAATGGCGGCGCCCTGCCGCCTTCCGGTTTTCGTGCCTTTAGGATAACAAGTTGTCCAGCTTTTCGACAACGCAGGTAAATTTATTTAACGCCGGTGAGGCGGTGATTATCAGGAGCGACGATGTGTGCCGTTTGGGCAAGCTTAGGGCGTATCGATGCCCACCAGTTCGGAAGCAACGATGTCTGCCGCTTGCGGTGACCATCACAGTGCCGTTTGGACAAGCTTAATTCAAGGTGAGTAATTTATTCGCTTTCATGCTTTTCGATGGCAGCTTGTCGTGCTTTTCGATAACGCAGGTAATCTATTTTATGCCGGTGAGTAATTTTACACGCCATTTGAGAAGCAACGATGTCTGCCGCTTGGGATAAGTTTAATGCAGGAAAATAAAACCATATTCATTTTATATTTCTCTCTTCAAGTGTAACATTTTACTCTCACATCTATTTTTCCACTTGCTCAACATTGTACAGTTGTTATAGTTGAGGAACTCGGACTTGAATAAGTAGCATTTTTGACCACGGTGACTGCATGAAATACATGACTAACTTTACGAACTTTACGCATGATTTTACAAATGTGTGAAATTATGACTTTGTGAGCCGCATATAGAGATATGTTTTTTTTAGTGCTTCTTTTGTTGTGCATCTTGTCACCTCTGTCACAAAATCGTCCTTCATTCTGTGAACAAATATATGGCCGAAATGAACTAAACATCTTATTTTAAAAGGGGAGATTTGGTATAAAAAAAAATTGTGTAATTAGTTTGCGGTGCCCCACATTTAATCTCCTTCAAGGTAACGCCCATTTGATCCAATGCTCTGCTGTGAAATTTGTTTTTCACTTTTTTGAACCAGTCCAGAAATTCTTGTGAGAAGTGGGGTCTTTCAGTGGCTGCACCTTTTTTTCTCTCTACCTCTTTCACGACCACAGAATAGTTTACCCTGTGGACTTTCTTCTTTCAGGGAACAGAAAGAAGTTGTGAAGAACAAGGTGATGTGAATGGTAGAGGTAAATATTCTAGGTAATGCTGTTTTTGGCTCACACACAGGCAGCTTTGTGTGCTGGTGTGTTGTCGGGGTGAAGCCACTATTGTCCACTTCCCACAACTTGGGCTATTTTCATCTTGTTCAGTCATGCAAATGTTTTAGAATCTTCTGGTATTTTCGAGTTTTTTTTTTTTTGATATGCTGAAGTTTGTCCGGCAAACGCTAATTATGGCTGAGGAATTTGAATTTAAAAATTTCCCCGCCCCATGAGTCACACCATAGCCTCCTTTATACTCTATGGTCACACTCATGATATCCGAACTGAGAAGGTCGGGTTACCGCTGTTTTGAAGTGAATGGCAGTGTTGCATAGCCTTTGCAATCCACACCCAAAAATTTGGTGCTTACGCACGCAGTTTACTTGCAAAATCAGCTGGTGATGACAACACCTGTAGTTCGACTTTTGGTGTTTTTCATCTTATTAAAGCTCAGTTTTTGGCGAGAGCAGTTCCTTTGTCATTAAAATATCATAGTCTGTCGAAAAGCAGGTCAACTTTAATTTATCCTCAGTGTCCTTTTAATTTTTGTCTGATTTATGGGGTTTAACGTCCCAAAGCGACTTAAGCTGTGAGGGATGCTGTAATAGAGGGTTCCAGATAATATTGACTACCTGGGGTTCCTTTAAGTGCACTGACATCACACAGAACATGGGTCTGTAGCATTTCACCACCATCGAAATGCGACTGCCACTGCCAAGATCCAACTGGCGTCTTTCGGGTCAGAAGCCGAGCACCATAACCAATGAGCCATAGCGGCGGCTTCCCTTTTAAGATCAGTTGGTTGTCCAGTGATAACTGAAGCTTAAGTTGTGTGTAGTTATGCAGCTTTCTTTAAAATTACTTTAAAAAGTGCACTTTCTCTTTAAATAATTTACTATTAACATGAAGTTCACGATTGCTATGCATTGAGAGAGCAATAAAACCTGCTCATAACTGCACGTTGTACAAAGATTGCTTTTAGATATCCAGTCTAAAGCTGTGTAAGTGAGGTTGTGTAATGATTAATAATAAGCTTGTCCATCTAAAAACAGATCTTTCGTATGTGCAATTTCATATTCCAGACAGCTGTGGTGTACAAAGTTGCTGAATGGCAAACACTGAAATATACACCTCATTAGTGTTGCACCCAGCTGCAGTGTATGTTGACTCGGGATAGATTGCTCGAAATGTAGATGCATGAAACTATATCTCAAGGGAATTTAGTGAGGAAATCACTGCCAGTCCTCAACAATTAAAACGGTCATACACATAGTGTAACACTGGACAAACTTGCAAAGGCTCTTAGTCCCATTTTGAGCTCTGCTAATTTTGCTAGCAATTCTACATACACGAAATTATATGCATTTAAAAAAAAAGAAGAGGCCAGGCGCGGTGTCAATGAGGTCATTAATTGCTTCATTCTTACTGAAGTGGCCGCTTGTGCTGCCAGCTTAGCTTTCTCCCACTGTTACGAATTGCAAACATGCTCCTGACAGAAGATGGCACATTTTGTAGGTGCCAATCTGTGTCATATATTGCACAGGTAGTGTACCTTATTACATAGATAAGCTTCATGCAGTTACTATCATCTGAACTGCATGAAAAGGTTGATGAATTATGAACAAGGTCCTAACATGGTTAAACAAGGATAAAGGGAGGTCGCAGTGAATGTCATACTGTCACTCACTTTGGAAATGACACCTAGTTTTAGTTGCATGTTGTCTTCTCTGTAGTGAAGCACACAATATTAGAATACATGGATCACCACATGGTATTTAGCTACAACTGCTAAATAATTTGAAATTCAATTTATTTTCTTGTGCTGTTTCTGAACAGTTTAGATAGCCAGACAATCACTGTGACATCAAAGGTCAATATAGGTCACTGCTTCTTCATTTGTAGTCACTATCGCTCTTGAGACAGGCTGGTTTTAGCATTGCACTTAATGGAAACAAAGAAGGAGCAATTATATTGCAGTTTTTTTTTATGCTGCATGTGGCATACGCAGACCTTTGATGTCACAACCATCCCATCTCCTGGCCACTGGAACTGAAAGAGCACCAAGGTGAAATTCGATTGTAAATTATTTAGCAGTCCTGGCATACACGGGGTGATCCATATATACTAATATCTTAAGGCATCGTTTCAAACAAGAAAACATGCAAGAAAATATTTAGTGGCTATATATTCCTTTAAAAAAAAACTGCGTGAAAAAGCAAGGAGGAAGGAAGGAGGAGAAATGAGAACTACACACACACACACACACACACACACCATTTGAAGAGCAAGGAAGAGAGGAAGCAAGTGTGTTCTGTGCATTACGTGCATTACGTTTCCCACAACGTCAAGAAAGTTGCAGGCAGGTAACGAGTAAGCCTGTTTTTGATGCCATTTATGCAAGGAGGTCCAATTTTTGTGAACTTTGGCAATACATGAATGTTCTGTCTTGTCAAGCTTACAGTGGTGTTTCTACGTCGTTTTTGAATCATAACTGCTTCATGGTGCTTTTCCAAATACACATACTGACTATAAATATGAGAAAAAAGTAGAGATGGTACAAAGACAACAGCGGCATTCTTTAAAGAACAAAAATGAACAAAGATACTGTACCATTTTCACTGTGGTCTCAGGCTCGCCTATCGACTTTTCGAGCTACAACAGCATCTTTGGAGTGAAGATTCATCTAGGACCACTGTTTATTTCCACAAATGAGACCACTGCCACTGGGAACAGTGAATTGCAAAAGTCACAAAGGAATGATTTCAAAGCATATTAGGAAAAATAAATCTGTTACAAGAAAAAACGCACTGACATCAGTGGCAAATACGTTGAAAATGTTTGCATGAATACACTCTTTTGGTACAACCCTTGTCTTTCGTTCCATCAGCTAAAGGCCAAAAATTCTAGACCTCTTCTCGTAAGCTTGCTGAGGTGTACCCAAGGTTGACCAAAAGATTAATAGCTGAAAGAGTTAAAAAAAAAGACATCAGCACAAACACAATATGCCTCACGGCCATCATCGAGGACCTGTATTCCAACTTGCGGCTCATTCAAAAACATCCCATTCAGTAATACATGCTGGGGGGGCTAGTTGGTGCATGGTTTTGAAAACAGACGTGCAAAACAGACAATGCAGGAGGAAGACAGACGAAACAAGTGCAACTGTTTATTCACCTAGGGAGCGAGTGAATATATAGGCAAAACCAGAGAGGGACCCACACATGCGCACAAGTAGAAACAAAAATAACAAAAGGCTCAAGGAAAAAAATGTGTCTCAGCACATATCTAAAAAGACACCTTCTTTTTTGTAAATTGTAAGACAGGGCGTGCTTACATGGGCTGTGGTGTCTCAAAAAAAATGTGTCTCAGCACATATCTAAAAAGACACCTTCTTTTTTGTAAATTGTAAGACAGGGCGTGCTTACATGGGCTGTGGTGTCTTTGCCCCTGCGTAGAATTTTTGTTTCCTTCAGCTTCGCCTGAAATTTTTTCTCTTTTTCCCCGCAGGCTTCACAATTACGTGGTAAGAGAGTACCCGAGCCTTTCTTTAACGCGCGATTATGGTCAGCAAGGCAATCATTAATTAATACATCAGCCCGTTTGGCCAATGTAAGATTTCCCACACGTTGGCGGGATCTGATAAACTATGCCCACTGCACATTTTACAAGCGGCATCACATGCTTTTTCTGGCATTCAGCTTTTTTCAGTTTGTTGGGATCCATTTTGCCACACAAGGAGAACAGCTTCTTGCGGGTGGAAAAAACTACAGGAACATTAAACTTTCTCTCAACATGTTTCAGATTGTGTGCCATCTTATGAATATAAGCAATTATCACAAGTTTCTGTTTGGTAACATCGTTTTTTGCACTGTTATTGCACTTACTTTTTCACCTTTTTCAGTAATGCTTCGGCTTATCAGCAAAGTAGGATAGCCAGCTTGCTGAAGCCTGCTCTTGCCTTTTATTCACTCGCTTAAGTGGATAAACAGTTGCAAAGTTGCGCGTGTTTCGCCTGTCTTTCTCCTGTGTTGTCTGTTTTGCGCATCATCTTTTTTCAAAATTCCATTCGGTGACAACTGATTGGCCCAAATGGCGGAAGTGAATGCACATCTGCTTCTGGCATTTTGGCCAATCAGGTATCGCTGAAAGGGATGTTTTCAAAGGGGACACACATTGGAATGCAGGCCGAGATTCGCCTACCATGTGGGAGTATGCCCATTTGGCAATGCACTGTAGTAAGTGCAAGAAGCATGGC
The DNA here is from genome assembly GCF_055824585.1 of Amblyomma mixtum. Taxonomy (NCBI): domain Eukaryota; kingdom Metazoa; phylum Arthropoda; class Arachnida; order Ixodida; family Ixodidae; genus Amblyomma; species Amblyomma mixtum. The sequence continues at coordinate 66,399,758 of NC_143012.1, read as the reverse complement.
TGCTGCCCTGTCCTTGAAAACACAGTGTTCTTTGCAAAGGCAAGAGGTAACACTGAAAGGAAGGTAACTGAGGCTTTCATATCGCCAAGAATGCCGACAAAAGTATATGAGCACGCCGTCTATCTTCTGCATGATTATCATCATCAGCCTGACTGTGCGTAATGCAAGGCAAAGGCCTCTCCCATGTCTCTCCAATTAAGTGTCCCTCGTCAGCTGCGGCTTCTTTATCCCCGTAAACTTCTTAATCTCATTTGCCCACCTAACTTTCCACCGCCTCCTGCTATGCTTGCCTTCTCTTGGGATCCACTCCGTTACCATTAAGGACCAGCGGTTATGTCGCCTTCACATTACATGCCCTGCCCAAGCCCATTCCTTCTTCATTTCGACTAAGATGTCATTAACTCACATTTGTTCCCTCACCCACTCTGCCCACCTCCATTACACCTATCATTTTCCTTTCCATAGCTCGCTGCGTTGTCCTTAACTTAAGCTGAACCCTTTTTGTGAGCCTCCACGTTTCTGCCCCATAGGTGAGTAATGGCAAGATACAGCTGTTGTATACTTTTCTCTTGAGGGATATTGGTAAACTGTCATTCATTATCTGAGAGAACCTGTCATATGTGCTCCACCCCAATCTTTTCCTTCTAGTTATTTCCCTGCCATAATACAGATCAGTGGTCACTACAGCCCTAAGTAGACATATTGCCCTACCAATTCTAGCATCTGCTACCAACTGCGAACTGCTGTTCCCTTGCGAGACAGTTCAACATTACTTTGGTTTTCTGCATGTTATATTTTAGGTAAGTCATTGATGATGTGCAATTCATCTCTTGAGTGACTTAGCAAGGCAATATCATCAGTGAATCGCAGATCATTAAGTCATTCTCCATTGACTCTTATCCCCAACTGTTCCCAATGCAGTCCTCTGAATGCCTCCTTTAAAGAGGCGACGCCAGCCTGAGCACTTCGAATGCCACCTCGACGTCGGCTACCTAGATGCCCCTGACTGGACCCATGCAACGCTTCATCAGCACCAAACCATGAGCACGAACGCCGAACGCTAGTTGCTGACTGGGTGTTCCCGGGTCGTGTGTATTGGTAGTCTTTGTGTTTTGTATTAGTTTTGTGTGCTAGTGTTTGTGTCATGTAGGGTGTATTAAATGTGCGTCTGTGGGAGTACACCTTTCACCTAGTCCATTCTTTCGGCCCGAGTGTTCTCGGGGGATCCGTGACATTGAAGCGATGTTGAAGCAAATCCTGGCCCGACTGAAAAACAAATGCTATTGGAATTGCTAGAAGGCCAGAGCAAGATTAATTTGACAATGTAGGGCTTGCAGGCATCTGAAAACATAATTGAGAACAAACTTTCCAATTTAACTGAGCATTCGTAATTGATGGTATTGAGAAACTGCTGTAGAGCCTAAATGTCTTAGCCACGAAGGTAAAAGACATAGAATCGGCAATATTGGAACTTCGGGAGCGGCTCAGTACAGTTAGGAACCTCTGTTTAGGAAACAGGCAGCAGAAATAACCTGGTCATTTACAGTATAAAAAAGCTAAGCGAGGAGATTAGTGACGACCTGGAAAAGGAAGTAATTGATGGTGTTTTTATGGAAAGGCTAGGGTTAACAGTGAGTGGTGTCAAAAGATGCCTCAGGATGAGTTAAAAGGAAACACACAAGACACAATCACTATTTTGAAACTCTTCGACTTGCGTGAAAAAATGTCAATATTACGATCATGCCATTAACTCAAACGCGGCCAAATCCTGTTCTGGTGAGGGAGTGCGTTGTCGGTTCTGGTCACCGGTTATGCAATTCTCCACCGGGTTAAAACAAAAAAACATGTTGATCGAATTTCACAACCAGGCCTGGTTGTGCAATTCGATCGACATGGTTTTTTGTTTTAACCCGGTGGAGAATTGCGTAACACCGAAATTCGAACCCGGTCATCTTGCACGTGAGGCAGATGCTCTACTGCTATGCTATCACTGCCTTCATTCACTGTATCTTTAAAATGCACGGTATAGTAAATATATGTTTTTGATACGGATACTCTGATTCTTTCATTTTTGGCAAGCGATACCTAATACCGATGCATAAAATAGTATAGAAGATGTATGTATCTTCAATACTGCCCATGCCTGTTGCTAGATGAAATGATGGTGATGCTATGCCATGAAACTATGGGTGAGCAAACGTTTAAAAAATTGTTATAGCGAATCATCATGCTATTCAATACTCTGAACGCCGTCAATAGTACACATTCAAAATTATGTGAAATGGTTCGAATATGCTCTTTTGTTCTCAAATAGTTTCTGTATAATGGGCATGAAGCTTGAATCAGGCACACCATAGTTTTCATAGTTTTCTTTGATGACCGTTTTAAAAACAGCGTTCACTACAACACCACACAGCATTTTGCTGGTACTGGTCTGCATGAGATAGAGGCTTCAGTTTCGTGACGGCATCCATTTGTGTGGTGGGATTCACAATGCTCACTCATGGCCCCCAAGATTGGGCGACTCAACAGTGTTCTGGCAGGTTTACCAAATGGCCCTGATCTCTGAGGCCATACTTATAGGTATTTCTTGCCTCTCATGTGTTTATCGACGCAGGGCGTTGGTGTATTTGCTGTTGCAATCAATAGTAAGTAGTTTTATCAAACATGGTAAATGGAAGGAAAAAGATTTTTGCTCGCCCTGGCATCTGCCATTGCTGCTGGAAGCATCTGAGCTGGGGCAGCTGAAATAAAGGATAGCAGGCAGTGTGTAGAAAGGAATTGAAAGAGGTGAGCGGAAAGTAGAAAGGACAGGGGAGAGGTACACTGGCAACTAATCTATTTACATATTAACATAATAACATATACACAAGTCGCACGCGCATGAAGGTCTTGCAGAGCATAGTGCAATCAATAGCAAATGTAATTTTTTCTATACATTGGACATGATAGTCAGAGTTTATATTCTTAGTGCTGCATAGTCCCTAGCTGAGGTCACCACTGCTGTTTTTTGACAGCTGTAGCTAAAAATTGATAAATTATAGCATAGCAGCGTGCTACAATGCCACCACTTTCGCTTCACTGTTTTACATCATACTTGTTTCATACAAATATTCGCTCAAGTGGTGAAACAGTGAATATTTGTAAAGTTATCCTATTCATATTCTATCCACTTTCCAGCTTTACTTCCGTATTTGATTCGGTTCTGAAAAATTGCTAACGCACACCCTTGCATAGAAAGCAGCTAGCAGTATTTTTTGTTTGGCAGTCTTCCAGCAACTCACTTATTGAACTATTCCTGATGCTCCTGTTATGAGCTTTTCATGAAAAGAGCTTTTGTTGAGTGCACCGAAATTGTCACTAGTGGCAGTCTGCGGAGGTCAAGGGACTGTGCCTGTCATTACACATTTTTAATTTCTAGGATATTACAGTTACAAGTGAAAGTTCGGCAAGTTGGTGCATTTTTGTTTTTGAGCATACTCAGCTGACTTACCGCAGAAGTCAAAAGAATAAGCAGTCAATGGTACACATGCTGAACTTGCTATGAGTTTGTTCTTTGCCTCTGTTTGGTTTATTGCGGTTTAACGCCCCAAAGCAACTCAGGCTATGAGGGGCGCCGTTCTTTGCCCCTGTATCAGCCTCTATTCAGTCTTCCGAAACTGAATGATATTTGAAAATTCTGCACTGCAGAGTACTGTCTGCACCTCTTCCAGCGTATGTAATAGGTGTACAAGAGCCCAATTTGCAAACTTGTTTGGGAAATCCAGCATTAGGGGCGTGCGAACAGCGTTATTTTGAAATTGAATCTAATACAAGCAGGCCAGCTTTGCGAATAAAACATGAATAATGTAGTTAAAAACCAAATCGAACAGGAATCAAACAGTGAAAGGACCGAATGAAATATGAATTGAATATATGTGCGATTATTTGCAGCTTTGAAGTTGCTTGTGCAGACTTATACGAATATTAGTGCAAAACAAATGTTTAAGTGAAACAAGGAATCACCAACGGCTACGCTATAAGTCATGAAATTGCAGCTGTAGCAATCGAAAGACGCAGCACCGATGTCCTCCAGGGGACATGCAACACGAAGTCTGTATGTTACCACTATGATCTTTAGGAAATTTGCATAGGGCATTTACCTTTTGCTACCGATGATGACAGCATACAAACTAATGCAATATCTCGGTTGATGAGAGGAACGACAGTTTAGGCCATGACCTCAGAGACTGGGCAAAACGGCAGTGTTTGCTAAACCAGGTTCAACTCTGCAGCATCGCACAATCTTGAAGGCGATATATGAGCATTATGAATGCCGTCTCACGAATTAACTGCGTCGTGGTGCTGGACCCTCCTTTCTGCACAGACGGATAGCTACAACATGTTGTGCAATGCCAGAACAGGTTCTGCTTGACGTGCTCTATTCGAACTTGCTTATGATTAGCAAACTTGAGAACAGATTCAGTTCATTCCAAATAATTTTAAACATACCAAATAAAATACCAGGATATTTGATTCGGTATTTAAAAATTTTCAGTATTCACAGAAGAGACCTACATGATGTTATAATCCTTTTTTTTTTTTGTTGTTGTACTATGCAATCTCCCCTTCATATTTTGTGTATATACAGGGCATCCTGTTTAATTCAATACAAATGGTCTATTAAACATTGCATGTATTCGCTATACACCACAGCTTTGGAAGTTGAATAATCTGACAGGCTGATGCCTCAGTCAAGTCAAATGTAAATAATAAATGCTTATCCATCTAACCCGTTCAGACTGGCTTTTTAAATCCTGCGTTTAGGTCAGATCTATAGGGAATAACATGGCACACCCTGTATACCGTGAGTATTCTGCCCAAACATATTCTTTAGTTAGTTAGTTAGTTATATTGATTTTAATGGCGCAAAAGCAACTGAGGCTATGATGCGCCAAACACAAGGTTGGAGTTTTTGTTAAAGGTGAAGCTTTCTATACTTAGAGTTTGTTTAAAATGCTGGCTTCCTTGAGAAACCTAAAAATACATGAGATGTCAACCAGTGCACGATCGCCTAAAAGTAACATGGGGTGTAATGGGAGTCTTTCCCTATAAAATGTTGTAAAATATTTCTTTCTTAGTTCTTCTAGTTTGACACATGAAATTAAAATGTGGTTCACTGTGAGTTCAGCACCACACATTTCACAGAGAGGTTTGTTTTGTTTGGTTAGCAGAAAGCTGTGCGTGAGGTGGGTGTGTCCAATGCGGAGCCGACATAAAATAACTTCGGTAAAACGTTCTTGATGCCTACATGATTGCCATTCCCCTAAAATGGGCTTCACAGAATGTAGTTTGTTGTTTACGTGCTCTTGCCATGCAGCCTGCCACTTATTTTTGAGTTTACTGTATATAAACTTTAAACAATCCCTGTGCGGTATGTTCACTTGCTTTATTTGGCCATTCCGGGCTTGTGTAGCGCATACATCTGCTTTCTCATTACCTACAATTCCAACATGGCTAGGAATCCAGCAGAATTTAATATTATGCTTTTGTTTTGTGATTTTAACTATGTTATGTATGATGTTTCCTATTATGGGTTCAGCTGCATTTCTGGAGTGCAGTGCTTTAAGCATACTCAGGGAATCAGTGTAAATGATGCTATTTTTGATATTCTCTCTTACTATTTTTTCTACAGCTACAAAGATGGCATAACACTCAGCAGTAAAAACCGATGCGCATTCTGGTAGTCGCATTATCTGTTTATTTTTTTCTTGGATTACTTCACTTCCAACGTGACTTTCTGTTTTTGAGCCATCGGTATAAAATTCAATGTAGGTCTCATACTTTTCTTGTAGTGCAAAGAATTCCTGTAATATGTACTCATTTGGCGTTTGCTTTTTATCTAAATGTGTCATTTTGAGGTCACATACTGAAGGCAGGCTGTACCATGGTGGTAAATATTCATTCCTTTGTGCAATATTCAGTAGGGCATCTAGTACTGTTAGCTCTTCGCATTTATCTTCAAAGCACAGTAGTAATGGTCTGATAGAATGTGGTTTGTTGATGAATAATCTTTTAGATGGGCACTTGGTGACAACTGGATGGCAGAGATGTTTCGGAAGAGAACGGATTTTTAAGACATATGAGCATCTAAGGGCAATTCTTCGATCCTCAAGAGCGGCTTCATTAGTTTCAACGTAAAGGCTAACTACTGGTGATGTTCTGTATGCTCGATAGGCGCAGACCAAGATTATGAATGGGGTCTAATCTTTTTAAGTAGGATGCTCTTGCCGAACCATATACTATGCACCCGTAGTCCAGCTTGGAGCGCACCAGAGAGCGATATATTTGTAAAAGGCTTGCTCTATCGGACCCCCACCGCTTCTGTGAGAGAACTTTTAAAATATTGAGGGCTTGAGAAGCTTTCTTTTTAAGGTTGTTAATGTGTGGTAGAAATGTGAGTTTCTTGTCAAAAGTTAGGCCTAAAAATTTGTGTTCTTGTTTAATTGGTAGTGCAGTGTGATTCAGATTGGGATCGACCTGTAGGCCTCGTCGCAATGAAAAAAGAACAGCTACTGTTTTTTGAGGAGAAAATTTGAACCCATTTCTGTCTGCCCAAGCACCTAGTTTATTTAGTGTGATTTGTATTTGTCTCTCACAGGTTGATATGATGGAGGATGTGCATGCTATTTGTAGGTCATCTACATAAACTGAATGCATTATGGACTTGGGTATTACTTTAGCTAAGGAATTCATTTTTACTATGAAGAGTGTCGTGCTTAGAATGCACCCCTGGGGTACGCCGTTCTCTTGGGTGAAAGTCATGGAGAGAGTTGCTCCTAGGCGGACTCGGAATGTGCGGTTAGCCAGGAAGTCGTTCAAGCAGTTCAACATCCTGCCGCGGATACCTAGCTCTGCTAGGTCACGGAGGATGCCGAACTTCCACGTAGTATCGTAGGCCTTCTCCAAGTCGAAGAAGACCCCAATACAGTGCTGCTTGTGGATGAACGCCTCCCGGATGGTGTTTTCTAGACGGACAAGGTGATCTGTGGTCGAGCATGCTTTTTTGAACCCACATTGCTGTGTATCTAATAGTTGCCGAGATTCAAGTATGAAGGTCAATCTAATGTTTATTACACTTTCGAAAGATTTAGCAATGCAGCTGGTGAGGGCTATTGGTCTGTAACTGCTAGGACTTTTTGGTGGTTTTCCGGGTTTGAGAAAAGGTATTATGACTGCTTTTTTCCACTCGTCAGGTATATTTCCAGTTATCCAGATTTTATTAAAGAATTTTAACAGTGCCTCTACAGCAGCCTCGGAGAGGTGGGCAAGCATAGCACAGTGCACGTTGTCTGGTCCTGGTGCTGTCTTTTTTCCAGAAGATAATACCTTATTTAATTCTTGCAGTGTGAGAGGCTGGTTGTAATCTTCATGTATACCCGATCCGGATGGGAATTTTCGTTTTTCAGCTATTGCTTTGTGTTTCTGAAATGTGCTTGTGTAATTGGATGAGCTTGAGATCTCAGCAAAATGCTCGCCCAATATGTTGGCCTGTTCTTCTAAAGATGTTTGTGTCCCGGGTGCTGTCAAGAGAGGAAGTGTGAAAGGGATATGGTCACCAGTAAATTTACGAACTTTTTCCCACATTTTCTTTGATGTTATTGAACTATTTATTGAGGAGACTTATTTCTGCCAAGAGGTTTTCTTTAAAGATAACTGAAACAGTGCAGTGGCTTCTCACAGTATGTCCAAATGCTAATGGCAGCTACTAGAGTTTAGCGAGGCTGGAAATAAAAGCAGTGTTTTACCGTACCATAACAGATGCTGGCGCCACATTCTGCAACTCCTTTTTAAAAATTTATTTCTCACCAACAAAAAATACTTTTCTAGTTTTTTTTATATGTGAAACTAATTGAATGGGTTGACCATTTGGATTTTTTTTTTTGTCTAGCACAGTTGCCCACTTAGAGCTTTCTGGTCCACAATGTGGCCGTTTTCGGAGAAATCGATATACTTGTAATTAAATTACAGAACAACGCAAGGTTCAACTTTAATGCAAACAGTGCTATTTCAAGGTTTCAGGCAAAACTGCAAAAAAGTTTGCTTAAATTTAGACTCCAAGTTTAGTTCAAAAAATGTGGAAATCTTCACTTCCATTTTAAACCATGTTAAGCACTTCCATTTGAAACCAAAATGGCATCATCCACGGTTTATTTTTTGAGGCATGACAGGGCATCTCAATACCAGACTATATGCGGAGAGAAACTTTGCCGGCAGAACGGCTCCTGAACAATAATTTTCACAAAATGCCCACATGAAGGGGATTTCTTACACTTTGGAGCATGATATTTGGAGAAAATTTTTTTTTCTTCGAAAGGTCTCTACACTTCTGTTGGGACTGGTCTTAACTGGCATGAATTTCCTCACCCAAATCTACAATGTCAAAAATTTGGCGCATCTCCTTTCGCGTGGAATGACCCTCCTGTCCCCAAATTTTATTTTTGAAATAAACTGGGAAGTACTGTAAAAAAATTGTTTCGTGAACCTCGGCGGCTGTGAATTGTGACCAAACATTCAAGAAACGGGCAATTTTCTCTGTTAAGGTTTTCTGCCTAGATACTGCCTCCTGGAGCATACTTCTTCACAACAGTTTTATCTTTTTTGAGCACTTGTTTTGTTGCACTCCTAGGACCACAGCGGCAGGTCTAGGCAACCTTTGTTTTTCACATTTAAAAATTTTAAACTTCGTGTATGAAATTGTCTTCTAACTTGAATATGTCAACAAACACTGAATCTCAAAAATTCAAAACAAAAATTTGACCTTTGCAAAACAAAAAAAAATTACATGACTTCACCCTGCAAGAGCAATGAATGCTGAACTAGCCTTCTGCCACATTTTCTTAGCTTTGCAGCCTTTTCATAAGATTTAGGAAAAATATATATCAGAAAATAATTTTCTGCACATAAAACAGTGACATTTGATGAGTAAAATTATTTTTAAATTGCTAAAAAAAATTCATGTAGATACAGCTAGAAGGGTCAGGGTTCGGGCTAGTGGGTAGTCAACATGAGGATCCATAGCGCACAAAATTGAAGGGACACAACACAAGCTCTAGTCTCATTCGAAGTGTTGTGTCCCTTCAATTTTGTGCGCTATGGATCCTCATACTGCTAGAAATAAAGTAAATTTTGCTGAAAGCTGTGTCCCTTCAAACGGAGATGTGGTACAGACTGCTGGGCACATTACGTTGACTTGAAATCCTATCATTTACATCAAGTGCCGTACTGCTTGCTACTTTGCCTTTCTGACTGGTTCTCACATTTCCTTGTCAAGTGCGAGTGAACTTTTAAAATGAGCAAGGTGCCACCTCTTTTTGACACTAGAGCGGTACATGACCAGAAATGTAGTTTGAAGCAGCGGTCATATTCGTTGCAGTCACTAAACGGCGACACACTGGTTGGAAATATGCAGAAATCAAGCTTCTCGACACTTCAGCAGCCGACTGTGATGCACGAACACCTTTACTGTGAGGCTGTTTATTGGCATGGGTGCACTCCAGAAATGCCACCTTCTAGCCCTCTTAAATAGCCACTGTCTGCAAGTTACTGCATCTGTTCTACTATGGCCAAAATAAAGGTGACCCCCCTGCCATCATTGGTATCCTGAGAGTCTTCCTATACATTGCTCCCACTATAGTGGCAGTATTTATCGTGCTGTTCATCCTTTGATACAGGCACAGCAGTAGAAGATGCATACAAAGTTAGTGGGCTTCCTCATAACAGGAGCATTGAAAGGACTCTGAAAATGAGCACCGACACTTGTTTGGCTGGCTGCTGTTTACTTCAGAAAGTTTTGCATAATACCTTTTCTGTGAGCTCAACTAACTGCTCTACCATTTTTGCATTAGGAAGGCCATACATATCATGCAAAACCAGGTGGTGTTTTTTGGATACTGTATGGTTATACAGGCGTGCCTCGTTAATTATGGTACATTGGTCCTCCATCAAAACTGTCCATAACAAATTGGGAAGAAAAATAAAACAAACACACATTTATTCAGATATATACACTAAGATTACAGTATGCTTTTCTGCATAACAGCAAGCAGTGAATTCCAAATTATAATCTTGGAAACTTGAACATTTTCCTGGTCACAAAAATTGCACTGCAGTGCGAAATGCCTCCCAGGCCTTGAGAGACATGTCAGGATTAGCACTGGGTGTCCGATTCTGCGTTTGCTGTTGTATTCACAATGGCCCTGTAGATGACTTGTTGTTCACCACTTCCTGGGTCTACTGCATCAGCTGCAGGCATTCCTGAAGACTTGCAAGGAGGATGTCATTGATGCGCACATTCATTTGCCTGTGACCTTCCTGCGAGGAATGCGATTTCTTGGCTGATCTGTGACAACGATGGTGAGCCAATGTATAGGTGGGCTTTGTTGGCTTTGCGGAATCCTTCTAGGTTTGTGTGTGCATTTGCACCTTTTGTACTGGAGTCATAGATTCCCTGGTACATCTATTTGTTTGCATATGGTTCTCTGTTCATGATAGCACCATCTGCATGTTCCCTGACCAAATCCCAATTCTGATGTTGCTCCACAATGACAGACACTGCACTGCTGAGTTGAGCCGTTCCCCAGTCCAGCAGTATCGATGCTAGAGTGTGTGTCAAAGCTGAGGTCAAGCGTGGGACCTGTCTGACTCCCAAAGTTTAATTTCAGTTTCATCCCAAATTGGTTGGACTAAAATTGTTCCTGCTGCTTATACCTATAAATTTAGAGCTTCGAACTGCTGTTAAGCTGAGTTCTTCTGCGCTTAACCGCAGTCATATCTCAATACCAAACATTGCTTAATTTGCAACGCAGGTTGGCGCAACAAAGGTTGAGGAAGCTTCCATTCTTTTCTTACAATGTTTAAACGTTTATGAGATGGCCATTTGAACATTTATCTTCACATCCTGCAGCCTCAGGTGAAACTGTGGCATGAGGAGATGAAAGAAAAAATATACCCCAGTGTGCCCTTCTAAACACCTGCCCAATGACAGCAGAATCTAATATACAATGAATATTGTGCAGTGAAGATTTTTTCCCTTCCATGTATCTTTGAACATTTTTTTTCCAGAAGTGGTTGCCCCCGTCATCCAACAAAGTACTGCAGCTTGTGCTATGCACGAAAAAACCACTGACATTATTTCACTGTCTGATTTTCTTCAAGCTATGCGACAGCTAAGGTGCCCTGGAGACTATATCAGTGAAGCCTTCAGCAACATTGGCCAAAATGTAGTTAAGGTACTGTGCTTCTGCTAAGTGTGCATTGTTTGAGGACCTTACGCCAACATGGTGTGAACATGACATTCAAGAGCTGTCTTCACGATAGCTGTCTTGACAAGTTTACGGTGGAATGAATTGTACAGAAGCAGTCCTTTATTAAGGCACTGTCTCCTCATTGCTCATCAGAGCAACCAAACTGCCATATATATAGCCAAGAGAAAATTGGACAGTGATGCAATGTCAAAGTGGTTGTTTTCTGTGCCAGACGAGCTGCAATCGTTATGCCAGATGACTAGGCCAGCCATTTCTTGCATGAAAAGAATGTGAAAAAACAAACAAACATAATATCAGATTTGTTCAGTGCGCAGGATTCACTGTACATTGGATCCCGCTGTCTTAGGTACGGTTTCTTCAACGGCAGACTGGGGTACATTAAAATGACTTTTCATGAGCATTGCAAAAATGTCAAAGTCACAGAATGGTGGTTTCCTCAACTTTCGTTGCAGAGTATGCAGATGCCAACATACCTTTGACATATTGTCACGGGAAGAAGCATTTCTGATAAACCGAGAAATTGTCTGAGCAGAAATAATTCCTAGTCTGAAAAGAAAAAAATGCACGTCTACTCCATCCGACATTTTACTGCAAAAACCTGCAGTCATGATGATGCTTATGCATTCACAGTGCCAGCACTCTTTACTGCACAAGTCTGTGCAAGAGTGCGATTAGTAAATGGCAAGCAGCAGCAGCAGTGTGTCATCCTTTTCTCTGTCTTCATTGTCTGTGTACTTAACCAAAAATAAAAATTACTAGTACTGATGCTGCGAGACCAGACCCCTTCTCAACGAACAAGACATTTCCTACAATGTACTTCGCACCAAGGCACTGCGAGTTCTCTGTTCGAAACATAAGTTAAGGAACTGGACAACTCTTCTGCACAGTGCGGATGTTAAACGAGTGATGTATTCCTTCCAGTCCTCATAAACTGGCAGTCAAACCACACTCTCAGTCACATGCAGCGCCACACTGATTTAGATGTTAGCACACACACGAAAACAGCGCGAACTTCACGAAGGACGCAGAAAGGGGAGACGAGACACATGTTAGTTTCCTGTACACTAACATAAGAAGCGTTCCATCTGAAAATAAGGCTCTTTCTTCACTAATTGATTCATGCAGTTTGTCTATCATCGCACTTACCGAGACCTGGTTAAATGACATGGTTCCTGACAATTGCATTTTCCTCTGCGACTCCGAATTTAACATACTTCATTGTGACCGCGTAAGCCATAGGGGTGTACTTCTTGCCATTACAAAAAGAAGTCACTGCTGTGCTTATTGAGGTCATGTCATGCCTCGAGCCAGTGTGGGTTCGTGTGAAATGTGACTCTACGGATGTCATTATTGGTGTTTACTACCCTTCTGACATGAACATTTAATCTTATGTGAATTCTGTAAAATGTTAAGGGAAGTTACTGTTCAATTTCCTAATTCAGGCTTACTATTGATAGGTGATTTTAACTTTCCAGCAATTAGTTGGTCCTCACTAACAGCTCCAGCTAATGATCCTGAAGCTCAGACTTTCCTCCAGTCTTGCCTTGTTTTTTTATTGCAACAACATATTTCTGAACCCACGCGTCGTTCTACCACAGTTCTTGATCTTATCCTAACCAGTAAACCTTTGTTCCAATATTACGCTTTTAGAAGGCCTTACTAATTGTTCCATAATCACGGGAAATCTCAATTTCGAGCCCCACAAAAAAGCAACTCGCAACAAACAAATCAAGTGCTACAACCGAGCAAACTTCGCCGAAATAAATGCTGAGTTGACAGTTTTTTCTGAGCACTTTCTTCTCAATTTTTGAACACGTTCAGTGGAGGTCAACTGGAACCTGTTCAGTAATAAACATGCTGCTCTCATTGACAGATTCATGCACTAACACTGCACCTTAGTTTAATCGGCACCTAATTCGCCTAAACAAAAACAAAGAAAGCCTTTACAGACAGGCTGACAAAAACAGGCACTGAAACGCTACAAAGCATGTGATAAGAATTATCAGTTCATGACTAATTTGCTCACTAAAATGGTGTCATTGCATGGCGTCAATTTTGAGAAGGAAGCATTCGAGTATTTTTTATTTACTTACACATACTGCAGTCTCTTCTGTTAGAGGCATAACAGGGATGGGTTACACAGCATTTGATTACAGCGATGTCAAAGAAATGGTATGGCAGTTCTCTTTGAAACTGATTATTCGGCAATGCACACAGAGAACCATCCAAGTTATTCCATAATTTAACATTCAGTGGACCATGATATGCCAGCGTGAGCCATTTTTGCAAGCCACCCAAGAGAAACACATTAGGTAAAAAATGGTGAGGCATAGTAGTGATATCATTGTTAAACAGTGCGGAAAGAGGGGACACATGAAAGGAAGACAAGCAACACAACTGCTTAAGAAAATGGATCATTACCTACTCGCCCAAACAGAATTAGTGCTGCTATGTTCACTTTGTTTCAAGAACTGGTGAGCGGTTTCGGCAGCTTTGCCTTGTACCATGCTTTTTAGTTTTCATTTACACACTGCAGTACATTTTTAACATTCACACTGCTCTGATGTAATAACCACCAGCCCTTCTGACATGTATGATCTTGACAAAACCCAACGGAATTTGGGTGTGCAGAAAAACCCATATACATGCGCCATAACCCATAGCAACATTTGCAAGGCAATCATGAGAGAACATGCACGCTCCATTCACTGGCGTAATGCCAGGAGACTGGTACACAAGGCACAGCAATGAAGTTTTTCCTATACAGCCACATTCCGCAAACTTTTGAGGCTGACAAAACAGAAGATAGCAGTGCAGCACAAGGTCATGACTGTGACTCAAGATTTCTGGATGATAAAATAAAAGTAAATGATAAAATAAAAGTGACCATAAGGTACCTCAACCGCTGTTTTCTCATAAATTAGTACAGTACCAAAGAAGGCCGTGTAGGCAGCTGCGCAGCACGGAGAGCTCACCTGAACTGGTTCCAACGTGTCATACTTGAACACTGCAGCATGACTTTTTGTTTACGCTTAAAAATGCACTTAGTGTTACAACTGCACAATAAACTGAAGCTGGAACGTACACGACCGCAACAAAAACACGAACAGCACGAACAGCACCAATCCAGCCACAGATATAAACAACCCGCGGCACGCAGAGAATGATGCTGATGTCGATAGGCAGGCCGTCCCAGGCAGATGGCGCTGCTGCGCCACCTACGAAATGCAATTTTTTTTTGCAACTGATGCGAAATGCGCTGGAAGCATGGCTCAAAATTCGTAAGAGACGACACCACAATAGCACTATAAAAATAATGAGAGCTGACAGCAAAAATAACGAAAGAATAGATTTTACACAAAACTGCCAACCATGAAATCAAAACCGAAACTCGGCAAGCGACTTTGGTTTTTTTTTTTTTTTTTGCCATTGAAACGCTGTTATTCCTGAAAGCGGCACAATTATTTTTTCTGTATGAGTCGCGTCTGCGTCACGGCAGCGGCAATTCTGCCAGGCATGAGTAATATTTCAAGCAGAACTTTAGAAGCTGTATATGTATATCGGAGGTCTAGAGATGCTCTCTTACTGGTTGGTGACATTTGTCGTCATCTTGCCGCGCCTCAACAGAGCTTATCAACATTATGTTAGATTTTAATTTCTTTCAGGTGATTAACCAACCCACTCGCGGTTCAAACATTTTAGATTTAGCTTTCTGCAATGCGCCCGAAACGATTAACGAAGTGTTACTCCTTGACGGTTTTAGTGACCATAAGCTCATTCATCTACGACTTAATGTCCCATTAGCGTTTCAAGGTCTTACATCCAGGAAAATTCACGATTACAGTAGAGCTAATTATAGAGATATGAATATTGCACTTAATGATTTTTTTATTCAAACGTTCTTGCCCTCATTTGCAGACAGGTCCGTCGATCAGAACTGGGTACTTTATAAGATCATGAAGATCATGATGTCCAATCTAGTTTACAAATATGTTCCCTTGGTTTCAATTTCAAACAACAAATCTAATCCATGGTTCAATAGATCTCTCCGCCGTCATCGAAACAAAAAAAAGCGTTTGTACAGAAAAGCTCGGTTGGTATATCTACATCGGATGCTTGGAAAAAATACGATTGTCTGAAATCTCACTGTTCGGCCCTCCGGGCATCAAAGAAAAAATATTTTTCTCATGACCTACCCGCCCTCCTAAAATCTAATCCCAAAAAGCTCTGGCGTGTGATATCTCCCGACAGTACTAGCAACCAATTTTCATTGTACAGCGACGATCACGTGCAGCTTTCGGAGAGTGAATGTCCCCAAGCATTTAACAGATATTTTGCGTCAGTGTTCACTCGGGAAGATCATTCCAACATACCCATTGTTCCTGATCGTGATTACGAATATATGGCCCCTATTACCATTACCGCTGAAGGTATCGCTCGTCTCATTGCAAATCTTAAGGTTTCCTCATCAGCTGGTGTTGACAACATAAATTCTAAAATATTGAAAAACACTGTATCAATCTCCAGTGAAATTCTATGCCTCATCTATCAGCAATCATTATCATCTGGTTTGCTTCCTACAGATTGGAAAATTGCTAAGATCATTCCAGTGTTCAAAAGTGGAAACAGAAATTCACCAGAAAACTACCACCCCATTTCGCTAACCTGCATTTGCTGTGAATTACTCGAGCATGTTGTCGCTTCCCATATTTACTGCCATCTGGAACTTAATTCTTTCTTTTTCCTAATCAGCACGGCTTCTGGAAAGGTTTTTCTTGTGACACCCAACTGCTAGAATTTACAACTGACTTGGATTTCAACATGGATGCTAACCTTCAAAGTGACTATCTTTTTAGATTTTGCTAAAGCCTTCGACCGTGTTGCACATTCCCGCTTGTTCTCAAAATTGTCTGCTCTGTGCCTAGATTCTTTAACCCTGTCATGGCTACGTAACTTTCTTTCATTTCGCCAGCAGTTCACTACAGTAAACAATTTCACCTCCCCACTAAGTGATGTAGAGTCTGGCGTACCCCTTATTGTTTCTAATATACATTAACGACTTGGCCACAGACATATCTTCTTCTATACGACTCTTTGCTGACGACTGCATCATTTACCGGCCCATTAATTCTATGGATGATCACCTTGCTCTCCAAACTGACCTGAACTTAATTTCAAATTGGTGTAGTAAATGGCAAATGATGCTCAACTCATCTAAATGCAAGGTTATCTCTTTCACCCGCAAGCATACTAATTCTAATTTCTCGTATTCCATTGAAGGTACTGTAGTGTCTCGGGCATCATCTTATAAGTATTTAGGTATTCACCTCACGGATAATCTTTCATGGGCCACGCACATTCAATCCATCTGTGCCAAAGCTTCAAGATCACTTGGGTACCTGCGGCGGAACTTGCGAAACACCCCTAATAACGTGAGAAAAGTCGCTTACTTAACAATCGTGCGTCCTCAACTAGAATTTTCTTCACCTACGTGGTCTCCTTATCAAAATTACCTAATCAACATGCTTGAACCCGTACAAAATAGAGCCGCTCGTTTCATCACACAAAAGTACCACCCCCGTCCAGCATCACTAAGATCAAACTTGATATCTCCCTCGAACCATTACATATTCGCCTTTCCATCGCTCTTTTATGCTTACTTCATAAATATCGTCACAGCACCAGGCCATCTCCCTTGCCCCTCGAAGAGCCTTCACGCATTTCACACCGCCTACATAATCAGTACAGCATTAAACGCATTTACGGAAGAACCCTAGCCTTCAATTCATCTGCACTTCCACGTGCCATTATTCTTTGGAATGATCTTCCCAACTGTATCGCATCTATCGGCAACCACCAATCATTTCAAGACCAGGTGCACAAACATTTTCTTTAACGACATTGTGTCTTGTTTCAAGTTGTTCTGTGTCCTTGGTTCCCTTTTCTTCTCGTTGGTATAGTATTAAGTTTTGGTTTCTTGTGCAATTTCAACCATTAGAATATTTTTTATGGCTACTGCTTTTTCTTTCGATGCGGTGATGTATGTCTTGTAGTTACGTTTTGCCCTGTATATTTATAATTGTGTTTACTTTTTGCCTTGTATCGTGCGTTGTTTTTAACTCATTGTTCCTATTTGCTTAATCTATTGTTTTTGCCCCCCTTACTCAATGCCCTTCTGGGCCCTGTAAGGTATTTTGAATAAATAAATAAATAAATAAACAGGATTGATTTCGGTTCCTCAGCGTGCACTGCATTGGACAGTACACGGGCCTCTAGCATTAACGCCTCCATCGAAATACGACAGCTGCCTGGGTCGAACCTGCGTCTTTCGGGTCAGAAGCCGAACACAATAACCACAGCAGCGGCTGAACGGAGGTGCTAGCATTCATGGAGGTTCACGGAATATGTGGCGAAGCTATTAATTTTTCAGTCTCAATCCCTTTTCTCAAGGCGTCGTATTGCGATTCACAAGGACGGGTAAAGAATGCAGGCCAAGATAAGCCGCGTGTACAAGAATGCAGCAGTGCTGCACCGTATATTTTGCGGACGCGACACGCCGCTGTTCACATATGTACTATCGGGGACAAAAGTTTGCTGGACGAGAGTTCTTGGAAAAACGTCCATTGTAGCTCCACCTCGCTAGTCAGTCGCCTTTTGCCGCTCCTTGCGAAAAGTGACGCCCCCACTTTCTGGATTCTCGCTGTGCACCGCAAGCGCGCAGGCTACTGCGCCATTAGCGACGTGCACAGCTCGCGTCGTTATTCAGGAGTTCCTCTACATGATTGAATTCATCATTCTGCCAAACTGTTCTCATGAAATCATTTTGGGTTTGGACTTCCTATCGCGCCAAAACGCAGTCATCGATGGTGCTCGGGCTGAACTCGAGTTCTTTTTGCTATCAGCGGTTCTTCGTCGCCCGATGCCCCTTCTGCTGCTCCTGCCAAAGCCGTCACTGCTGAAGACACTCAACTGCCTCCCTGTTCTTCTGTTCTTGTGCCCATCGCTTCTGACTTTGTTCGCGACGGCAACATACTTTTTACACCATCGCCTCTTTCTGTGCCACAAGTACATGCCCATACCTTACGCCGTCCTCACCCTGTCAGCTGGCCTTAGCGCATTGTTCATGACCAGTCTGTTTACATATGCTTCCGTTGTGTGTCGCGGTGAGTGCCTTGGTACCGTCCAGATCATTGATTTCATTCTCTATTGCGATGAGACTGACGCTTCGCTGTCCCTCGACGTAGATGCCCTCCACACTTCGCTCGACACTTCACCTCCAGACGTTTTCCTTCCCTCGATCAACACCTCTCTCCCTGCACCTCAACGCACTCAACTTCTCGCACTGCTTCATCACTTTCGTTTCTCCTTCAATTTACACCAACCTACTTTGACCTGCACGTTGACTGTCGCCCACCACATCGACACCAGTGACCATGCCCCTCTGCGTCAGCACCCATATTGTGTCTCCGCCAGTGAGCGCTAAGTTATTCAACAACAAGTTGACACCATGCTTCAGAGCGGCGTGATTCAGGCCTCACACAGTCCCTGGGCCTCACCCGTGGTACTCGAGAAGAAGAAAGATGGCTCTATTCGCTTCTGCATTGATTACCGCCACCTGAATCACGCAAAAGGATGTTTACCCTCTTCCCCGCATTGATGATGCTCTGGACTGCTTTCAAGGAGCGGAACTTTTCTCTTCTCTCGATATATGCTCTGGCTACTG
This sequence comes from Amblyomma mixtum, assembly GCF_055824585.1. Classification (NCBI taxonomy): domain Eukaryota; kingdom Metazoa; phylum Arthropoda; class Arachnida; order Ixodida; family Ixodidae; genus Amblyomma; species Amblyomma mixtum. Next base: position 66,380,729 of record NC_143012.1, on the reverse strand, counting down.
GCAGGTCACCATGGCAGCCAACGATCGCCCTAAAACCGCATTTGTGACCCCTGATGGCCTGTATGAATTTAATGTCATGCCTTTTGGCCTCTGTAATGCTCCAGCTATTTTTGAGCGCATGATGGACACCATTCTGTGCGGCCTGAAGTGGAAGTTGTGCCTCCGTTATCTCGACGACATCGTGATCTTTTCGCCTGACTTTGCGACTCATCAGTCCTGGCTGAAGCACGTCTTAACCTGCCTTACGGATGCCGGCCTTCAGCTGAACTTAAAGAAGTGTCGATTTGCTGCTCGTGAACTGAAAATTTTAGGCCACGCTGTGTGTCAAAAGGGGGCGTCTGCCCCGACCCCGCCAAACTTCATGCTGTGACTGCATTTCCAAAACCTACTTGCATTAAGGAACTGCGCAGCTTCCTAGGCCTCTGTTCCTATTTTAGTCGCAACTTTGTGGCCATTGTTGCCCCTTTAACTCAGCTTCTCGGCAGCAACGTGGATTTTTTCGAGTTGGTCGCCTTCCTGTGACAACGCCTACAACACCTTGCGAAGTCTCCTCATGGCACCACCCATCTTGCATCACTTCGACCCGCAAAGCTCCAACCACACACGGACGCCAGTGGCATTGGCCTCAGGGCTGTGCTCACCCAACGCAAGTCTGGCTTCGAACAATGTGTCATTGCTTACGCCAGTCGCACCATCATGAAAGCCGGATCCAGCTACTCCGTGACAGAAAAAGAGTGCTTGGCCATTGCCTGGGCCCTTGGCAAGTTTAGACTTTATCTCTATGGGCGTCATTTTCACGTGATCACCAACCACCATGCCCTATGTTGGCTTTCTTCGCTCCGGCGGCCTTGCTCGATGGGCTTTCCGTCTACAAGAATAAAACATACGTGTCGTTTATTGGTCGGGCCGCAAGCACCAGGACACTGATGCCCTGTCCCGCTCCCGGCCGAGCTTGCCAGCCTCTCCGCCCTCCACTCCGCTGTGCCTTCACTCACCACCTGCGTCATGCCTCGTGAGCAGCGTAAAGATCAATGGATTGCCTCTCTTCTTGACTTTCTCTCGGCCCCATCTATGGCTCCAGCATCCCGCGCGTGAAAAAAATTGTAAATTGTACGGTTTAACATCCCAAAAGAACCCGCTGGCTACAAGGGTCATCTTAGTGGAGGGCTCCGGATTAATTTAAAGCATCTAAAGAAGACTGAAGAGACATACACTTAATGCAATGTGACCATGCTGCCTCAAAAACTTTTGCATAGGCTGTCAGAAGCAAAAGGCCAAGGGCTATCCCCAACTATTTCCTGCACAGTGTCTCATGGTGTCAGAAGCTTCACACCATTCAGATAAAGAGAGCTAATTGATCGACAACTCAGAGCGAGACTAACACCGTTCTTGCTTCGGGTTGCTTATCAATTCGGCCTCACCATGGCATCTGCTAGGCACCCTGGTTAGCTTAAATGTAGAGTGACTGCCCAGGCAGGCAGTGGTCCCTGGCTCTATCGCCAGACTAAGACGGATTTCCCTTCAGCTGCAAAGGTTCTGAGAAAGCTGTTTAGCTTTGCTCTACAACCGTATAATTGCGATCAAGTACAAACTCATGAGTAATTACTGCCTAATTGAAATGTACTTCACCTTGGGTGTTTCCCTTAATGGACTACATTTTGAATGTGCACTCCAAGGGCATCTCCCATTCCCCAACATTCTCCTTGCCCCAAAACAGATAGCGATCTGAAACTCAAAACAATACAAGAGGCTCCATGCTGACACTGTCAACAGGAATTTTCTATTCAGTCTTTGAGAATATATGCATCCTGTTGTAACGATACTTTTGAAACAGCATTGTGTACACAGACTTAGGACACAAATCAATCACACTCTCACTTTACAGTTCTTCCATTCAGTGACTCTCACGATGAATGTTCATGTTTACTGTTTGGTTATGGGAGGGTTTCTGCTGTAGTGCTGGCTGCATTACCTACCCCTTTCCAATTTCCTATTTTTCTTTTGCCAAGGCTGTGGAGTCTGACTGCACCTGTTTCAATTAATAGGTACATTTAGCAGGCTAGTAGCTGCAGTCCACAGAGTGTTCGAAGTTACTGTCATTGCAATGGAATAAAATGTAGCAGAGCTTTAAGATACCTGGATTCTTATGCTGCAAACCTGTTGGACCTAACATGTGCCTTCCAGCAGTTTCTCGGGGTCATCTTTCTGCATTTATGGAGTACATTGAAACTTAGGATTAGAGATAATGTTAGATAATGCTTTGTGCAACATGCATGGAAGCAACTTCACATTTTTTTGCTGTGACTGCAATCCTAGCAGGATGACCTAGAGGATTAACTAACACATGCTGACATTTGAGTTCAGGTTCCCTCTTGGGCTTTCTAGAAAGTATATGCTTGCTGCACCAATCAAACATAATCTGATCTTGGGCCTCAAGATCACCTTGTAAGCATTCCCATCGAGCAACTCTGTCAGAACAGCCATTGGTAAAGAAGCCCAGTCAGTGTTTTTGTCCCTTGTGTGTTAAAACGCTTCAGTAAGTTTCCTCTTTGAGACAGTTCTGTGCATTTGTGAAAGCCAGGCTTGATTCTGCATTTTTAACTAAAACATACATATACATACATACATACATCTTTATTAACTCTCACAAGGTTACATTAGTAACAGAGGGGAGAAGACGCAAGGCAAAAAGCTGCGTTGGTGCAGCTTGAGGGCCACCCTGCGCCCTCTGCCGGCGGTATCGCCTGGCAGCTAATCACAACAGCAGTGGAAGAGCGCACTCACAAGCACAAAAGAAAATACAGCCACAAAATATATACATTAACATTTGCATGATGTTATGCCTCTATTATCACTCGACATTATTTGACAAAAGAAACTGCTCAAAATATTTATGTACAGGAAACGCATTTATAATCAACCGAGATACAAATCAAGTAGAAAGAAGATACACAAAGCTATATGTATATGTTCTAATCATGACGTCAAAAATTATGCACATTGAAACAAAGGAATAAGTGTTATTAATTTATGCCGTGAAGTCTTTTCAAGTATGATGTTGTTCTTGTGCACAATAATGAGGTAATGTGGTAGACTGTATGTCGGTGACTGCTTACCGTATGTAGTGCGGCAGAAAGGTACGGACCATAACATTTTGTTCCGTGTGTTATAAGATGGAATCGAACAAATGAGGTTGAAACTTGATAAGAGGAAATCATTCTTAGTTGAAACAGCATTTTTATACATAGAGATTAACTTGAATGGGAATAACTCAGAGATTTTCATTATACTGAACCTTACAAAGTAGGAACCCGTATGAGTACACCACAGCACATTAGCTATTAATCTAATTGCTCGTTTTTGCGCCATTAGAATTTTCATTTGCTTTTGCTTGGTTGTTGTCGCCCAGACCATGAGACAATAAGTTATATGTGGCAATATTAATGCATTGTAAATTAATACTTTAACTCTAGGTAGAGTTACTGTATATGCTACCAAAGGTAGCTACCTTTGGTAGCATATACAGTAACTCTAACTCTAGGCGGAAGTGTATGCCTCTGGCGGCATAGGATGCCATTAATCTTGTTTATTTTAGCGCAGATATTCTCAGTATGTTTATCCCAAATAAGTGATGCGGTCCAAACAACACCAAGACATTTCACAGCTGGCACGACATCAATTTTTTTGTTTGCTAACCAAAGGTCAAAATTTGCACGCACCATTCTGTTTTTAGCTCAGAACGCATTGGTCTTCGTGATGTTTACCCTTAGGTAGTTCTTAAAGGACCATTGACGCAGGAATTCTAAGAACTTATTGACGTGTTCTAGCAGGTCTGACTCTGTGTTACCTGAGGAAAGCATTTTGAGGTCGTCTGCATACGCTATTATGTTGAGAGGAAGGGGAGCAGAAAATATATCATTAATGTAAATATTAAATAATAGGGGGCCCAGAATGCTGCCTTGTGGTACACCAGAGAGGATAGCTTGCAAGGTTGATTTGTTTACGATATTTCAGATATGATTCAATTAAAGATAAGCTGTTACCTCTAATTCCATAGTTATTGAGTTTATGCACCAGTAAAGCATGATTAAGCAGGTCAAATGCTTTGGAAAAATCAACAAATATTCCTAGTACAAGGAGCTTTTCCTCAAACGCATTTTTTATTATTTCTTTTTGCTTAATTAGTGCCGTTTCCGTGGGCCTTTGTTTTCTGAAATCAAACTGACTGTCTGATAGAACTGAATGTTTGGCTAGAAAAGTATTGATTCTCACATAAATAATCTTTTCCAGACCTTTGGATAATATCGGAAGAATGGAAATAGGCCTGTAGTTAGCCAAATCTGAGGTAGCACCACCTTTGTGAATGACAGCCACTTTTGCTACCTGCATTTCTTTTGGAAACACGCCAGATTCTATAGCTAGATTACAGATATGCATTAGTATTGGAGCTAGTATGTCAACTACAAATTTGAAGGGTTTGATCTGAAAGCCATCTTTATCTTCAGCTCTGCTATTTCTTAGATTTCTAAACACTGTCACTGTTTCACCTTCATCAGTGGGATACATGAACAGGGATTCAGGAATGCATGGTGTATTATACGCGTAACCCACAGGTGTGTCAGAGGGACAGCATAATGTTTTGGTTATGTTAACAAAGTAATTATTACATTCATTACACAGTTCCTCCCCACCTCTTGGTGTACCATCTTTCACTATTGTCGTAATAGTTGTTTTTGAGGTTTGTTTTTGAGCTGGTTTCGGTATTTCTTACACTTCTCCCCACCTCTTGGTGTACCATCTTTCACTATTGTCATAATAGTTGTTTTTGAGGTTTGTTTTTGAGCTGGTTTCGGTATTTCTTACACTTCTCAAGCTTGGAAGGCTGCCGTGATTTCATGAATTGCGCAAACATTTTCTCTTTGGTCCTTATTTTGCGCAGCAGTTCTTGCGTAACCCACGGCTTCTTTGGATTGCGTTTGCGCGGATGGACTAGTGGAAAACATTTATCATAGACAGTTTTAACTTTGAACAAAAAAGCATTATATGCGTCATTCACGTCTTTTAAAGACAGCACATCGTCCCAACTAGTTTCATACAACATGGAACGAAAACGGACAAGTGTGCTGCATGCAGAGCTGCTACAACTAACATACCCAAATTTTCTTTTTTTTCCCCGCACCATTACCGAGTGGAATCAGCTACCACCATCGCCATATATAGTTGACACTGATGCCTCAGAACAGGCTTGAATTGAATTGAATTGAATTGCTTTTGTTTCATGACTTGACTTGTACAAATTTGTTTTGTGCTTATTGTGCCCCTCCTGCCAGGGCCCTTCACTGGAACTGCAGTATGCTCTAAATAAATAAATAAATAAATTGCAGAGAAAGTGTTTCAAATATGCAATGCTTCTGTCCTGGCAAGAGTTTATTCTCTAGGCAAGCTTGAGATAAACTACGGTTCAGTGCTGACTTAGGAGCCCTTATGCAAAGTTAGCAGTAAGTGTACCAAAAGTACAAGGCATTTAATTCCCCGGAGTAGTTGGAATACGTGAGAGATATTGGTGAGGACAACAGCCCTATACCTGGCTTGAAAAATGATGATATTTCGTTTTTATTCATTATTCATTTTGTTCATTTATGTTTTATTAATTTGTGTCTGGAACTCACTACTAACAATCATCAAATCATCGAGTACAGAAGCATCATTCCATAAAAACTTGAAAAAGTGTGTATTTCTAAAAACCTTCATTTGCCATGCGAATGAACCCTGTGTTTATTGTGTACGGCTTTTATTGCTTGAGTGCTTTTATATAGTATTGTGTTCTCTTTTTGCGGTGCTCCTTAATACGTTTGTCAAATTGAGCATGCTTAATAAAATGTTTTGTTATGATTGTTTATTCCCACTGCACCTTTTTCCGGTATGCAGTTGCTATCTACCATATTTTATCATGCGTCATATACGAGGTGCCCCAGCTAAAAGTATCCAAGCTTTTAAAAAACACAGAATGTCCTAGCTGCGTGAGACCAACTGAGGGTAGTTCAGAGTCATGTGACCTAGTCATACCTCGGCACCATGGGGGGTGTCTCAATAACATTCGCACTCACAGCCACTCACCCTCACATCCACTCACTCGTACTCACACTCATGTGCACTGACACTCGTAACCAATCACTCGCATTCACACTCATGTCAACTCACACTCGTAACCACTCGCATTCTCAACCACTCACTCACACTCGTACTCATGTCTACTCACGCTCTTAACCACTCGCACTCACGACTTACTCTCACACTCATGACCACTTGCATTCACAACGATCACTCACTAGCAATCACAACTTCTCACTCACACTCACGTCCACTCATTCGCACTCACACCCATCACCACCCACACTCACTCGCACTCGCATCCACTCACACGCACGACCACTCACTCACATGTGAGCTGATATGAGTGCACTCAAGAGTGAGTGTGCCGACCTATGGACCTAGTCTGCAGTTTTTTTTTCGTGCTTCAAAGTTAATTAATTAGTTCAGCATAATTAGCTAACTTTTTCATTATTGAATTGAGGAACAAAGTGTCAATGTAGAAGTTGTAAATTGTCTAAAAAAATCGCTAGCAGCGCTGTTTCCATCAAGGTACGATTTACACCAAAAGAGTCATTATGCATTGGAGAAAAGGAGCAAGCACATATGCCAAGCATGGAAAGCTGGTCTCTAGATGAGAGAAGCTTGCACTTTCAGATCATCTATGCTTAGGAACTACCAACAAAATCACAGATTGCAGAAAATATGTGGCTGCCACATCCATCTCAGATTACACACAGAGCAGTGGGTGCAATATTACTAACGCCTACTGTTTGCACTCGGAACCGTTTAACACTAGTACTTTGTGTGGACGTATCATCATTCCTGTGTCAATAGACAACAGGTATATGCCATCATGAAACTGTTTGCAACAATGTCTAAAGGAAATGATCTTACAGCCCAATGCACTGTTCTAGGTTACCTGACTCCAGCTCCCTTATTTCAGTTTTGCGACAACGTCATCCGTAACTGCAGCTTTCATGAGAGGTGTGAGATAGATATGAGTTTGACGATTCAGCAATTTCAAAAAATTGTGCCACAACCTAAGACGAAGAATGGGCACAATGAGTACGGGCTGTCAAGACAATTTTTGCAGTAAACCACGAAAATATACGCTCAAAACCTACATCATACAAACACCACTCCGCCGTGGACTTTACACGAAACCCGCTAAGAGAAAAGACTCAAAAAAGCGACAGTTACACAGTCAAATCACCGACAATCAAAACAAGTGCCACCAATGCTGGCTTGAAAGGCCAGGCAGGAATCTCACTCTACCGCTGAACCACTCACCGATAATTTTCGCACATATGCAGGCCAGGCAAACGTTGCTACAATACACTTGGGCCAGGAAAGACGCGGCGCTGCATTTCTGCATTCACTAGAGAGCCTACGTGTAAAAAGACGGTGGCGCGCAACATGTAGGCTCCCTAGCATTCACCCAGCGGGGCGTCTGTTTGGGCGTCATGGCAACAGCAGACAACACCTTGGCAACGTTGCATTTGTCGGGAACGGGCGTGAGCAACACTGAACTTGGCTGCAGCGTCTGTTTTGGCAACATTGCACTTGTCGGGAACGGGCGTGGCCAACATTGGGCTTGTCTGTAGCGGCTAGCAAACGGAAACACGCGACCGCGAGGGGCAGAGCTACCGCGTAATTTTAAACGGCGATTACGTCGCTCCTAAGTTATGAATCTGCAAAAAAATTTCACCCGCATGATTTATAAAGTTCCCACATCCACACGTGAGCATTTTAATTAATTCTAAAAACTCTTCAGCTTCCCTTTAAGGCTGGGAATAGCCGCGAGAATCGCACCACAGTATCACCGTGAAAGGTAGTAGCATAGCCGAGCGGTAATCGGTTTCACTCTTCCCGCCCTCTCTCATGTAATAATGATGTAAAGAGACCACATTTAAAAAATTCATTTGTTTACTTATTTATTTTCTTATTTATATCTCACACTAGTTTGCGATAGCTTTTATTGGAATGTTAACGAAATCATCATTGCCTTCCAGACAGCAGAAGGTTAAACCTCAGTTAACAAAAAGTTATGTCGCTAACTGCATATAATTTTACTTCTTGGCCAACAGTCTCTTGACCACACTATCTCAGTGTAATAGTTTTCGTGATTAAAGCAAAAAAAAATGAGTATGTATACACCTCACTTTCTTCGGACCAGAGAGACTTCACCCATTATCTGTCTGCGCCAATCGAAAACAATTCCATTCATAGCAAAATTACGATACTCAACGCTGTGAAAATCAGTGGTATTGTTTTGAAAACCATTTATTGACGTCAGTGGAAGAAATCTTCTCATCGGTGATGAGTCTTCGTTGTGCTCTCCACCGCCCACACAGGCTGCTGGTTGCTGGGGCCAGGTTCTCGGAGTTTTATTGTAAAAAGAGAACTTAACTCGCCGCGGTGGCTCAGTGGTTAAGGCGCTCGTTTACCGAGCCGTAGTACCCGGTTTCGAACCCGACGGCGGCGGCCGCGTTTCGATGTAGGCAAAGCGCAACAGGCGCCCGTGTGCTGTGCGATGTCAGTGCACGTTAAGACCCCAGGTGGTCGAAATTATTCGGTGCGACGAAAAACCTACTCTGTGTCACATCACATGGACCTGCCAAAACATAGACATGGTCCCCAAAATACAAAACCCGAGTGCGGAGCAATGGGACACTCTGCTGTCCAGCGACCGCTGTGAAAACCATCAAGGTCTGGTACAGCGAGCTCAACGGGCGGCAGTGGCCAGAGGAGCCCTGGACTGAGGGCAACCGACCATTGATTACAGGCGCACGACTTCGACAGAGAAGGCTCCTGGGGGTAGAACCAAGACGTCTCTGAAGATGCCCCCAAACCGCAGGAAAAAGCATAAGGGAAAATTATGTTTTCCCTTCCTTCCTTCCTAGAGCACTCCACTATGGCACCTCCTTCAGTCTCTCGTTTATCCCTTCCTTTACGGCGTGGCTGAGGTGTCCACCGACGTGTGTGTGAGAAATATACTGCGCCATTTCCTTTCCTCAAAAACCAATTTATTTTAACTGATAATGAGTGTCCCAGTGCTCATTTTCCCAGCGAAGCCCATTGTTGCGAAAGCACTGGCTGTTGCCATCAAACGACAGCGGCGGTAGAAAATGGGTCTTGTGTGCGAGGTGTCTATTTATTTATTTACAGAATAGTGCAGACTGAATCGGCCCAAGCAGGAGAGGGTACATACATTTGTTAGTAAGTACTATGCCTTAGGTGTCAAGTGTACGAAGTGTCAAGTTAATATGCGTCAAGTTACACTAAATTCGCGTTAATCTGCCCTCAATATTGCCGTATATGTATTCTCGATTTCTAGGTGCATAAGTGTGGATCTCGCGTTACATTTTAGAGCGAGAAGCTACCACAGAGTTGGTCTCCATAGCTTGTAGCCCCGGGCAGCTAAGCCTACCAGCGATCCTGGACAATACTCAGAGACGCTGCGTCCTTGGTCATAACGCACAGTACCCCAATGTTAACCTAACAGCCTAACAAAACCATGTACACTTCCCACTAGCACACGTCACTTCCGGTTCCCATCACCGAGGAGGGCTGCACTGGCGGGATTGCAGTTATTCCCCAGGCCCCGTCTCGGCGATGGCCTGGAGCAGTGGCGCCTCCATGTCTGTATCATTGCACGTCTTGCGGGGATCATCGTCAAGGAAGACGTCGAACACCGCCACGGGTGCCTCGCCCATGCCGTCATCGTACGACCTCTGCATGCGACGCTTCAGCTCTTGAGGTCCCGCCAGAGCTGCCGCCTGCGACCACAGAGCAGTCCATCAAAGACAGCCTGCAGAAACATTGAGCGAAAAGTGTATCTCTCCATCCATAACACACGTAAAGATGTCCGATCACACGCTGCGAGCGCAGTCAAGGCGTAATTACTGAATATCTTCAGCAAGGCGGAAATTCCGGTGAGTTGGTAAGTATTCATGATTTTGTTCACAGCGCAACAAGAACGGGAAAGACGAAAGGGTTACACAAACAAGCGCTGACTATCAACTAGTTTTTATTGAAGAACGAAAGGCGTATATATACAAATACTAAAACACTTATGAGGAACACAGAAGTTGTCTGGAAGGCCCGTGGGAGTTTAGATACCTCAATTCCCTCTCAGATAAAGCAATTTAAGGGCTGCTGATACACAAAGTAATTCTCTGGTGAATATGAAAGGCCTCCATAATCTCGCGTGTAACTTTACTTACTCTATCTTACTTTGCTCTAATGCTACCCTAGTAGTAGTGAGTAGTGCGACCCCGATTATTTGCTGTATCCGAGGCCCAGTGCCACAGCCCTAATATATTGCTACAGGGCAGAACAATATATTGTAGAACAAGATTTTGACGCAGCTCCAATCTCGTTCGCAATAAGCGAGCGTTCGTTATAACAGCAGGCATTATAATTTGGCTACATAATGTAACGTTCAACAGTCTGGAAAGGAAACACCAGTTTACAATTAGCGGCGAGGCGCAGGAAACGGTAAAGGAATGTGTCTACTTGGGGCAGGTGCGGCCAGATATTCGGATGAAAGGGAAATAATTTAGAATAATAAAAAGTGAGGTGGCGCGCATTTTGCAGGTACTGTCTTATCACGAATAGCAATTTACTCACATCTCTGAGGAGAAATTTTATAACAGCTCTATTCTACCGATAGGCACCTATGGGGCAGAAACGTGGAGGCTTGCGAAGGGCAATCAGCTTAAAATTGAAGACAACGCAGCGATGTATGGAGAGGAAAATTATTGGTGTAACACTAAGTGACAGGAAGAGAACAGAGTGGGTGAGGAAACAAACGCGGGTTATTGACATTCCAGCCGAAATCAAGAAGGAGCGGGACTGGGCAGGGTATTCACTGCGAAGGCAAGATAACCAATGCTCAATAAGGATAGCGCACTGCATTCTGAGAGAAGGCACGCGTAGCAGAGAGCAGCAGAAAGTTAGGTGGATGGATGAGTTTACGATGTTTGGTAGAATAACTCAGCCGTGGCTGCCACAGAATAGGGTTAATTGGAGATATATCGGAGAGGCTTTTGGCCTCCAGTAGACGCAGTCAGGTTCATGATGATGAAGAAATCCAGATCATGCTTGGCGCCCTGCTCCCATGGCCAGATGATGATTAGCCGACGCTATATGTCCAGCAAGTTGCCCAACACCGTCAGCTGGCCCACGTGCTCGTCTGGAAGCAGCAGGGAACTGATGCGCACCTCCACAAGCTTTGCCGTAGATAAATTGAGACTACAAAAACGGTGACCAAGTCTAGGACACCGTGTTTAGGGTCACCAGTACCACGTCAAGACTTTTTCGAGAGCCTGCTCTGGCGCTACTTTGGCCTTACAAAGTGCCATGACGTGTCAGTGATGTTAAATGTGAAGTCCTTCCAGAGCGAACAGCGCAGCCTAGACGGCGGCATTTCTGTTCTGACATCGCGCCTGTTGTGCGTCTCAAGACATGAATACGTGGTAACGGCAAGCGAGTTCTAGTCGTCGCGAACTTCAGTTATGACTGATCGCTTATTTTTCTACGTGTCTTGTTTGTTTTGCTTTTGAATGTCGGCTTGGCTTCGAGGCTCTCCGCATCACGGCAATGCCCTTTTTTTTCGATAGGGCGAAGAGTAATGCGACCTAGTATAGTCACATGGTGCATAGCTGACCCAGAAGACCGTGATGTAGCGCTAGCACTATCGCGTCTCGGCCGCCACCATTACCATTTCCCTTGCGTGGCTCCAGGTATTGGTGCTAAATCATTACTATAGGCGTACCAACCCCGAACAACAACCTTGTAATCTTGTTTTGTCATGCGCTGTCGCTGTACCTCGGTTTGCAGTCGATGGGATGAATCTCAGGTAAGTTCGGAGTGGCGTCGTGCCAGCTGTAACCAATCAGAGGAGAGCGTCGCGCCACCTAAGTCGCGTAACCTGGTGGTGTCGTCACAACCTGCCCATATGATTTTTAAGCAAGCTATCACCTTGGCTCATCATCATCATCATCATCATCATCATCATCAGCCTGACTGCGCCCACTGCAGGGCAAAGGCCTCTCCCATGTCTCTGCAATTAACCCTGTCTTTTGGCAGCTGCAGCACCCTCCGTATCCCCGCAAACTTCTTAATCTCATCTGCCCACCTAACTTTCTGCCCCCCCTGCTACGCTTCGGATTACATGCCCTGCCCAAGCCTATTTCTTCCTCTTGATTTCGACAAGAATGTCATTAACCCGCGTTTGCTCCCTGACCCATTATGGCTGCAGATGCTAGTGGTAATTATATTAATCATCGCCCGCGAGAGGTTGCTCGGAAAGAGCAACATAGGTCGCATGGTAGCGCTGGGCTCCCATCGCAGAATAACCACGCAACACTTGACGCTGAACCACTGCGCCAGCAGTGGTATGGGGACCCTCAGCGATCTATGAATAAGTTGAGAAAGGCCAATACTGCATTTATGTGCATTAATCCACTGAAGCTATCACGTCCATACCCTTAAGGCGGAGCGTAAGTGTCTCCTTCAATTGAAGAATGACACGTCTACTCGGTTTAACTGCACTAAGCCCCTACCACTTTTTAAGCACGTCATTCTAACAAGCGCATAATAAAAAACTGAAAACGGTTTGGTTTGGTTTGGTTTATGGGGGTTTAACGTCGCAAAGCAACTCAGGCTATGAGGGACGCCGTAGGGATGGGCTGCAGAAATTTCGACCACCTGGGGTTCTTCAACGTGCACTGACATCCCACAGTACACGGGCCTCGAGAATTTCGCCTCCATCGAAATTCAGCCGAGCGAGTGAATTACGCAGCTGGCCTGCAGACACGGACGGTGGCGTGGTGCGATTTTTTATAGCAGCCAGGGTTAAACGCATGCACTGTCAGCATCACCCACCTCCTGAAGAACGCCGTCATTTTGGCTGAGAGTGCTCTTGCCCTTCACCACCCGGCACTCTTCATCGGCATCCTGATCCTCGGTGGACAGCTTGCACACGTCCTTGTAGCTTGTCTTGCCCCACATAATTTCCCTCCCGTTGAAGACAGAGGAGATGCGCACAGTGGGCGCTAGGTATTGCATTTCCGTCTCGTGCGCCAGATGGTAGATGTCGGCGCCCACCTGGAAAGGAAAACAAGGTTGACATAGCGGACTCGCGCCAGCATGCAAAAGCCCACCTTAGGTGTTTTTTTCGACTGAGGAGCGGTCAAAACGCCAAACATAACTTTGACATGTACTGAAGTATTCGCTGTAATCACCCTCAACATGGTAGCGAAAATTGGAAGGAACGCCTAAGCTCCGCCTAAAGGGTATTATGCGATCCCTAATGGGTTAATGCCCATATATGCAGAAGTGGGCATTCTCTACTTAACATTGTAGGTCCCTGGGAGTCCTCACACCTCTCCTGACGCAGTGGCGCAGCGGTTAAGCTATGCGCCTCTGCCCTGCGACGGCAGGAGCTGACACAGGCAGGACTTGTGCGATGCAGGTTGCTCCTCCCAGCAACCTCTCGCGAACAATCGTTAAATTAAATGCCACCTGCCACGGTGCGCAGTTTGCTCACAATCCGGTGGGCAGGTTGTGATGACGTCACAAGGTCACGTGACCTAGCTTGCCCACCTACCTCCTAGATTGCTTCTCTGAGGATTTTTTGGGAAGTTTTCACTTGCGGTCGACGACGTCGGCGACACCGCCGGATTTTCTCCGACACGAACTCCCAAACGCTATTGAGTTAAAGGTGCGCTGAAGAGGAATCTGAACTCGTCGTCTTGCTGCGGGAACTCAGTCTACAGGTTCCCAGTATTCTTAGAAACATCGAATTATTGCCCTGTGCGGCCGATTTCCCTAATTAAATCGGATTAACGTCCGGCTCCCACCTTTTTTTTTGAAATCCCCGCATTCGCTGGGAGGAGTCGACCAACGCATGGAGTGCCTTTCATTCAATCTCGTGGCGACTTTGCTTTCGCTTTTATTTTGTTTCTTTAGGTTTCCGTGAATAAATAGATCTAGTCAGAGACTGCATAGGTGCAAATTGGGCCCACGGAAATAAAAATACACGTGGTCTCATTGCTTTCGCCGATCACTACGTATCACTGCGCCGATGGCAAAGCGGCAAGCCGCCACGGGGCTGGGTGAAAGCTTGGTCGACTCCTCCCACCGTTTGCGGGGAATTCAAAAAAAAAAAAAAGGCGGGAGTCCGACGTTAATTCGATTTAAATTAGGGAAATCGGCCGCACAGGGCAATAATTCGCAGTTTCCAAGAATGCTCGGAACGTGTAGATCGAGTTCCCGCGGGAAAAATACGAGTTCAGATTCCTCTTCAGTGCACCTTTAATATAACAATACTGCCTACTTAAACCATGCATTCTAGTTCCTACCAACAGTGTCCGTCTAACATTTGGCACACTAATTCCCGCGGCGCCCTCTTTGCAGCTCCTTCGAAGTTTTACCAGAAAGTTTACCGTCTTACCATGCGTTGCCTACTATTTTGGGTGCAGGCTCTTCTTCGAGGAATGGGCTGGACGGCTAATAAAGTTGCCCTATTTGAAAGCCTATTTCAGCGTCACACTTCATTGATTCAGGCCATCCGCGGTGTAAATCATAGGATATGAAAATTAATGAGTTAAACTCATTAGAAAGTCAATAACAACCTATCTCTCCTTTTAATGGGCTCATTTTGGATTTATTTTTTGTTTTGTTTGCTTTGCTGTGCTATACACTGACGCCATTAATGCCTAACCAATTTTCTTTGCTTGTTACTAACTTATTATTCATACTTGTGAATTTCAAAGCTGTTCTATTTATATCGTTTTATACTATACGCTTTCTCTAATTTAATTCCTTGCAGCATTTTATCGTTGATTTTTTACCCGTATGTATTTCTGTTATAGAATGTTCACTAATGCATTTTTTTCGTTTATCCATTATTGTATCTTTGTGTTCTCTTTATTGTGCATAGTGCCATTTCTTAGAGGATACAGACCCCGTCAAGACAAATTTGTTTGGCTTTTTGTCTGCACTCCCCTCATCTGTACATGTATAGATGCAAATAAAACTTAAATTAAAAACAGTGTGGAGTATTTTTCACACTCCAGTGCACTTTTTTCCTTTGTACGTGAGCATTACTGTTTTTCTCCGGAGGCAACGGCAGATGCACATCGCAACCTCCTTTAAGGCTGGCCTCCCACGCTTGACGAGCACAGATGCCCTTCTGTTTGTGATAGAAACACAAGTTGAAGCTTTTATTTGAAAGAGCAATGCATTTACTTTTGAAAATAAACCTGTGATATGAATAATTTTCATTTTTTTCTTCTTTTTTTTTAGAGCGCCCTTCTAAATAACTATTCCCTGGTGCGAAAACGACTCAGCATTTCTCGAGGTTAACATTTCACTGAAACGGTTTTTGGACCAGTAGTTTATCTAATAAACTCCCCCCCAAAAAAACCTTCAATTGGTTATTTCTACCCGTTTAAATTATATTTTCCCTCCACAGTCCTTGAATCACAAAGTTACGAATAAATGCTCTGAACGATGCTCTGAGAACAGCATTGTTGCTGGAGCGTCCTGCGAGACAGGTAATAGGTCTATTTACAGATTGCATGTACCGTGGTTACTGAAAAGGGCATCATCATCATCCGCGCGGGACAAAAGCGGGTTAATGACATCCTAGTCGAAATCAAGAGGAAGAAATGGGCAGGGCATCTAATGCGAAGACCAGATAACCGATGGTCCTTAAGGGTAACGGAATGGATTCCAAGAGAAGATAAACGTAGCAGGGGGCGGCAGAAAGTTAAGTGGGCGGTTGAGATTAAAAAGTTTGCGGGGATACGGTGGCCGCAGCTGGCAAAGGACAGGGTTAATTGGAGAGACATGGGAGAGGCCTTTACCCTGCAGTGGGTGTAGTCAGACTGATGATGATGCTGATGATGAATACTTTCGCCTCGTACACAGTGAAAGTTAGTGACCCACAGGCAGGGATAGAGGCAGAGGTAAGGCCTTTCAGTTTCCAGACCACTGCGACGGGACCACACCACAGTGATGAAGGCCCATACTGCGAGCGGTTCACCACTTGAGATGTCGAGCACCGGGGGTAGGGAGCAATTGTACTGATCGAAAAAAAAAAGACAGTGAGTGTAAGGTGGCTATGGGGATTTATCCCCAAGCCTCCCACATGCGAGCCAGAGGCTCTCTTCGCTTAAGCTACCGCTGCGGTTGCGGATTGGATTTTTACAGCTATTGGTACAGCCTTTGCGAAAAGTGAAGAGGCAAGGTGTTTAGTTGTATCAAGTAGTGTACGTCTAAAAAATGTTTACACTCTTCCTGGTGCAACGCATTTCCAGGGATGCTAACAGCTATTGATGGGCTTCGTGAACATCTTATTGGTGTTCGTGAGCACCCTTATTGTATTAGGGCGCTCGCGAACGCCCTCAAACGACGGTATCGCTGGGACAAGGCCATTACATCTTTAAAACCTTGTTGGGTGCTCACGAACACCCTGAAAATGGTTTATGAGACAATATAAGGGTGTTTATGAACATCATGAAGTGTGTTAGCCCTAGAACGCTTTAGGGCATCTTTTTTTAAACCTGGTTTGGTTTGGTTTTGGTTTTATGGGGTTTAACGTCCCAAAGCGACTAAGGCTATGAGAGACGCCGTAGTGGAGGGCTCCGGAAATTTCGCCCACGTGGGGTTCTTTAACGTGCACTGACATCGCACAGTACACGGGCCTCTAGAATTTCGCCTCCAAAGAAATTCTAGCCGCCGCGGCCGGGATCGAACCCGCGTCTTTTGGGTCAGCAGCCGAGCACCATAACCGCTGAGCCACCGCGGCGGCTTTTTTTAAACCTGGAAGGATGTCAAAGCTTCACAGTGTACAAGAGCTTAAGTAGTTTCCATGAAAGTCCTAACTTTTCGAAAGGCGACGAATACAGCTCATTTCACCTTCACGAAGTTCCGGAGGTTGATGATGATGATGATGACGGATTTTTATGGCGCAGGGGCATCTGCGGCCAAAGAACGCCAAGGCACAATTTCCCTTCTGCTCAAGGTGGGGTCCAGGACCCATTTTCCAAGCATATCAGGCCTATGTAAGCAGAGCACCAGACCAGGGGAAAGCTTGTACCCATTGTATAACCGGCGGGTACCCGGCGGCACTGGGGATCGAGCCCCGCACCTTTCGCATGTTAGGCGGGTGCTCAGACCACTAGACACCACTACGGTGACAGCGGTGACAGAATTAGCCTGAGACTACTCGGCAGAAACACATCTATTGATATCTAAATCTTGAGACTATTCTGCAGAAACACCTCTTGATCTCTAAACCTTGAGACTACTCTGCAGAAACACATCCCCTGATGTCTAAATCTTAAGACTATTCTGGAGAAACACATCTCTTGATGTCTAAATCTTGAGACTACTCTGCAGAAACACATCTCTTGATGTCTAAATCTTGAGTCTATTCTGCTGAAACACATCTCTTGATCTCTAAATCTTGAGACTACTCTGCAGAAACAGATCTCTTGCTCTCTAAATCTTGAGACTGTTCTGCAGAAACACATCTCTTGCTCTCTAAATCTTGAGACTACTCTGCAGAAACACATCCCCTGATGTCTAAATCTTGAGACTATTCTGGAGAAACACATCTCTTGATGTCTAAATCTTGAGACTACTCTGCAGAAACACATCTCTTGATGCTTAAATCTTGAGTCTATTCTGCTGAAACACATCTCTTGATCTCTAAATCTTGAGACTGTTCTGCAGAAACACATCTCTTGCTCTCTAAATCTTGAGACTACTCTGCAGAAACACATCTCTTGATTTCTAAATCTTGAGACTACTCTGCAGAAACACATCTCTTGATTTCTAAATCTTGAGTATATTCTGCAGAAACACATCTCTTGGTTTCTAAATCTTGAGACTACACTACAGAAACACATCTCTTGATTTCTAAATCTTGGCACTACTCTGCAGAAACACATCTCTTGCTCTCTAAATCTTGAGACTGTTCTGCAGAAACACATCTCTTGCTCTCTAAATCTTGAGACTACTCTGCGGAAACACATCTCTTGATTTCTAAATCTTGAGACTACTCTGCAGAAACACATCTCTTGATTTCTAAATCTTGAGTATATTCTGCAGAAACACATCTCTTGGTTTCTAAATCTTGAGACTACACTACAGAAACACATCTCTTGATTTCTAAATCTTGAGCCTACTCTGCAGAAACACATCTCTTGATTTCTAAATCTTGAGACTACTCTGCAGAAACACATCTCTTGATTTCTAAATCTTGAGTCTATTCTGCAGAAACACATCTCTTGGTTTCTAAATCTTGAGACTACACTACACAAACACATCTCTTGATTTCTAAATCTTGAGCCTACTCTGCAGAAACACATCTCTTGATTTCTAAATCTTGAGACTACTCTGCAGAAACACATCTCTTGACGCCTAAATGTTGAGACTATTTTGCAGAAACACATCTCATGATACCTAAATCTTGAGACTGCTCTGCAGAAATACATCTATTGATGCCTAAATCTTGAGACTACTCTGCAGAAACACATCTTGATGCCTAAATCTTGATACTATTCTGCAGAAACCCATCTCTTGATCTCTAAATCTTGAGACTACTCTGTAGAAACATCTCTTGATTTCTAAATCTTTAGACTACTCTGCAGAAACACATCTTTTGATCTCTAAATCTTGTGCATGTGCTGTATGACGCACCGAAATGCTGTAGGCAAACTTGCGGAGCGTCTCGTCGTCGCCTCCGGGCTCCACGAACTGGTCCCTGATGTGGCGGAAGGCTGCCGCTGCCAGGAGCCGTTCGCCGGTGCATGCGACCACTTCCGGCCGACGAAGCTTGTGCGTAGCCACGACCACGTATTGCAATTGCGGAAGCATCAGCCGCAAGTGGTAAAATCCCAGGAGTTTGAGCAGCGGCGGCACCGTGAACATCAGCTTGTATTTCGTCATAAAGGAAGCAAACTTTTCCAGAAATACGCTCGTTTGATTCTCGCCTAAGTTACTGGTGCAGCGGTCTCCGGGTCGGTTCCAGTCGAGATTGATGCCCTACGCATGTGCAAATAAGAGAACAGAGTGCAGTCCGCTCACATTGAAAGCGATGAACAATCAGTTGCTGTCGCTCTAACGTCAGCTTGATTTGATTTGATTTTTTTTTCATTTAAAGAAAATGGTGGAAACTGAGGCAAAAGCTGCATAAAGCAGCTTGAAAAGCCCTTAGTCCCAGTACATTGGCAGCATCAGAGGCATGATGGAAATGGAAAGCCCAAATATTAAGTTACTACAAGCCTACTGCTGTCTAAACAATCGGTACCGTTTAATATTGTAGGCTGGTTTATGGGGTTTAACGTCCCAAAGCGACTCACACTATGAGGGAAGCCGTAGTGCATGACTCCGGAAATTTCGACCACCTGGGGTTCTTCAACGTGCACTGACATCGCAAAGCACACGGGCTTCTAGGATTTCCCCACCATCGAAATTCGGCAGCCACGGCCGGGATCAAGCCCGCGTCTTTTGGGTCAACAGCCGAGCCCATAGCCACTAAGCCACTGCGACGACTGCGTACGAATGATGTATAACCTGTTAAAGTTACTTCATTATCCTTTGGTTAACATTGAGAAATTCTTCATAGGAGCTAACCATGCGAAAAACGGTGCACTTAAGCCAAAACATCGTTTATCGCCTAGTTGCCGCATTGTGGAAAAACTTTGACGCTAGAACGACTGTGTCTGCCGTCATAAACTTATGAAGCTTATGCGGATTGATGTGGAAAAAGCGGCTGCGTGACATGTTAAATTATCTTAATCTTTCAACTTACGAATTGGTTTGTGGTAAGTGTTTTATAACCTCTCTTACTGCAACTTTTACTGCTGTAAAAGAGGCCGTTGCAAAAGTGTATGCTCGAACGACCATCATAAATTGCTTACCATTCTTTAAGAGCGTTTTCTAGCATATAAAAAAATAGACGAGATCGCCGTGTGTGCAACATGACCTTCGGGAGAGCTGCGGGGGCTGTTGGGTTTGGGATGCCCCCCCCCCCCCCCCCCCCCTGCCTGGGTGGATTAAGGCAGCTCGCGCTCCCCTCCTGCCTAAGTGGATTAAGGCAGCGAACTTCCAGGACCGAGAGACCATGGTGGCAGTGGCGAAGTCAAAGACCGCCGAAGGCCGAAGATGCGGCGACGATGGCGGCGTTCCGTGGCCGAGTCGACCCTCGGGTCAACGAACAGAGTGGTGGTGTGCTGACTGAAAGACAGAAGTGCTAGCCCCACGGCCCAGCGCCGCCCCTGCCGTGGGCGGTATCAACAGTGTCCGCAACTGTCCATCTGATTGGATGTCATTGTTCGAAGTTTATTCCCCAGTCAGGGATCTGGGGAATACGAAGACTATTTAACGGGAAGTTGTTTTGAGACTCGAGTGCACTCCCGTTAGCGAAGCAGTCCTCATCCACTGAGAGTCCCTCTCAGTTGCTCTGCTGTAAATCGTGTAAATAGCCTGTATAAAGTTTTCTTCGTTTTCATCTTAACCACATCGCTGACTTCCTCGTCCCTTCTCCGGCCCGATCACGCTAACACGATCTCAACAGGGCTCTGATCTGACGTCACGACAAACCGGGAGGGGGGGGGGGACTGGAGAGCCATATACCGGTCTGAAATTTGGGTGGATTTACGTTACTGCTAGAGAGCAACCTAAGAGGCAGGTGGATCGCGTAGGTCACGTGGTGAGCTTACGGCGTCATCACAGCCTGCCAAGTGAGCAAACGGCTGCCTACCTTGACAGGTGGCAGTTATTGGTCTCTCGGGGACAGCAACCGGGGCCGCACAAGGCCCACCGCTGTGAGCACCTGCCGTCGCAGGGCAGTGGCGCATCGCTTAACCGCTGCACCACTGCGCCAGGAGGGGTACGAGGACTCCCAGGGATCTATGATTGTAGAGTATGACCTTCTGCATGAATGGGGATTAACCGATTAAGCTATTGCGTCATACCCTTAAGGAAGAGATTAAGGGTTCCCTCAACTGTTGTTTTTGTCGCAAGTGCTGGGAATATCCGCGCTAGCCACCCATCAATCCCTTTGACTACAATCCAGCAAGCGTATCATGCGACTGCACTTCAGTATCTACCCAGTGTGGATACGTTCATCCA
The DNA here is from genome assembly GCF_055824585.1 of Amblyomma mixtum. NCBI lineage: Eukaryota > Metazoa > Arthropoda > Arachnida > Ixodida > Ixodidae > Amblyomma > Amblyomma mixtum. The sequence goes on along the minus strand of NC_143012.1, from coordinate 66,359,480 downwards.
TACGTTATATATTTACGCTTTATATATATTTTACCTTTTTTTACTTCCACCTTCTGAACGTAACGCATGCTGCCCTGCCGCTGGGTTTGTATGTTCTTACAGGGCATATAACAACGCGACTGCGTTTAGGGCCTCACGTGCCTCGGGAAAGCCGGCGTCGGCGTAATTGGCCGTCAGCGAAAAATCCACTAAAAATTCCCAGGGGAGCTACCTTGCGCGCAGGCCGCCCACCTTGGTCGCGCCACCTTTTGACGGCATCACTACCAGGGGTACATTCTTTGTATGTGCCTATTGCAAGACGCACAACTAGGTTTTTCGTGGAGCTGCAGCGGTGGCTCAACGGTTAATCCATGACTACAGCGCAAAGAACGGGACAAGAAGAAGGACACAGGCAGAGACACAACACAGCGCTGACTTACAACTGAAATCTTTATTATCTGCCAGCCGGAATAAGTACCTAGCAGGCGGTGAAAAATGAACGTATCGAAACACTGTAGAAACTGCAAAAGTGATGATGTTGATGACGAAGATGACAATGATGCCTGCGTACCATTGTACAACGAGTGCGTTGTGATAGGAAGGAACCGCGATTCGCTGACAAGAGAAATCATAGAAGCACACATGATAGCAAGGCTCCCTGAAGATTGCATAAGCGCACCATCTATACTGCTGTCAGGAAAAGAAAAACGGTACCTTGAATGTGAATGTTGACACGCGTGTGCTTTAGTGTTTTTTTTTTTTGCATTTTTTTGTTTCCGCTGCATGACTTGTGTCTATTACTTTTCATTTTTCACCGCCTGCTAGGTACTTATTCCGGCTGGCAGATAATAAAGATTTCAGTTGTATACGTCAGCGATGTGTTGTGTCTCTGCCTGTGTCCTTCTTCTTATCCCGTTCTTTGCGCTGTAGTCATGGAATATCGGAACCAACTCGCCCAGCAACTTACCTTGTAAACGGTTAAGGCGCTCGTCTACCGAGCCGGAGTACCCGGGTTCGAACCCGACCGCGGCGGCCGCGTTTCGATGGGGGCGGAACGCAAAAGGCGCCCGTGTGCTGTGCGATGTCAGTGCACGTCAAAGATCCCCTGGTGGTGAAATTATTCCGGAGATCACCACTACGGCACCTCTTTCTCTCGTTCTCCTTTCACTCCCTCCTTCTTCCTTTCCCTTATGGCGTCCCTTCCCTTATGGCAATAATGGTGTAAAGTGGCCCCCTATTTTCTCGCCTGTTGACGAGTGAGCACTCTAAAACTGCATGCCACTTGCCTGAACGTCCCTAATGCCAGGAAGAACATCGAGTAACCTGGGCAGTTTTTTCGGCTTGCGCATCAGTTCCATGATTGCGTAGCTGTCGCTCCGTGACCCGCCTATGGTCAGGTAGACGGGAATGCTCCGATTGCGGTGGCGGCGTCCGGCTGACTGCACGAGTTGCCCGAGCGCCTCTTCGGCTCGACCACTGTCCATCCTGTACTGAGGCTGGTTTCCGGCTGCAATGGCCACAGAGTAGTAGACCATTGCTGTGCAGTAGCGATTGGGGATAGCCTTAAGGCTGTAGTAGAAGCCGTTGCTGGATGGTCGCTCGAAGGTGTACCTGCGGTAGCAAGAAATGAAAGCGCGTGTCATATAGAGCCCGCAAGTCCCGGTCATTACTGCAGGAAAGGTATTGCAAAAACAAGACTTTATGCCTACGTTTAACCGCATTTCAGGTTTTATCTGAGAAGCAGTGAGAACCAGGTTAAAAGTGCTGGCTGCGAGGCTAATGCCTTTGTTTTACTTCCCGGTTTGTAATGTTCGCCATCCTGAAGTGTGGTATATCGCTAAATGCTGAAACCATTATGGACTTCAAATATGGAAACTTCTATTGCCCACACTTCTAAATCGCATATTAAATGAAACTAACATAGTAGTAGTAGTAGAAGACGTTTATTCGGCCAAAATTTACAGGCCGAGCATATCGACCGCCTGGGCGACCAGAAGTCGCTGTTCTTCCTCCCCTTCAGCGCCAAGCCAGTCGAGCCAGGTGGTGATGGATAAAGAAGGTGGGGGGTAGGAACCCGACTGCTGAGCAGCCGGGCAATAGAAGAGGCAATGGGCAAGGTCCGCATAGATACAGGGGCAGTTGGGACAGGAAGGGTCCGATCGATAGCGATAGAGAAAGAGGCGAGACGGGGTGATGATTGCATTCATTTGAACGTGCCGAAGAAGGCGAGCCTCCGGCACTGTAAGTGATGGATGAGGGGGAGGGTAAAGGCGTTTGTCGAGGCGGAGCTCGAGGTAGACCTCTTTTATGGTGCGGCGAAGGGTGAGTCTCCCACCGTCCTCCGAGGGCTTGGGCCAGGGGATCAACGGTGCCCGGAAAAGTGTGTCACGGGCGAGCTGATGAGCCAGCTCATTGCCGTCAATCCCTGAATGCCCAGGGACCCAGCGGAGGAAAACGATGGAAGGCTGCAATGCGGAGACCGCTCGTTCGACCTCCTGTTGAAGAGAAGGGGTTAGGGTGCGTTTCTGTATGTGGTGTATAGCGGCTTGTGAGTCTGAATAGACTGTGTACTCTTGAAGAGAGGGAAGGAGGGCAAATGACTGGAGGGCATGCGCAATGGCGAGGACCTCGAGGGACAATGCATCCGGAGGGCGTAGAAACGGCCCGCTGGTGTGAGTTTCAGGAGCGGGGAGGTGGGGGTGGTACAGGGCGTAGCCGCAGGAACCTCGAGGAGCCACGAAGGAGGCATCCGTGTAAGCTACACCCTGGGTATCAAATAGAGGGGAATGGTGCTGTGCGGCCGCATGACGACGGCCGGCGTGCAGAACGGGGGACATGTTGGACGGAAGGGGGAGGATCCGAAGATTGGGAGCCGGGGTGGGAATAGGAGAGGTAAACGGGGCGTAGGGAATGGGCGAGATACCCGCTTGAGTCAGTAACCACTGACCCTGACGGGTAAGGGAAAGCCGGGCAATCTGCGAGTCATGATGGAGAGAGAGCAGAGAACGGAGAGGATGAAAGAGGCCTGTTGCAAAGATCTTTGCAGTAGAGGTAGTGATAGGGAGGTTGAGAGCTGCCTTGTAGAGGCCCACAAGGGCAGTCTCAAGAGCGTTAAGTTGAGTCTGATTGAAGGAAACGTAGGGTGCAAAGGACAAGACCTTGTTGAGGGCCAGCGCGTGGGCAACTCGGCACGCATGAGCCTCGTGGAGACCTGAGCGCCGAGTGACCACGCGCCGCAGAAGGTGAGTTACGGAGTGGCAGGTGGTGACAGCACGGTGAAGGGCTTGCACGTTCTTGGCTGCATGCAAAGGAAAGCCAAGAACTTTGCACTGTGTGACGACAGGAATGGGAGAGCCAGAAAGGTGGAGAGAGACGAATTGGTTGTGTGAGCGCTGGTATGAGGAATGGTTGAGGAGAAGGAGCTCGGATTTTTCAGGAGCAGGAGAGAGGCCAGCAGTGGTGAGAAAGGAGTCGATGAGATCTAGGCCACGTTGCAGGGTGTCCTGTACGTGACCGGGAGAGCCAGACGAACACCAGAGAGTGATGTCATCGGCGTAAAATATATGATGCAGGTCGGGAATTTCAGCTAGCTGGGAGGCGAGAGGGGCCATAGCAAGATTGAAAAGGGTAGGAGAGAGAACAGCACCTTGAGGAGTGCCTCGGGTGAGGTTGTGGGGGTCGGACAGATAGGTGTCGACTCGAAAGCGAGCGACACGTTTAGAGAGGAATGAGCGGATATAACAGTACATGCGGGAGCCACAGTCTAGGGAGGAGAGTTGGGAAAGGATGTGGTCGTGGCAAACACCGTCGAAGGCCTTGCGAACATCTACGGTCACAAGTGCGTGAATTTGAGTGGGGGTAGGTGACAGAAACGTGTGCTGGAGAACTAGAAACATGTCCTGTGCACAGACGTGGCGTCGGAAGCCGATGAGAGAATGAGGGAAGAACTCCCTCGTCTCGAGAAAATTAGAGAGGCGAGTCAGGGCCATTCGCTCAAGGGTCTTACCAACACATGATGTCAGGGAGATTGGGCGGAGGTTAGAGAGAGAGGGAGGCTTGCCCGGCTTTGTAATCATAGAAATGAGGGAGGAGGTCCAGGAGCTGGGCAGGCAGCCGCTGTCCCATGCATCATTGTAGGTTTTAAGGAGGAATTCTTTGGCGCAGTCAGGAAGGTTGCGAAGCGTGGTGTATGTAATGGCATCCTCACCGGGAGCCGAGCGTGTAGCATTAGCAGCCAGAGCCGATTCGAGCTCCCGGAGAGTGAAGGATTGGTCCAGATCGGGGTTAGGTCCACCGCAGTACATCGGGTAAGAGGGTGCCAGAGGGGGCGGGATATAGTGAGAGGCGAGCTGATCCAAAACATCGGAGGGAGTTCCTTGAGTCAGGGCTTTAGCTAGAGTGGGAGCAAGGGCAGGCTTAGTGCCAAGGAGGGATTTGAACAGAGACCATGTGGATCGCGAGTGCAATGCAGAGTCAAGACGGTCACAAAGAGCACTCCAACGAGAGTGCTCGAGTGAGGCGCAGTGGGCGACGATCTCGGCCCGCAGAGCAATGATCCGGGAAGAAAGTTGGGCATTGTGGGGTTGGCAGCGGAAGGAGCGTTGGAGACGTTTACGGCGACGCCATAAACGGAGTAGGTGAGGATCTGGGTCTGGGACTGGGTGACAGGAGCGAACACGACGGCTACTGGACGTGAGCGCTGCAGTGATGCGCGACGTCCAGTCGTCGTAGGATTGAAAGGAGTCAGAGGAGAGATTAGCGCGGAAGGCGTGCCAGTCAGTATGAGTGACCGGATGACTTCGAGGGATGTGGGAAAGAGAGGTGGAAATGTGGACAAGATAGTGGTCACTGAGAAGAGTTTCGGCTGTGACTTGCCAGTGAAATGAAAGTGAACCCCGAGAGAAAGTGAGATCGGGTGTCGTGGGACGCTGTGAGGCAGTGCCCGCTCGAGTAGGGGAGCCAGGAGTATTGAGAAGGGTGAGGTGGCGTTCCTGGGCAAGACAGTGGAGGAGGCGGCCGGGTTTGAGGGTTTGAGGGTAGCCCCAGAGTGTGTGAGGGGCATTAAAGTCACCACCAAAGAGGAGATGGGAGTTAGAAGGAAGAGAGTGAAGGAACTTGCCCAGGGCGGAAAATAAAGAGGAGGTAACAGGGTGGTTGTAGAAAGACAAAAGGGCGAGTGAGACGCGGGAAGAAGGGTGGTAATAGACCACACCAACTAAATATTTAAGAAGGACGGAGGGGATATCAAGTGGCTCCACGAGCACGTCGCTACGTACATAAATAGACGCAAGTGGTGTGGCCGTAGCGGCATGGTAGGCGCGGTAGCCTGGGACAGTGCGGGCCGTCCGGGTCTCCTGGAGAAGGAGAAAATGGGGCAGGGAGGTGCGGGCGAGTAGATACTGGTGGAGGGGGGTCTTATTATGGCACAGATTTCGGCAGTTCCACTGCACAATCTCGAGGTCCTCGCCAAGAGCCATTATGATAGTGTAGAGGTAGAACTTCGTGAGGGTACGCGTTCCTTCTTTTTGGCCGGGGGCAGTGACTCATGCAGGGATTGGAGCGTAGAAGTGAAGGATTCTAATTGTTTGGATTGTGCTTGGAGGGTGGTAAGAATCTGCAGAACCGATGTCTCTAGCTGAACCAAGCGAGTGTGGTGTGCCTGTGTGGTGGTTTCGAGAAGATCAGCCAAAGGGGCGACCTGGGCGGTGGAGGAGGGAGTGGTGAGTGTGGCAAGGTGCTCATTTAGCTTGGTAAGCTGGGAGGTAAGAGAGGAGGTGGTTGTCTGGAGTGTTTGGGTCAAGGCGTGGATCTGTTGTTGTAGGTCGTGGGAAATTCGCTGTTGCTCTCGCTGCTGGCGTTCCAGCATAGCGAGCCGGAGGTCGAAGGAGCGGCTCTCGTCAGTCAGGGATGGAGAGGGTGGTGCAGTGGAAGAGACGCTGGAAAGGGACGCTGGAACCGAGGAGCCTTTAACTTTGGCGGCGTAGGAGCCTGGTGGTGACGTGACCGGAGCCGACGGAGGTTCATGATTAGAGGAGGAGGAGGGGTGGGTTGCGTGGCCCGGCGCAAAGCTAGGCGTCGTAGGTACGCAGCTTTGGCATACTCGCGTTGTTTACCGAGGAGAAAGGGGCAAGTGGGGTCGAGGGAGGAGTGGGTGTTTACCTGGCAATGAACGCACCAGGGCTGGGCACATACATGAGCGGAAGGGTCGGCGGGTAGAGGAGCAGCACAGCGACGGCACTTTGCCGGAACGCTGTGCTGTGGACACTGGTGGGCGCGGTGCCCAAGAGCGAGACAACGGGTGCAGGTGGGAGGCTTAGGCTTATGGGGACGGCACCGGAAGGCAACGCGTTTGAAATACACAAAGTGGGGGATTACGGTTCCAGCGAAAGTTATGAGCACCGACTGAGTGGTGCCCATCATACGAGCAGCACGAATATCGGTTTTGAATGATTCGATATCATGCATGAGGTCATCAGGGGTGAAGTGGCCACCGACGTTATGGATGACGCCGAGGCATGAGATGGGAGGATTAGGGGCATATGTTTTAATGGTGATAGGCTTACCGTGAAGCTGAAGATGCGTGATAGAAAGCAGGAGGTGGGCGGTGAGAGGAGAATGAGTTTTTAAAAAGACGAGGCTTTGGGCTGGCTTGGCCTGAAGGGTAATCTCCGCACTGCTCTCGGAGGACAGTTGTGCAGCGGAGACGACTGCGGCGAGGACGTCGTAGAGCGGTATCTTGGGGTTGAGGGTGCCAGGGGGAAGCTGTATGCCAACTGTGATGAGCTCGGTGCGGGGCCGGGTGGCGGAGGCAGGCTTACGGCAGGCACCGATGGTGGTCCAGCCGACCTCAGGGGCCGGAATGAGATGGCCGTCGACCGGGGACGCCGTAAGGTCCATGTCTGCTGTGTCGTCAGCCTGAGCCGCAATCTGCGACGCAGGTACCAAGGTGCTGGACTTGCTGTCAGCGGGAAGTGTGGTCCGAGTAGGTGCGGCGGCACTGGCGGCGGCGACGAACGCAGTCGACTGCGATGCGTCTGTGGGCCCGAAGCTCTTGGCTTCCCTTAATGCGTGGAGTTGGCCAGCAGTGGACGCCGCGGCGGTGACGAACGCTGCCGGCTGCGTTGCGGCTGTCGATTCGGAGCTCCCAGCGTCGGTGAACGCGACGGGAATGGGCGCGGTGGTGTGGCCGGTGGTGAACGCAGCCGGTTGAGACATGGCTGTAAGCATGGTTGGAGTAGGCCCCGCGGCGGCCGCGTCGGAAGAAGTTGACACCGGCGAGGTATGGGTGGGTCTCGGCTTCAGGGGCTTGTTGAGACGCTGCATGCCAGAGGTGCAGGCGCGGCGCGTTAGGGTTAGTGAGGCGCCGCGCCGCAGCAGATTTTTGGAGGCGCTTGGAGCGCCAGCTCGACAGCGGGCCGTGATGCGAATGGTGTCCTCGTGGTGCGGATGTCTTCCTGACGCGATGGAGTGTAAATCCAGGGGCGGGCAAGGCCCTGGACCAGGCCAGGGGCAGGTGAAAAACGGAGCACGATAGTCAGCCAGCTAACCAGGGCGGCGCCACCTAGCGGATCTCCAAAACTAACATATCATCAAAAGAACTGCGTGCAGTGTTTGTTTAATGATGTGATACAGTGACTTCTTTTTTCTTTCTTTCTTTATCTTATAATTCCCTGTTTGAGCGATGTTGCATAACTCACGCATATGTTCGTCCTAGTGCATTGTACTTCCTTAGCCGCACGCTTCTATGCTTCCCCGTATTCTAGGGGGTCAGGGCTCTTCAAGCTATCCTCACAGCCTTTACCTGCCCTAGCGCTTCTCGTAACATTTGTTGGGGAATAAATTAGATTAGATTTATTTGGATGGTGAACACAGCATCCATAAGAGGTATTTACGCTGGAGGATGACGCAAAGTAGTACGATTTGTGGAATGGCGACCTCCGAATTTGATCCGGGCCATTGACAAAATTGCACTGATGCATAGGTGGCGCGGCACATGCTACTGTGCGGTGATCCAATGCTCCCCTTCTCTTTCTTGAACTTTGGGTATAACCGTAGTTAAACACTGCCTCACTTTTTCTCACTGCGTAGCTCTTTTAAGCGGATTCTGGTGTGGGCTAGTTGGTTCATGCTTAATAAACAGATTCACACAGCGCTACGGAACGAGGACAGAAGGAACACGAAAAACAAAGGACGGGCGCTGACTACTAACTCTTTATTGCGTGAAAAAACCGGCACAGATTTACACTATTTTTCTGGACCACGTGATACACTGTCAGCCACGGGACACAGCGAAGGAACGCCTCACACGCTTGGCGAGTCGTAACACAGCTCGACAGAACTCATGTAAAGTGTATGCACTATCAAACTATAGCATTACTAAACTATTGATAAAAGGACTAACAGATAAAAGTTGTGCATGACCCAGCTACAGCCTTTGACATCTGCAGCTCAGATAGGCAGGAAAATAAAGAGTTGGTAGTCAGCGGCCGTTCTGTGTTTTTAGTGTTCCTTCTGTCCTCGTTCTGCAGCGCTGTGAGAATCTGTTTAGTAACTTTTTTCTCTGCAGTTTTCGGTTTGTTTCCACCTTAACGACTTGTTACCGGTATCAGGAGGCTGCGCTAGAATAGAACATACTTCCGCAAGCCTAGTGTGGGCCATTGCTTACTTGGCAATCGCGTTAAATCTCTCATCCGAAGACCGAGACCAAATCCAGGCCTCTGCGACCGACTTAGATCAAGGAGCACAAAAAGACGCGCGTTTGTTGCGATTTGTCAGAGCACACAAAAGAATCCAAGGCTGTTAAAATAATGAGAAGTCCTCCATTGAGGATTCTCTCGTCGCCTATGCACAGCTGCCGGGCGTTAAATCCCATGCACTTCCCCAATGTGAAGGTACAGGGGCCGGTGTGGTTTGCGTAATTTGTCAATCCCTTGGTATCGGCCGAAGTGCACTAGGACGTTCAGGTTGGCCAAGCATCGCTTGTCTTGCACAAGAGCGCTTATCGATCGTACTAGAGCGCAGTTATAGGCCGTTGACTAATTGAATAACTAGCGATATTTCGCGCTGAAAAAGAGGCGAAAAGGCAATGAATCAAGGTACTCACTTGGCGTCTACAACACAGATAACCGGCCTGTACTGGGGCTTAAGTGTGCTGGTGGTGGAAATGGAGATCTCGGGCGGCATTTGTAAGCTTGAATCTTCAGTTGGAGGCTGCGCGTAAACGCATACAGGCACAACTCCCATCTCGTCCTCGTTGTAAGCGTCTTCCTGCAGTGTGGAAATTGATGCCCCAGCAATATGCACAATGTCGGAAGCTCTCACGCAAGAAGTGCACCCCATATATACGCAAACTAAGGAAGGTAGATGTGTAGGCCAGTTGGTGAGACATGAAGGAGCTAAACACCGCAGCGGACACGGGACAGAGAAAGAAGACGACACAGGGCGGTCGTCTTCTTTCTCTGTCCCGTGTCCTCTGCGGTGTTTAGCTCCTTCATATATACGCAACTTTCTGTGCCGAGCAGCTCAGCCTGCTAGGCCATCCTACATGACCTAGCATATTGAAGTGGCGTTACGATGCAATAAGCAACGATGTCTAATCATAGCCGCACGATCCTCCAATATTAGATTTAAGGTAAACAACAGTTGTCTCGGACGACTGGCTGTGATACCCTCCTGCATTAATTTGCAATCCTTACTGCAAACCTGTTTCATGGGCTAGTTGGTTGCTCATAATTTGAACGAATACGTGAGCGCGCACAAAGACGGGGATATGAGAAAGATAAAGGACATAGCGCTGTGTCCTGTGTCCCTTTGGTGTCCCCGCCTTCCTGCGCGCTTACGTTTTCAACCTTACTGAGTTGAACTGCACTGAATTTTTTATTGCGTAAGCAGTACTACGCCAGGTTTCGAGCCGCCGCGTAGCTCCCGGCGGTGGTCACGGTTGACCTTCAGCCGCAGCGAGGTCAAACAGATGGAGCGCCGTTGCCATAGCAACCGTTTCAGCCGCGCTGCGCCAGGCTCCACGCTGCTTGCGCAACTTGGCCGGTTTAACCAGAGCTAAACCACAGCTAATTTGTTGTTGGCCGCTACAAAAAAAAAAGTTGCTTTGATGAGACTAACACACGAATCCGAGATGTGTTATATCTGTGTTATAGATGTGTTAATTAACCTAACGCTCTAAGTGCTATGTACGAGTTACCTGTATTAAGGCATGCGAAATCACGCCAAATCCATTTCTCCCATCACCTTGAGGGCAATGCGTTGAATCCGGGAATAAAAGCCGCCATTACACTGTAAACACGGATACGCTTATATGAGAGTAAAAAGGTAGTCAGCTCCCCCAGTTCACTCCCTTGCTGTGCGGTGGAGGGCAGCTTGCTTCCCTTTCACTCCTTTCTATTTGGAGTGTACCTAAGAGCATAGCCCGCCTGCAGATGGCATCAGCCTGGTTCGAGGAAATTTACCGGTTGTATTTATGTACCATTATTTAGATATAAATTTAAGGCATCCATGATGTTCGACTTCAGTGCCTATAAATAAATATTTGGCTCCCTCCATAGTAAGTAAATTGCCGCTGCAGTAGGTAGGGGTACAAACTCGATACAAGCAAAGGCAATGAAATGAAAGGAGTAGTCTAATGCCAGCTCAAGTGTTAGCCGAATTGACGCTTTAGGTCCTGGCGCTCAGTTATCTCCCCCTGGAGTTCCCGGTGCACAAACAAACGAAAGACACGCACATTGCAGAATTCCCCACACCTTAGACGGAAATTCGAAAAAGTGAGGCATGAAGACCTTTGATTCATTTAGAGTAGTATGCATGCATAAATACCCATGCTTGTAGTGCGGAAAGAACGGACAATGCGGCTGACGGTAATCCGGTCAACGAATACTACGCTCAGTCTTGTGCACACGCGATGGTACCCGTCTGCAACGAGATCACACCAATTCCCCTTAAATCTCGACCACCGTTCGCAATTACTAAGAGCCAAGTTTCCTAGTTTTTTTTTATAATAAATGGGGATATGACGCCTGGTCTGGAGGGCCCGGACAAGTCTGGACCACGTTGTGAATATTGGTTTCGTCACCACTATGTAACGACCATATGAAAAGGAAATCACACAAGTTTAACGTCTCAAAGCGACTCAGGCGATGAGGAACGCCGTAGTGAAGAGCTCCGGAAATTTCGACCACCTGGGATTCTTTAACGAGCACTGACATCGCGCAGTACAAGGGCCTCTAGAATTTCGCCTCCGTCGAAACGCTACCGCCGTGACCTAATTTATGTGGAGGCGAAATTCTAGAGGCCCGTGCAATGTGCGATATGTCAGTGCACGTTAAAGGACCGCAGGTGGTCGAAATATCGGGAGCCCTTCACTATAGCCTTTCTCATAGCCTGAGTCGCTTAGGGACGTTAAACCCCCATAAACTAAACAAAGCGTTCGAAAGCACGGACTTGACTTGATTTCTGCCTCAGTGTGCGCTTGTTTGTTGATCCCTCGGTGACTAACAGAACCTCTGGACGGTTGTCAAAGGTTCTTACCGGAGGAATCATGGGCGGTCGCGGCTTGCGAGGCGTCACTACGGCCGATGGGTCGCTGGTCTCCGTCTCGTTCTCGGGCTGCTCGTGTGGGTAGACTTGTCCCTTGTGGGCCATCAGGAGGAGGATGACGGGCAACCCCACCACTACGAAACACACGATACTGCCCAGCCATATGTTGGACCAGGTACACCACCACCACCGTCCCTCAGCCTCTTCCACGCCAGCGCCGTCGTCGTCTTCCTCCAGAAGCTGGAACACACGCTGCGTTAACGACACCGGGTGCCATTAACGAGAGTATCGTTAATGACTGCAGGGTACAGTTAGGTGTACGTGCCAACAACCTCGATTGTCCATTCTCTCCAATAGACAATGCTCTTTTTCGCAGCCCCACTCAGATGCGAAAAAGTGCGCCTACCGACTCGCTCTCCAAGTCCCTCGTGTGCACGCTCAGAGGTGCGTCGTAAGGCTGTACGTAAGACGTCGACTCGGAGTGGCTGGGCGCCTGGCTGTGGGCAGCATCCCTGGACGGCTGCGCATTCCTCTTCTCCACCTGCGCGGCAATGTCCGGAGAAAGGGCACACTATGTAGGAGAGCTGGAGTGTGACACTTCCTGCTTCAGATAGTGGAATGATTCTGTAGCGATGACAGCCACCACGTCACGATAAAGTGGTATCCGGGGGTGCGCCTGTGTATCCTAACAAAAGCCAGCTGAGTCGCGTGTATTTAGCGCCAAAGGGCAAATGAGAGCGAATAGTGTCTTGTGCTGCAGTTGCGCTTGTGAAATTCTGATTTCTTCGCTTTCTTAATTCATGTGATTTGACACGCTGCACTTCCACGCAACCCACAGTGGCAAGTTGTCAAAGACACCATCTTATTAAACAAGATGTGAATATATGCTTGTTAAATAATTCTTTTTTTCCCCACATAGTTACTGTCCATTATTTATATTTATCATTCTGGTCTAAGGCGGCAGATGAGCTGCAGCAGTTTGGTGCAACGTACCCTGAGGTCGCCCCTGGCCGGAACGGCCTCAAGGCGGCTCACACTGGGGCCAGAATCACTTCCCGACTCGTCGCTTTCTTCGCTCCGGGGGACCTTTAGTAGGGTGGGTTGTGCGCCACGCTGCAAATGAAGGTGAATGGTTTTTAAGGCGAAAGCCTTTAATGGCTCATACTCGCGGCCAAGGTCACGTCCGGTGTAACGCTGTCTTCCACGAATAACGCGGCAACTGATCAGGATAGGAGAAAACGAATGGTAGCATCAGATAGAGGGGACAAAATGTAGCTCCGACGCCATGTTTGGCGACTGTAGAGTAATTCGTTAATTATAGCCATTTATAGCGAAAAAAAACAAAGAAAACAACGAAATGCGTTGATATAGCGACGAGAACGGTATGACGTCACATCCGCCGGAAGTCGTCACGGCATAGCGAAAATTATCAGAAAATGGGCGGGAAATCACCGGATTTGTGTCAAATTAGGTTGAAAATGTGTAATTAGGCGTAATTAGTACTTCATATCATCTAAGGGTCGACAATTTCGGTAAAAATTGCTCAGAAACGAGGAAAAGTGGATGACGACGTCATATCAGACGAAAGGAGCTCGAAGCAGTGTGATCCGTCGCCAAGCAGCAACTGCCGACGCGCTGCGCATGCGCAGAGTGACGTCATCGCTTCCTCTCGCCAGGCTCTTCTCCTCTGTCGTGAAATGAATTCAAGAGCGGCAACATCAAATCAGTGCAATGAGCCGCAAACTGGTCTCGCTTTCCCGCACTTAACAAATATCAAAGTGCCTCCAACGAATTTTTACTGGACTCTGGAGGATTGCGGTAACATAGTACTTGTCTCAGTCTTATTTCCATACTAAAAACCTGTGCCCGAATCCAGGCAGAAAAACTAGCAGAGGTTTAGCGCTTGTTAAACCTGGTGTTACGAGCGAAAGCTCTGTTAAGTACGGTTACGCATGGTTTGGCAACGGAGTCTGTCCGGCACGCGCCTCACCCGTGGCGAGACTGAGCGACCGAGTGCCAGCGAATCAGCTTTTATATCCTCCGCTAGTCACGTCGAACAACAGGGGCGTGGCTGCGAGCGAGCGCAGCTGCGGCGCCTCTCGACAGCGAGTCACGTGGTATGACGTCACTCGCCACACCTCCGCTCCTCCGGCTCAAGGTCAAACGCGCACGGAACTTGACCTTGGGAGTTGTAATGCGAAGAGTAGAGCTTTCGCTCTAAAGCCTGGCCCGCATGGAGCGTTTTTTACCCGCGAAATCGCGCCGCGCGCTCGATGCCCGCGCCGGCGTCGACGAATTCACTCCCGCATAGTCAGCAGCCGAGCGGCGCGCGCTACGGGTGCGTTACGGGATACGTTGACAAGATGGCGGCGCCCTGCTCGCCCACTTCGGAATAAATACATGTCACCGCTGTATTCTTCGACGTGATAGCTCGCTCAAATGGTAGCGGTTCGCTTTTATTCCGCCTACTCTTGCCCACGCGTAGAGGTATAAGCGATAACTAGACCTTGTTTTTCAGATAATTTGGCGATTTTCAAGCTCTTAGGCCTAATTAAATACAGAGTGTTTACTAAAGTGTTTACCTCGCAAGAACGACACCTGGTGAAGCAGTTGTCTAGCTTTTAGTCACTTGCTACATTTTCATCTATTTGCAGTTTTTCTTCTTGGACCGAAAAAAGGCTCGCAACGCAGCCATCTTAGTTACCAGTAATTACGGATAAAAAATTTCTTCAACACAGCGTTTATGTGCTTTGGCGTCTTGTCACTAGATGACGCCACCTGAGGGACGGCGCGGCCAGCTAAAAGCGACTCCTCCGAAAGACAACACGCTGCTCGGCCATTTCGGCCGAGAAACCCGAAGCCCAAGCCCCGGTACTATAGTGAACTAGAACTCGGTACCCTCGGAGCACCAAACGCCCGTCTTTCCGGGAAGAACGACGCAGTTACACGGCGCAGATACCCGAGAAGCGACGCAGCTAGAGTGCCAGAGAGAGCTCGCGAGCGCGTCTCTCGGCCGGCGTGGCTCCGTCCAGAGTCACGTGACGCCCGCTCCGGCTCTCATTGGCCCTCTGTCGCTGCCCTCTCCCGGCGTCGGCGCGGCGTCGACGTTTTTTTCTGTTTCGACAGAACCTGACGATTTGGCAAAAACGTCCTCTCCGGCGGCAAAAAAACGCTCCGGTGCCGTCGACGCCGACGAATGGCCGGAAAAACGCTCCATGCGGGCCACGCTTAAAACAGCTTTCGCTCTAAGACTGAAATTCTTCACCAAGATGCCGCCGATCGCGTCATTTGTCTTGCTGGCAGAGTAGCGGCTTCAGAAACCTGACCCTAATGTGCCGGAATTAAATCTGATTCAGATTTGCATAGCTTTCAACGCAGCGTTTAGAGTGATCAAACGCGTGGAAAACCGTTTCACTCAGTGGCGCTGAATATAGAGGAAAAAGGAGTGAGTTATTCGCACAGGGTGCCTAGAAGTAGGCACACTGTAAAACCGAGGGTCGGGTCTCTTTTCAGACAACGGTCCAAAAAAATTCTTTTCAAAGCGAATTGCGGACAAATTTCGAGATGAGGAGGGAAGCAGATATCAGTAAGCGGAAGGTTGTGCAGATAAAAAGCCGAAAACACAGTGCTACTGTATACACGTCCTGCAAGAGAGCTGACAGCAGGAACCAAAACGGAGGCCGACGTTAGTGAATAATGAGTGCTAGAGACTTACCAGGATGTCTAGCCAAGCACCAATGAGTTGCAGCTCTGGTTTCTCGTCGGCATCTTCTCCGTCGCCTGCCCCCTTGGGGGCAGCAGACGACGCCTCCGGGTACTTCGGAAGTGATACGGGAGAGCTATCTTTATTCCCCTGGGAAGAAGCTTTACCAGCTGCGCTAGGTTTGAATTTTGCGCCTGGCGGACTCTTTCCACGGCCTTCTTCCTTTTGGTTACGTTTGCTGACTTTGCCGGCGGTCTTGGCGAGGCTATCGGACGCCGGGGATTTCTTGTCTTCGTCTTGTCTCGGTTGTGCTTTTTTGCTGGCAGCCGCTGAAGCAGCAGCCGACACGTCACGGTCCGAGTGGATGCTGTTCTGGCTCTGGTCCCTTTCGAGTCCCCGTTTCTTCTTCTGGTCGACAGGAGCGCTGCGGCCGGACTTGTAGGAGGAAGACTTAGCCAGGTTTCGTCGTGCTACGGGCTCCGCATCGACGTCCTCGTTGGACTGCCTCCGCGACTTGTCTGGCTCGTCTGTGCCGGGTGAGACAGCGTTCTCAGGCCTTGAAAAGTTTGGCGAGGGTGAAGTCTGTTCCTCGCCGTCACGACGTGTCCTTTCCACGCTGCCTGCTTCGCTGCCAGAGCGCGACTGGTCCCGTTCCTCCTTAAGGTCGTAGCTGCGTGCCTTCGATGGAGCACTCGGACGTTCAAGGCGGCCCCTTGTTTCGACGCTCTCATCTTCCTGTCGACCACGCCTCTCCCGCTTCTCCATGACCTCCGGGTCTCCTCCTCGGGCAGGTCTTAGGGGATGGACTTTGCCACTTCGCTGGGTAGTAGTCCTAACAGAAATTCTGGGTGAATGCGGATGATGATGATGATGATGATGTCCTCGGGCTGAATGGCACATACCCACGGCGGGGGATTGGCCAGGGTGCATAGCGGATGCCGTGACCAGTCTTCTTCTTCTTCTTCACCATAAGAAAATGGCACATACCCACGCGGGGGGATTGGCCAAGGTGCGGTGGTGAATGCCAAGGAGGTATGAGTGCGGGAAAAAAGCTAAGTAAAATAGTAGAATGTTTGAAATCAGAAAATATGTATGAATTGTTAGAAATGTTAATAATAAGCAAATTAGATACATCAGGAAACAAACTAAAATACGCTTTTGGACATTCAGTGGAATTTTATATGGATTTAACAGGGTAAGCGCCCAGTTGCAATGATGTAATCATGAAGGTAGCCGCAAATAGTGCTTAACGAAAATCCCGTGGCGCTCGCACCAAACGAGAGCAGAACTGGTAAAGACAAAGGGAGCCCTAACCTCGAAAGAGGGTCTTCCAAATACTGTTTTCTCTGAAAAGCGAACCGCCGGCAAGAGAGGAGATAATGGTCAATTGATTCAACTTCTCCGCATGTGTTACAAAGGTTACTCGTAGCGAACCCGCATCTGCATAAGTACAAGTTGAGGTGGGGGATTCTGCATCGCAGAAGCGTCATGGACACCTCACACCGCCTTGTCTTACATGATCGAACATTCCATGGGAACTTTAAATGTTGAAAGTCCACGGTATTCAGCAACGGATCACCCAAGCTGGCTGAGATATGTTGGAACCGCTGGAAACGGGAGGTCTCCAACATAATAAGGTGCGGTACGGGATATATTACAGGGGCAGTTAGAGCTGACCTTGCCAAAAAATCGGCCACCTCGTTGAAATAGATTCCCGAATGACCAGGTACCCAGACAAAGCGGACCTCCCTTACTGTTCGCGGAACAAAAAACCTAAGGGAACGCATCAATAGAGAGGAGCCGGAAGTTTGGAGAGCGACTAAAACTGAAAGGCAGTCTGCAAGGATAAGTACCTGTGCTACATGCGTCGGAATTTTAAGAAGATCCAAACCGAGTGCCAAAAACTCTGCAAAGAATACAGAAGTGTAATCCGGGATACGAACGGAATAGCTGAAAGCCAGATCCTGTGAATATATCCCAATTGCCGCCTTCTCACAGCACCCGGAAGCATCGGTGGAGAGAACAGCATGATCAGGAAAATGCTGTAAGTGCTCAGCCAGAAGACCATTTAGGATATTTGCGGGCATGTGTTTTGCATGGGATGGAAAGATATGGTCGTAACAGAAGACGGGATCAGCCAGCGTGTCAGCAACTCGTTGCAAGGAGGTCAGATCGACCTGAAGCGTGGCCAACAGGTTCTGCGTAAACCGAACTTGCGGGAGCTGATAACGTGGCCAATGAGCAGAGAAAAACAGGTGAGGGTGGGATAGAAAAATGGGAGCATTGACACCGGGGGCCGGGTCAAAGGACCTGAGGAAAGTGCGCACCGTGAGTAGTTGGAAGCGGGAATATAGATCGGGAATACGGGCTTCCAGATAAAGGAGAGCATTGGAAGCCGATCTTGGGAGCCCTAGGCATAGCCGTAGGGCACGCCTTTCCAGTAAGGCTAAAGGCTGCAGCTTATAGTTTGCGCTGCCAGAGAATAAGACGCAGCCGAATTCCAGAATTGGTCTCATATAAGCCTTATAGAGTAACAGTAAGGTGTCGCGACGCATGCCAAAATTTTTATTGCTTATCCGTGTCAGCCGGCCTAGAGCACGTTCGCCTTTAATAACATTATTCTTAATATGCTGGCGCCAGTCCAATCTTGGGTCGTAAATAATACCTAGGTATTTAACCGACTCCACCTGCGGAATTGGGGTGTTACGGTAGACTAGCGAGATGTACAAAGGGGTGTCTGGAGGAAATACCAGCACGCCGCACTTGCTCACATTAAGTGATAAACTAATTTGGTCCAACCAATCTTCAAGAGCAGTCAGGTATGCCTGCAAAGACTGGTAAAGCGCATGAATATCCTTTTCTGAGGCGAAAAAAGCTATATCGTCTGCGTATACAAATACTGTAATGTTGGGATGAATGGGGATGTCTCGAACCAATATGTTAAATAGCAGCGGTGACAGAACAGATCCTTGCGGCACACCTCTGGATTGGACATAAGTATTAGAACAGAAAGATCCGTCTGTACAGAAGAACATTCTGTCTTTTAGAAATTCACAAATCCAGGCATAAATGTAGTGCGGTGGATGTAGCTGTGCAAGTTTGTTAAGAAGGACCGTGTGTTCCACGCTGTCATAAGCCTTAGCAACATCAAGTGTCACCAAGGCCGAAACTTCCCTCTTGCGCATCGAAAGTCTGATTCGGCTTTCTAGATCCACATGCGCGGTCCAAATGGAACATCCCCGACGAAAGCCAATCTGCGCAGAGCTAAGGCCATTTACGGCATTAACGTGCTTTGAGAGACGACTATGCACTACTCTT
Source organism: Amblyomma mixtum (assembly GCF_055824585.1). Taxonomy (NCBI): domain Eukaryota; kingdom Metazoa; phylum Arthropoda; class Arachnida; order Ixodida; family Ixodidae; genus Amblyomma; species Amblyomma mixtum. The sequence goes on along the minus strand of NC_143012.1, from coordinate 66,340,933 downwards.
TCGATCAACTTGACTAAATTTGAGGTTAAAGCAATTGGCCGTATATTGTCTAATTGGAATCCATTCTCTGCATTCTTCAAAAGCAAAATTATTTTCGCAATCTTCCATCTCTGAGGAATCCACGTGTTTTCTAATGACGCGTTGACGATATCTAGAAGATGAGTGGTGAAGTCTTCCGCTAAAATCTTCAACATACCCACAGTAACCCCATCAGATCCAGGGGCAGCAGAATGCATCGAAGAAACAATTGGTTGGAGCTCCGACAGAGCAACCTCAGTATAGTCCGAGCTTAGGGCGAGTGTGAGTAATGGTTCTGTTTTCTGCATCTGAAAACGCAAAGCCAGCCCCTGAGCGATTTGTTCAAGGTTTTTCTTAGCCTCCTGAGGAGACAACACTATTGACTTAGTGCAGTTGGCGGCCAGAGAGTTCTTATTGCGCGCCATGAACCTATACAGAGCCTTCCTATTTTGGGGACTTGAGAGATACGTGTTTAAATTTTGATTATATTCCTCTTTGGCTTTTTTGACAGTTCGTTTGAAAGATGCAGAGAAGAACTTATAATTTATCCAATTAGCTGGGCTCTGATTATAGGAAAGGCTTTTCCAGGCAGCTTTGCGACGACGATATGCCTTCTCACACTCCTCCGTCCACCATGGAGACGGCTGTCTGTCAGGAGCTGAAGTGCACACAGAAAATATAGAATGCTCGGCAGCATCTTGCAGAAAGGAAAAGGACTGCTGAGCTCTTTCTGCTCGACTCGAGCTAACTATAGATGGAAGTGAGGCAGACATTAATTTTTTGTATGAAATGTGATTTACAAATTTCATTGTCGCCCCACTTTTTCTGAGGGGAGATGTTAGAATGTTAAAAGTTATTGGAAAGTGGTCACTAGATGAACCCGAGTCCTCTGTGGACCATGCAGATACCCCAACCCCACGAGTAACTAATGTTAAATCTATGACTGAACGGTAAGCTCCTCGCATAAAGGTTACAGCTCCGGAATTGCAGCAGTGCACTGCATGCGTGGCCATCCATGACCAAAGAAGCTGGCCGCAGGAGTCTGAACTACTACCCCAGGTACTGTGGTGCGAATTAAAATCTCCTGCGATGACTATACTGTTTGCGCTGCTAAGTAAGCTATCCAAACTGTCAGTCCTGTGTACGCCTACAGGGAAGTAGACGTTTGCAATAGTAACTTTTGCGCACTGTGGAAGTGAGATGTCGACTGCCAACAGTTCACAGTCAGGAAGCATAATTTTGTTCGAAATAGAGGCCCGGTGACACATTTTGGTAGAGACCATAGTTACTAACCCGCCGCCCCTGCCGGTAACGCGATCAACTCGGAAAACACGGAAGTTTTTCATTGAAAATGATTTAAGTGGAGAGAGCCACGTTTCTTGCAAAATAACTATATCTGGGTTATGTTTACGAAGAAGTAGATCAAGATCAGGAAGGGAAGAAAGTAGAGAGCGGCAATTCCACTGAATAACTTTGAGACCCGCCATGATTACTGACTGAGGAAAGAGGCAGCAACAGCCTCTTTCAGCACATCAGACTTGGGAATTACTTTTGAAGGTCCTTTCTTTGCTTTGGGATGCGGAGCAACTGTCTTCGAGGGTGAGGAAGGAGCTCGACGCTTTTGGGTAGGGCATAGCATTTCAACATCCGTGGTGCAAATATCGGCGCTAGACACACTGCCTGGGGCGGTGGTGGGAGGCGGGACTTGGGATGCGTCCGGAGGCGACATGGAGTGACTAATACTAGCAGCACAAGTTGGGAGAGATGCAGGCGTCGCCGCCTGAACAGATGATTGAGTAAGCGCAGATTGACCTGTAACTAGCTGTGATAAAGCCTCAGCAAAAGTGCTCAGCATTCGCTCTACGACCTCAGAAAGAGCCTTTTCTACTGTGGACACTATAGAAGCAGTTACACTAGACTCGAGTTCTCCAACAGAAGATCGCGCACGGCTAGCGTATGAGTTATTCTTGCGGTCAAGGTGTGCATAAGCATCAGCTCTCGAGCATCGCTTCACCTGGATTATATCTAACAGGCTTTGCTCATCAGCGCGTTTCAAACAGTAGGCATCATCAGCTGGGTGGTTGGAGTTGCAGAGGCAACACAGGGGCTGATCAGAGGCGCAGTTGTCAGCTGAATGACCTTGACCACAAAGGCGGCAGCGCGTCGCTGATTTGCACGCTTTTCCACTGTGACCGAATCGCCAGCAGTTAGAACATTGGAGAGGACGGGGCTGCAGAGGGTCCACACGGTACACAATCGGCCAGACCTTGAGCTCAGAAGGACAGGAGGAGCCAGCAAAAGTTGTTATGACTGATTCTGTCGGTACGCGCGAACTATTTACTTCTCTACTGCACCTGTAGACAGCCAAAACCCCCACACCGGCATCTTGAAACTCTTCAAGTATTTCCTGCGGGGAAGATGCTGGGTCGACGCCACGAACAATGCCTTTGGAGCAAGCGAGCTGTTCCGGGATGAAGGCTTTCACCGGCAAAGAGTCAAAAATTTTGCACTGTAGCAGGTCTGTGGCGCAAGCAATGTCAGAGGACTTGCAGACAATGCCTCTACGACCGAACGGTCGCACCTCAGAGATCTGTAAATAGTGCTTGGTTAGAGACTTGAGCTCCTGTTGAAGAATTTTAGAGCTTTTCATCTTGATCACGCCCTCACCGATCGGTACGAGAGCCACAGGGATGACGTCAATTCCATTTTTCTTAAAAGATTCCAGCGGCAAGCTTTGGGTGGGCAAGCTGGCAAACCAGGCTGCCGACCCTCCGCCCGGGGAGGTCAGCGACATACCTGAGCCAAACGCGCCCTCAAATGCGCATTTACCACGCCTACAGACCTAACCTTAGACCTGGCCAAATCCCCCACGTAGAAAGGCCTCACCAGGAAAATAGTAGAATGTTTGAAATTAGAAAATATGTATGAATTGTGGTAGAATATCTTCTTCTGCGTGACCCTAGAGCAAGATGATGATGATTATGTTCTCATACTTAATAGCGGATGCAAACGCACTCGTGTACAAAGATCATCTACATGGATCATTTTTTTAACGTAGACTAGAATTTCTACAAAAAAAACGGAAAATAAAAGTATCGAATTCTCATTTCAGCAGAGGAATCTACCTGATGTTATTATACAGTCGTGAATATAGTCGCAAACTGGTTTCAAGGCATATCCATTGGCAGAGCAAGATCGAGTTTATTGAGTTTATTAACATTTTAGTTCTCAGTACAGAGAACTAAGGGCCGGGAACAAAAGGTACAAAACCGGTACCGTAATTTTTCAGGAACACAGAGTGGCGCTACTAACACGTTTCATTCCAAAAAACGCTGTTCGTGTGTGCGCAGACGACTTTCGCGCGAACGCAGTGTGCAAAACCCATAGTAGAGAAAACGCGACGACACACGACGCCAATAAAAGTTTTCACTTTTCTGAAATGCCATTAAAAACCTCTTATAGTGTTTAAGCAACATTCTTTTTTGAAAACATATTTACTTTTAAAAGTGCGCCTGTTAATTACGAAATATTAGTTTTTGTAGTGTTCTTTACTGGGTCAATAGGAGAGCTAGCCATCCCTTATTTTACGCGAACTTTGCACTTAAATGCTTTTCTGCTCGTTTGTTGCAATTTACAGACAGGCTATTGAATGTTAGGACATTCTTAATGATCGAATAGCGTTTATTTTTGCATTATTTTTTGGCCAAAAGTTGAAGTTCTGCAGTAGGTAGCTCACCGGCCCATGGTGCTTTGAGCGCCCATGGTGGCTGAAGTGGTCTCGAGGGGTCTCCATGCGAACTCCCATAGACGGGCTGCCAGCTTTCCCTCTAGGTAATAGTAAGAAACTCTATGGGCTGGGTCCCCTGACCCCATGATCTTGCTCGGACATTCGTTGAGGTCTCTGAGCGCCTCTAGCAACAGCGTAGCCTTAGCAACCGAAAGGACACCATCCAGAAACACTGCGCAACGAGAGACAGACCCTCGACGTCACTGCAGGTTAGTTCCCATGCGCGCAGGGTGGTGAAGAGTGAAGACAATGTACCATGGGAGTCGGAAAGCCAGGAAAGTGACAGCCCCGATGACTTGGACGGGCGGCTTCTACTGGCTACCAAAAGGAAGCAGTCTGGATTCAAGTGCCCGCCGCAGAAGTCACAGATCGAGAAAAGCTTTGGGGTCTCCTTCAGAAGTTTACCTCAAATATCCCACCACGGTTGACGGCAAAGGAAACGATAATCCTCGCAAAGACCGGCGCTCGAAGAAGACAGTTCAGAAGAACCGCTCGTCAAATGGCGAGGCTGAAAACGAGAGCAGCGCACTGTCCTCATCCGAGCCCGAGGAGGGCGAAGTCTCGGACCCTGGCGGTGGTTCCTTGGTCAAAGCCGGCCGCTGCGGGACAGAAAGCGACTCCATTAAGAAGCGTTCGACGGTGGCCTCAGCGACAGGCTTGTCTGTAAGGATGATGCCCAGGCGAGGCTGGAGCGAACGACGACGACAGAACGCAAGCAAGAGCTGTTCAGCTGCATTCGGAAGGGAGAGATGTCGAAGACACGCTTCGAACCTAAAAATAACCCTACATCAGCAAAGCTCACCAAGAAGAAGGGGAAATTTAAGCAAGAGATATCGTTGCCGTGTCGTCAGCTGAAGCGCTTAGTGCACGCGCTATCCTTCGCCACAACAGTGATTGGCAGCTTCGTGCGTATTCGCACTGACACCAACAATCAGTGCTGTGTATAGAGCGACGCAGACCACAGATGTGGTTGAGACTTCAGAAGCGTGTTGCTTGGGACTCTCAGCACACATAACCCATGACCTGAACCATAAGGGCTGGAGTGTTGTCTATTTTTCTTAAATTTAAATATTAGTCTATTAGGGCAAAGACTTGCCCAGTTCTGCGCATTGTGGGCGCAATTGGTATTGCTTGATATTTTCGCTCTCAATGTTTCTTCAAAATAAATGTTCTGCAAATCACTGCATTGTATATCATTATTTCTAAATTATGGCTAGCTTCGTTTAGGTTCCATTGTAGTACAGCCGTGATGTCAGAGTTCTGGAATATCATTAGGATTCGAGAGCTTGTCATTCTGCGGAATATTTTTTTTCTTCTGCCTACTGTTAGCTGTAGCCGCAACTAAGTGAACTCACACTGAAGCTTTGCCTTCAAGCAGAGCTCTACATACGCTGCCGATTCGCAGAGATCTCCTCAGCACACACAGGGATCGAAAATGAAACATTTGTCCAGGTGCAAACACAAGCGGCTTCCCCTAAGTGTGGCACGTGACATGAACTAAGAGTAATTTTCATAGTAATGAGAAACTTCAGCCCACACACGGTGCGGTTTTTAACAGGAACAGAAAGAGAGAAATCCGCGGACGATTGCATTCGTATCAACAGCTTGTCGGTGCTAAGTGCTGACGTCCGTCCGATTGTCTAACACTGTGTAGGCGCGTGGAATGACTCTTGCGTTCATGCCTGTACATTTGCATTGGTGCCATGGTTAAGCACTAGAGAAAGCCTGCTTCATTAGCAGTGGGTGGTGATGTGGGTCGATATCTTCCCGCTCTCAATAACACATTAACTCTGATCCTCTGAAATTAGGATTCAAGCAGTCGGAGTACTCACCGACAGGCCAAATCAGATACGCGACTTTTGACCTCAGAGGCAAAAAAAAGTGCGTTGGGGCAGTTCCAACATCGGTGCCCGAACAATAAAAAAAAAACTAGAACCGCAGCAACACATTAAACTGGAAACCGCAAGATGCAGCGGAGGATGCGCCTTCAGTTTATCACCGGCGGGTGCCCGGAACGTGATCCGATCCACTTCGATCCTGAGTCGTGTCTACGGGCGCTGAAGAGTGAAGGCTTCGGACACACACAACGGCGTTTTCGCCGAATTAGGGCTATAATGCTAACGCAAAAAATAATGTGTGCTAATGAATTCATAACTAACCTTTCAAATACTCCCGGATGTAAAATTTTGCTCATTAGTAAAGAGAACCAAATTTTCGGTCACTCCTTTTTATGGCAGCTCCTGCACAACTCCAGTGGCTTCCAGGTTGTTTTGACTCCACAATCGATTGCTGTAAAACTGCCACGCCTCCAAGAGAGTCGATACGGTATCCCGTCTGTAGTGTCAGAGGTCATGCGGCAAGAAAATAGTGCCCGATTAAAGCGCGCTTCTACAGGCTAAGGATTCTAGCGCGTGCACACCCTATTAAGCTCTCCAAGCAGCACGAACTACAGTGTACGTATGTTCTGGTAAGATTTCCGCTGGAGGAGTAGCACCCAGGCGATTAGAATCAGTTACGCAAGGCCTCAAATTGCAACGCGCTATATTGCAGATACAACGCAAGGTTGCTGTTGCGACAAGAGCAGACGCTGCCAGGAAACGAATGCCTTGACCGGCGAGTTCGCTTTCTGTTGATGTTGTGGTTGTTGTTGGCCTCTTATGACATGGCAGGCAGCTACGAGGGGGAATTTCCCAGGGTTTGGAGGCCCGAGCTAGGCCGCGGCACCGAGCCGTCGCTTTTCCACCTCGGATGATCGTGTTGCTGATGGTGTTGTTGTGGTTTGTGGCCATTCCAAAGATGGCACACACCCACACTGGGGGATCAGCCAAGAGTCCGGAGGCGTAGAGAGCTATACACCTGTTCAACATATAGGAAAAGAAAACGCTGCGCTCTATGGTGCTGCTGCAGAGCATCCCGCAGCACTCAACCACGCCTTCGAATCAAGCATAGTTATTTAAAAAAAAAAAATTTTTTTTTCATGCCTCGGTAAACTTCATGCCTCGGCAAACTATATGAGAAAGTGGTCAAGACTAGACTGAGCATTTACATGGAGGACAACGGTCTGTTTCCGGATACCATGTTCGGGTTCAGAACGGGGCTCTCCACGCAAGACGTGATGCTCCAGTTAAGAAACACGGTACTAAAACAAATATCGGGCACTCGAGAAGGCGTAATCTTGGCCGTAGACCTCAAGGGGGCCTTCGACAACATCGGCCACAATGCCATTCTCACAGAACTCTCGGCAACAAACTGTGGGGAGAGGATCTTCGCATACGTAAAGGCCTTCCTGTCTAACAGAACAGCAACGATCGGCATCAACGATCGGCATCAACAACATAAGGTCAGAAAAGAAGACGACGCCAAACAGAGGGACGCCACAAGGATCCATCATCTCACCTCTGCTCTTTAACATAGCAATGATTGGATTAACTAGGAGACTGAAAAACATCAAAGATGTCGAACATTCAGTTTATGCGGACGACATCACAGTGTGGACGACAAAAGGATCGACGGGAAACAAGCAAGAAATATTGCAAAGAGCGGCGGATGAGATCGGTCAATTTGCTTTCTTTAGCGGCATGCAGTGCTCCCCAGAAAAATCAGAATTTATTAGACTTCACAAAAATAAAGAGGACAGGGGAACGATAGAATTAGAGATAGATGGACAACCCGTAAAGAGGACAAATAAGCTTCGCATCTTGGGAATGTGGCTGCAGGAGAAAGGCAAACGGGACCATACCATCCGGCTCTTGGAACACTCCACGAAACAGATATGCAGGATGTTAAGCCGGATTACGAACAAGAGAAAAGGGGTGAAGGAGCGAGATGCGTTACGGATCACTTCTGCGCTCATCATACCGAGGATGACGTACGCGCTTCCGTACCTACAACCTAACAAAGGGGAAAAGAACAAAATGGAAACATGCATCAGAAGGGCGTATAAGCAAGCTTTAGGCGTCATGACCTGCGCCTCGACAGAGAAGCTGATGAACATGGGGGTGTACGGCACGTATGAGGAGCACAGCGAAACCATGCTCAGATTTCAAATGGAAAGACTTAAAAGAACAGCCGCTGGCCGCGCACTACTGGTCAAGCTAGGATACCCGGCAGAAGACGAGGGCGAAGACAAGACAGACATTGACAGCCAAATTAGGAGCACTTTCTTGGTTAAACCAGTGCCCAGAAACATGGACCCCAAGAACCACGAAGGAAGACGGGCGGCGAGATCATTGGAGTTGGACAGGTTCCTAAAGAAAAAACAGATGGTTCTGTATGTTGACGCGTCCAAGTACAGAACGAAGGAAAACGCTAGGGCGGTAGCAGTAGTGAACGCCAATGGTAATATAGTTACTGGTGCATCAGTGCGCACAAGGAGAACACAAGCAGCGGAAGAGATCGCCATAGCTCTAGCCCTGACTGAAGCCAATCGGCAGGGACTGAGTTACTGGATAGCGACGGATTCTCAGGCTGCAGCAAGGGCATACAGAGATGGAAGGATCGGCCGAAAAGCCGCGAGTATCCTCTTCGAACAAAAACAACACAGACATGGATCAAACAACACAAGCATTCAACACACCATCATTTGGGTCCCTGACACTGGGGTTGAGGGAAATCTCATGGCAGACACCGTTGTCCGAGGGTTCACGAACCGGAGGGCGGGTTTGCCGGTCGAACCCTTCAGCACGCCAGAATCTTACGGGGAGGCAATGAAGGCGTTGTTGGGAGCACGCAAGAAGTACTCGGCTCCGGCGGATATCCTCGACAGAGAGCAGGCCACCACGCTCAGACGACTACAAACAGACACCTACCCAAGCAGAGCCATGTATCACAAAATGTGGCCGAACAGATACGCGAAAGAGTGCGTGTGGTGTGGGGGCTACGCCACAACGTACCACGCCACCTGGGGCTGCGAAAAAAGCCCTTTACTACCAAAGGTAAATAGCCCTAGTCTAGAGCAGTGGGAGGCCCTCCTGGCTGACTCCGACCCGAGCACACAGCTTATGCTGGTGACGAGGGCCAAGGCAGCGGCGGAGGCCAACGGGATCCTGGACTACGGAATACCGACCACTGAAGCTCCACATCTATCTATCCCCATCCCCCTACTCCCTAACTCTTCCTTTTGAAAAAAAAAATAAATGTTTTCACTACTACTACTATTTAAAAAGGGCTGTAATGTCCACATCTGGCAGTCTTTATTTACATGATTGATGTGTTTACCCTTTGTATTGTAGTATTTAGTTTGTCGCTATGGCAACTATTTCGTCGTTCATCTTGACTATTGCCAATCTGTATAATGAATACTGTCTCGTGCCGCTGCCTACGCAGCATCGAAGCAGACAAAGGCGCCGCACAAGACGCATAGAAGAAGAAGAAGACAAAGGCGTACCCCCACCTCAACTTGTACTTATGCAGATGCGGGTTCGCTGCGGAAAACCTTTGTAACTCATGCGGAGAAGTTGAAACAATAGACCATTTTATCCTCTCTTGCCGGTGGTTTGCATTTCAGAGAAAAGAGTATTTGGGGATCCCTATTTCGAAGTTAGGACTCCCTTTGTCTCTACCGGTGCTTCTCTCGTTTGGTGCGAGCGCCACGGGATCCTTGTTAAGCACTATCTGCGGCTGCATTCACGACTGCATTATTGCGACGGGTCGCTTACCCTGTTGACTTCGTATAAAATTTCCACCGCATGTCCAAAAGTGTATTTTGTGTTATTGCTGGTAATTCTAATTGGTCTAATTTATTTTAAAATTTCAGCAATTAATATTTTTTTTCTAATTTCAGTCATTCTACTATTCTACTTAGTTTTCTTTTTATCATGCATATACTTCCTTGGTATTCACCACCATGCCATGGCCAATCCCCCGCACGTGGGTATGTGCCATGTTTACTGAGGAGAAGAAGCTGAACAAGAAGGTGCTTTACAAAGAGGAGGAAGAAGAAGGTGCTTCGGCTGTGGTCCTGTCTGGCGTGCTCACCGCTTCTTTTTTGGCCTGTATAAAGGTAGTGGATGGACAGTGGAAGCGACCACCCGAAGCAGCAACCCTCTGCTTCGTTTGCTGAGCGCCCCTAACGACATCGTGGTCATAGCAACGACAAGAACATCTCCGCAAGTAGTGCTCGAGGAAAGACTGGCCCTCGACGCCATTGCAGGTGTGCCCCCGTGCGCGCAGCATGGTGAAGAGTGAGGGCAGCTTACCGTGGGCGTCCGGAAATCACGAAAGTGACAGCCCCGATGACTTGGACGAGCAGCCGCTCCTGGCCGCCGAAAGGAAGAGGTCTGACTCGGAGAGCCAACCGCAGAAGCTACAGCCAGAGGAAAGCTTCAGATCTCCTTCATCCAGTTACCGCGAAGACCCCTGCACGGCTGACGACAAAGGAGGCGCTAAACCTCGCAAAGGGCAGCTGTCGAAGAAGACAGTTCAGAAGAACCGCCCGCCGAATGGCGAGGCTGAAAACGAGAGCAGCGCACTGTCCTCATCCGAGCCCGAGCAGGGCGAAGTCTCGGACCCTCGCGGTGGTTCGTTGGTGAAAGCGGCCGCTAGGGGGGAGAAAACGACGACTTCGTAGAAGTGTCTTCGTAGAGCATCTCATTTCCCACTACAGAAAAGATTGTCAGGAAGGCCAAGGACATTCATGCGTCCTTAAAATACGAGAATGGGGAATTGGATGCGGAAGACACTCTTCCTGAGAGCACGGACAAATGTGCAGTGCAGAAGGCTTGGCTCATACCACAGAAAGAGATCGCATAGCGGAAGGGAGACCATGAAAAATCACTGAGCCTAGCAGGAGGATTGGGACAGCTAATGTACTATCCGCTATTGGTGCGTGGCAGTATTGTGACAAAGCTTTACCGCTGGCATACGCTGTCATGTGCCTGGTTGCAATGAATGACGAGATCAATTGAGAACTGTCAGAACTGATGACTGTTATTTAGTTTATTAATTACAAGCACTACGTGTATTTTTTTGTTCACTTTTTGCGCCGTGGCTGTATTCGTGCTTATGTCTGGTTTACGTATTTTTTAAACGTAATTGATAGTCATTCAAGGCAAGGACTGGTCCAGTTCTCCGCGTTGTATGCTAAATTGTTATTGTCTGCTATTTTCCCTCTCAGTCTTTCTTCAAAATAAATGTTGCGCAACTAACTACATTGTATATCATCGTTAGTGAATTATGACTAACGTTTTGATTAGGTTTCCTTGTAGTAGAGAAAATGGTGGCATAGTTGCTGAATATTTTGAGATTCCAGAACTTGTTACTCAGGGGCGTTTGTTTTAAGGCGACAGCCTTTATTGCCTCATCGTTGTCGACAGAAGGTTGTCAGCAGAAGCTTGTCAGCAGAAGCTTGTCAGCAGAAGGTTGTCAGCACAGACGTCACGCTTTTGACGGGTGTCCACCGAGATGTGTGAGTTGTTGTTGTTGTTGTTGTTCACCTCATGGGATGGCGCATACCCACAGAGGGGGATCGGTTACTGGCTTTCCTCAAATACAATTTTCATTTTCTTCATTACGGCCCCTCTTTCTCTTCCTTCTTTCACTCCCACTTCCGCCCTTCTTGTACGGTGCGGTTAAAGTGTCCACCGAGATGACAGAGAATTACTGCGCCATTTCCTTTCCATCGAAAAGCGTTGCGTTCAAAGGGCAAGGCATCGCGCCGAACGGGTGGTGGTGTTCCGTGGACTCCCTGGCAGCGCTACAACACGCTGTCCCGTTCCACTCCTAAAGGCGAAGCTTAAGCGTCATAATTAGCAGTGAATTAGTATTTAGTAATTAATCAGTAATTAGCCATTAAATAGTAATTTATCACTACTTAGTAATTAGTATTCAATCGTGTGTGACGTCATCCAGTGGTGACGGCACCTCTGCCACAGAGGCAGTCATAGTGATGTGGAAAACGCTTTCTCCTCTGCGCACTTTAGACAGTCAAAGTGCCCGCTGAATTTTATGCGAAGCATTTTGCTAGAGCTACCACTCACGCCGTCGGCGTGGGACCCCTAGACGTCACACCACGTGACACCGTGACGTCACACCACGTGACACCTTGACGTCACACCACGTGACACTGTGACGTCACAGCACGTGACACCGTGACGTCACACCACGTGACATCGGATGAGAGAGACGGCCTCCACCTCACGCCGTCGCCGTGGGACCCCTAGCCGTCACGCCACGTGACACCGTGACGTCGTCGTGACGATGCCATCGCACAGATGCCGGAATGTCCTCGAGCGGCATTCCCGCGCATTTCGAACGCGCGTTCACACTCGGTGTAGGTGAAACGCTCGCTCCACCGGGCAGGCAGACGCGGCTTCCGTGGCAATCCAGGCGCTCACCCAACGCGCGTCTCGGGGTTAGTCGGCGTTCCGCTGTAGCCATGCCGTTGTCTTCCCCCACGACGAAGGCTTCTAGTGGTTGTATTAAAATGACCAAGTATGCAACCAAGGAAAGCCATGTATTACCAAGCCTAGCCACCAATATGCTTCGCACCTGACTAGGCTTAACCTTAGCTAAGCCTCAGCCATAATTTTTTTTCACCACCCTACTGCTAGATGTAGCCGGAACAAAATGAACTGAAACTGGAGCTTCGCCTTCGAGCTTAGCTCTACGTAGGCTGTCGCTTCTCAGGGATCTTAACACACTCAGGAATGGAACATAAAACATGTGTCCAGGTGCGAACGCAAGCATCTTCCCTTAACAGTGGCACGTGACAAGAACTAAGGATAGTTTTCGAAGGAAACTTCAGCCCACCACTTACGGAACAGTTTTTGACAGGAAGAAGAGAGGGAGTATTCAGCGGACGATTGCATTTGTAGCAATGCGAATTTCATCAACAACTTGGTTGGTGCTAAGTGCTGACGCCCGTCGGATTACCTTACACTGTGTAGGTGCGTGGAATGACTCGCGTCCAGGCCGCTACATTCGCATTGGCGCCACGGCACTAGAGAAAGCCTTGTTGGAGTAGCCGCGTATTGTTGCAGTAGCCGCGTGTTGCAGTATCCGCGCACAAAAATTTATTTATTTTGTTTCATTTCATTTCCATTTTAGTTTCGTTTCTTTTTCATTTTTAAAACCTTAAAACCATTTCGAAGTAGTAGTGAAAGCAATAGTCGTACTTCTGGAATGCGGCCGTAAAGAAACGCGTTCCGCTCTGGCATCCATTGCTCCACTCTCCTTTTTCATAGTTCCTAGCTGGATTAGCGCTCTGCCCTAGCCGTGATGTTTATAACTGTCCGAAAATATCTTAGTTTTTTTATCTGCAAACCATTCCTTTTCACCCAGCACTACTCATAGGCGATAATGCAGTTGTGGACATATCTTGTGTTTTTAAGTTTTTAACTGAAGCAGGTTTTCTCAACAAAATATAAATCATGACCCATGGCTTCGCATGATGTCACTCAGCCTTTTTCTCATTCGTGAGAAAAAATGCTGAGGTCTTTATTTGATTGGTTAAGATCCTCGACATGCTTGCCCAGCCAAGGATGGCCGCTGGGGCTACCTGACCTTTTTAAAGCTTTTACCAATAGCCATTCCTCCATCTCGCTTTGTCCGTTATTAATAGGTAGTTAAACTTTTTAGGCACTTTACACCACTGAGCACTTTTGACATTTTTATTAAATCCCACAGAAAACATTTCCTATAGCTTGTGCTTGGCGCATGATGGCCTTAGCTGCCTATGTGCCATTAAACCCAACACAACACAACACAACCTCTGTACCGGCCAGATACTTTTAAACATTCCTTCAAAAGCATAGTGGTAAGCTTAATTTCAGCACTTTTGGATGGCCGCGAAAGTGCTGTCTTGATTTCTTGCGCATCGAGGGTGGTTTCACGCATCAAACTTGCACGGAAGTACTTAACTGAATGATGTATTTTATCCCCCATTCAGGTACAAATAAAACTGGAATGGGGCACGCCAGATAACTTTGCCGGCACAATTTTCTTGAATTTGTTCGAAAACATTTGCCCATTACCGCAGGATAGTATCGACGGCTGTATTGCTGTGAGTGTGATTGATGAGAAAAACTTCCGCCATAGGTGCCGGCACCGGAAACCGTACCTGCTGCGGAATCCACGTGAAAACACCGGTCTCGCTTTGTAATGCGAACCTGAAAACTCTCGGAGAAAAGGCTATCTCGTCCTTCACTCTCGCGTTTATGCTGCTTGAAGGAAGTGGGTAGCTAGTGGTTTGCGCTACAACTTGCTCCAAGTACAGATCTAAGAAATGGGCTCCGCAGCCATAGTTACTGCTTCAGGCATTTTCTTCGTTTCGGGTTGGGGAGAGTGAATAAACGAGCTACATTCTGTAATGCCCATTTCGAGGAGAACGGAAATTATCTAGGTATCGAGAACGTTTTACAAAAGTTTTGTATTGCCTGCGCATTGTTGTACGTGTGCACCTTACACAGTTTCTTACTAACAAACAAGACAAATCTCTGCGAAATGTGTGGTGGTGAACTCGCAGGACGCGTTTTAATTTCATGTGCAACACTTCAACAACTGAGAAAAAGTATTTCACAACATCATCATCATCCTGACTACGCCCACTGCAGAGCAAAGGCCCCTGCCGTTTCTCTGCAATTAACCCTGTCCTTCGCCAGTTGCGGCCACTGTATTGCCTCAAATTTTTCTTTCCATAGCTGGCTGCGTTGTCCTTACCTTAAGCTGAACCCTCTTTGCTATAGCCTCCACGTTTCTGCCCCGCAGGTAAGTACCGGTAAGATACAAGTGCTGTTGTATACTTTGCTCTTGAGGGATATTGGTAAACTGCCGTTCATGATATTGAATACATCCCATTGGACCCCATGTTGATATTAGGTGATAATTAAAGTCCCTCTCTTTAACGCGCTTGATAATTTTTCAAGTATTTTCACGTTTTTCAAGGAAGCCAGTATTTTAAACGAACCATAAATATCTCCTTTAAAACAAGACAATTTAGCCCAGTATTTAAATGGAATTTAATGGAGCAAAATTAACTATCTTTACATTTCCTGTACTCTACCTGGAAGCGATACACTGCTTTTCTTCCGGTATGTTCTTCCACGTTCATACTGCGGTGTCGCTCATAGCCTGAGTCGCTTTGGGACGTTAAACCCGCATGAACCAAACCAAACCTGCTAGTACCCAGTCAAATGGCATCACTCAAGGTGCAAAAAAAAAAAAGACAGGAAAGCCATTTCCAGTGGCCAGGGCTGCCAGGAGAGCTGGTTGAAAGTCACGTGGTTGTGGAGGCCATTGTCACAAGGTTCCGAATGTGCCCCAGTCATATAGCAGGAAGTGACGTGGCAGATGTGCTCTCGAGAAGAAGGAAGAAGACTGTCTACATACACTGGCCTTTCTAAACTGAAAGTATACGTTATGAACCCAGAGAACAATATAAAGCTAACTAAATGGAAGTGTTCACAAAATGAACAAGGGAGGGGAAAACCTCAGGTTGCTAGAGCCAACGTTTCGACAAGGGGACTTGTCTTCGTCTGGGCAAAGCGTTCATCATTGGCAGGGATTAAATAGGGCCTTCGCTCCGAGGAGGAAGGCCCCGGGGGTGGGGAAGGAAAGTGGTGTGGGAGGGGATGCGTGTCAGGAAGGGGAGGGAGGTGAATCTTGATTCGTTAAGCTGCAATAGTGGAACAACTTATATCCGGGGGGTGTGTAATGAACAAAAGGCTTTGAAGGGGCTGCGACGGGGGGGGGGGGGGGGGGGGGGGGGGGGGGGGGCGCTGGGTGAACCTGCAAAACTCAGATAAGAAGAAAACTCAGAGATAAGGCTTTCTCTGAACACAAGCCATTCCCCCCCCCCCCCCCTGCCTTGTCCTTCCTTGGAAATGCCCCCCTTCCTTTCTCCTTCCAGTGCCAGCCTTTTTTTTTGCCTTTTTCTCATTTCCCTGTACCACGCTATCTTATCTGAGTTTTGCAGGTTCACCCAGCGCCTCCCCCCCCCCCCCCCCCCCGGTCGCAGCCCCTTCAAAGCCTTTTGTTCATTACACACACCCCGGATATAAGTTGTTCCACTATTGCAGCTTAACGAATCAAGATTCACCTCCCTCCCCTTCCTGACACGCATCCCCTCCCACACCACTTTCCTTCCCCACCCCCGGGGCCTTCCTCCTCGGAGCGAAGGCCCTATTTAATCCCTGCCGATGATGAACGCTTTGCCCAGACGAAGACAAGTCCCCTTGTCGAAACGTTGGCTCTAGCAACCTGAGGTTTTCCCCTCCCTTGTTCATTTTGTGATCGCCAAGGACCATCTACCGCACCCTCTCTCTACCATAAATGGAAGTGTGTCAGTCAAAGCAAGCGAGTCAATGAGGTTATACTGTACAGGCTTCCAACAGGGCATTCGCGCATGACGCACAGGTTTTTGATAATCAGCGATGACCCACCAACATGTAAATAACCCGCTGAAGGGCCGAGCACCATATCTTTACAATATAAACAGCTATATGCAATAAGAAAGTCAGCACGTTCTCCACATTCAACTGATGGTTACTTCGAAAGTAATAGTAAAAAAACACAGCTTTCTTTTTGTTATAGTTTTCCTCTGGACGGATAATGCCCACGAAACACTTTCAGCTTCAGTGCAGAAGTAACGACAAAATTTGTTCTTTTGTTCAAAGTTCCCTTTCATGTTTCTGCTTCCTGTACATACTATATGTAGCAAACAAGATAACAATATTTCAAGTCTTTATTTTCACAAAATATTATCGTGCGTCCCATGCTTTTCTTTCGCGAAGAATCATTTTCTCTTTCCCAAAGATTCTCTTTGATGAAGACTCACAAATTGTCGTGGAGATTTCTAATACCCTGGGACAGACGACAGTCGCCATTTTGGCTTACACAGGCCCCTCTAATACTAACGCAATAATAAAGAGTATTATTATTAGACTTCCCGATCGGGGGGGGGGGGGGGAGGGGGGGGGGCTCGGTGACATGGCACATGACGCAATGATTTCGATAACCAGCCAGGTGCATCTCGGTGGTCATGTGATCGAGGTTGGTTCTCCAGACAGGGTCTCTACCTCTACCTCTATGGCACTGGGGGTGGTGAACACTTTCAGGGAGCTTTGGGAGGCCCACTTCAACAACCAATACACTCGTCTCACAAAGACAGGGTCGGGTCGCCGCCTTCTAGCCCGACTTCACATCCAGCACACCCAGTTCACAGAGGAGAGGTGCCGCCTTCCCATACACTGGAGACGCGCCCTCCAAGTGCGGCCTCTTCCCACCAACATGTCCAAAGAGGACCATAATGGCAGGCGCCTGGCGCGGGCGGAAGCCTTGGACCGCGCTTTCGGGGGCAAACCAGGAGTCTTCTGAGTTGACGCCTCCGGCCCGGATCCCAGGGGATGGTACACGGCTGCGGTAGTCAACCAGGGCAAAACAGTAGACGCCCTTACTTTCAAGGCCCAGTCAGCAATTCACGCAGAAGAGGTTGCCATCGCCCTGGCAGCCTCGGACACCTCCTCCAAATACATAATCACCGATTCGCGAGGGTCTTGTCGAAACGTCCAGCAAGGGTGGGTTACTCCCCTGGCTTATCGCATCTACCAGAATTGCAGCCGAGACTCGGATCCGGCACATCGATCTCGTTTGGGCTCGAGGTCACGAAGGCCTCCTCGAAAACGAGGCAGCCAACGCCGCTGCCCGCGCGCTCTCTCTCCGGGCATTCCCCACTGACCCGACGCCGACTAGGACTCCGATTTCTGTCTGGTTTCCACATTTAAGGAAATATGCGGTTATTACAAACCCACGCACCAAACTGTTCCCACCCCGTGCAAAGGGCTGGGGAAAGCCAACGAGCGGGTACTCCTGCGCCTGCTCATTTCGATCCTCATTCGACGATCCTCGCATTTCGATCCTCGATTCGACGGGCGGTGCTCGCACTGTGGGGAGGTGTCTGACGCATACCACGTGATGTGGGCCTGCCAGCAGAACACACCCCTACCTCCTATCTCAAACGCCACCCGGGAGGACTGGAATGCGACCCTGTCCGGCTGCTGCAGCCTCGAGGCCCAAAGGGCCTTAACGCAGCGCGCCCGAGCTGCGGCCACTGCAATGGGGTGCATGACTAGGCATCCGCCCTAGTGGTCGTAAGGGCGTGACCCTTCAGGTCAGGACCCGAAACATCTTTCCCTATGATTACATAAACGTTTTCACCACCACCGCCAGGTGCTGCGCCGTCATCACCGTCATCAGCCTGACTACGCTCACTGCAGGGCAAAGGCATCTCCCATGTCTCTCCAATTAATGCTGTTCATATCTAGCGGCGACCACCGTATCCCCGCGCTTCTTCATCTCATCCACCCAGCTAACTTTCTGCCGCCCACTGCTACGCTTGCCTTCTCTTGGAATCCACTCCGCTACCTTTAACGACCAGCGGTAACCTTGCCTTCGCATTACATGCCCTGCCCATTTCTTCCTATTGATTTCGACTAGGATGCCATTAACCCCTAATAAAAGATCTGGACGAGGTGAACAGCATGCATTGCCACGGAGCTAAGATTCCGCCGCAAAATCCGCGTTTTTGCTCCGATCCTGGCCAAGCCAAAAAATTCAGGGGGCACTTTGTCTAAAGTGCGTAGAGGCGAAAGCGTTTTCGGCACCACTTTGCCTGTTTGACACTGGGGACGTCACCACTGGGTGACGTCACACATAATTGATGACGAAGTAATGACAAATTACTAATTAGTGACTAATTACTGATTAATGACTAAATACTAATTAACTGCTAATTAATGAAGCTTAAGCTTCCCCTTTAGGAGTGGAACGCGACACCGTGTTGTAGCGCTGCAAGGCAGTCCACGAAACGTTACCACCCGTTCGGCGCGATGCCTCGCCGTTTGAACGCAACGCTTTGTGAGGAAAGGAAATGGCGCAGTAATTCTCTGTCCTCTCGGTGTACACACGAACCGCACTGTACAGGAAGGGAGGAACGCCATCACCCGTTCTGCGCGATGCCTTGCCTTTTGAACGCAACGGTTTGTGAGGAAAGGAAATGGCGCAGTAATTCTCTGTCATCTCGGTGGACACAAGAACCGCACCGTACAGGAAGGGAGGAACGCCATCACCCGTTCGTCGCGATGCCTTGCCCTTTGAACGCAACGGTTTGTGAGGAAAGGAAATGGCGCAGTAATTCTCTGTCATCTCGGTGGACACACGAACCGCACTGTACAGGAAGGGAGGAACGCCATCACCCGTTCGGCACGATGCCTTGCCCTTTGAACGCAACGGTTTGTGAGGAAAGGAAATGGCGCAGTAATTCTCTGTCATCTCTGTGGACACGCGAGCCGCACTGTACAGGAAGGGAGGAACGCCATCACCCGTTCGGCGCGATGCCTTGCCCTTTGAACGCAACGCTTTGTGAGGAAAGGAAATGGCGCAGTAATTCTCTGTCATCTCGGTGTACTACACACGAACCGCACTGTACAGGAAGGGAGGAACGCCATCACCCGTTCGGCGCGATGCCTTGCCTTTTGAACGCAACGGTTTGTGAGGAAAGGAAATGGCGCAGTAATTCTCTGTCATCTCTGTGGACACACGAACCGCACTGTACAGGAAGGGAAAAATGCCATCACCCGTTCGGCGCGATGCCTTGCCCTTTGAACGCAACGCTTTGTGAGGAAAGGAAATGGCGCAGTAATTCTCTGTCATCTCGGTGTACACACGAACCGCACTGTACAGGAAGGGAGGAACGCCATCACCCGTTCGGCGCGATGCCTTGCCCTTTGAACGCAACGGTTTGTGAGGAAAGGAAATGGCGCAGTAATTCTCTATCATCTCTGTGGACACCCGAACCGCACCGCACAGGAAAGGAGGACGTGGGAGTGAAAGAAGAGGGGACGTAATGAAGAAAATGAAAATTGTATTTGAGCTAAGGAAATTAAGCAGTAACTGTCTCGCATATCTCCGTGGACACCCGTCAAAACGCGGACACGTCTGCAGACAGGGCTGTCGACACTGCTGTGGACACCGCTGCCGACACGGCTGCTAACGACAGTATGAGGCATTAAAGGCTTTCGCCTTAATACGTGGTTTCCACTCCGTGTAATTACCGTGGTTCATTGCGTTCTCTTCAAGAAACTCGCTAAGATAATGACGCCTCTTTTCCTTATCGGTTATCTTCAGAAACTCTGTGGCCTAGAGCTCACAATTTATTTTGCGCCGTAGCTCGACAGACGACGGAGGACAGTCATCGCCAGATACGTGGCCGCCGTTTATCAGAGTACGAAGGCAAAGAAATAATGACGCGGTATAACACTTCAGCCGGCTCGAAGTGAGCGGCGCAGGCGTTCGAAAACGTAAACACTATCAACTAGTTCTGAAAACGCGTTAGTGAGGATTGCCTTTTCTTTTATCATCGTCTGTTTGCTCTCAACTCTGATTACGAAGGCAATCCAACTTGCCCTATTCAGCACCTCCTTGTATGTGAAAACTACATTCTAGCGTCACTAGGTCCACGCACGGCTGCATTTTACTGATACGTCTAATATCTCGTGCCAGTCATCCACATCGGGCGAAGAAGATGAAGAGCCACATCTTGCTCGAGGGGCACGCAGAAATCTCTCCCGGCCAGGGGAACACCCCCTGGTCAGCTTGTCTCGCCCCAGATGAGCTGCCTCTTGATTGTTTCCTCCGTGGCGGAGTTAGCAGCATACCGGTTGCTCTCGTCCCCGCGGATGACGGCTCCATCAAGCTGAATAACCCCGAGGCTGTTCAGGCTGCGCTTAAATCTACCACCCCCCATTACATGAAGATTACAGACGTCCGGCAGTTCGGCCGTGGAGGGATCGTATGCAGATCGCCAGACCAGGCATGCGTAGCCGACCTGCTGAAGTGTTCGTCGTTTGCCAATCACCCGGTGAGCGCGTTCATACCTCCTCATCTGGCGTGTTCGAAAGGGCTAGTCCGTGGCGTAGACCCACGTCTAAGTGCGTCCGAGACATTAGAACAGCTCACTTCGGCTGGTGTGATCGCCATTCACCGATGCAGTCGTGTGGTGGATGGAACAAAGGTACCGACGGAGACTGTTATTGCTACATTTGCGGGGCTGTCCTGTCCATCTGAAGTTAAGGTGTGGCCTTTGATTTTCCGTGTGGATCAATTTACATCTCGGCCCCTTCAGTGCCGTAATTGCTGGAGGTTTGGCCATAGCGCCAAGGCCTGTAAATCGAGTTTTCGCTGCTGTGGGTGCGGAGAGAGCCACGACCCCGCTGGGTGTTCTGCTCAACAAGAGAAATGCTGTTTGTGTGGCGGAGGACACTCAGCAAGCCATTCCGAATGCCCAGCGCGGGCTGAGGAAGTGCAAGTATTAGAGTTGATTGACAAGCGCAGGTGCTCAAGACGTGAGGCAGTTGCAGTCATCAAAGATAGGACATCTGGCTATGCAAGTGTGGCAGCGCGGCATGCAACCGTTGTGGATTCCTCCTTGTCGCAAGCGATTGCGGCGGCGGTGGAGAAAGCAATGGCAAGTGCCATGGATCGCATAGTTGAAAATCTGTCCGCGTGCATTTCGCAGGTCATGGCATCCCAAATGTCCACTTTATTGCAAGCTTCTATTGCCCCCCTTTGTGGCACAATCACTTCTCCATTGGTTGCACCTCCCCAACCTTCTGTGCCCGTGACTACCAATCCACTGAGTCAGACTCAATCACAGCCTTCGTCTATCCCTACAACCAGTTATTCACATCACAGTGAGACAGAACTCTCATCTGAAGAGTGCGTTGATATGGAGACTGAGATGCGTGCTCAAAAGCGCAGTGCGTCTCCGATAGGTGGTGCTAGTCCGTCTTGCTCTCAGTCGAAGAATAAAAAGAATCACCCTAGATCTACACCCAAAGGCAGCATTTTGGATCAGGCGGTCTCCGCTGCGGCCCTTTCGGCGACATAGGGTCGTTGAAGGTGTTGCAGTGGAACTGCCGGTCTATTCTTTCTGCTTCAACAGATTTAGCTTGTTTAATCAGTAAATTAAGTCCAGATTTAATTGCTCTTCAGGAAACGTGGCTCTCAAAAGATTCTAGTTACAATTTACAAAATTATCGTTCTTTCAGGCTTGACCGGCCCTCAAGAGGTGGTGGGTTGCTATTGTTCGTATCCACAAAATTTTGCCACAGGGCAACTGTGTCATTTCAATATATGGACAGGCAGTGCGAAATTCAGGCTCTTGATCTCAATATTCCTGGATATCAGCCACTCACTCTGGCTAATGTATATTTTCCAACAGGTGTGCATGACGTTCGGCCTCTTGACTCGTTTTTGTCTAGTTGCAGGAAACAGGTTTTAATTGTTGGAGACTTCAACTCGCATCATGTTTCGTGGGGGTTTCGTACAGATCGCTGCGGTACGCTCTTATGGGACTGGGCTTGTGTGAATAACCTAATATGTTTAAATTCGGGTCTCCCCACATTTGTCCGTGGTCAGGCTCGCTCAGCGTTAGACTTGTCATTTTCTTCCCCCGGAATAACTGTGTCCTCTTGGGCGCCAGTTGACTGTGCCTCCAATAGTGATCACCTTCCGATCAGCTTCCAAGTTATGTGCCAGTTGACCTCTCCTAACAGCACACGGCGCACATTCATAAATTACGACAGTTTTAAAAATGCCCTCAAAGCAGACCTTCAGGAATTATCTCATTCCAACAGTGGAGATAATGCCATCCGCATTTGTTCAATTTTGGATGGAGCTCGTAAAAAATCGGAGTTCTTGGTTCAGGCACATAAGGGAACATCGCCGTGCCTTTGGTGGAACGCAGAGTGCGCTCGCGATTATAGGCGCCGAAAGGCTGCTTGGAAGAAACTTCTCCATAATCAGTGTCCCAAAAACTGGATCGATTATAAGTTCGTTGCAGCTACGTTTAAGCGCACCGTATCTCGTGCAAAGGAGTTGCACGATACTGAACGCTACGAATTCCTTTCAAAATCTGGTAATAGGCGTGCTCTATTCAATTACCTAAAATCCAGGAAACTAATCTCGTCCACCATGAACGCTGTCTCCCTAGTTCAGTCACCGGCTGAACTTGCACAGTCCCTGGAAGAGATAGGCAGAGGTCTTGAGCGCCGGTTTACGGCTCTTCTTCCTTCTCCTCAGAGATTTCTTGCCACTTTGGACGATTTCGAGGAGGTCACCCTCACTGAGCTCTCGAACACTGTATCCCGCCTTCCACCCGCGGCCCCTGGCCCTGATGGTGTGACTTCTTCTATGATTAAAATATTGTTCGAGGAATCTCCCACCGACTTACTGGCGCTTATCAATTACTCTCTTAAGGGGCCATGGATTCCAAATGAGTGGCGTTTAGCAAAGATTATCCCGTTGCTTAAAAAGCAGGGAGATGGTTATGTGTTAGACAATATAAGGCCAATTTCTTTAACTTCGAATCTCGTTAAGCTAATTGAGAGGGTGTTGCATGGTAGAATAATGTCTGTTATTTCAGAGGCTGGGTTGTTGAACCCTTGCCAGATTGGTTTCAGACCAGGATGCTCTATTTGGTGTGCCCATACCGATCTGGAGAGCCGCATACAGTTAGCTCGGCGCCGAAATCAATACGCAGCGCTTGTTACTTTAGATGTATCTAAAGCCTATGACAGCGTTGAGCACAGGACGCTCTTGCAAAGACTGCAGGCAGTAGGACTTCCGAGATACTTTGTGGCTTGGGTTGCTGAATTCCTTGCTGACAGGGAATTTTACTGCTTTCAGAACGGTGTTTCATCAAGCAAATTTCGACAATCGAGAGGAGTGCCCCAAGGGGCGGTCCTCTCCCCTGTACTTTTTAACATCTTACTCAGCAGTATTCCCTGCAGTCCTCAGGTGGCCACCTATGTGTATGCTGATGACATCGCCTTTTTTGCTTCAGAGAACGACATTTCCTCTTTGTACCAGTCCTTACAGTCCTACCTCAATGTCCTAGACCAATGGTTAGGAGACATTAATCTGTCCCTTAATGTCAATAAATGTGCTTTATTGGTTTTTCCGCTCTCTCGTCCAGTTAATATCTCTATTGTTTACCGGAACCATGTAATTCCTCAAGTGCAAAGTGTCAAATACCTTGGAGTAATTTATGATCCTTCTCTTTCCTGGGCGGCCCATATCGAGCAGATCACTGTGAAAGGAGTCCGGGCAGTCGGTATGCTGCGCAGGCTGAGCAGTGTTCGTTCTGGCATGAGAAGGCACTCACTTCTTATGATTTATAGAATGTACGTCCGTCCTGTCTTAGAGTTCGGCTGTGTTTTATTCTCTGGTGCACCAGCGTATAAACTTCGCCCCTTGATTCTCTTGGAGCGGGAGGCGTTGCGCCTTTGTTTGGGCCTTCCAAAATTTGTGGCGAATTCCGTTTTGTACCTGGAAGCGCGTACTCCATCTTTGACTTCTAGATTTAGGCTCTTAACGGTGAAAACGTTCGTAAGAATGTGCGATTCTTCGCTCCATGCCTCCAATTTGATCTTCCTTCGTCAGCCTAGGCTATTTTTCAACGAAACCTGGTCTCGTTTCCGTACCCCTCAGATATGTTTGGTGCAATCCCTCCTGGACCCCTTAAACGTCCGCATTTCGGACATCCGTCCGGTATGCGCCAACTCATCTATTCAGATTTTCTTCGATGACATCTTTCCAAAACATGCAAAGTTAATGCCTTTTCATTTGCTCCGCGGTTTATTGCAGGATTACCTGCTGTGCTTTAAATCTCATGTGCTCATAGCGACAGACGCCTCACAGTGTGAAGAAAAGGCCGGAGTTGGCATTTTCTCCATCTCCCTTGACTGGTCATTCTCACTCCGCCTTCCCGATTACACACCTATTTATTTGGCCGAATTTCTAGCAGTAGTCTTAGCGTTGCGCAAATTAAACAGCTCCTTGTCTTCTGTGATAATTATGACAGATTCATTATCGTTGTGCTCCTCTCTCACCGCGCCTACAACATCTCAGGCACTTCAGTTATTCAAATGCTTGGTTCCACCCCACGTGTGTTCATTACGGTTGGTCTGGGTGCCTGGGCACAGAGGAATCCATTTGAATGAGGTTGCTGATACCCTGGCGAAGGCATCTCTTCAAGGCCCAGTCGTTTCTGTGCTTCCACCCAGCGCATATATTACCGCGGCCAGGTTTCGCAGGTATCTGCTCCTGAAAGAATTCGCAGCATCAGCTCTGACCTCCTCTCCCGAATTCCGGCATCTCCTTTACCCGTGGTGCAGTAAAGGATGGCGATCACGCAAGCTTGAGGTTTCCTTCACTCGTCTACGTTGTCGCGTGCCTCTTTTAAACTTCTACCTTTATAGATCTGGTCTGGCGGTCTCCCCATTGTGCCCGTTCTGCGGAGAACCCGAAACGATAGATCATTTCTTGTTGACCTGCCGCCGTTTCTCCTCTTTACGGAGCCGCCTGCTGGAGCTTCCGTTACGACAGCTTGGTCTAAGTCTGTCAGCTGGGGTTGCTCTGTCTCTTGGGGCTTCCTCCCTTGGGCACAGCAACTGGAATGTGCTCTCCGCCATGCAAAACTTCCTTACAGACACTAAACGGCTGCCGTCTTAAGCTCTGGTCTTTCTCATGACCAATATTTCTCTGGAATGAAAGCTTTCTGAAACGTGGAATATTTAGCCCCGTTCTCTATTTCAGTCACCGATCTCACAGCATTTGTTTAACCTATTTCAATTACACATTTGAGATCCTTTCATTTATTTCCTAATTGCTATTATTATCATGATTATTTTATTTTTCCCCACAATTATTTTCTTGTTTAACATTTTGTACACCTATCAGTTGCCGCCTGTGTCTTGGCCAATCCCCCGCAGTGGGTATGCGCCATTTTCTAGAGGACAACAACAACAACAACAACAAGGAGGCGTTCCCCCGCGAGACTGGTCGCTGCATCCGCACTGTCCCAGAATTTCTGCTAGGCCTACTACTCAGCTGAGAGGCGAAGTCCATCCACTGAAGAACTGCCTGAGGACAAGCCCAGCAGGGTCGCTGCATCCTAACTCGCCCAGGATATCTACTGGGCCTACTACTCAGCCGAAAGGCAAGGTCCATCCGCCGAAGAGCTGCCTGAGGACAAGCCCCGGAGGGTCGCTGCATCCAAACTCGCCCAGGATATCTGCTAGGCCTACTACCCAGCGAAGAGGCAAAGTCCATCCGCCAAGGAACCGCCCGAGGTCGAGCCCCGGAAGTCATGGAGAAGCGGGAGAGGCGTGGTCGACAGGAAGATGAAAGCGTCGAAGCAAGGGGCCGCCGTGAACGTCCGACGGCTCCCTCGAGGGCACGCAGCTACGACCGAAAGGAGGAACGGGAGCAGTCGCGCTCTGGCAGCGAAGCAGGCAGCGTGGAAAGGACGCGTCGTGACGGCGAGGAACAGACTTCACCCTCGCCGAACTTTTCAAGGCCTGAGAACGCCGTCTCATCCGGCACAGACGAGCCGGACAAGTCACGGAGGCCGTCCAACGAGGACGTCGATGCGGAGCCTGCAGCACGACGAAACCTGGCTAAGTCTTCCTCCTACAAGTCCGGCCGCAGCGCTCCTGTCGACCAGAAGAAGAAACGGGGACTCGAAAGAGACCAGAGCCACAACAGCATCCACTCGGACCGTGACGTGTCGGCTGCCA
This sequence comes from Amblyomma mixtum, assembly GCF_055824585.1. NCBI lineage: Eukaryota > Metazoa > Arthropoda > Arachnida > Ixodida > Ixodidae > Amblyomma > Amblyomma mixtum. The sequence continues at coordinate 66,314,554 of NC_143012.1, read as the reverse complement.
GCAAAAAAGGGCAGCCGAGGCGAGGCGAAGACAGGAAATCCCCGGCGCCCGATAGCCCTGCTAAGACCGCCGGCAAGGTAAGCAAACGTAACGAAAAGGGAGAAGGCCCTGAAAAGGGTCCATCAGGCGCGAAATCGAAACCTAGCGCTGTTGGAAATCCTTCTTCCCAGGGAAAGAAAGGCAGCTCTCCCGTATCACCTCAGAAGCACTCGGATGCGTCCCCTGCTACACCCAAGGGCGAAGGCGACGAGGAAGATGGCGACGAGAAACCAGAGCCGCAACTCATTGGTGGATGGCTCAACATTCTGGTAAGTGTCTAGCACTCGTTGTTTATTTACGTCGGTCTCTGTTTCGGTTCCTGATGTCAGCTCCGCCGTAGGACGTGAAAACAGTTGCATTATAGTTTTTGCTTCTTGTTGACACAACCGGCCACTTACTCTGTGCGGTAGACGATATCAGGCCCGTGGGAGTACTTCATATCTGCTTCCCACCTCATCTGGAAATTCCTCCGCAATTCGCCCTACTTTAGATTGGGGCCTAGTAACGCGCCTAGTGCTAGGAACCTTGTGCGAGTAACTCACCGATTTTTCTTCCATATACAGCGTCACCGAGTCTAACAGTTTGACACGCGATTCTTCACTATATGCGTTTTGTTGAAAGCTATGAAATCTGAATGAGGTTAAATTCTGGCAAATTGCCGCCGCTGTTGCTGAGTGGTCGTGGCGCTCTACTGATGTTTCGAAAGACACAGGTTCAATCCCGGCCACGGCGGACGAATTTCGATGGAGGCAAAATTCTAGAGGCCCGTGTACTGTGCGATGTCAGTGCACGTTAAAGAAACGCCGGTGGTCAAAATTTCCGGAGCCCTTCACTACGGCATCCCTCATAGCCTGAGTCGCTTTGAGACGTTAAACCTCCGTAAACTATACATTCCGGCAAATTAGGCTCAGATTCCTGAAATGGCTACTCCAAAAGGAGGACCAATTTCATGAACGCCGGCATGTTTTCTAAGAATATGATTCATTTCGCTCTTTTTCTGACTCTATTTGGGAATAACTTTTTAGTATTGAGGTAAGATTGAGACAAGTGAAATGTTTTCGGTATCCTCCAGGGTTCTGAGTCTGGCTCCTTGAATTACACGAAGGATTCCGTGATCACATATTATGCTCCAACCAATCATTTTAAACGAGAGAGGAGAACTCCCCCCCCCCCCCCCTCCGCACAAAAACCTGACTAAAGAAGAGGTTACGTGGCGTCGTCTACAGACGACATCGATATGCACCCCATCACTCCTCGCGTTCATTTATCCTGATCTCTACAAACTGAACTATAAACACTGCGGCCAACGAGCCAACTAGAATCATATCCTATGGGACTGAAAAATAGAGCCACCTCCGGGTGATCTGGTTACCGCTCCTTCTCTCTAGTGGTGGGAGACCGTGCTGGCTAGCTCTGACCCCAGAACGCAAGTTTTGGCGGTGGAGTGGGCTGACAAAGCCGTCGAGGGCTGTGCACTCTCGACGACTTACCGCGACCTCTTAGCACCAAGTCCTTTCCCACGAATAAAATGTACCACACTCAGCAAAGAAAACGGTTCACCTTTATTTGCAGCGTGGCGCCGCTCCCACCCCTCTAGATGTCCCCCGGGACGACGAACGCGACGAGGCGGGAACTCCTGGCCCTCACGCGAGCCGAAAAAAGCTCGTTACGGCCAAGAGCGACCGCAAGGTACGTTATACTCAAATTTCGCAGCTTCTCTACCCCCTTACATCAGGCGTGACCCCCAATAGTTACACGCATGCCGCTAGACATGCACGTTTTAAGTCGTTGCAAACTGCGTAAGCATTATGAGGGACACGTAAGCGAGAACTCGCGAAAACCTCAAAAGTGCCGGGGATTGTTCTTCCCAAGAGTGCTGTAAATTACTCTAAAAAAATTCAGGGGGCACTTAGTTGACCTAAAGTGCGGTGAGGCGAAAGCCTTAAGCGCAGTGTTGCTTCTTGTGTCACTGATGTGTGCTTCGCCTCGTGGAACGCGACAGCGTCTTGCAACGCTGCCAGGGAGTACACAGAACGCCATCGCCCGTTCGGTTCTACGCCTTGCTCGTTGGTAAATTGGTTTTTGAGGAAATGAAATGTATCTGTCTCGCATATCTCGGTGGACACCTGAACCTTGCCGTAACGGGCAGGGAGGAAGATGGGAGTGAACGAAGACACCCTATTCATTAGACGCGCCTTTGTTCATTCCAAACCTTCGAGCTGGCATGGCGGAGTGGTAGCATGCTCGTCTCGCACTCCGGAGACCGGGGTTCGATTCCCGAACTCGACTAATTTCCTACTCGGTTTTATTTGTTTGCCTGGCCTGATTAGCAAGGTTAATTTGGCTGATTGGGTAAATTAAGCAATTAACTAAACCCATTCCCACTTATTTGGAGCATTATACGATCCCTTTAATTGGTTGCATGGTTACTAGACAAAGTACAATTGGCCCCGTTTGAAATTCGCGCACTTTGACTTGACGACCGTTTTGACCAATTGAAAAGCGTGACATTTCTGTCGACAACTCCTGCTTACAACGATGAGGCATTAAAGGCTTCTGCCTTAAAATTTATTGCATAATCGTTTCCACCAGAAGGTGCACATGCGGCTTGTAGAGCACTGCACGTTAATGATCAGGTAGCACGGTCGGGCCGGAGAGGGAATGAGGGAGGTCGGAGACGAGGATGCGGGAAAGACGAGGAAAACATTATACAACTAAATTTACATTATGTACAAAGGAGCTTGTGGCGGGACGCTCAATGGTGAAACGCCTGAAGGTGAGACCCGCCCCTCGGCCGTACTCGCTGCAGAGTTTGTAAAGCGTTTTCTTTCCCTAGGTTCCCTATATGGGGGCCGGGCCTGCCGAGGAAGGAAGTTCACTGTCACACCCATCACACACTCTCTCCTTAGGGAACACGCCCCCGTCACGTGTTGGGAGAGGGAGAAATATGCCAACCACGTCGCGCAGAAGCTGGAATGTCCTCGAGCGGCGTTCCCGCGCATTTCATGCGTTCCAACGTGCGTTCGCACCTCATGTAGCGGAGACGCTCGCTGAAGACTTCCTGGCAGACGGACGCTGTTTCCGCGGGTAATCCAGGCGTTGACCCAACGTGTTTTTCGTGGCAAGTCGGCGTTCCGCTGCAGCAGCGCCGTTTTTTTCCCACACGACGAAGGCGAAACGTAATTTGGCGCTGGGACACCCCCTTGCCAATCGATTTGTAAACGGCTCTGGTCACGTTTATTCCTAAAGCAGGAAAACCAATTGACACAGATAACCTCCGCCCCATCCCTGTCACCTCATGTGTGGGCAAACTAATGGAGACGATGGTGCGGGATCGGTTACCTGGATATATTAAAAGCAAACATATCTTTGCGAGCACCATGTTCGGAATCCGTCCACACAGATCCGAACAGGATGTCCTCCTGCAACTTAATCGGGAAGTCCTAGACCCCCTCGAATGCCCCCATAATGACCGGGTTGTACTCGCCTTGGATCTTAAAAGGGCATTTTACAATATAACACACGAGATCATACTCACTAACATTAGCGTGACCCACTGTTGCCTCAACACATTCCGGTACATAAGCCAATTTTTAATAGATCGTCAATCCCACATCCGAATTCAAGATAGAGAGCATGATCCTTATCTACTCGGCACGCGGAGAACCCCCCCCCCCCCCCCCAAGGCGCGGTACTTTCCCCGCTGCTCTTCAATCTGGCCATGATGCACCTGCCGGCGCAGCTGAGTGGTGCCGCCGGCGTGCAGCACGCCCTGTACGCTGATGACATCACTCTGTGGGCCACGCAGGGCAGCACAGGTGACATTGAAACCAGCCTGCAAACAGCGGCGACGATAGTGGACCGCTACGCCCGCCGCTGCGGTCTTCAATGTTCCCCTTAAAAATCTGAATTTGTGCACCTCCGCCACTCACAAAAGTGCACAACTAAAATATCTCTTTCTCTTGGGAGTGGTCCCATACGCGAAAGTGTTGAGATACGGGCACTCGGACTCTACATCCACAAACAAAGACGGCCAGACACTACATTTGCCAAACTCCGTGAGGTGGGGGCCAAGTGGGCCGCATAGTCCACCGGGTTTGCAACAAACGCGGGGGGTTACGAAATAAGTGTGCCTTGCGGCTTGCAAACGCCTTTGTAACCAGTCGAATTCTCTATTCGACTCATCGCCACCTATGGAAACAAGGGGAGGATGCGCTTGAGGTCATCCTTCGCAATTATTAAGCGTGCCCTTGACCTCCCCGTCACTACTACAAACCGCCGGCTTATGGCCCTTGGGGTGGTGAATACTTTCCGGGAGCTCCGGGAGGCGCACCTTACAAACCAGTACACGCGCTTCTCGCTAACGGAGTCGGGTCGCCGCCTTCTTGCTCGTCTCCATATCCAACACTCCACTCCCATGGAAGACAGGTTTCACATCCCAGAACTGTGGAGACGTGCCCTCCACGTGCGGCCTCTTCTAGCCAACATGTCACACGAAGACCATAACGGGCGGCGCCTGGCACGAGCGGAAGCGCTAGCCCGACATTATGGCTAGAAAGGTGTATACTACGTGGACGCCTCCGGTCCTCACCACGGGGGATGGTACACGGTCGCGGTAGTTCACAACAGCAACACAGTTAACGGCCTCACCTTCAGAGCCCGTAGTGCAACACAAGCAGAAGAGGTCTTGATTGCTCTCGCGGCCTCACATTCCGATTCAAAATACATAATCACCGACTCGCGAGGGGCCTGTCGGAACGTCGAACAATTCTACACTCCCTTCCTAGCCTTTCGAATCTATCAAAATTGCATTCGGGATACGGACCCCCCACACCGTTACCTTATATGGGTCCCTGCTCATCAGTGGTTGGCAGGAAACGAGGCAACAGACGCAGCCGCCCGCGCGCTCTCTCACTGGGCTGTTTTCTCCTCCCCACCCGACCAGGAACCCGATCCTAATCCGATCTATATCTTCAAAGATATTACAACCTATTATCAAGACATTCATCGCCTTTACCCTGGCCCATGTAAAGGCCTGAAAAAGGCGGACGCGCGGCTCCTTCTCCGCCTTCTCACCAATACATTTCTGTGCCCGGCAGCACTAAAACATTTTATTGCGAAAGCAATACTGCTTGCACTTTCAGCCCGTCGCGTAGCGAGGCCGCTAGCTACCAAGCGCGGCCTAACTCCTGCTCCTGCCACGCGCGGCGCGCTTAGCGGTCTGACGTCACAGCTAGAAGAGCGGGGCTCCAACTTGCGCCGTCGCGTAACGAGGCCGCAGCTGCCAAGCGCGGCCTAACTCCCGGTCCTGCCGCGCGCGGTTCGGGTGTCCACCGAGATGACAGAGAATTACTGCGCCATTTTCTTTCCTCAAAAAGCGGTGCGTTCAAAGGGTAAAGGCATGGCGCAGTAATTCTTTGTCATTTCGGTGGACACCCGAACCACAGGGAGGAACGCCACCACCCGTACGGCGTGATGCCTTGCCCTTTGAATGCAACGCTTTTTTAGGAAAGGAAATTCTCTGTCATCTCGGTGGACCCCCGAACCACACCGTACAGGAAGGGAGGAAGTGGGAGTGAAAGAAGAGGGAAGCTTCTAGACAGTCATCCGTTAGCGTCAGCCGCTCGTTTCGGCGAACGAGGCACGCAGAAATCTCCCAGCACGTGGGGGCCCTCGTGTGGTGAGTATAATGCCATGTAAAACAAATGGGCAAAACTTTCATTAAGCTTTACTAAGAGCACTACCAAGACACACCACCAGGCAAACCAGGCGCAGCCAGGGCTACTGCTTTCGCTACTTACCGGGCTTAACGAAGCTAAGCCTCTAACAAATTTTTTGACCCCTCCTTTAACGGCAGCTGCCTGCACTGTAGTGCGGTGTCTTCTGCCACCTATCACACGGTGTCCCTCCAACCCGGCTATTCCCCCCATCCCCAACCCAACCCTGGAGGACTGGGAGGCGATCTTGCTCGGCTGCCACGACTTGCAGGCCCAACATTGATTGCTTGATTGAAAACATCTTTATTTATTCAGTATTTTCAGAACATGTGGGTGGGCCGCCTAGTCCGGTAGTCCACTGGCTGCTGCTGCTGCGCTGGCCCTGCCCACCAGCCAGTGCTGACGGTCAGGATCATCGCTGAGCAGAATAGCAGAATAGATGCAGAATAGCTGCATCTGATTCCAATTCAAAAACAATTATTTCCGACTCGCGAGGGGCATGTCGGAACGTCGAGCAGGGCTGGGTACCATATCTAGCCTACCGCATTCTCCAAAACAGCGTCTACACCGGGGACCCCGCGAACCGGCGTATCGTTTGGGCTCCTGCTCACATGGGCCTTGAGGGAAATGAGGCAGCTGACGCCGCCGCCCGCGCGCTCTCTCACCGGACATTCCCCTCCGACCCCGACGATCAGGAACTCGAATTCACTCCCGCTTACTCCTTTAAACACATTGTTTTACATTATCAATCTGGCCATGGTCTTTATCCATGCCCGTGTAAAGGTCTCTCAAAGGCGGAGGAGCGGCTTTTGCTTCGCCTGTATACCAATACTTTGCTGTGCCCGGCAGCTCTCAAACACTTCGACCCTTCTTTCTCGGGCAGCTGTCCGCACTGTGCGGATAAGTCTTCGGACATTTACCACATGGTGTGGGCCTGCCCCTCCAACCCTGCTATCCCCCCTCACCCCAACCCAACCCGGAAGGACTGGGAGGCGGCCCTGCTCGGCTGCTCTGACCTGCAGGCCCAACGGGCCTTGGTCGCGCGAGCCCGGGCGGCGGCCGACGCCACTGGGGTCCCGAACTAGGGTCCTCCACCTAGTACTTGTAAGGGCTGGCCCCCTCTGGGTCAGCTCATGCAATACCTCCAGTAGTGCATGTGTAAATAAATGTTTTCCACCACCACCATCCCACTGCTCCTCCGAGGGGTTGGGAATGGGGTCAAGTAAGGGATTAAATTGGCATGCCCACACCATATGGTAGACTTAGTCGGGCGCGCCCGGGCGGCGGCCACCGCCCCTGGGGTCTCATACTAGGGACCTCCACCTTGTGTTTGTAAGGATCAGTCCCTTAAGGGCTGATCCAAACATACCTCCTGTCCCTTTTTAATAAATGTTTTCACCACCACCCCCAAGGCGAAACGTAACAACGTGACGGGAATTCGTAGGTAGGAATCCCTCTGCAATCGTAAGTTGGTAAAATTTAAGAATCTATATTGATTACAGAAATAATTATCCAGTCCTGTAACACTTAAAGAAAGAACTTTACCTATTTTTCTTGCTTTCAATTTAATTCGTTCTCTCCTATCAGCCTTATCCTCATTTCCCTATGCTTCTTTGCCGGTTACCTACATGCGTCATCTAGTATAAGCGCTATCTGGAGTGGCTGATACGCTAGCAGCGCAGCTCGTGGCAACTCTTCGACGTACCATTGCGTATTAGTTTTATTAGAACGATGCAACGCCGACGCCCTATCCTACCGCCATCTTTGAGTGCACTTACGCTTCACCTTTTCCTTCGGAGAACACCTCATCCACGCAGGGAATGCAGGGAGGCAAGAGGTAGACGGAAAATTTAGGGGCGGTGAATTGGATTGAAGGGGACGAGGTGCGATAGCATGCCCCTTTCTCTCGCCAGACTTCTCCACTTCTGATTCTGGAATCATAATATTCCAACTGCGCCACTATGCACTCCATGTCACATGCAATGGTCGTAGACAGGTTTATGATGTTGACAGACGCACCCCCGGATGCCACTTTATCGTGACGTGGCTGCCATCGCTACAGAATCATTCCACTATCTGAATCAGGAAGTGTCACACTCCAGCTCTCCTACATAGTGTGCTCTTTCTCCGGACTTTACCGCGCAGGTGGAGAGGAGGAATCCGCAGCCGTCCAGGGATGCTGCCCACAGCCAGGCGCCCAGCCACTCCGAGTCGACCTCTTACGTACAGCCTTACGACACACCGCTTAGCGTACATACGAGGGACTTGGAGAGCGAGTCGGTAGGCTGACGTCTTTGCCGGGGGGCACTTGTGATGGGGACAACCGAAGCACGTTTTTTTTTGTTCCACTACGGCAACCAGCGGCGCCTTCGGCTTTGAACCGTCAGCGAATGTTTTCATGAAGGATTGGAGGGCTGTTTATTTTAAATGACTCTTGATGATGCTCTGGTCGAAAATGTGTTACTCCGCTGTGGGGCGAGGCATGGGCCGGGGAACGTGTGAGAGTAAAGGCCCGGCTCCATAGACACTTCTGCGTACTACACCCCATGCGCGCTTGCGCGCTGAGCGCCGCGCCCCAAGGCGCAAAATAAAAGCGGTACACAGCTCCAAGCCTATGGCGCGAGTATGCGTCCAGTCGAGCGCTGCAGGTAACGCTTGGAAGACCCGCTCTGGAAGACACAGCATAAGAGCGCTCACTGATTGGTCGATGCTAGCGCGCCGGAAATAGCATAAGCGCTGCCGCGAGTTACGTGCGCGCCGAATATCTGGTTTACTCGGATCCGAGCGTCGTGGACGCGCTCGGCGGCGACCGACGCGTCGCGCATGCGCAGACTGCCTCTGGCCGGCGCGCGGGCGCCCAAGCGCGCAAGACGCGCGCCGAAAAGGGCCCGTGGAGTTGGTCCTTAAATTATTCATAAAAAAGAGTAACAGTGGAGTTAAAGCCATCGCATTCGAGTGGTTTCGAGAGGTCCTTTCTTACCATACCCTCTACGAAGATTTTTATTGCGGAAGCAATACTACTTGCACTTTCACGAAAGCCTTTGCCGTGCCGCGGCGGTGACCACCATCGTGCCGTGGTGGTGACCACCATTGACCTTCATTTGACCTTGATTGCATTAGATTAGATTAGATTGGATTAGATTAGATTAGATTAGATTACATTAGAGTAGATTACATTGGATTGGAGTGGATTCAATTGAACTGGATTGGAATGGAATGGATTGGTTTCGATTGGATTGGATAACCGATACATCACCACAAGTCTAACCACAAGCACCACCACCAGCTACACTACCAGCTGTACCATGGCGTAGGTACGGATATTGCTTTCGCAATTACCGGGCTTAACCAAGCTAAGCCACAGCGAATTTTTTTCCCGTCACTTTGAGTAGCTACCGCCAGTGAAATTTCTCCGCTTAGTCCTACTTTAGCGGGAGATGGGATATAGGTGCACGCCAGATGCTTACTTCATCACCTGCCTTTACAAGTATTCTTGACTTTTGCGACGTGGCGTATTTCCCCATGCGCCCCCGGTGGCGTTTTCATACTCTGTGCGCTTGTTTTTTTTTTTTTCTTTTGTAACTCGAAGTTCGTGGCGGAGGCGTTGTTTATCCTTGGGATTGGGAAATTAACGGCCTCCTTCACTTTGGAACGTTCTCCGCCGTACGTGCCTGAGTGAAAGGCCTCCAGCGAATAATCCAGCGGGTGAGAACAGTGCGCTATTAGACGTTAGCTTCAGGCTAAAGGACGCGGTTATCAGCACTGCTGTGCACGAAACATTGCAGCGCGCGCTAGAAGTGGTCTCAATATGGAGTTACACACAGCTTTCTTGAAAAGGGTTTGCGTGCGAGTGCTCTAAGATGCGAAACTATGAGCGAGATCAGGGCTATACGAAAGTGACAGTACAAAGAATGCGCTGAATCATTCGTGGACTTGGACAAAAAAATATCGAACTAAATTCCAGTTTTGGTTTTGTTTGTGCTGAAAACGAAAATTGGGACGGGCAGGCGACGCGTTGTTGTGGGAAATTCGTCATTCCATTTTGCCATTGGATTTCCGTTCGCTTATACGTCACAACGGATGCATGGGTGTCAGCATACAGGACGAGATGGTAGGCCTAGCGAAAGGAAGTGCGGAAGTGCTTTGATACGAATTTTCGCCGTTCTTCGGGGCAACCGTGGCTCCAGTATTTTGCAGGCTTTCACCGAGGCACATTTCATGCACTGCGCTTTTTTTGTTTAAACTATACAATGCTGGTCAGCGGCTCTTTAAGGAGATGAAGGATTGGTGCGCTGTACACCTTCACTCTCCCCTCGTAACTTCACAAACATACTCGCTCTGTGCATACCATTCGAGGGCGGACAATGTCTGGTCTACAACGTGAGTGTCAACAGCTGCATATTATCCTGCCCCAGGTGTTTGTTAAGCTTTGACTTGGGGCTGTACATGCCGATTCATTTTCCCAATTGTGTTGCGGATGTCCTTTTTTTCTGTTCTGCCCGTCATGGGCTAGCTGTTTTTGTTCTGATAAGGAATGTGGCCTAGGTTGCCTGACGCCAACTTCGATCAAGTTTTTCAGTTACCTTTGACCAATTTGTAATCCCTGCATTATGCCTTTTTTTATTAATGTGGTCGATCTCAGTATCATCATTAGACACTGCAAACCACTCTCACAGGCGTAACTTTTAAGCCCAACGCACTGGCGCGGTTTTTTACACCTTTAAAAATGTTACCGCAGCCTGAATTATTACCCTAAGTTTACCACTAACATTATGTTCGGAGCTGTGTGATTGCAAATGCCCTTGATCCATATAAATTAATTTGTTTCTGCCTTTCGTTTGCGACTTTAATAATTTTGTATTTGGAATGTCCGGCCAGTCATCCCTCAGTTTATTAGACTCAGGAGCATAACAGGAAAACCGACAAGTTGTTTGTATTTTTTCGGCTGACGAGTACAGTTTTGCGCTAATTACACGACACAGCACAGCTGGAGGCAACAAGAAAACGTGGCTGTATTACGGTTACTTACCCCCCATCAGCAGAGCCAGCGAATACGTCTTGTGAAGAGACCGTGACATCCAGTGGCGTGGCCAGAAACATTTTTTGGGGGTGTTTACGCTGACATTAGAAAAAATAAAAAGAGAGCCTGCGCCCAAGGAATGTCTTAGACATTTGCATTTTGCGGTAATTTACACTCTTACGTTGGCACATTTAGTTCAGCGTGTGTAAACAGAGACACAACTGTAACTTCAACTCGGTGGCTTGGAACAGGAACCATTTTTGCAAACAAGCCGACACTTTTATTTTCGTTTTTTGCATTTTTGCTACATCCATGCGCTGTAAAATAACATGTGCGAAAAAAGGCTGAAAGAAGGCGGGATACAATGCGCAGAAAATTTCGGTGGGGAATGGGGGGGGGGGGGGGTGTTCTGACACCGAACCCCCCCCCCCCCCCCCCCCGACTACGCTTCTGGTGACCTCCAATCTAAACTTCTGTCCTCTCCTCAAATTCATATTTCAAAGCACTGCAAGAATTCGTTCATAGCTGGCGAAAAAATTCACGCCCGTTTCGAATCTTAACGGCGTCTTTAAAAAGTGCATCGTTTATTGAAGAGAACGGACAATCGAGGCTGTTGGTACGTCCTCTTAGCTGTACCCTGCAGTCATTACCGGTGTTCTGGTTGGTGGCACCCCGTGTCATCAACGCTGCGTTTGTTCCAGCTCCTGGAGGAAGATGACGGCGCTGATGTGGAAGAGGCTGAGGGCTGGTGGTGGTGGTGCACCTGGTACAACATATGGCTGGGCGGCATCGTGTTTTCCATAGTGGTGGTGCTGCCCATCGTCCTCCTCCTGATGGGCCAGAAGGGACACATCTTCCCGCACGAGCAACCCGACAACGAGTCCGAGTCCAGTGACCCCTGGGCCATAGTGACGCCTCGCAAATCACCAGCTCCCATGATCCCTCTGGTAAGAAGCCATGACAACCGTCTTGAGGTTCCCTTTGGTCACCAGGGGATCAACAAACAAGCGCACACTGAAGCAGAAAACAAGGCAGGGCTGAGTTTTGGAACGCTTTGTGTCGTTTCCTCCCTAGACTCCCGACTGCCAGCTCTTCCAGAGCGGCCTTGTTGCAGGGACTATGCTTTACTAATTCGTCTGTAAACCAAAGCTTAGTTTATTTCCCTAAACGGAAATGCCTCAGAAAAATTGGCAGTCACATACGTAGGGAAAGCGAGCGCAACGAAGAGGCAAGCGGTGTGACGTCTTGCCAAACGGCGGCGGCGGCTCCGCGGCGAGGCGTGCGGTGTGACGTCATGCCAGATGGCGCGGCGAGAGCGCGGCTTCCGCCAGCTGCGGTGGTTGCTAGGCAACGCGTCTCAAGGTTCAACGGCTCTGTCTCCTCGGAGCGCCGCCCCAGAGAAATCGCATGTAAAATGTGTCGTCGTGTTCAGTCAGTCGTCGGTGCTCGTCTGTCAGTACAGCGGAGGCTTGAAAGCGTTTAGGTATTAAAGGGCCTCGGGGGTGCGTTTCTGCCGTGACCAAAGGGACATCAACCATTACGACCTACGTCCCCCGGAAAAAGGGCCAATAAGCGGGCGATCAAGTAAAATGAAAACCAAATGAGCTACAGGAACATGCGGTCCCCGATTCTCTTTAGCAGCAGACTTATACAGTGGGTTGCTTGTTCTGTAGCCCTGCGTCTCGGTGGTGTTATATAAGGAAAAGGCGCAGGATCCATGGTAGTATACAGAAGCGCTTTCTTACTGTAGCGGGGCGTTTACTACAAAGCATAAGGCACACATTGTGTAGCCTCCTTGTTGCGGTACCACACTGTGATCTGCTGTATGCTAACAGTATGTGGAACCTTCAGGGCATATCTTGAGGAAACTCTCTAGAAAACGTTGCCCAGTAACTCAGGTTAATCTCAAATACATCAGAGGCGCTCCATTGAAGGAAACATACCGACAAGTACAGCCCATACAACTCCAGTCCAGAACCGAGGGCCTCGGTTATGGCAGCCTTGATGCCATAGGAAGCATAAGAGGGTTCTCACACAGCTTCAACCTTCGCCGTTTGATGACGTTCCACGTCACACCAGCGGGAACTCAGGACGTACTACGTCCGCCGTTTATAGGCGTGGGTGGCGCTGATGAACAGGTTGGATCAGTTGTAAACATATGTACCCCCGATAGTCGAAGATTAGACAGCAGCCGCCAAGCGAAGTTGATAGAGCACCGTACTCAAAATTCTGAGGTCGTCGGTTCGGATAACAACGGTGGCATGTGGTTGCTCTGTCTTCTTCCTTCTAATAACTTACCTTTTAGCCGTGGAATTATTAGTGTTTCAGTTGATTAACGAAACGCATTTAAAAAATGGAATCATTTCCCTTACGCTTTTCTTGTTATTCGGCGACAACTAGCTTTGTTCATCCACCGGCCAATTGGCCTTCCAGTTGCGGAAGTGGAAGATCCCGGCGTAGTCCTGGTTGAAGGACTGCTCGTCGGACACCACGTGATAGAAGAGCTCATCGTTCAGCGTCAGGTTGGCGGCAGAGGCAGCCATCTAACAGTTCCCACACTTCCTTGTACGACGTCAAACCTTGATGCTCCATCCACAAAGAGCATTAGAGAGTGACACACATCCGGAGGTCGTAGCCACATGATTGGGGGAACTTGGGGTCTTTGTTGCCCCAGACTGAGCTGCCCTTACAGGGGAACTCGGGGTCCTCAAAGAGCGTCCCATGGGCCCGGCACTCCTTGCGGAGCTGGTCAAAATCCTGGCTGCATCCACTGCGGTTCTTCAGGCCAGCACCACGCTCACCTGTACCCCGCCGCTACATGTTTTTTCCGCATCAGCACATCGCCCACCATGCAACACGTCGACCGGCCCGCCTGCGCGAGCGAATTCGTCTTCTTCCTCCCACGTCTGGCATGCGGCGGAGCCCACCTTCAGACAACGCCACTGACGCTACGCCAGCGATCGCCGGCGCCCAGAGGCTTATAGAGACGTGGGAGATTCATTTGCCCTGCAGTGGGCGTAGTCAGGCTTATGATGTTGATGAACTCGTACATAGCACTTAGGCCATGAGGAGCGCACCAATAGTACGCAGCGCGGCTTCCTGTGTCAGTTTGGGAAAACGAAACTATTTTTCTTGCAGCGACCAACAAAATTTTCAGGGGAGTTCAACGCAGTAAGGATTGCAACTTAATGCACGAGAGTATCGCAGCTAATCGTCAGAGGCCAGTGTTGTTTGCTTTAAATCTAATATTGGAGGATCGTGCGGCAATTATTACAGCGTTGCTTATGGCACCATAACGTGAATATGCCAGATCAAGTAGGAAGGTGTAGCAGCCTTACGGCTCAGTACAGACATTTGTGCATATATAGGGTGCACTTTTTGCCCGAGAGCTTCTTACTGTGTGCTTATTGTTGGTGCATCAATTTTCGCACTGCAGGAAGACGCTTACAACGAGGACGAGATGGGAATTCCTAAATGCGAATATGTGGGTGTTTCATCTGAAAGTTTAACAATGCCGCCCGAGCCCCCCGCTACCACCTCCAGCACAAATAAGCCCCAGTACAGGCAGGTTATCTGCGTTGTCGATGCCATGTAAGTAAACGACCCTGATTCATCGGCCTTTTTCCTGTTTTGCTGCGCGAATTGTCGCTAGTGTTTTATTTAGTCTGCGGCGTATAACTGCACTCTATTTCTGCTTCGAGGCCATGACATCAGAGGCGGGCTTGCATCAGTGTTAAGTTTTTACTTCTTGGAGTGATGCCTCTAAGCGGCCAGGGGCATTATGGGGCGCAGTTTCCGTTTGTAAGTTGTTCTACACTCTGCCAATTAGCCTGAAGAATGAATAACGGGCAGAGGTGGATGCACGTGGTAGATGCGCGAATCTCGGGTGGCTAATACGGCATGAATGATGGTTGGCTGGGGATATAATGGAAGTTCTCAGGTTATAATTTTTAGAATTTATTATAAAGGCAAAGTCTATTCATCGTTCGGCGAGATTCGAAGGCAAGGGAGGTTAGCTTGAGATATTAGTGACACAATACTAGAGTGGGTACACTAATCTCAATATAAGAAACGCACCGCGCGATTCTGGGCGGATTCCGGGATGAATGATACGAGTGACCATTTATCATACATCAAATGATCATACGATGTAGAAACGCTCTTGTGCAAGACGTGCGATGGTGGGCCAACCTGAACCACCTAGTGCGCTTCGGGAGATACCAAGGGAGTGGCCAAATATGAGGAGAGCAGGTGTTGTGGAGAGGCAGACCTCGCCATCGCCTGTATATTCAGGGAAGTGCACGGGATTTAAAGTCAGGCCACGAGAAAATCCTTGGTAGAGGAATCCTGATAATTTTTTTTTGACCGTCTCGGATTATTTTGTGTGCCCTGACATGCCGCAGAATACTCGAGTCTTTGCATGCCGCCTGGATTTGGTCTCTGTCTTAACGGGATTGCCAACTAACCAGAGGGGTGCACTGGGCTTGCGGAAGCGTTTAAATTCTGTTCAGGCGCAGCCTCCGATCGGCGCTAAGTAGTTGTTAAGGTGAAAACAATCCGAAAGCAGCACAGGAGAAAGCTACCCTGGGATCAGTGCGGAAAATGAACTCGAGGCACACCTGAGGCAGTTTACAGAGTAACGTATTTCGTTCAACTTGATGCCAATGAGTGCATTCGCCTTCAGGACACTTAACTTGTTCGGGCACTTTTGTGGTGTGCTGCGTTAGGTCACACTAAAACCAAACCCCTTGATTCAGAAAGTAGCGACAAACTCCTGTGCGTCCTCAGTTTCCACCTCGCCTCTCTTCACCCGCTTGGTGCGTGTGTCGCACAGAACGTTTTGAAGGCCGCAAGCGCTTGCCGCACATACCCAAGAGCGGGAACGAGTGGGCGCGACGGCTTGTTTTCTCATTTCTCGCTTCTATATCGACAAGAGTTGCTCGCAAGCGATTCGGTGTGTTTGGTGGTATCATAAACGCCGTTTTAAACTTTTGGTATCGGTCCAGAAGTTCCTGAAAAATTAGCAGTGGCTTAGCTCGGCTATGGCAGGATATACGCAGCGAAAGCACGCATGCGACACAGCTGGCAAAGCGAGCGGAGGCGAGCGCAACGACGGTGTGACGTCATAAAAAACGGCGGCGGCTCCGCGGCAAGGCACGTGGTGTGACGTCATGCCAGATGGCGCGGCGAGCGTGCGGCGTCCGCCAGCTGCGGCGGTTGCTAGGCAACGGCTCAAGGTCGGTCTCTGTGCCTCCTCGCAGCACCGCCACAGCGAAATTGCAAGTTCATGGCCAATGTAACTTTTGGTAAAAAAATTTCGGCAGAGGCACTAAGACTACTGCAACGCAAGACCATTCAAGTGGGACCAGTGGGTGGTATTGGTACACACACTTGGTTTATTGGTTTATTGATGTTTAACGTCCCGAACCAACTCAGGCTATGAGGGACGCCGTAGTGAAGGGCTCCGGAAATTTCGACCACCTGTGGTTCTTTAGCGTGCACTGACATCGCACAGTACACGGGCTTCAAGAATTTCGCCTCCATCGAAATTCAGCCGCCGCGGCCTAGATCGAAGCCAAGTCTTTCGGCCCAGCAGCTGAGCGCAGCAGCAACTGAGCCACCGCGGAGGGCTGGTACACACACTGTGGACCACCTAATTGGCATAGGATCTTTGGAGTAGTTTAAAATAGTTCACATTATTAGGATCGTATTACTAGTCGAATAAAGTGTAGCTTATCATAGGAATTCGCACCTACGACCTTTGGTTCCGCAAACCGTGATTTCTTGAAACTTCAAACGTCCATTATGGCCAAACTATGTTGGCTATGTTGAAAAAAGTCAAGAAACTTTATGCATGAAACTTCGGGACGTTAAACCACGCATTCAAAGCCCTCCCTGATGTAACTCCTGAATGAAACGTTCATTGAGAAGTTATTTGCACTGCCGCAAATCTCGGAAAAAAGCGTCTCATTTGTACACAGCATGAGTGCGGGAAAATGAGAATTAACTTTAAGCCTATTCGCCGCTGGTTTACCAGCATGAAATATTCTTAGTTCGCTGACGAACATGATGAGGATTATAGCTCATATTCTCTGAAATGCAGCGGGAAATAAAGATGCCCAGCAGTGAAATCACTCCTGCGTGAGTGGACGACGCGAAGCTGTTTGAGCCTGGTGCGACGCCACTGCCGTCTAAAAAGGAAGCAAAAGCAATTCAAGTGGTTCAACTTTGCTGAACAGAGTTTTAGCATATCCAAAGCAGAGCGCACAGCTCCGGTTGATACACCCCATACCCTGACTTCACAACTGTAAACTGAATCACGTGACACCAGGAAACTACCACGTGGCTTAATTCTCACCGCCCTCTACCGACCACTTAAAAGGTCAAAGATCAAGTGGAGCAGCAGCAAGGTGGACCACACATGATAAGGCAGATGTGCGACCACTACTTATCTCAAGGTCGTTTCAAGGTCATTCGGAGCCTTACGGCGACATGTGTGCCGTTTATCAAACTTCAAAGTCACAGTTAAAGGCCACAAGTGGTTCACTAAGTAGAACACACACTGTTATTTGTTCTTACCAACACTCTTATCACAAGGTCGTTTCACGGTCACTCGGAGGCTCACGACGAAATGCGTCGCAGCTATAGTAGTGTGGCTTTCGCTACAAAAAATCCTGCAGTTGCCATCAATCTCTCGATTGGGGATTCTGATAACCCGCCTGAACTAGTAACATTCTAATCAAGTAACATTGGGAAGGGGCTTTAATGAGCACCCTAAACAAAGATAGTCCAGTGCGTGTCCCCTTGTTCACGGCGTTATATATATTGTCACGTAGTGGTGACTGCAGTCAGACGAACAGGAAAACAACGAGGATGTCTTCGAAACGGAACTCTTTATTTGGGCTGACTTGCTCCCGCAAAGAACTGAATCACTCGGCCGCGGCGTAGCAACAAGCGTGCTCGGCGGTCGACGAACAGAATGCCCGCCACTGTCAGCCGTGCTCTCTTTAAAGCTGATAGCGAACATTCGAGATAAAGTTTGGAAAGTTGCTAGAATATTCTGCTGGAAAATAGAACCGGCTCCGCCTGCATGCGATGAATCGAGATAAATCTAGGCGCGTCCTGCGTCACAAACGAACCGATAAATCGACGTGACGGAATCCTTGGAGCATGTACAAATAAACAGAACAAACAAACACTACAAAGTTTCGCGGCATTACTCCCCTCTCAAAGAAGCATCGACTCGATGCTTTAGAGCATAATGCGGTTATAAACAATCAAAAACGGATTGTGCAAAAATAAACACCGAAAGTGGAAACACTGCGTCCTTTAGCGTGCATGATATTGCTTTAGGCGTACGGAATGGACTGCTTCTGGTCGTAACGCGGCGTCGCTGGGATGCACTCATTTGATCAGAGACGACTTCATAGTCTAATTCACCTAGCCGACGAAGAACCTTGTACGGGCCGAAATAGTGGCGCAAAAGCTTCTCACTCAATCCTCGGCGGCAAATGGGCGTCCAAACCCACACTCGGTCTCCTGGCTTGCATTCCGCGTTGCGTCTTCGTGAGTTATAGCGTCTGGCGTCGGTCCGCTGCTGGTCTTTCGGGCTTCTTCTGCGCCTTGAAGGTAGGCGGTGACGTCGACGTTATCATCCTCGGTAACGTCCGCTAGCATGGCGTCCAGCGTGGTCGTGGCCTCTCTGCCATGGACGAGCCTAAAAGGCGTCATCTGCGTGGTCTCCTGCACTGCGGTGTTGTAGGCGAAGACTACGTAAGGTAAGATGACGTCCCAGGTCTTATGTTCGGCATCGACATACAGGGCGAGCATATCGGCGAAGGTTTTGTTGAGGCGCTCGGTCAGTCCGTTGGTCTGCGGGTGGTATGCAGTTGTTCTCCGGTGGCTCGTTTGGCTGTAATGGAGGATGGCTTGCGTCAGTTCCGCCGTGAACGTTGTTCCTCTGTCAGTGATGAGCACATCGGGGGCGCCGTGTCGCAGAAGAATGTTCTCCACGAAACATTTGGCGACTTCTGCTGCTGTTCCGTTCGGTAGGGCTTTTGCCTCGGTGTAGCGGGTCAGGTAGTCGGTCGCTATAATGATCCACTGATTTCCAGACGTTCATTTCGGGAAAGGGCCAAGCAAGTCCATGCCGATCTGCTGAACGGGCCTTGAGGGGGGTTCAATGGGGTTCAGAAATCCTGCTGGTCGGGTTGGAGGGGTCTTTCGTCGCTCACATTCTCGGCAGGTTCTCACATAATGTGCGACATCGGCAGACAGTCTGGGCCAGTAATACTTGTCTTGAATACGGCGGATGGTGCTAGAAAACTCGAGATGTCCAGCTGTCGGCTCGTCGTGTGAGGCCTGAAGAACTTCTCCGCGCAGACTAACAGGCACAACAAGGAGGTAGGCTGTTTCGTTCGCTGCGAAGTTCTTCTTCACGAGGACATCGTTCTGTAAACAGACCGAAGGCAATCCTCGCTTGAACGAGGCGGGGGGTGAACAAACCTTGCCTTCTAAGTATTCGATGAGCATTTTATGTCGGGGTCCGAGCGTTGCTGTTGTGCAAAAGAGCTGGAGCGGAGGGGTCCCAGGAAGGCGTCCTCATCGTCATCCCGCGGCGGTACATCTACAGGGGCTCGTGACAGCCAGTCGGCGTCAGAGTGCTTGCGTCCCGACTTGTAAACGACGGTTACATCAAATTCCTGGAGCCGCAGCCATCGAGCGAGGCGGCCGGAGGGGTCCTTCAAACTGGCGAGCGAGCACAGTGCGTGGTGATCGCTGACCACCTTGAACGGTCGTCGGTACAGGTAGGGGCGGAATTTCTAAGTAGCCCAGATGATGGCAAGGCACTCCTTCTGAGTTGTTCAATAATTAGCTTCGACTTTGGACAGGGAACGGCTAGCGTACGCGATGACCTTCTCCACTCCGTCAATTTTCCGAACGAGGACAGCGCCTAGGCCCCCACTACTTGCGTTGGTATGAGTTTGTCTCGGCGTTTTCATCGAAGTGCGCGAGGATCGGTGGGGACTGTAAACGACGCTGAAGTTCCTTGAAGGCTTCCATTTGCGGCGCTTGCCATTTAAATGGCACGTTTGCCTTTGTAAGGTGTTTCAGTGGCTCGGCGCTGCGCGAAAAGTCTTCACAAATCGTCGGTAGTACACGCAGAGTCCGAGGAATCTGCGCACAGCTTTCTTATCGGCCGCTGGTGGAAACATTGCGATAACAGCGGTTTTGTGCGGGTCTGGCCGTACTCCCTCCTTGCTAACGATGTGGCCTAAAAACAGCTGCTCTTCATAGGCAAAGTGGCACTTCCCTGCTTTCAAAGCTAGGCCGGACGATTTGATTACGTCTAGTACTCTTCGAAGCCTTTTTAGGTGTTTCTCAAAGTTCGAGGCGAAGGCAACGACGTCATCTACATATACCAGACAAATCTGCCACTTCAGGCCTGCCACCACTGTATCCATTACTGGCTAAAATGTGGCTGGTGCAGAACAGAGACCAAATGGCATCACCTTGAACTCGAAGAGGACATCTGGAGTGATGAATGCGATCTTCTCGCGTTCTCTTTCATCGACCTCAATTTGCCAGTAGCCGCTCTTGAGGACCATCGATGAGAAATATCTGGCGTTGCAGAGTCGGTCCAGTGTGTCGTCGATGCAAAAGAGGCGGCAGACGTCCTTCTTTGTGATGTTGTTCAAGCGCCGGTAATCAACGCAGAATCGAAGTGCTCCGTCTTTCTTTCTCACTAGAACAACAGGTGCGGCCCAGGGGCTCTTTGAAGGCTGAATAACGTAGTCGCGCAGCATTTCTTCCACTTGGTCCCGGATGGCTTGTCGTTCTCGCGGCGACACTGGGTAGGGGCTCTGGTGGAGAGGTTGGGCGTGCTGGTAGGTTATAATGCGATGTTTGGCAATCGGCGTTTGTAGGACCTCCGGTGATGACGAGAAGCACTCGTCTTGACTGTTCCGGGGCAAGGCTGGGTTTATGTCAAAAGTGGGCGAGTTCTCTTGGTCAGACGAATCTTGTACGCATGGGTCGGAGAGCGCGAAAAAGTCTCGTACGTCGGATATTTCATCGAGGAATGCAATCGTCGTTTCTCTCTTAACGTGCCGGTATACTTCGCTGAAGTTAGTCAGCAGTACTTCGGCTTGTCCTTTGCGGAAATGTTCGATGCCTCGCGATGCTGATTCCTCGGTCGAGAAGCAACTGCATGTTCCCCTCGATAATATCTTCAGTGTTATTCGCTTCCGTGGCGCCTACGGTGATGACGATTGAGCGGGGTGGGACACTCACTTGTTCCTCCAGGACACCAAGCGCAACGTGATGTTCCGGGGTTCTCATCGATGTGATGGCCTCGTCCGTGAAAAGTGTGATGTGAGCATCAGGGTGATCGCCTGATCCTCATTAAGGAAATCCGTGGCCAAGATCACTTCGCGGCAACATTGCGGTATCACTCCGAAGGTCGCGGGATAGGTATGTCCCTTGAGAGTCGCTCGCGCTGTACACCGTCCTGTTGGCGTATTGAGGTGGCCCCCTGCGGTGCGAATTTGTGGGCCGTCCCATGCGGTCGTTACTTTTCTCAGCTGCGCACCGAATGGTCCGCTCATCACGAATAATCGGCTCCTGTGTCGACTAGAGCGGTGACTTTCCGGCCGTCGATAACCACTCCTAAGCCGGATGTCCTGGCTCTGGCGGTGCACGTTGTCTACGGCGTCGGGTCACGGCTTCGTCGGATATGTGAATTGTGGGTGGGGCGTATGGTTGAAGCTTTTCCTGACGACGGCGTCGTTATGAAGGTGGTTCGCGTCGTGGTCGAGGTTGTCATTGTATGCGGCGTCCGGGTGCGACGTCTTCAAACGGCATGGTCGCTGGAGGATCTTCGTCGTTTCCTCGGCAAGCAACCAGACCACCACAGGTTGCTTTGTTTAGTTTCCCCTACGTGGGCTAAGGGACTTTCCTCGGACAGCCGCGGCGTAGCTGCGGCCCTGTGATGCAGAACTTACAGTGGACGGCGACGGCAAGCGGGAAAATTGCCTTGACGACGCGTACTTTCCTCTGTGCAGGTAGTTGTCGATTTTCCGTGGTCGCTGGCCGGTGAATGGCCGTGGGGCGTCGATAGCGAAACCTCGCAGGCCGATGCGTCTGTACGGGCAGTGGCGAAGTATATGACCTTCTTCGCCGCATTGGAAGCACAACGGGCGGTTGTTGGAAGTTCTCCAGGCGTCGCACTTCCTGGGGCTTGAGCGTCGTTCGTAGGCTGGGCGTGTAGGGGCAGGAAGATGGCGTTCGGGAGCAGCTGGTTCGCGTCGAAGAGGCGGACCTCGGCTCTCGAGTTGGGGCTGAGGAGTGCGTAGTGCAGCGGCGTAGGTTAAGGCTGGAGCTTCAGCTGGAGGCGAAGATGCCGGGGTGCGAAGCGCATGGCGCACTTCGCGTACGATTTCCTCAAGGGTCGCTACTTGAGGCTGGTTGGAAGACGGTAGCAGGCGACGCAGCTCTTCCCGTACAATTTCTCGGATAACATCCTGCAGGTTGCCGCCGAAAGCTGTGCCATCCGAGAGGGCAGTCGAGGTCACTTCGGACTGTCTAGGAAAATGACGCGCTCGTGCTTCCAAGGTTCTCTCAATGGCGGCTGCTTCACCTGTGAATTCCGCGACCGTTTTCGGTGGGTTGCGGGTCGGACCGCAGAAAAGTGCCTCTTTAGCACCACGCATCAACATCTCCACCTTCAGCTCCTCCGCCATGTGAAGATCGACTCGTCGAAAAAGGCGCTTCATATCTTTCACGTATGCGGTCACTGACTCGTTCGGGTGTTGGATGCGTGACTGTAGAAGCAACTGAGCTCTTTCTTTCCTGATGATGCTCGTGAAGGCCTTCAGGAACTCCCGTTTGAATAATTCCCACGTCGCTAGAGAATCTTCGTTATTCTCGAACCAAATTCTCGCTGGTCCTTCGAAGGCTAAGAAAACAAGGCTCATTTTAGTCTGGTCGTCCCAGCTGTGTAACACGGCGACACGTTCAAACTGTTCAAGCCATTCCTCTGGATCCTCGCCCGGTGAAGCGTTGAACGCGGACGGCAGTCGGGGATGGTGTAAAATAATGGGGGCTGATGTCTCCATGGCTGAAGTCGAAATTGAGTGGTCCTTCTTCGCTCGCGTGCGGTCCGGTAGCAGTCCGAATTCAGGTGGACACCTCTGGAGACGAGGGCTGCTTCGCCCTTCGCCTTCGGTTAGGACGGGTTGTGCGGCTTTCGCGTGATCTTCTTCGAGACGGCTCAGGCTGCTCTGATGCGTGGTGCTAAAGAGGCACTTTTCGGCGGTCTGACCCGCAACCCACCGAAGACGGTCGCGGAATTCACCAGTGAAGCAGCCGTCATAGAGAGAAGCTTGGAAGCACGAGCGCGTCATTTTGCTCTACAGCCCCAAGTGACCTCGAATGCCCTCTCGGATGGCACAGCATTCGGAGGCAATCTGCGGGATGTTATCCCAGAAATTGTACGGGAAGAGCTGCATCGCCTGCTACCATCTTCGAACCAGCCTCAAGTAGTGACCCTTGAGGAAATCGTACGCGAAGAAGTGCACCATGCGCTTGGCACCACGTCATCTTCGCCTCCAGCTGAAGCTCCAGCCTTAACCTACGCCGCTGCACTACGCAGTCCTCAGCCCCAACTCGAGAGGCGAGGTCCGCCTCTTCGACGTGAACCAGCTGTTCCCGAACGCAGTCCCCCTGCCCCCGCCCGCCCAGCCTACGAACGACGCCCAAGCCCCAGGAAGTGCGACGCCTGGAGGACTTCCAACAACCGCCCGTTGTGCTTCCGTTGCGGCGAAGCTGGTCATATACTTCGCCACTGCCCGTACAGACGCATCGGCCTGCGAGGTTTCGCCATCGACGCCCCACGGCCATTCCCCGGCCAGCGACCACGGGAAATCGAAGACTACCTGCACAGAGGGGAGTACGCGTCGTGAAGCAGTCTTTCCCGCTTGCTGTCGCCGTCCACTGTACGTTTTGCATCGCCGGGCCGCAGCTACACCGCGGCTGTCCGAGGAAGGGCTCCTAGCCCACGTAGGGGAAACTAATCAAAGCAACCTGCGGAGGACAGGTTGCTTGCCGAGGAACCGACGAAGATCCTACAGCGACCATGCCTTATGAAGACGGCGCACCCACTACGCGGACGCCCGATGCAACTACAACCTTGACCACGACGCGAACCGCCTTCAAAACGACGTCGCCGTCAGGAAAAGCTTCAACCATACGCCCCACCCACAATTCACATATCCGGCGAAGCCGTGACCCGACGCCGAAGACGACGCGCAACGCCAGAGCCAGGACATGCGACTTAGAAGTGGTTATCGACGGCCGGAAAGTCACCGCTCTAGTGGACACGGGAACCGTATTCGGTGATGAATGGATCATTCGCTGCGCAGCTGAGGAAAGTAACGACCGCTTGGGACGGCCGACAAATTCGCACCGCAGGAGGCCACCTCATTACGTCATCAGGACGATGCACAGCGCGAGTGACTCTCAAGGGACATACCTATCCCGCGACCTTCGTAGTGCTACGGCAATGTTCCGGCGAAGTGATCTTGGGCATGGATTTCTTTAATGAGCATCAGGCGATCATCGACCTGCGATCCAAGATGATCACTTTCCACGGACGAGGCCACCCCAACGATGAGAACTCCAGAACGTCACGTGGCGCTTAGTGTCCTGGAGGAACAAATGAGTGTCCCACCCCGCTCAAGCGTCGTCATAACCGTAGGCGCCACGGAAGCGAATAACACTGAAGCCGTTATCGAGGGGAACATGCAGTTGCTTCTCGACCGAGGAATCGGCATCGCAAGGGGCATCGCACATTTCCGCAGAGGACAAGCCTCGGGCACGTTAACAGGAACGACGATTGCATTCCTCGACGAAATATCCGACGTACGAGACTTCTTCCCGCTCTCCCAGCCTTGCCCCGGAACAGACAAGATCGGATCCGCAATCTCCTTTGAAGCTACAGCGAGTGCTTCTCGTCATCGCCGAAGATCCGACAAACGCCGATTGCCAAGCATCGCATGATAACCAACCAGCACGCCCGACCTTTCCGCCAGAGCCCCTACCGAGTGTCGCAGCGAGAACGACCAGCCATCCGAGACCGAGTGCAAGAAATCCTGCGCGACGACGTTATTCAGCCTTCAAAGAGCCCCTGGGCGGCACCTGTTGTTATAGGGAGAAAGAAAGACGGAGCACTTCGATTCTGCGTTGATTACCGGCGCTTGAACAACATCACATAAAAGGAAGTCTGCCCCCTCCCTCGCATCGACGACACACTGGACCGGCTCTGCAACGCCAGATATTTCTCATCGATGGACCTCAAGAGCGGCTACTGGCAAATCAAGGTCGATGAACGAGATCGCGAGAAGACCGCATTCATCACTCCAGATGTCCTCTTCGAGTTCAAGGTGATGCAATTTCGGCCTCTGTTCCGCGCCAGCCAGATTTCAGCGAGTAATGGACACAGTGCTGGCTGGCCTGAAGTGGCAGATTTGTCTGGTATATTTAGATGACGTCGTTGTCTTAGCCTCGAACTTTGAGGGACACCTAAAAAGGCTTCGAACAGTACTAGACGCAATCAAATCGTCCGGCCTAGCTTTTAAAGCAGGGAAGTGCCACTTTGCCTATGATGAGCAGCTGTTTTTAGGCCACATCGTTAGCAAGGAGGGAGTACGGCGACACCCGCAGAAAACAGCTGCTGTCGCAATGTTTCCGCCACCGGCTGATAAGAAAGCTTTGCGCAGATTCCTCGGACGATTTCTTAAGAACTTTTCGTGCACCGCCGAGCCACTGACCCACCCGACAAAGAAGACGTGCCATTTAAACGGGAAGCGCCGCAAGTGGCAGCCTTCAAGGAACTTCAGCGTCGTTTACAGTCCCTACTGATCTTCGCGCGATTCGATGAAAACGCCGAGACTGAAATTCATACCGACGCAAGTAGTGTGGGCCTAGGCGCTGTCCTCGTTCCGAAAATTGACGGAGTGGAGAAGGTCATCGCGTACTCTAGCCATTCCCTTTCCAAAGCCGAAGCTAATTATTCGACAACTGAGAAGGAGTGCCTTGCCATTATCTAGGCTACTTAGAAATTCCGCCCCTACCTGTACTGACGACCGTTCACGGTGGTCAGCGATCACCACGCACTGTGCAGGCTCGCCGGTTTGAAGGACCCCTCCGGCCGCCTCGCTCGATGGAGCCTGCTGCTCCAGGGGTTTGATGTAACCGTCGTTTACAGGTCCGGACGCAAGCACATTGACGCCAACTACCTGTCACTAGCCCGTGTAGATGACCCGCCGCCGGACGACGATGAGGACACATTCGTGGGACCCATCAGCTCCAGCTCTCTTGCACTACAGCAACGCTCGGACCCCGACATAAAATGCCTCATCGAATGCTTGGAAGGCAAGGTTTGTTCATCTCCCGCCTCGTTCAAGCGAGGATTGCCTTCGTTCTGTTTTCAGAACGATGTCCTCGCGAAGAAGGACTTTGCAGCGAACAAGACAGCCTACCTCCTTGTTGTGCCTGTAAGTCTGCGCGGAGAAGTTCTTCAGGCCTCACACGACGAGCCGACAGCTGGACATCTCGGGTTTTGTTGCACCCTCCGCCGCATTCAAGACAAGTATTACTCGCCCAGACTGTCTGCCTTTGTCTCACATTATGTGAGAAACTGCCGAGAATGTCAGCGACGAAAGACCCCTCCAACCCGACCAGCAGGATTTCTGAGCCCCATTGAACCCCCCTCAAGGCCCTTTCAGCAGATCGGCATGGACTTGCTTGGCCCTTATGAACATCTGGAAATAAGTGGATCATTATAGCGACACACTACCTGACCCGCTACGCCGAGGCAAACGCACTGCGACGCCCCCGATGTGCTCATCATTTACAGAGGAACAGCATTCACACGGGAACTGACGCAAGGCATACTCCATAACAGCCAAACCAGCCACCGGAGAACAACGGCATACCACCCGCAGACCAACGGACTGACCGGGCGCCTCAACAAATCCATCGCCGATATGATCGCCATGTATGTCGATGCCGAACACAAGACCTGGGACGTCATCTTGCCTTACGTAGTCTTCGCCTACAACACCGCTGTGAAGGAGACCACCCAGATATCTAGAACAGAAAACTGGGCAAGTTGGAACGGATTCATCTTAATACAGCGCGATACACAGGACG
Organism: Amblyomma mixtum; assembly: GCF_055824585.1. Classification (NCBI taxonomy): domain Eukaryota; kingdom Metazoa; phylum Arthropoda; class Arachnida; order Ixodida; family Ixodidae; genus Amblyomma; species Amblyomma mixtum. The sequence continues at coordinate 66,287,566 of NC_143012.1, read as the reverse complement.
AGAGAAAGAAACAAGAGACGACACGAGCGCAATCTAACAACTGAGTTTTATTTCTAGAAGGGTTACTTATATACGCACCAAACACAACGATAAGACACAAACACATCGCGATAGCCCTCACAAACCCGTACGCGCATGTAGCGGACTGCAAAAACCGCCTCATCCCAACAAAGCCATTCAGCATCTTAGCACATGACAAGACCCTGCAATCATCCTGTCGCCACACATTCCCCCAGAGCTCGAATCTCTTTATCTACCAGATTAATGGAAGGCGAGGCGACACATGTTCCAGTCTCCTGGCTTATCATAAACGCCTCAACTAACTCCCTGCAGGTCCTATCTGGGTGACAGAACAAGATGTTAGTCCTGTCCAAATGGGGGAAGCACTCTTTACATTTTCGGCAGTGCAAAGCCAGGTTCGAGGACTCTGCCCCTTTTACTGATCTGCGGTGCTCAAACAGCCGCTCATTAATACAGCGGCCTGTCTGGCCGATGTACGTCTTGCCGCAGGAAAGCGGTATCGAATAAACGACTCCAGTGTTGCATACGACCAGTGGTTTCTTGTGGGAAACTGTGCATTCATTCCTTGCTTGGTCGTCCCGGCACTCGATCTTCCTGGTTTTTACAGCGAAGGATAAGATGAGCAGAGTGTGCAGCGCGGTAAGGAGGAAGATCGAGTGCCGGGACGACCAAGCAAGGAATGAATGCACAGTTTCCCACAAGAAACCACTGGTCGTATGCAACACTGGAGTCGTTTATTCGATACCGCTTTCCTGCGGCAAGACGTACATCGGCCAGACAGGCCGCTGTATTAATGAGCGGCTGTTTGAGCACCGCAGATCAGTAAAAGGGGCAGTGTCCTCGAACCTGGCTTTGCACTGCCGAAAATGTAAAGAGTGCTTCCCCCATTTGGACAGGACTAACATCTTGTTCTGTCACCCAGATAGGACCTGCAGGGAGTTAGTTGAGGCGTTTATGATAAGCCAGGAGACTGGAACATGTGTCGCCTCGCCTTCCATTAATCTGGTAGATAAAGAGATTCGAGCTCTGGGGGAATGTGTGGCGACAGGATGATTGCAGGGTCTTGTCATGTGCTAAGATGCTGAATGGCTTTGTTGGGATGAGGCGGTTTTTGCAGTCCGCTACATGCGCGTACGGGTTTGTGAGGGCTATCGCGATGTGTTTGTGTCTTATCGTTGTGTTTGGTGCGTATATAAGTAACCCTTCTAGAAATAAAACTCAGTTGTTAGATTGCGCTCGTGTCGTCTCTTGTTTCTTTCTCTCGTCCTGTGTATCGCGCTGTATTAAGATGCACCCAGATATGATGCCTTTTAGGATCGTCCATGGTAGAGAGGCCACAAGCACGCTGGACGCCATGCTGCGGAACGTTACCGAAGAAGATAGCGTCGACATCGCCGCCTACCTACAACGCGCAGAAGCCCGAAGACTTGCCCGGTGAAGGATCAAAGACCAGTAGCGGACCGACGCCACACGCTAGAACCTACGAAGACGCAACGCCGATTACAAGCCAGGAGACCGAGTGTGGGTTTGGAGGCCCATTCGCCGCTGAGGATTGAGTGAAAAGCTTTTGCGCCGCTATTTCGGCCCTTACAAGGTTTTTCGTCGGCTAGGTGAATTGGACTCTGAAGTCGTTCCTGACCGAATGACTGCATCCCAGCGACGCCGCGTACGACCAGAAGTAGTCCACTTCGTACGCCTAAAACCCTATCATGGACGCTAAAGGACTCCGTGTTTCCACAGTCGGTGTTTATTTTTGCACAATCTGTTTTTGATTGTTTATAGCCGCATTATGGTCTAAAGCATCGAGTCGATGCTTCTTTGAGAGGGGAGTAATGCCGCGAAACTTTGTAGTGTTTGTTTGTTGTGTTTATTTGTTCATGCTTCAAGGCTGCCGTCACATCGCTTTGTCGGTTCGTTTGTGACGCAGGACACGCCTAGATTTATCTCGATTAACTGCATCTAGGTGGAGCCGATTCTACTTTGTGCCAGAATGTTCTAGTAACTTCCGAAGCTTTAACTCGAATATTCGCTATCAGCTTTAAAAAGAGCACGGCTGACAGCGGCGGGCATTCTGTTCGACGACCGCCGAGCACGCTCGTTGCTACGCCGCCGCCGAGTGATTCAGTTCTTTGCGGGCCCAGGTCAGCCCAAAAAAGAGTTCCGTTTCGAAAACATCCTCGTTGTTTTCCTGTTCGCCGGACTGCAGTCAGCACTACGTGACAATATATATATGTATATGGGAAAAACGTCGATCAAGGTATGAAACGATTGAAACAATTTATTGTCGTTTCGACCTTGGAACGGTCTTCGTCAGAATGGCACATCTGAATTGACATTCTGACGAAGGCCGTTCCACGGTCGAAACGTCAAGAAATTGTTTCAAGCGTTTCAAACGCTGGTCTACGTTCTTACTACCACATACCGTGCCAAGATTTTCCCTTTTTTGCTGGATATATATATATTTATATATATGGGTTTAACTTCCCAAAGCGATTCAGGCGATGAGGGATGCCGTAGTTAAGAGCTGCGGAAATTTAGACCAAATGGGATTCATTAATGTGCGCCGCGGTGGCTCTGGCTGTGGCGCTCGGCTGCTGACCCGAAATACGTGGGTTCCATCTTAGCCTCGGCGGTCGATATATATAATATATTGTAATGTTTCACGCCAGCGCAGACCCAGTGCAGGCAACCGCTGAAGAGGACAAAGCCGATGGTGACCAGTGCGCGAGCCCTGGTTTTGGTGAACCGCCTTTCTGAGCTGACTGGACGTCGCGCCGAAGCTGCTGTGATCGCTGCCTTGCCGCTATCTTCATAAACACCGAGCCCCCTTACAATATATATATATATATATATATATATATATATATATATATATATATATATAGGTGAACCTTAAAATGCGGTTACATGCATATATATATATATATATATATATATATAAGATGCGAAATTGAGAAACGCTTCGTTTATTGGGAGTCGACGTTCCAGACAGAGCCTGTCCTTTAAAAAGGACAGGCTCTGTCCGAAACGTCGGCTCCCAATAAACGAAGCGTTTCTCAATTTCGCATCTTATTTTAAACTAGCAACCAAGTACGTTTACCTTATTGTGCTATATATATATATATATATAGCGAAGTATACGGTTCGTTAAAGGAAACATATTTATTCAACTCGACGTTTCGATCGGAAGACCGATCTTCTTCAGGAGTGATTTTATACCCATGTCACACGGGCATTTGGAAAGCCCTCGAATCGATAGTCTATTGACTCGAAGGCGATCGAGCGCTGCTACACGGCCAGTTTGAATGGCCATCGAGTCAATAGTCTATCGAGTCGACGGAGCAGCCCGGAACTGTATCGAGATTTCGAGGGCCTTCGAGCGTTGCCCAAGGTTGCTAGCATTGCTTCGAACAACAACAAACATGGCGGCGCCCTTCAAAGCTGGATCCCTCGCTTCGGACTGAATTGCCCGTGTGACAGGGGTATAAAATAACTCCTGAAGAAGATCGGTCTTCCGATCGAAAAGTCGAGTTGAATAAATATGTTTCCTTTAACGAAACGTATACTTCGCTATATATATATATATATATATATATATATATATATATATATATATATATATATATATATATATATATATATATATATATATATATATATATATAGGTGAACCTTGAAATACGGTTACATGCAAGCATAAATTCGTGTTCAACAGTAACTTCCGCTCAGGAGTGGCTGGGATCTGTGGGCTCTCTATAACAGGCTTTTTCACTTGCTCCGGCAGGTACACCTTCAATCGAGACGCCAGCAACGGCTTCCACTACAGCCTTAAGGCCATCCCCAATCGCTACTGCACAGCAATGGTCTTCTACTCGGTGGCCATCTTGACAGGACACCGGGCTGAGTACAAGTTTGAGAGCAAGCGAGCCCAAGAAGCCCTCGAGATGCTCGTGTCTGCTGCCAAAAGCCGTCACCGCAATCAGAGCATTCCCGTCTACCTGACCGTCGGCGGGTCGCGGAGTGACAGTCACGGAATCATTAACGAATTAGATTGGTTCTACCGGGATACAAACCAGGATCTATTCCTAAAGAATGTTCCTGGAATTGAAAAATTTGAGGCAAGTGACATTCCGTTTTACAGTGCGCACTCCTCGACGGCTAGTTAAATCAGCGCCTACTTTGCAGCATTATTTTGCAGTCCAGTTATGAAGGCGCATGTGACCCTTGCTGATCTCTCCGTCGGGTCGATTTGGTTTGGTTTATTTTGGTTTAACATCCCAAAGCGACTAAGGCTATGGGGACGCCGTAGTGAAGGGCTTTGAAAATTTCGACCACCTGGAGTTCTTTAACGAGCGCTGATATCGCAGAGTACACGGGCCTCTAGAATTTCACCTCCATTGGAATTCGGCCGCCGTGGCTATGATCGAACCCGCGTCTTTCGGGCCAGCGGCCGAGCGCCGTAACCGCTGAACCACCGCGGTGGGATTCTCCGTCGGGTCGAGTTACCCGACGGACTCACCCACTGAACATGTTTCCTTTCATCCCGTCCGTAGATTGTTTTATGTTTTCTATTTTTCCACACACACTGCCGAATTGTGGAGTAACTTAGGTGGTCTCTGCGTTCATTGCCAACTAATCAATTTGAGCTAAAACTGCCTAACCATTTTACTTGACGTTATTCTGCCTAATCATGTTACTTGACATTGTTGTATTATGCTTTGTAATGCACCCCTGCTAAGTCCCTAACAAGACAGCAGTATTTGTAAATAAATAAATATATCTACCTTCACAATGCTCAAACCACTTGTCGATCAGCAAATGGCTGCTACGAAAGTTCTTGTTAGTCTGGCCTGACAGCTCTAATATTAGACTAAAGAGTGACAGCAGTGGAGGGTGCTAAGAATCTCTGGCTCCGGACAGGCCGCCATTGGAAACTAAACCTGGCAACGTTTAACACTAGAACCTTATCCAGCGAGGCTAGCCTAGCAGTGCTGTTCGTGTAGCAGTGCTAGAAGTAGGTGGAGGGTTGGTTCGGCAGGATACCGGCAAGCTATCTCAGGAGACGAAAAATGTGATTAAGAAACTCAAAACATGAAACCACCTAACACTACGGCGGCAGAGCTATCTAAGTTAACAAATAAGTGCAAGCTAGTCGACTTAAAGGGATACTGAAGCAAAATCTGAAAATTGAACAAAAAGGCTGAATATAGATTCTCGGAATGTGATTACACCGAAATCTAGTCGTCACTGCGGATATTTTTCACCGGATGGTTTTATTTTCGATGTTTTATGAGTGCGCGCCAAGCCCTCCCGGTCGGCGCGAGGTGGAAAGCGTGACGTCACGACACCCTCCCGCGGCGACAAATATGGCGGCGCCCTTCGATGCATGAAACCTCGCTTCGGACTGGTTTCGTCGTTATTACTGGCTTCTTCAGCGCGTTCACAGGCCATAAATCGGCCACGTGTCTTTCGGTTCATCTCCTGTTGCACATAAGAAAACTTACGAGTAATAAATTTGCTTTATTTTTTATTTAGAGTGACGATTCTGCTCCCTTTAGGCTAAGAGGGGTGTCGGTTTGTTGACAACAATGCTTCCCCTCCTAACCACCAGATGGCGCCACTAATCTGAACATCGTCGCGCTTCTATTTTAAAAGCGAGAATGCTAGAAATGGCACAAGGTCCGGAAAAAGTAGCTGCATTTAGCGGACGTAAGCGTGCATACGGTTATGGTATGTAGACAGCATCGATTAACATTTTGACATATCTGTGTACGCCGTGAGCAGACGACAGACATGGAAAAGCCGCGAGTAGCGATGGCAATCGTGCTTCTGCGGGAACGGTGGGCGCGCGGGTGTTATGACGTCTAGTTGCAGCTTCCACAGGCGGCCACCAGGTGCAACGATACGCCAATAAATCGCGAAAAAAAGCGTGTTATCCGCCTTTTTCGCTAAAATGCTTGTCATATTTATCAATTTTAGCAGTCAAGCTCTTGTTTACATGCAAAAGACCAGCTCCAAAAGTTTGGTTCAGTATCCCTTTAAGGAAGTTTAACAAGGAGAAAATTGAGCATGTTCTAAAAACGGAAGCAGCCTAAAAGCAATGAAGAAAACTAGGCACAGTTCAAAACCAGATGTATGCGCTAAGAAACAGAGGGAAACGACATTAGCAATATGATCAATGTAGTTAAAGTAGCCGAAGAGTTCTACACAAATCTTTACAGTAGCCAAAGTAAGTAATCGGAACATTACTGAGAGAGTAATGGGACAGCAATGGAATATCCCGCCAGTAACGAAAGAGGAAGAAAGCCTCAGGAACAATGTAAAGGGAGAGAACAGCTGGTGAGGATCAGGTAACTGCAGATAAGGACGGAGGGCAGATTGTGCTGGAAAAACTAGCCACCCTGTATACGGAATGCCTTATGACCTCGAGCGTGCCAGAAGCTTGGAAGAACGCTAACATTATCTTAATTCATAAGTTGACGTCAAGGACCTCAAAAGTTAGGCGGATAAGGTTACTGTCCGTTGCCTTCAAGATATTAAGGCGAAAGCCTTTAAAGCCTCATCGTTGTCGACAGACGGTTGCCAGCAGAGGTGCCACCCTTCAGGAATCGTGCCAAGTGTGGCCTCTCCTCCGTGCAGCGGCGCAACCTCCTCCCCTCCTTAGCAACCGGCGCGCCGTTGGGGGGGCGCAGCTGTGCATAGCAACCGTGACGTCGCACAGTAGCGGTAGAACGAGCGCGCGCGCATCGGCGGTGGGCGCTGCACCGCCGCTCCTTCGCCAGACGTCTCGTTGCAGTCGAGTAAGTGAGACCCATGCCTCCGAAGCGGCCCAGTGATTCCGCGACAAGTGGTTCGGGGAAGCGGCACTGGGTTGACCACAAGGCTTTCGCCAAGCACACTTAAGAATTTCCAAAGTGTCTTCGGAAATTTTTTGCTAAGGTAATCGCAAATAGAATCAGGACAACCTTAGACTTCAATCAAGCAAATGATCAGACAGGCTTTCGTAAAGGATACTGGACAATAGACCATATCCACGCTATCAATCAGCTGATAGATAAATGCGCAGAATATAACCAGCCCCTAAATATAGCGTTCATTGATTACGAGAAAGCATTCGACTCGGTAGAATCCTCAGCAGTCATGCAGGAAATGCGAAATCAGGGTGTAGAGGAGTGTTTTGTGGCAATATTGGAAGATATTTATAACGATTGCACAGCTAACGTAGTTCTCGATAAAGTCGGCAATAAAATTCCAATAAGGAAAGGTGTCATGCAGGGAGACACAGGAGGTATTCCGGGGCCTGAACTGGCAACAGTTGGCGATAAGAGTTAATGGAGAATACCTAAGTAATCTGCGATTTGGTTATGACATTGCCTTGCTGAGTCACAGAGGACATGAACTGCAAAGAGTGATCACGGAGTTAGAGAGGCAGAGCAGAACGGTGAGCCTAAAAATGCAGAAAACCAAACTAATGTTCAACAGTCTAACAAGGGAACACTAGTTGACAATTGGTAACGAGGTGCGTGTTTACTTTGGGCAGCTAGTGACCGGTGATCCGTATAATTAGAGGGTAATAATTAGATGAATAAGAATGGGGTGGAGCGCATATTGCAGGTTTTCTGAGATCATGAATGGCAGTTTGCCAATATCCCTCAAGAGAGAAGTATACAACAGCTGCATCTTACCGGTACTCGCCTACGGGGCAGAAACGTGGAGGCTAACAAAGAGGGTTCAGCTTAAGTTAAGGACAACGCAGCTAACTATGGAAAGGAAAATTATTAGAGTAACGTTAAGAGTCCGGTAGTGGGCAGTGTGTGTGACGGAACAAACGCGGGCTAATGATATCCTGGTCGAAATCGAGAGGAATAAATGTGCTTGGGCGCTTCTCATGACCCCTACCCGGCACACTGGTTTCGTGGAAGAGTTGGTGACAGTAATATCTACAAAATATTTTAGAGAAATTGCAGAACGCTTTTTTAAGACGGGTAAACAATTAATGATGGCTGTTTAATTGCACCTCTTGGCAACGATCACTTTTGGAGCTGTAGTTTATAAATCACCTTTGTCCATGAACCGTCTTCTAGGTTGAAAGGTTGTGATATGGTTGAAAGGTTTCTCCTGGCGGCTAGGGTTAACCTTGTGTGGTGAACTACCCTGGGCTTTGTCATATTTGGGTATAGTCAGGGTGTGCAGCTGGCGTGGGCAGCATAAGTTCCTGTCCCGTCCCCTCGTTGGGCTCCGTGGTGCGCGGCTCCAACCGTGGCCGAAAAACACATCCTTTTATGGCTAGCTCTTTCCTACCAACTGATCGCCCTCCGAAACGGAGGCTCACCGTCGTAACTGCCAAGTTCTTTTCAAAGAACAAGGCTAATTCTTTGATGTTCCACGAGATTCACAGTGAACATTCAGAAAAAAACCGCACGACATATCTCGCCTTTCATTGTTTCAAGGACTTTAACGTAGGCCAAGGTTATGAAGTAAAGAAGCTTGCAAATGGAGACCTACTTCTAGAAATTCTGTACAACCATCAGTGCGAGAAACTAGCAGAAGTCACAGCCTTCGGTGACATTCAACGAGTAATAAACCCTCACCGATCACTGAACACTGTTCGTGGCGTCCTCTCTGATGATGACCTGAAGTACATGACGGAAGAAGAATTACTAGATGTACTCAAAGACGAACATGTCACAAATGTGTACAGAATAAAAATAACGCGAAATAAGAAAGAAATAGAAACAAAACTTTTTGCCCTGACCTTCGCCTCAAGCACTCTCCCTGACTCTGTGGAGGTAGGGTACTCCAAAATCAAACTACGACCGTACACCCCAAACCCAAGACGTTGCTTGAAATGCCAAAGGTACGGACGGCCATGCCTCCCAGAGCTGCCGGGGCCAAGGCCATGTGCAAAGTGGGCCTCACATGATGATGATCATCATCATCATCATTTATTTTACCCTTAAAGGCCTCTGTTGAGGCATCACATAAGGGGGGGGGGGGGACAAAGCAATCCCACAGATGACTGTAAAGCTGGACCTCAACTTTGTGTACATTGTGAGGGCAGTCATGCTGCCTACTCGCGTGCTTGTCCAACTTGGAAACAAGAGAAAGATATAATCACTCTCAAAGTTAAAGAAAGCATCCCTTTCAGAGAAGCGCGCTAGCGCTTCTCAATGGATCAACCCCCTACTTTCGCCGATGTGGTGCAACAGGGCACAGCATCACAGCGGCTTCTGGCTTCTGCTCAGTCCACACACAGTGAGCCTGCAGCAGGGCCACCAGTGCCCCAGGTTGCAGCAGCTAGCGCCGCGCCACCAACCACAAAACAGGCTGCGCGGACCTCCAGGTCAGCGGGCCCCAAGGCCTCACCTCACATGGCAAGGTCTGAAGCACAGTTACCTGTGCATTCTGCACGATCCTCCAGCGCCTCTGAGCAGGCGATGGACACAACTCCTCCCTCGCCCCCGCTACAGGGATAAAGTCCCATTAACTGGTCCAAAAGACCCATCAACCTAACCTATCCCCAACAAGTTTATACCGATGGATATTCTAGTTCACTGGAACTAGCGTGGAGTTTTAAAGAACCACACTGACATAACAGATGATTTTAATTCATTCCTCCGGGTAGCACTGTCTTCAGGAGACTAACCTAGGACCACGAAAAAAAAATATTCTTAAAAAATGTCAAGTCTTCCACTGTGCCGACAGAATTCAAGCAGGCTCTCTGGAGGCGCTGCTATTGTGGTACATGTTGGTGTTGCAACTAGGAAAATTGACTTCAAAACTTCATATGAGGCAGTTGCGGTCACCGTCCTTGATTTTACAACCATAACATTATGTTCCATATACATTGAACCTCTTCTAACCATCAGACTTCACGATTTAGGAGCACTTTTAATACAGCTACCGGAGCCATATCTTTTAGTTGGGGATTTTAATGCTCACTCCTCGTTTTGGGAAAGTGAACAAACCGACGTCAGAGGCCGGATTATAGAAGATTTTATTCTCAGCAACAATGTCTGCGTAATGAACACGGGCAAACACACTTACTGCTCTCCAAGCAGTGCGAAGATGAGCTGCCTAGATTTATCTTTTTGTTCAAGTGTTTTTGCAGGTTTTAAATGGTATGTTCTTGACAACCCGTATGGGAGCAATCATCTTCCTGTCGTGATCAGTCCGACATCCTCACCATCAATCACATTAACCAAACCACGGCGTTGGAAGTTGGCCACGGCCGACTGGGCGCACTTCCAAGAAAATGCCGCTTTGGAAGAAATTTTTTCAGCTGGCCTTAAAGTTGATGACATAAATGCGATGTTCACAGCATGTATCCTTACCGCTGCTCAACTAGCCATTCCCAGACTTCCGGAGTGGTGCGAAAAATTCGAATGGTCTGGCATACACGGGAATGTGCGGAAGCAAAAAAGAGGCAAAACAAAGCCTGGGGAAATTTCCGTCCATACCCCACACAGGAAAACCTAATAAATTTTAAAAATTCGAGGGCCAAAGCTCGATATATCCAGCGAATTGCTGAGAAAACTTTCATGGCAAGGTTATATATCTTTCATAAATACTTCCACTGCATCAAGAAATGTGGTAGCAAGTTCAAAAACTTGATGGCAACTTCTCTCCTTTTGAAATTCCGTTCCTGACACCCCCCCCCCCCCCCCGCCCTGATGCACAAACAAGTATTCACGAACAGGCCGACATACTTGGAGGGCACTTCTCCCATGTTTCCAATTCATTATACTCACTTTCTTAAAGTACAAAAACACACCAGGGAAACAGACTTCCAACTAGTGGCTACACTAACGAACCCTACAACAGTTTGATTACAGTTCATGAAGTTCACAGTGTACTAGCTAGTGGCAAACAGTCTGCACCAGGGCCTGACCAGGTACATTATCAAATGCTAGCCCATTTGTCTGAACCTTCTGTAAAAGCACTCTTAAAAATTTTCAACAAAATCTGGGTGTCGGGGAAAATGCCTGAGGCTTGGAAAAAGGCAGTAAGAGTACCATTCCTGAAACCAGGGAAACTCCCAACCTCTACTACTAGTTTCAGGCCAATAGCCCTTACAAGCTGCCTTGCCAAATCCTTCGAAAGCAGAGTAAAAATTAGGTTGATGCTTATTCTCGAATCTTGCGAACTGCTTGACCTCCACCACTGCGGTTTCAGAAAAGCTTGTTCGACACTGGATGATCTTGTGCGACTCGAAAACACTGTTCGAGAAGCATTCTTGCATACACAACACTGTATGGCTGTTTTCTTTGATATGGAAAAAGCCTATGATACCACCTGGAGGTTTGGGATTCTCCGCGACTTGAGAGATCTGGGCATCCGCGGTAGAATGGTTAATTCCCTGAAAGATTTTTTGTCAAACCGCACATTTCAAGTCCGTCTTAAAGTGCTCTCAAGAAGGCACTGGGGCTCTGATAGAACATGTCTTTTCCATATCTATCCCTGTCTTGATTACGGGTGTGTGGTGTATGGTTCAGCGAGGCCATCATACCTGAAAAGACTGGATCCACTGCATAACCTAGGTTTGCGTCTTTCGATTGGGGCATAGAGGACGTCACCTGTGACTAGTCTCTTTGTAGAAACAAATTAACCTTCACTAACTGAGAGAAGAACCACACTTACATGTTCATACATTCTGAAAATCTGTTCGTAACCGAATCACATCTGTAAGCCGTTAGTTACAAAATGTCCTTCTAGAACACTGTTTAACAACAAACCCCAAGCCATCACACCACTCATACTCCGTTTTGAAGAACAGTGCCAGGAAATTAACATACTAAATGCACTCCCTGATATTGCACAGAGACCTGACCCATTGCCACCTTGGTACAACTTCCCTGCTGTATGTGATCTCACACTAACACACATTCGTAAAAAACATACACCTCAAGAACACATGATACAGGAGTTCTTAGCACTGAAAGAGAAACACTGTGATCATACAGCATTTTGTACAGATGGTTCCAAAACAACGCTTTATCTTGGCTGCGCTGTAGTTCAAGACAAACGAGAAAAAATAGGAAGGTTGCCTCAGTGTGCGTCAGTTTTCACCGCTGAATCTTACGCCATATCCTTAGCGGTAGAAAAAATACTGAAGAGCATCATTGAAAACAGTGTCATTTATACAGACTCCCTCAGCGTGATTACTTCACTGCGTGGCAAAAATGCCACAAAGCCTTTAATAGGAGACATAGGCCACAATGTAGTAGCTGCCAAAACACAAGGGCTTGAAATTAAATTCTCTTGGGTACCAAGTCACGTAGGAATCAACGTTAACGAGAGAACCGATGTGTGTGCCGCAGCCGCCTGTAATGCTAAAACACAGAAAGTGAACGTGCCGCATAATGATACTCTAAAATTTGTACAAAGAAAACTAAAGAAAAAATGGCAGGGAGCATGGGATAATGAATAAAACAAGTTACACCTAGTAAAGCCAGTTATAGAAGAATGGAAAACATGCAGTCACCAAGAGCATTTTATTGAAGTAATTTTATGTCGCCTTCGTACTGGCGCACGCAAAAAAAAGACGAACACACATGCGCACAGTGTGGAGCGGTTCACTACAAACCACATAATAATATCCTGCGCAAATTTTGATCAACTTAGAACAAAGCTTTTCCGACAATTTTATGAAGAACACATCCCATTACACCCTTGCTTACTCCTAGGAGAAAGTTCACTAGTAAAAACCCCCTCTCCTGTTTCGTTCCTAAAAGATGCAAACGTCCTAAACCTCTTGCAGGGTTACAAAATAATCTTTAAACTTACTCACACCAGACACACGCATGATGGCCTTAGCTGCCCATGTGCCATAAAACACAGCACAACACGCAACCGCTTTTTTCAGCATAAATCCGTATAAGCTGCATAGAGTTATGGGGGCAGTCGTAGTCGTCCGAGGTTTAGTTTTTCCACACAGCGCAACCTATGCGAAAATTACGTTTTGCCTTAAGTTCGTCTCTTTTTCATAAGGGCCGAGACTGTGAAGACTTACTCATTGTTAAGCAATCCAGGCGGAAAGAATGCCGCCACTCTGGCTCAGTGGTTATAGCACTCGGCTGCTGACCCGAAAGATGCGGGTTCGATCACGGCAGCGGAGGTCGAATTTCGATGGAGGCGAAATTCTAGAGGCCCGTGTACTGTGCGATGTCAGTCCCTATTAAAGAACCCCAGGTGGTCAAAATCTCCGGAGCCCTTCACTACGGCGTCCATCCGTAGCCTTAGTCGCTTTGGGACGATAAATCGGGACTAAACCAAACCAAACCAGGCGCAAAGAGTAATCAAGTATGTCATAATCATCACCCTAACTACGCACACTGCGGGGCAGAGACCTCTCCCATGTCTCTCCAATTAACCCTGACCTTTTCCAGTTGGGGCCACCGTATCCCCGCAAACGCCACCTAACTTTCTGCCTCCCCCTACTACGCTAGCCTTCTCCTGGAATGCACTCCGTTACCCTTGAGTACCGACTGTTTATACAACTCTAGGCTTGTGCTAGTTTAATATCGGGACTTTCCATTCTACTCTGATATTTCAATTCTGATATTAAGGCGAAAGCCTCGACAGCCTCGTTGTCGACAGAAGGTTGTCAGCAGAGGTGTCAGGCTTTTCGGTTGGTCGGAATGGTTATGACGTTAGAGTGCGCGGATTAGGAGTAATGAGGTCACCCATGGAAATAAAAAATAAGAAAAAATGAAAAGAATTAAAGAAGTTAAAGAAATGGCAAAGAAATGCAAAGCAAAGAAAAATCAGAAAAAATGAAGAAAGAAAATTAAAAGAAGAGAAACAAGAATAAAATAAAATCAAAATCAAAATAAACAAAAAAATAAACTACAAAAAGTAAAAAAGCAATAAAGAGATCAATACCAGACTGTACGCCAGGAAAGGCTTTCCCCTTGCAGCACTTTAGGAAGCCAAAGTGCCCACTGAATTTCTTTTGTAATGATAGCAGCTGATTGTACACCATTTTTAGCGTGAGCCGACTGCGCTTAGTTTTTTTTTTCTCCCCTATCGCAGGGCATCAATCTCGACTGGAACCGGCCGGGAGACGCATGCAGCGCGATCCGTAGCGGCCTAAGTGACTTTCTGGGCGCCTTTGTTAAGTCGGTCACCATTAAGTACGGCAAGCTGATGATGTTCACGGTACCGCCGCTGCCCAAGTTCGTGGAATCTTACAATTTGACGGGTCAGCTTCCGAACTTGCAGTACGTGGTCGTGACGACGCACAAGCTCCGCCGGCCGGCAATGCTCGCATGCACCGGCGAACGGCTCCTGGCAGCGTCAGCCTTCCGCAAGATCAGGGACCAGTACGTGAAATCGAGTGACGACCTCGAGACGCTCCGCAAGTTTGCCTACAGCATTTCGGTGCGTCGTAGCGTAAGCACTCCTCGGATGTACCGCTTCAGTTCGAGGGATTTGTTTCTGCAGAGTAGTCTCAGGGTCAGTGCGTATTAAGGCGAAAGCCTTAAATGCCTCATCGTTGTCAACAGAAGGTTGTCAGCAGAGGTGTGACGCTTTTCGGTTGGTCGAAATGGTTATGACGTCAGAGTACGCAGATTCGATGTAATGAGGTCACGCACGAAGTCTTGACGCCCCCTTTGGGAGCAGACAACTAATAAAATAGTTGCCGTCCACTGCGACAGGGGCCGTAAAGCGTCCGTGGGTGACCACATTGCATACCTCATTACTGCGAACAGAGCCATGGATAAAACCGAACTCATCGAAGCAGAGAGAGAGTCGTGCTAGAGAAGCAGTCAAAGTCGGCAGTCAAAGTGTAGTTGTAATGTGTAGCCAAAGTGTGTAGTCAAATAAAGTACTAGTACGGCACAAACAGTCTCGCAGTGAATTCCAAACAGTGCGCCAGGAGAGGCTTTCGCCTTGCAGCACTTTAGTGAGCCAAAGTTCCCCCTGAAGTTTTTTTTTTTAGCGAAGAGACCCTGTGTTCTCACGTTGTGCAGCTGCTCTTGTGTACGGTGTCCTTCAAACGATCGCGCATTTCTCGTTCGGTAGTGAGTTCGAGATATTTCCGGCAATGACGAGATTTTCTTATTCTCACTTTACTGACCAAATTAGGAAGGATTAAAAAATATACTTTCCCGAAATTATGCTAGGCAATAGAACCGCGTTTAGAAGCAGATATCAAAATGTGCGATGTCAGTGCGCGTAAAAGAATCCCAGGTGGTCGAAATTTCCGGAGTCCTTCACTACGGCGTCTCTCATAGCCTGAGTTGCTTTGGGACGTTAAACCCCATAAACCAGACCAAAATGTTGCCAGCGGCGCAAATTGTTGAAAAAAAGTGAAATTGAAAATTGCTTTTGAGGAAAGGAAATGGGCTGATACCTTTCTCACAAATCTCGGTGGACACCCGAGCCGCGCCGTTAGGGAAGGAATAAAGGAGGGAGTGAAAGAAGAAAGGTAGAAAGAGGTACCGTAGTGGACGTCTCCGGAAGGAAGGAAGGAAGGAAGGAAGGAAGGAAGGAAGGAAGGAAGGAAGGAAGGAAGGAAGGAAGGAAGGAAGGAAGGAAGGAAGGGAAAACTATTTCTACTAATGATTTTCTACGGTTTTGGGGCATCTTCAGAGACGTCTTGGTTCTAGGAGCCTTCTCTGTCGAAGTCGTCCGCCTCTAATCAATGGTCGGTTGCCCTCAGTCCAGGGCTCCTCTGACCACTGCCTCCCGTTGAGCTCGCTGTACCAGACCTTGTTGGTTGTATTTTCGGGACCACGTCCATGTTTTGCCTGGCCCATGTGATGTGATATAGAGTAGGTTTTTCGTCGCACCAGGGACATTTGTCTGCGTATATCGTACGGTGCATTTTGTTTAGTATATGTAGGCAGGCTGAGAGTCCGTGAGTATTGTTTGTTAGCGACCGCTCGGTTCTATAGCCCTCCGCCACCGCTAGAGCAACGGTTACTGCCTCGGACTCTGCAGCTGTGCAGCCTCGGAGAGATGCGCTGGCCATCTCGCGTAAAGACGAATCGACCACCGCCGCCACAGCGATTTTGGTGTCTCTTCCTCTCCAAGATGCGTCTGCATACATGGTCGTGGCTTGAGGAGCGTATGTTTTCTCGATATCCGGCCGTTGCTTCTCTTCTGCCTCGATGGAGGTTGGGATCCATATTTTTTGTTATTGGCGCTACCTTGAGGGTCTTGCGAAGCTCGTCAGGGATCGTTTCCGTCCTCGTAATTTCTCCCATCTGCTCGCGGTATCCGAGCCTCTTTAGGAGCGCTCTTTCAGTCGTTGTCTGCAGCAGCCTTGGTTTTTGCGACTCAAGCTGCGCCTCTCGTAGCTCCTCAGAGGTGTTGTGTTGTGGCATGCGTTGTGTTGTGGCATGCCATGTCGCCTGTTGGTGATGCGGGTGATCATGTGTGCGACTTGTAGCGTTGTTGCTTTGAGCAGGGTAGAAGTGTGAGTACTGCGCTGGTCGGATTGAACCCACATGCCCCAAATTCTTATTGTTGTCTTTTCCTGTATGGGCATCCCTTCTAAGTAGACGTTGAGTTTTAGGTCCTCGTTGGTTGGAACGTTCCGGTTTTGCTTGCCTCTCCAGACTATCAGCAGTTCTGATTTCTCGGTCGAGCATGCGAGTCCTCTTTTTCCGAGGTATTGCTTTACACAAGAGGCCGCTTGCTGTAGCCTTTCTTCCTTCCCTCCGAGACAGCCCGTGTCTGTCCAGACTGTCATATCGTCAGCATACATGGCATGCCTGATGCCTTCGATGTTCTCTGGTTTTCGAGCTAGGCCTATCATAGCTATGTTGAAGAGTAGGGGTGAGATAACTGACCCTTGGGGTGTTCACTTGTTTGGAGTGCGAATTTTATCCGATCGAAGGTCTCCTATGCCGATGGTGGCAGTTCTATCGGACAGGAAGGCTTTGACGACAACGTGGATTCTGCGTGCGCAGTCCAGGTTGTCTAGGCCCGTAAGGATCGCTTCGTGGCTGACGTTATCGAATGCCCCCTTGATGTCCAGGGTCATTATGACATTTTCTCCCGTCCGAGGTACGTACGTTTCGCAGCACATCTTCTTGTATTTGGAGGAGAACGTCCTGCGTCGAGAGCTTTTTTCTAAAGCCGAACGTGGTATTTGGTACACAGTCGTTATTTTCCATGTAATTTTGCAGTCGTAAAGTTACCACCCGTTCGTAAAGCTTTCCAAGGCATGACGTGAGCGATATGGGCCTGAGGTTTTCAATTTTAAACTTTTTGCCAGGTTTAGGTATCATTATTACTTCGGCGTGTTGCCAATCTTCGGGTGGTGGGGAAAAACATTTATGGGAAATTAAGTTTTTTTACAGAAAGGTGATTGGGGTAGGACCCTATTGGCCCTTTCCCCTCACAGCACTGGGTGGAGCCCCTATTTCGGTGCCCCATTGGCAAGCAACGCCGCCCGCGTCCGTTGAACCAAAGAATTTTGGCTCTTTAGGTCCTGACAGCCGAGCAGGGCCGCCTCCCAGTCCTCTCTGGTGGGGTTGGGGTTGAGGGGGATAGATGGGTTTGATTGACACGCCCAAACCATGTGGAAGGTGTCAGCCACCTCCCCACAGAACTGGTACGCGCCATCAAAGGATGTATTGAAATGTTTAAGCACCGCCGGGCACAGTACACAATCTTCGGGAACCGTCTCCGCCTCCCAATGTTTGTTGAGGAAGCTGACGAGCTCTTGTATGAGGTCGTCGCTCAGGTTGCGGATTCGGTCGTTGTCGATTCTGTCCGCTCCGGCTGCCGTGTTTCTGGTGGTGTTTTTTATGGGCGCGTAAACCTCTTCCACAGTTATGGGGTGGTCGAGTTTCTCGTTTTCGCTCTTCGATACGTTCCTTGCTATCGCCGAAACATTTTTCTGGTGCCTTCTACAGTTGGGCGATGTCTGATCCCTCGAAGGAGTGGATGAACCTGCGGATGGCTTTATTGTTTTGTGATTTTATTTTGGTCGGCTCAATTAGTGCTATTAAGAGATTCCAGGTTCTGGCCGTGCCTAGAATTCCCATAAGCGAGTCCCTGAGTTGTTCCGAATTTGGTTTCGCGAGTTCCGTCGCGTATTCTGCCTTTCTCGTCAATTCGGCTATCTTTAGTTTTAGTTTCCTGTTGTGTTTTTGCTTCCGCCATCTTTTGGTGAGACTGCATCTCGCTTCCCATCGTCTGAGGAGGTGTGCGTCTACTTCAGGCGTTGCTGTCGTTCTCCTTGCACTTTTTGTGCATCGTTCTCCGGAACACTAATTTCGACCACCTGGGGATCTTTAACGTGCACCGACATTGCACAGCACACGGGCGCCTTTGGCGTTTCGCCTCCATCGAAACGCGGCCACCGCGGTCGGATTTGAAGCCGGGTACGAGCGCTTTGTGAACATTTGAGGAAAGGAAATGGCGCAGTAACTGTCTCACTTCTCGGTGTACAGCTCAACCGCGCCCAGAGAGAAAGGGGGATGGTGAGGTGAACGAAGATGCGCCTACAAGTGCGCAGGCACTAAAACAAAATTATCTTTGACTTGCCTGCTTGCACAAAGTTTTTTCGGGGAACTACTGCACCATAAACACTCTCAATTAAATGTTATCTCAAAAAATGCCGAGGGATTTTTGCACCAGAGGGTAGTGATATAGAAGTGACCCTGTTAATAAGAAAAAAACTAAATACTGATATTATTAATTAACAAAAATTTGTATTTCTATCACAAGCGGGAGGGTCCTCAGTGATCGCTCAAGCAGTGGAAAAAAAATCAGTGCCCTATATTATGCTAACAGATAATGTATACTACTTGGACGCCTCCGGTCCTCACCACGGGGGATGGTACACGGTCACGGTAGTTCACAACAGCAACAGAGTTAACGGCCTCACCTTCAGAGCCCGCAGTGCAACGCAGGCCGAAGAGGTCGCGATTGCTCTCGCGGCCTGACATTCCGATTCGAAATACATAATCACCCACTCGGGAGGGACCTGTCGGAACGTCGAACAAGGCTGCACTCCCTTCCTTGCCCATGGAATCTACCAAAATTGCATACGGGATACGGACCCCGCGCACCGTATATGGGCCCTTGCTTATATGGGCCCTTGCTCATCAGGGGTTGGCAGGAAACGAGGCAGCAGACGCAGCCGCCCGCGCTCTCTCACCGGGCTGTTTTCTCCTCCTCACCCGATCAGGAACCCGATCCTAATCCGATCTATACCTTCAGAGATGTTAAAACCTATTATAAAGATAGTCATCGCCTTTACCCTCGCCTACGTAAAGGCCTGAAGAGGGCGATGAGCGGCTCCTTCTCTGCCTTTTCACCAGTTCCTATGTCTGGCAGCACTGAAACATTCTGACCCCTCCTTTAGCAGCAGCTGCCCGCAACGTAGTGCGGTGTCTTCGGACACCTCTCACATGGTGTGCGCCTGCCCCTCCAACCCGGCCAATTCCCCCTATCCCCAAACCAACCCAACCCGGGAGGACGGGGAGGCGATTCTGCTCGGCTGCCACGACTTACAGGCCCAACAAGCCTTAGCCGGGCGCGCCCGGGCGGCGGCCACCGCCACTGGGGTCCCAAACTGTTGACCTCCACCTAGTGCTTGTAAGGATCGGCACACCTCCTGTTCCTTCCAAATGAATGTTTTCGCCACCACCAACAGAGGCCGTGCAAGCGTGGGACGCTGCCATAATTGAGGCTGCGGTATGTGACCGGCGTCGCGCGTGAGAAAAGGTCACATGCAAAGGGAACGGAGCGAAGAACTGTGATACATGATGTGCTATGATACAAAGCATGCAAATAATATGCTACGTTATGACATGCTATACAGCAGGTGTATCTTACCGGTACTCACCTATGGGGCAAAAACGTGGAGGCTAACAAAGAGGGTTCAGCTTAAGGACAACGCTGCGAGCTATGGAGAGAAAAATCACTGTAACGTTAAAAGATCGGAAGCGGGTGGAGTGGGTGAGGGAACAAACGCGGGTTAATGATATCCTAGTTGAAATCAAGAGGGAAAAAGTGGGCTTGGGCAGGGCATGTAATGCGAAGGCAAGATAACCGCTGGTCCTTAAAGGTAACGGAGTGGATTCCTTTCAAGTGTAGCAGGGGGCGGCAGAAAATTAGGTGGGCGGATGAGATTGAGAAATTTGCGGGAATATGGTGGCCGCGGCTGGCGAAGGACTCGGTTAATTGGAGAGACATGGGAGAGGCCTTTGCCCTGTAGTGGGTGTAGTCAGGCTGATGATGATGATGGTGATGACGGGTGTCCAGGGTCAACAAGTTGGGAGGCTCTAACAGGCCTCAAAATAAAGCACCCTTATTAATAAACCGTCTAGTACAATCCTACGGCGAAGGATACACGGACACTATAGCTGGGAACTAGAACGCCTGGTATAAGTAATAAATATTGCTATATTAGTACCATTAAGAGGGTGATGGTTTATGGTTTATGGGGTTTGAACGTCCCAAAGCGATGCAGTCTATGTGGGACGCCGTAGTGAAGGGTGCCGGAAATTTCGACCACCTGGGATTCGTGCACTCACATCGCACAGTACAACGGGCCTCTAGAATTTCGTCTCTCTCGAAATTCGACCGCCGCGGCCGGGATCGAACCCGCATGTTTCGGGTCGGCAGCCGAGCGCCATAACTGAGCTACAGCGGTGGAGCATTCAGAGTGTGATCAGCAGCGAAGGTTTCAATACTTGTCAAAATTATTATGTCTAACATTTAGTGCGCTGCTTAGTCGGATAAAAAAGATCTAATGTGCGGCTCTTCTATGCTCGCGTGATTGAATTTTTTGAGAATTGTTCGCTTCCAGGTGGGCGCCGATATCTACCACCTGGAGCACGAGACGGAAGTGCAATACCTAGCGCCCACTGTGCGCATCTCCTCCGTCTTCAACGGGAGAGAAATTATGTGGGGCAAAACAAGCTACAAGGACGTGTGTGAGCTGTTGACCGAAGATCACGATGCCGATGAAGAGTGCCGGGTGGTGAAGGGCCGGAGCATCTACACCCGAAAAGATGGCGCTATTCAGGAGGTGGGTGATGCTGACAGTGCATGCGTTTAACCCTCGCCATCGCGTATTTTGCCCACTTTCAGTTTTCTATTATGCGCTTGTTAGAATGACGTGCTTAAAAAATTGCCAGGGGTTTAACGGAGTTAAACAGAGTAGAAGTGCGAATGCATGCGCTCATTCTTCAATTGGAAGGGATACTTAAACTCCGCCTTAATGGTATGACGCGGGAGCTTAAATGGGTTGATTGCCATATATGCAGAATTGGTCATTCTCCTACTTGACGTTCATAGAAAGCTGAGAGTCCTCATACAACTCCAGGCGCAGTAGTGCAGCGGTTAGGCGTTCCGCTGTCATTCTTTAATTTGCTCGTTTCGATCCAGGCCCCGGCGTCCTTTTAAGGAGACATTCTAGAGGCCCGTGCACTGTGCGATGTTGCGATGTCAGCGCACGTTAAAAAACTCCAGGTGGTCGAAATTTCCCGAGCCCTTCACTACGGCGTCTCACATAGCCTGAGTCGCTTCAGGACGTTAAACCCCATAAACCAAACCAAACCAAACGTTTTCAAATTTTTTTTATGTATACTTGTTAGAAAGGCATGCTTGTATACCTGAAGCCAGGCTATAGCAAGCGCTAATAGCGGCCGAGACGCGATAGTGCGGCCCCTATATCGTCGTCTTCCAGGTCAACTGTGCGTTACATTGCCATATTAGTTGGCATTATGGACGGTATGTACGCTCTAGTCTTGTTCAGTCGTTCGGTTAGTCCATTGCTCTGTGGACAGTACGTTGTGGATCTGTGGAGGCTCGTGCTGCTGTTCTGAAAACTGTGGTCGACGAGTTGAGCTGTAAACACCGTCGTGCGAAGGGGTGCCGTGCCGCAAGACGATGTTTCGCATGAAAACGTCATTAACTTCGCAAGCTGTGCCGTGAGAAGTTGCGCCGCAGGGGAATCTGCAACATGCAGGTGACAGTGAGTTGCGACACCCCACCACGGTCTCCCGACCATCCGCAGGGACATCCCCGCAGCGAGATTTTGGTGGGCACACAGGGCTCACCAAACCCACACTTAGCAGTGTGTGGTAGCGTAGTTCGCCTGGAAGAGGGGATCCTTGTGGTTGAGCAGAAGCCGAGTGTTGGGACCTTTACGGCCCATCGGCGGAGGCAACGCACCCAATTTGACCTCCACTTCCCGTACACGGCACTTGGGGTCTGGGTCGATTGGGGAATCGGTAGTCTCCTTTCCTTCCCTCCTCTCCACCTTTCACTTTCCTATCTTCTTTCTTTTAACTACCCTACTTCTCCCCCTCTGTTTTCTCTTTCCTTTCATCCTGGCGGCTGTGGTTAATCTTGTGTGGCGGACTGGCCTGCGTTACGCCATGTTGGGTTATAGTTAGGGTGGGCAAGGACTGCTTCCAAGTTCCTGTCCCTGTCCGCTCGTTGGGTGGGTGGCTTGCACCCAGGCTGAACAGTATATATATTTTATGGCTCCTCCTTTGCCTAAACATGATCGTCCTTCGCATTAACAGGGCGAACCGAAGTCACAGCTGAATTTTTCCGGTGAGGATAAGAAGCATTCCTAATGTACCATGTCCCTTATAGTGAAGAAGCAGAAAAAAATTTAACGAACAATGTTCCTTCCTTAGTCTGTAAATGTATAACTGATGCCTGAGGTAAGAGAAACCGCTGCTCCTTAAGGGTGAGGGAGAGGACTCCAAGAGAAGGCAAGCGCAGCAGGGGGCAGCAGAAAGTTAGATGGGCGGATGGGATTAGGAATTTGCGGCGACATGGTGTGCGCAGCTGGCAAAGGACAGGGTTAATTGGAGGGACATGGGAGAGGCCTTTGCCCTGCAGTGGGCGTAGTCAGGCTGATGATGATGAATCCAGGAAAAAAACTATCAAAGATACGCAGTAGTGTCATACTAGCAGAGCTTAAAGACACTGTGCAATACTCCCAACCTTTTGTCCATTGGATATATCTCTGTCTGTCACTGCACACCGATCCCTGAACACCATCCGTGGTGTGATTTATTAAACAGATTTCGTCCACCGGATAGATCATGAGATTCTGGAAGGCCTCAGGGAGCAAAATGACATAAATTTAACATCGGAACAATATCAGGAAGGAAGACAAAGAAATCCCAACAAAACATCTAGTCCTGACATACAAGTTGAGAGCACTCCCGGAGTGCATAGGAGCAGGCCAGTTGAAAGTAAATATCCGTCATTACATCCCAAATCCACGAAGGTGTTCAGAGGTAAAAGGTATGATCATATATCACAAAGCTGCCGCGGGCACAAAACTCGCGCTAAATGCGCCTCAAAAGTGCGTGCTTCCGAAAACTGTGAAGGTGCAGCACTTCGTTGCAGAATCTATGAAGGTGATTACCCCGCCTCTTCAAGGTCATGTCCCTCATGGAAGAACGAGAAAGAGATTAAAACGATCAAGACAAAACAGAGTATCACTTTTAAGGAGCGCGACGACTCTTCAATGCATAGAATACTTTCAACTATCCTGCAAAAACAAACTTCGCCGATGTGGTGCGCACCATACAGCACTCCGGCACCTGTCCAGTCCACTTTCACCAAGCCTATGGCAGTGCCATCCAAGCCGCAGCCACGAACATCGATTTCCAGGAATTTCTCTAGTGGTGTGCCTAATCCTACACGCAGCTCTTCGTTTCTTCACTCCTGAGAATTTCTTACAGGCGCCTAAGGTTGTAATTTCGTTTATTGTGTAACGACCATGAAAGGGGCCTTAGGAAAATAATTACTGAAGGTTTAACTCTTCTAAACCTATTTATACAAAGCGAAAGCTGGCGATATCCGCGGGGTGGTCAGTGGTCGCTTAATGACGAGATTGCAAGGTCCTCTGCGTAACTTTCCGAGATGGCCCAGCTTCGCTCGGTTCCATGGAAGCACGCACTGCTTAGGCGAGCGGTGCGCTCCTCTTGAAACCGCCGTCAAGGGCGCCATGAGTCACGTGGACTCAAAGCGGGAGAGCGCATGCGCGGCGGCGAAACCAAACCACAGCGGCGAGTGACGTGGCTAGTCACATGGTCGAGCGTGCGCAACTCCGGAGCGGCTGGAGGTCACTGAAGGTCAAAACGACGGGGTCGGCGAAACTCGCGGAACGTGGTGTAGCAAAGCTTTCGCTTTGAAATACGTAGCAAGTGCCTCGTAGCCTCTGTGCCAGGCTGCTCAGCGCTGCACGATGTTTAGGCTTAACGCCAGGGTAGTATCAGGAAGGTATTCAGGAATTCACAGCTTAACTACGGTCGAAACGTGTGGTCGGAGATCTCTACGTTTGTTATTGATGGAGAGACACGCTTTTTCGCTCAATGTTTCTGCAAGCTGTCTTTGATGGACTGCTCTGTGGTTGCAGGCTGCAGCTCTGGCGGGACCTCACGAGCTGAAGCATCGCATGCAGAGGTCGTACGATGACGGTATGGGCGAGACACCCGTGGCGGTGTTCGACGTCTTCCTGGACGACGATCCCCGCAGGGTGTGCACGGATACAGACATGGAGGCGCCGCTGCTCCAGACCATCGCTGAGACGGGGCCTGGGGAATGACTGTAATCCCGCTAGTGCAGCTCTCCCCGGTGACGAAACCTGGAACTGACGTGCCCCCCCCCCCCCCCCCCCCCCCCCCCCCCCGGCAGTGGACGTGGATTATTTTTTTTTAAGCTGTCACGTGGACAGTAGCTATGGTGCACTATGACCTAGGATACTGATTCTGAGTATTGTCGGGACCATTGGCATCCTTATCCTTCCGGGGCTACAAGCTACGGAGGCCACCTGTATAGTAGCTTCTCGTTGTAAAAAGCAAAGCGAGACGCACGTTTAGCACCTACCAATGCAGTGTGCAGGTGCGGCCAGAATAATACCCCAGAAAACCAAAAACCTCTCAGAGACGTCTAGCTAGACGTCTGTGAGAGGTTTTTGGTTTGCTGGAACGGAGCATGCGAAAGGCGGCCAAGCCAGCGCAAACTGTATCTAAGCGCCACCTAGCAGCACAACAGACACCCCTGGCTATCCGCGCGCAGCGAGAGTGCCTGCCGCCGAGCCCCCCTCTTTGCTGCAACCGTGGCGTTATATCACTGCTCGAAAGATGATGAGCTGGTTCGGGCAACACCGCCAGGTGCTGCCTTCACCCTGGCGTGCTCACTTCAGCCTTGGTGGCCGCGCGGACTGAAGGGCCGAGATAACAAGGAATGCCAAAACGGCCGTCTTGCGCCCGTTTACACGCGCGCCGCTCCTCGATGCGAGAAACGGGGCAGCGAAGGGCATGGCGCTGTCAGCAGAGGATCAGTCAGTCATGGAGCAACGGATTGCATGCTCTATGCTGTGATGTTTATAGGCCTGCGGAAAAAGTGGGTCCGTGCTACCGGCGCCATCTAGCTGCGTCCTAATGAAGATACTTCCGTTCGCAACTGCTAGCGGCAGCGCGCATAAGCACGTTTCCGCTGTTCCGCGACCCTTCCTGTGCTCCGTATTATTCTGGCCGCACCTGTACATA
Organism: Amblyomma mixtum; assembly: GCF_055824585.1. Lineage (NCBI taxonomy): Eukaryota > Metazoa > Arthropoda > Arachnida > Ixodida > Ixodidae > Amblyomma > Amblyomma mixtum. The sequence goes on along the minus strand of NC_143012.1, from coordinate 66,262,049 downwards.
TAGGGCAAATTTGAGGAAATACACTCGCATTTTTTTTTTTAAATATAGCTCTACACGTTTTGATTGCACTTTTCACCATGGCGTGATAGTCACCTGCCGCTTCCGTTGTTTGATGTCAACAGCCAGTACATTTTCACCTCTAGGATACGGGACATCTCTTAGCTAATAAAGCAACAGTTTGTTCAATAGGACACGCACTCCCAGCGTTTCTTGCGGCCTAGTGATGCAAAATTATCGATAGTACTATCGATACTATCGATAGTTTATTCACTATCGAACTATCGATGGTAAGAAAGACTACTGATAGCACTATCGATAGGGCGCTATCGATAGTACTGTGGATAGTTAGTACTTTCGATAGTACTAGTTGCATATGTATATAGTACTATCGCTTCTATAAAATCAACCCCGCGTACTCCATCCTAAACTTGGTTTCCCGAGTGTGTGGTATGGAGGTGATGGTATGAGTAACCGACAGGACTCTGCTGTTTTCGCGGCCTACGCGTCACCGAGCTCTGCAGACGCCCCCTACGTAAAGTATCGCAAATGTTTGGTTCTATTGCAGGCCAGAAAATGTGTAATATCAATATTGTTACTATCAATAGTCTTACCATCGACAGTTTCACTATTGACAGTCTTGCTGTCGATAGCGGTACTATCGCTAGTAATACTATCGATAGCAACACTATCGATAGTCCAAAATCGCGCGGCCAGGTTTATTCACGCTTCCTATGCTTTTGACATTAGCGTTTCTGGCTTGGAAACGGCATCCGGTTTACCGTCTTTATCACTCCGTTGTCGCACTTCCATATTTCATAAAATCTTCAATAGCCCCATGCGCACCGCTCCTTATATTCTTCCTCCCCCAGCACGCATATCACACCGCACCAGTCATCATTTTCATGTGGCCCGTCCACTCTAGCGCACTCACTTTCTCCAATCCCTTTTTTCCCCGAACAGCTGCAGACTGGAACCCCAGGTGGGCGAAATTTCTGGAGCCCTTTAAAACGGCTTCCCTCATAGCCCGATTCGCTTTGGGACGTTAAACCCCCCATGAACTCAAACGCATTAACCAAATCCAACGAAACACGGCGGCGCAGTCGTGCTCGCACCCTGGTACTTCGGCTCAGTACCCGAGCACGCTAACCACTGAGCTACCATGGTGGGATCTGTCGGTGGACGCCCCAACCGCGCCGTGAAGGAAGGTAGGACGTGCACTGAAATCGCACAGCACCGGGCGTCGTCCATAACCATCTTCCAAGATGTAACTGAGGTGCGCCCTGGCAAATAAGTTATTGCGAAAGCAATACTACACCAGGTGTCGCCTCTTCGCGGTGCCGCAGCCTACCCTTCACGGTCGGTGGTTGGTGATGTGACTACTGACGTCATACCAGAGCGAGAGATCGGGCACCATGTCGGCTCTTCAGCGTGCCGCAGCTAGAACTTCGCGGCCGAACGACAGTTGGCGGTCGGTCATGTGACTACTGACGTCATACCAGAGCGAGAGATGGGGCACCAAGTAGGCTCTTCAGCGTGCCGCAGCTAGAATTTCGCGGCCGAACGACAGTTGGCGGTCGGTCATGTGACTACTGACGTCATACCAGAGCGAGAGATGGGGCACCAAGTAGGCTCTTCAGCGTGCCGCAGCTAGAACTTCGCGGCCGAACGACAGTTGGCGGTCGGTCATGTGACTACTGACGTCATGCCAGAGCGAGAGATGGGGCACCAAGTCGGCTCTTCAGCGCGCCGCAACTAGAGGTGCGGGGAAGAGGGGAGGCATTCGGTTTGCAGCCTTCGAGCTGCGGCCGTGTATCTGTTTTTGCAGCCAGCGTCTGTTAAGCAAGACGAGGCGCGAATAGACGCCATCATCCGCAAGGCAACTAAGCGAGCCCTGGATCTCCCGGTGGCTACCTCTAATGCCAAACTCAAGGCATTGGGGGTGCTAAACTCCTACCAGGAGCTGCGGGAGGCCCACCTCGTGAACCAATACACGCGGCTCATGCAGACGGCTCCTGGGCGCCGCCTGCTAAACCGCTTACACATCCAACACGACCACTCCAGAGGAGGCGGAGCGTATCCCAGTACTATGGCGCCATATGCTCTGGGTCTCCCCGCTCCCCCGTAACATGGATACCGACATGCATGAAAACAGACAAGCGCGGACTCGGGCTCTTGAGAGACAACACGGCTCCCGACCCGGTGTATATTATGTAGACGTAGCAGGGCCATCGCCCACGGGATTTTACTCGGCCGCTGTCGTTCACCAGGCAATGCACGTTGATGGACTCTCCTTTCGAGCCCTGAATTCAATGCGATCCGAAGAAGTAGCGATAGCGCTTGCTGCCGCCCACGCCAATTCGAGAATAATCATCACGGACTCCCGAAAAGCATGTGAACATTACTTGGAAGGGGAGATCTCCCCCTTAGCTGCTTGTATTCTACGACGGACTGCCACTGATCCAACACCCAAACGAATCATTTGGGCTCCTGGCCACCAGGGCTTACGAGGTAATGAGGCCGCCGACGCGGCTGCCCGAGCGCTTACTCACAGCTCTTCTGGCTCGGAGACTAACCAGCCGCTGCTGCGATTCAGGGAAATATTAACACATTATAGCGACAACCACCGCCTTTTCCCGGCCCCTGCAAAAGGGCTGAGTAAGACGGAGGAGCGAACTTTAAGGCGCCTGCAGACAGGTGCTCTACTCTGTCCTGCAATCATAAAACAATACGATGCTAACACGGATGGGCGATGCCCACACTGTGGGGAGACCTGTGATATCTTCCACATGGTGTGGGCATGTACTCAAAATCCCCACCTCCCCCCTTCCCCTAACCCTTCCAGAGAGGCATGGGAGACTGCCCTCCTCAACTGCTCCTCGCTTGAGTCCCAAAGGGCTCTGGTGAAACGGGCAAGAGACGGGGCCTCGTCATGCGGTGTCCCGGACTAGGGACGCCGACCATGTAGCGGGGCCACTCTGTGGCTCCCAAACCCTATTTCACAAAATAAAAGTTTTCACCACCACCACCACCGCAGCGTCTACTGTTCGCCAACTCCACGCTCTAAGGGAGGCCAACAGCTTCGGGCCCACAGACGCAACGCAGTCGGCTGCGTTCGTCGCCGCCGCCAGTGCCGCCGCGCCTACTCCGGACATTAGCAATGTGCACCACCCATAAGCGAAACACATAGCGTAGCCAAGGGGATATTGCTTTCGCAATTACCTAGGCTTAACCAACGCTAAGCCCCAGCAATTTTTTTGCTGCGCCTGTTCTTTCCTCAATAACCCCAGGGGCTATAAATTACTCCGGAGCCCTCGATTACGGTACCTCTCTCTGTGTTCTTTCACTTCTATCTTCCTCCCTTTCATCAGGCGCGGCTGAGGTGTCCATCGAGAAGTGATATTTCCTTTCTTCAAACTGCTAGTTTGAGACACTGCGCCATTTTCATTTATCAAAAACCAACGTCCAATTTTCCTCGCGGAACGGTTCAGGTGTCCACTACGAAAGAGACATTTAAGGCACGTTGCTGTTTGTCATGCCCTCTCACATTCGAAAAGCTGTTTTCTCGCGAAAAGTAGAAAAAAAAAGATTTTGGCTTACCTTGTTTTCAATAGAGCTCTAAATTTAATTAATAGCTTGATGTAATTCCTACATCAAAATTTATCTATGTCGATATTTATCTATATTTGTCATATTCGACTTATTTTAATAAGGCGGAAAAGACAGTCGATGCATTGAACTTAAGTGCGCCAGCTGTCAAGGCATGCAGTCACGGAGTTTGCATTACCAGCGGGCGGTCGTGTATTTCGGAGGGTTGCGCTGCGTTAAGAATACAAAAAATTGGTGGTTTGACGAATGGCCATCCCGAGTAGAATTGCAGAAGCAGCGGCGTGGCAATCGCAGCGGCGGCGGCACCTCAGGGGGCGCATTGATTGTCTAAAGTGCGTCGAGGCGAAAGCGTTTTCCGCACCACTTTGACTGCCTCTATGGCACTGGTGACGTCACCACTGGATGATGTTACACATAATTAAGTACAAATTACTAAGGTATTAAGGCGGAAGCCTTTAATGCCTCATCGTTGTAAGCAGGGGTTGTCGACAGAAATGTCACGCATTTCAATTGGTCGAAACGATCATGACGTCACAGTGCGCGAATTTCAAACGGGGCCAATTGTACTTTGGCTAGGAACGAGGCAGCCCACAATAAAGCCCGAGGTTTCGTCGACCGGGCAGTGGATGAGTCTGGCTCCCTGAATTTCACGAAGGACTCCATGATCACATATCATGATCTCACCAATCATTTTAAACTAGAGAGGAGAATTTTCCCCCCTCCAGACAAAAGACTTAGTAAAGAACAAGAGGTTACGTGGCGTCGTCTACAGACGAGATCGATACGCACCCCATCACTCCTCGCGCGCATTTATCCAGATCTTTACAACCCAAACTGCAAACACTGTGGCCAACGTGCTACCTACGATCACATCCTGTGGGACTGCAAAATAGAGCCACCTCCGGGTGATCTAGTTACAGCTCCTTCTCTCGAGCGGTGGGAGACCGTGCTGGCTAGCTCTGACCCCAGAACGCAAGTTTTGGCGGTGGAGTGGGCTGACAAAGTCGTCGAGGGCTATGTACTCTCGACCACTTAACGCGACCTCTTGCCAAGCTCTTCCCGGCGAATAAAATGTTTTACAATCAATAGTAACCATGCAACCAATTAAAGGGATCGTATAGTGATGCTTCAGGTAAGTGGGAAGTAGTTTAGTTAATTGCTTAGTTAACCAATTAGCTTAATTAACCTTTGTAGTCAGGCCAGATAAATAAATGAAACCGAGTAGGAAAACGGGAATCGAACCCCGGTCTCCGGAGTGCGAAACGAGTCTGCCAACCACTCCGCCATGCCAGCTCGATGGTTTGGAATGAACAAAGGCGCGTCTAGTGAATACGGTGTCTTCGTTCACTCCCATCGTCATCCCTTCCCGTTACGGCGAGGTTAAGGTGTCCACCGAGGTATGTGAGACAGATAATTTCCTTTCCTCAAAAACCAATTTACCGACAAGCAATGCATAGAACCGAACGGCCGATGGCGTTCTATGGCGCAAGACGCTGTCGCGTTTCCCTCTTAGAGGGGAAGCTTGACATCTTAACTACACATCAGTGACACAAGGCTTTCGCCTCACCGCACTTTAGGTCATTAAAGTGTCCCCCTGAATTTTTTACTAAGGTAATCGCTAATAGGGTCAGGACAACATTACACTTCAATAAGCCAAATGATCAGGCAGGCTTTCGTAAGGATACTCGACAATAGTCCATATTCACGCAGTCAATCAGGTGATAGAGAAATGCGCAGAATATAACCAGCCCCTATAGATAGCGTTCATTGATTACGAGAAAGCATTAAACTCAGTAGAAACCTCAGCAGTCATGCAGGCATTGCGAAAAAAGGGTGTAGAAGAGTGTTATGTGGAAATATTGGAAGATATAACGATTGTACAGCTGTCATAGTTCTCCATAAAGTCAGCAATAAAATTCCAATAAGGAAAGGTGTCCGGCAGGGAGACACAATCTCGCCTATGCTATTCACTGCCTACTTACAGGAGGTATTCCGGGGCCTGAAATGCGAACAGTTGGGGATAAGTGTTAATGGAGAATACCTAAGTAATCTGCGATTCGCTGATGGCATTTCCTTGCTGAGTCAGAGGACATGAACTGCAAAGCATGATCAATGAATTAAGGAGGTAGGGCAGAACAGTGGGTCTAAAAAAATTACCGACGATTACGTTACTTCCTAATGCGAAATTTGAGCGCAGCAAATAAGCTGTTTCACCTTTTCGATAGATTGAGGCAAAGAAATCGAGCAACACATGTATGCGCTATCACAGAATTTTTTTTTTAGCAGACGGAGGACTTCCATCGGCCGTCTCGCTCATGGCTCAGAAAGAACTGGCAGATAATTTCGCAGTGGCGAACGGCAGCGGCAATTTCGGCTCGGGCGGTGCACATATACAGATCCGCCGCCACCGATCTGGCTCTCTGACTGCCACCGCACAGGGGTTGCATTGGAGGAGGAGCGAAGAAAGGAATTAAGTTCGAGCCGGCGCTTTGACAACCGGAGACCCGCAGGAAGAGGGGGGAGGGGGGCGGCGTGTACACCCAGCGGCAAACGATGGGGGCAGAAGCGCGCGCAGCAAGCGGACAACACGATAAAGGGAGGAGGGAAGAGATAGCAGCGACTGACTGATGCCGCTGACGCCGATAGTGAGTCAACCCCAGCTGCGGATGAAAGGGGGGCGGAGCTGGTTACGAGGCCGACGCCGACGACAACGCCGACGACGACGCGAAACCCAGGAACGGACGCCAAAGAGCTGCGCTCTAAAACTAACATGCAGAAAACCTAAGTAATACTCAAAAGAATAGCAAGAGAACAGCAGTTCGCAGTTGATGGCGCGGTGCTGGAAGTAGTAAGAGAATATGTCTATTTAGGGCAGGGAGTGACAGCTGATCCGGATCATGCGAGGGAGATATCTAGAAGAATAAGAATAGGGTGGAGCGCATACGGCCGGTTCTCTCAGATCATGAATGGCAGTTTACCAATATCCCTCAAGAGAAAAGTATACAGCAACTATATCTTACCGGCACTCACCTATGGGGCAGAAACGTAGAGGCTAACTAAAAGGATTCAGCTTAAGTTAAGGAAAACGCATTAAAAACGATAGGTGGAAGGTTAAGTGACCGGAAGCGGGCGGAGTGGGTGAGAGAAAAACGCGGGTTAATGGCGGCAAAAAGTTAGACGGGCGGATGAGGTTAAGAAATTCGCGGGATTACGGTGGCCGCAACTGGCGAAGGACAGGGTTAATTGGAGAGACGCGGGAGAGGCCATTGCCCTGCAGTAGGCGTAATCAGGCTGATGATGACAATGATGAATTACTAAATAATGACTAATTACTGATTGATGACTAAATACTAATTGACTGCTAATTAATAACGCTTAAGGTTCGCCTTTAGGAGTGGAATGCGACAGCAGGTTGTAGCGCTCCCAGAGAGCCCACGGAACGCCACCACCCGGTCGGCGCGACGCCTTGAACGCAACGCTTTTTGAGGAAAGGAAATGGCGCAATAATTCTCTGCTATCTCGGTGGACACCTGAACCACATCGCACAGAAATGGAGGAAGTCAGAGCGAAAGAAAAAAGAGGGGCCGTAATGAAGAAAATGAAAATTGTATTTGAGGAAAGGAAATTACGCAGTAACAGTTTCACATATATCGCTGGACACCCGTCATCCGTTTGCAAACCACTTACAATCCAAAACCTTCGCCAGATTTCGCTAACCTCATGCCTCGGGAAGCTCCTCGAGACGGGGACAAAGGAGAGATGAGGCGCACAAGACAAATTTCCTAACCTTCTTTGTCCCCGTCTTTTTCGCTGGTTTTTCTCTTAAGTATGTACCAACTAACCCAGATTTCAACTCTCCTGCAACAATATTTACCCACATGGCATGGTGGGATTCCACCCCCATCTATCCAGAAATGGCTGGTGGATCAGGCTTCACGTGAAGCACAAGCCCGTGGACTCCTGGACCAGTAGGGGACCACCCTGGAAGATTTTTTGTGTGTGTGTGTTTAATAAAGTTGTTTCCATCCATCCATCCGCACAAGACGCCATGCTGACACTCACACACAACCTTTTTGACCCGCTTCTTCCAGGTCACACCAAGGCAGTCTTAGCTTTGGATCTTTCCAAAGCTTTTGATCGCATTGAACATCAGGCGATCATGATTGCCCTATCCCCATTGAATGTCGGTGTGCGCACGTACGCCTACATTCAAGCATTCCTCACTGACCGCATGGCTGAGATACACTTCGGCCCTCTGTTTTCCCCCTCCTACACGCCTCAGAGCATCGGCACCCCTCAAGGGTCCGTCCTCTCCCCCTTTTTGTTTAACATTGCCCTCATCCCCTCCCACGAAAATTGGCAACTATTCTCCACCTGAAGCACACTCATTATGCCGACGGTATCACCCTGTGGACCACCCACGGCAGTGACGGCGGCACAGAGAACACCTTACAGGAAGCAGCCACACTCACGAAAAAAATTGCGCACGGACCATCGGATTGTCTTGCTCCCCATGGAAGACCGAACTGCTCCTCATTCGTCCTAAGAACCACCGCTGTTCCCGCTCCCCCATTGTCATTGAACTGAATGGTGACCCGGTACCTGAGGTTGGCACCCTCCGTGTATTGGGCCTGCACATCCAGAACGATGGCAAAAACACCACTACCCTCAAGAAACTCAAGCAGGTTGTAGGCGCGATATCGCACCTCATTCGAAGGGTTTCGGTACATCATAGAGGCATGAAAGAGCGCGACCTATGTCGCCTCATTCATGCCTTTGTCCTCAGCCGTGTGCTGTACACTACCCCATACTTACAACTATCCAAACACGACATAAACGCTTTCGATGCCTTGATTCGCAAGGCATTCAAGGTAGCACTTCATCTTCCCCTCAACACACCCACCGACAGATTACTATGCCTGGGCCTCCACAACACGATCGGGGAAGTGGCTGAGGACCACCGACAGGCCCAATACATCAGGCTCACACAAACTTCCATAGGTCGGTATATCCTGGACCCCCTCGGAATCAGAATTCCGGCCAACGACCCAACCTTCCTCGCCATCCCACGACACCTTCTCCGGGGCTCCTGATCAGACCGCTTCCGAGGAATATGCACCCGTCCCATCATGAGCAGCGCGGCAGAGCCCGCGCGAAGGCACTCCATCGAGCGTACGGCTCCGAGCCGGACGCCGTATGGGTGGATGCTGATTGCACGGGTTATGACGCGACCGCAGTTGTGGTGGACTCCTCTTTATCCACCCTCCTCACACTACCTCTTCCTCCAGACACCTCTCCAGAGGCTGCAGAGGAAGCCGCCATTGCACTTGCTATCACCCGCAAGGAAGCCCGGTACATTTTAAGTGACTAAAACTGCGATTCTAAATTTTGCTCGAGGCCGACTCCATGTCCCTTCTTTTGAAATACTAGACTCTCCCGATGCACCTTCACCCCGCCAAGTGGAGCTGATATGGGTGCCTGCGCACTTCGGGAATCCCGGAAACGAGGCCGCGAACCTTTTAGCCCGAGGTTCTTTAAACCGGGCTCAGGTGGCCTTGGATCGGGGGTTCACGAAGGAGCGCATGCACTCATTCAGGGAGCTGACGCAGTCCTACAGAGCCTTACGCCAGCTCTACCCCCCGCCGCTCCCCTCCCTAGATTACAAACAAGCAACACTCAGGCGCAGACTACAGACACACTCTCTCCCCTCACCCCTAACCCTAGCCCACTATTATCCCTCCTTCCCCAATCCGACATGCCCCCTATGCACAGAACCCTTCGCCTCTTCCCTCCACATCCTTTCACTCTACCCGTCGGACCCTCCCCCGCGGGACCTAGAGAACCTCAAGACCTGGGAGGACTGTGAGACCCTGCTGCGCTTGGAGGGCCCGGCCGCGCAGACCATCGCCATCGGCCGGGCTTCCAGTGTTATGGTCCTTAGGAACATAAACACTTGAGTGCAGTGGGGTCGTGCGGGGACCCTGGGGCGTGCCCCGAAATCCTTTTACAATAAAGTTTTTTCTCTCCCTCTCTGCTAGTATTTCGCCAAGTTGTAACATCCGTGGGAGGCGTTACGAGCGAGACGAACGGGATGCTCTGCCACGTAAGAGGTAAGAAATTCCTGTTTCTCTATATATGTACATTAAGGTCCCCACCCACCCTTCCACCCTCGCAGGTGGCAGTTAATGGCTGATCACGAGAGTTGGCTCGCCGTTGTCAGCGATAACGCATGATGCCTACATCTCTCTCTCTTCACACCACGCACATATAAGCGCGATTCAGGCGTCCGCTGACCCAGGGAGCCAGTTATGCGCAATTTCTTTCAATAAAATTGTCGAATGTTGCCAATATCAACGCATGCAACGCATGTCTGTGTCTACCGCCACGTAGCTTAAAGTACAATTGGGGTGTCCACTGTTCGATGAGGGCAGTTATGCGCCTTTCCTTGCTTTCCAAGCTCCCGCTCCATTGGTTTCGCAGCTTTCAGCGCGACTAAGGTGTCCACTGCTGGTTACAACGGACAACGGCGACGCAATGGTGACGCCGCGAAACACAGAAACGGGCGCCAGAGAGCTGCGCTCTAAAACGATAGAGACCAGAAGCAGGAGAAGGGGTGAGAGAGAGAGGGAGAGAAAACTTTATTGTACAAGGAATCCGGGGCACGCCCCAGGGTCTCGGCACGACCCCACTGCACTCAAGTGTTTATGTTCCTAAGGTCCATAACACTGGCAGCCCGGCCGGGTCCTCCGAGCGCAGCAGGGTCTCCCAGTCCTCCCAGGTCTTGAGGTTCGGGCACGCGCCCGAGAAAGAATAATTGAAGTGCTTAAGTACTGCCGGGCACAGTACAGTATTGGTATAAAGGCGGAGAAGCCAGCGCTCCTCCACCCTGGTGAGGCCTTTACAGGGAGGGGGATAGAGACCACGAAAGTTTTGATAAAGAGAGGTGATCTCTTTGAAGGTGATGGCCGGATTGAAATTGAATTCCGGATCAGGCTGCGGATGAGGCGATGCCCGCGCGCGTCAGCGGTGGTGGCTCAGGTCGAGCCAGTCGGCAGGCCCGTGCAATTTCCTTTTCATCCTTCTCTCAGGCGCAACAACAGGAATTCCTTACCACTCGTGTGGAAGAACATCCCATTCCTCTCGCTCGTAATGGGGAGGGTCCGCCGGGCAGAGGGAAAGGATGTGGAGGGAAGAGGCGAAGGGTTCTGGGCATAGAGCGCATGAAGGAGTGGGGAAGGAGGGATGATAGTGGGCTAGGGTAAGGGGTGAGGGAAGAGAGTGTGTCTGTAGTCTGCGCCAGAGCGTTGCTTGTTTGTTAACTATGTAGGGAGGGGTGGGGTGGGGGTAGAGCGGGCGTGAGGCTCTGTAGGCCTGCGTCAGCTCGCTGAATGAGTGCATGCGCTCCTTCGTGAATCCCCGATCCGAGGGCACCTGAGCCCGGTTTAAAGAACCTCGGGCTAAAAGGTTGGCGGACTCGTTTCCGGGATTCCCGAAGTGCGCAGGCACCCATATCGGCTCCACTTGGCGGGGTGAAGGTGCATCGGGCGAGTCTAGTATTTCAAAAGCAGGGACATGGAGTCGGCCTCGAGCAAAATTTAGAATCGCAGTTTTAGTCACTTAAAATGTACCGGACTTCCATGCGGGTGATAGCAAGTACAATGGCGTCTTCCTCTGCAGCCTCTGGGGAGGTGTCTGGAGGGAGAGGCAGTAGGAGGAGGGAGGATAAAGAGGAGTCCACCGCAGCTCCTGTCGCTTCATCACCCGTGCAGGCAGCGTCCACCCATACGGCGTCCGGCTCGGGGCCGTACGCTCGATGGAGTGCCTTCGCACGGGCTCTGCGGCGCTGCTCATGGTGGGACGGGTGCATATTCCTCGGGAGCGGCCTGATGAGGAGCATAAACGAGGGTTAATGACATCCTAGTCGAAATCAAGAGAAAGAAACGTGCTTGGGCAGGGCGTGCATGTAATGCGAAGGCAGGATAACCGCTGGCACTTACGGAAGATGCAATGGATTCCAAGAGAAGGTTTGGGGAATGCAGGTGTACAGTGGCCACAGCTAGCAAAGTACAGGGTTAATGCGACAGACATGGGAGAGGCCTTTGCCCTGCAGTGGGCGTACCGAAGTTGATGACGACCACCGGCACCGTCCAGTTGTGGCGAAGCCTTGAAGAGAAGTTTATTGGACCCATTATTCATACAAAGGGACCATAATCCCTCACAAAGACAAAAACAACAAGGCAGCGACTAGTGTCGCTCGGTACAAACAAGCTATAAAACAAGTACACGACGGCGACTGCTGCCGCCGTTCACACAAAATCATTCACAGCACAGAATGTTCAAAGGGTTCATAATTAGTCCAGGCATCGTGGGGGGAAGCACGCTCACTAAATACGATGAACGCGCACCGACACCACGCACCACACACTCAATACGGCAGGAGCCGCACCGTCACGCGGCCCCCGCTGGCGGCGATGAAGCGGGTGCTCCACCGCCGCAGGAACTCGTCTTCTGGGAGGGTCACATGATCTAAACACGCCTGTTGAAACAGGCGCGCCCGAACCCTCTGCAGCATGGGGAACATGGCGCGTTGAGGCCGCCCCAGCAAGGAAGCGACGCCTCTCTGGCGCCACAAAACAAAGGCCCCGACGCACAGCAAGAGGCGCACAAGTGCGTCGCGCGGCCTGGTGTGCGAGTCGAGCCTAACAAAAAACATGCGCGACATCAGCCACCAAAAAGTGCGCGCTACGACGCACTCAAAAAGCGCGTGTCTCGGTGGCACCGCATTGGGGACACCGAGAAGAAGGAGCGATGCCCCACGCAGCGATGCGGACCCCCGTTGGGAGGTGTTATGCCGGGAAACCCGCCCGGATTCCAAATCTGCAGGCCGCAAACTTTCTCCTGCGAACGTCCCTTTGACAAGCCCTGGTGCTGCGCCGCAAGGCAACGCGCCCTAAAGCTCCCTTGACAAGCCACGATGCTGCGCCGTAAGTCAGCAGGGTCTTAAGGAGAAGCATCGCCGAGCAGCGTGCGTGGACACGTCGCTGGGTGCCAGACTACGAGGCGCCCGTTTCCCTTTGCCCAGGGCGTCACCGCGCGCGGCAAAATTTGAAGCGGGTGGCCGGCGCGGTCGCTGGTTGGTCCTTTCGGACTGCCGTCGAGTGCTGCCTTTGAATTGGCCAGTTCTGAGGGACCGCCGTTCCTCAGGCTATATAAGCCCCACCGCTGCCGCTTGGATAGCATCTACAGCTACAGGAGTGACCGAGTGACCGACCCACCGTAATATGCTACTCAGCTAGCCGACACTAACTGGGTGGACCGGTGCAACGCGGCTGCTCGCCAGATGTCTGGCCGCAACACGTGGCGCCTGTTCCGCGCTCTCATCGATCCAATACAAACACGCACGGAAACCCAACGCCAATTACATAGGGCCTTGCACAACTTTACAGGAACGACAAAACAACTAGCGCACACGCTCAGGGATCGCTACCTGTGCACCACTGAGGACCCCCGGCAGGCGGCGTACTCGTATGCAGGCGAAGAGAACACGGAGCTGGGCAAGCCTTTCCAACTCCACGACCTCCGGGCAGCCTTAAGCAAAATGAAGCGGGGCACTGCACTCGGGCGCGACAAGGTTACGGTCAAGCTCTTGGCCAACCTTCCCGACGCAGCCTACATCGCGCTCCTCAAACACATCAATAGCATTTGGGACGGAGAGACTCCTCTCCCTCTCTATTGGAAATCGGCTCTCGTGACCTTTATTCCGAAGGCCGGCAAACCTATTGATGTGGAGAACCTTCGCCCCATCTCCCTCACGTCTTGTGTCGGCAAGCTGATGGAGACGATGGTGCGCGACAGACTCTCCGATTTTCTCGAAACACAGCACACTTTCGCGGACACCATGTTCGGTTTTCGCCCTCACAAGTCTGGACAGGATATACTTCTGCAGCTTCACCACGACATCGGCCCACACCACGGGGGGTGGTACACAGCCGCAGTCGTACACAACAAGAACACAGTTAACGGCCTCACTTTCAAAGCCTACAACGCAACACACGTGGAGGAGATTGCCATTGCTCTGGCTCTCACGAATCCCAACTCAAAACACATCATCACCGACTCGCGACGGGCCTGTCGGAACTACGAGTTGGGCTGGACTGCCCCGCTTGCCTGGCGCATACTGGAATATAGCTGTCGATGCGAAGATCCAACTCCACGCAACCTGATTTGGGCCCCCGGTCACCAGGGACTCCAGGGAAACGAACAGGCCGATCAGGCCGCCCGCGCACTCTCTCCCCGGGCTATCTCAATGTCCTTGGAAGGGTACTCACAATCAGACAATCTGGCCCTTACATTCAAACAAATCACCGATTACTACAAGGAGGAGCACCGGCGCTACCCGGCCCCTTGTAAGGGTCTGGATCGCGCTGACGAGCGCCTCCTCATCAAAATTCTTACTAACACTGTACTGTACCCGGCGGTGCTTAAACATTTCAATACATCCTTTGATGGCGCGTGCCAGTTCTGTGGGGAGGTGGCTGACACCTTCCACATGGTTTGGGCGTGTCAATCAAACCCATCTATCCCCCCAACCCCAACCCCACCAGAGAGGACTGGGAGGCGGCCCTGCTCGGCTGTCAAGACCTAAAGAGCCAAAAGGCTTTGGTTCAACAGACGCGGGTGGCGTTGCTTGCCAATGGGGCACCGAAATAGGGGCTCCACCCAGTATTGTAAGGCGAAAGGGCCAATAGGGTCCTACCCCAATCCCCTTTCTGTAAAAAACTTAATTTCCCATAAATGTTTTTCACCACCACCACCACCCTAGCCAGGCAAAGGGAAACCGCGAATCGACTGAGACTCTGCTACGCGACGCAAGAGCAGGTCTAAACATAACGCGAAGAGCATAGGTGACAGGGGACAACCCTGGCGAATACCGCGCTCTATCCCGAAACGTGCGGTCAACGCCCCGTTGAAGAGCAAGCAAGCTGTAAGATCGGAGTACAGCCGCTCCAACCGCTCTACGAACTCCGGCGGAAAGCCGAAAGCCCCGAGAACTCCAAAAAGGTATCGGTGCTGGACCCGATCGAAGGCTTTAGCCTGATCGAGAGAGACGAAACAACCCGCAATTCCCGTTCTCGAGGTGAACGTGAACAAGTCACGCGTTAGTGCGAGAGACGAGAATACCGAGCGTCCGGGCACGCTGCAGGTCTGCGCAGGGCTTACGAGCACCGATAAAGCCTTACTCATCCTTTTATCCAGCAGTGACGCCCTCAATACACGCCGTTGTAAGAGTTCCAGTGACTTTATTGTAAGAGTGCTCGCAGCGCCACTGGCTGTTGTGGCCTCTGCCGAAAGCTCCTCTCTACAGCACAGAAAGTATTGCAGGTGTTAAGGACGAGGTAGCAGCATCCCACCGCTGCCACCAGTTTGTTAGGGACGAGGTAGCAGCACCCCACCGCTGCCACCAGTTTGTTACGGACGAGGTAGCATGGCCGTGTGCCGGAGAGTGAATGAGGGACGTCTGAGACGAGGCTGCTGGAAAAGACAATTAGAGGACTTTATACAGGAATATTTACAAGTGAGCTGCAGGAACGCTGCATCACGACAGCTCAACACAAGACCATGATGACAAAAAGCTCCTCGGCCGTGCCGCTCCCGCGCTTTTAAAGAGTTCCCTTCCCTAGGGTCCCTAGATGGGGGCCGGGTTTCACTGGCACCAATCACAGACACGCACGCACTCACTCACTCCCGAGAGATCACGCCGCCGTCACCCGCTGGGAGAGGGAGAACGATGCCATCGCACAGACGCCACAATGTCCTCGAGCGGCGTTTCCCGCGCATTCCGAACGCGCGTTCACACTCGGTGTAGGTGAAACGCTCGCTCCACCGGGCAGACGGACGCGGCTTCCGTGGCAATCCAGGCGCTCACCCAACGCGCGTCTCGGGGTTTGTCGGCGTTTCGCTGCTGCCATGTCGTTGTCTTCCCCAGGACGAAGGCGAGTCGTAACACAGGTTAAGCTATCATATACAAATTATTTCTTTAAAAATTCTGAGAAGAGAACACCGTTTTTATAACAAGTAACGTTGCTCCTACAGGGCTGCATACAACTGTTAGTGGGCCACACTGTTCACCCCTGCACCGAGAATACCACGAACATAAAGCCAACTGATGATTAAACAACAACGGCAGCTTGGTTGCCTTTGGCCACTAGAAAGAGCGCAGTTTCTGGTCCATGTCTCGTTTGGCATCTGAAGTACGACGACGCCGAGAAAGTACAATAAATTTTATAAAATTAATTGCATTGCACAGCACGCGGACCCCTTTTGCATAGCGCGAAAGGCAGCTCACGTGCGGTGCCATTTCAGTGGATGTTAAATATCTGCACGCGGTCGCGACGTCTCCACCAAGGGGAGAGAGTCATCGTGCCGTAGTGGAGGTCGACCACCTGGGGATCTTTAACGTGCACTGACATCGCACAGCACCCGGTACTGTGCGATGTCAGTGCACGTTAAAGATCCCCAGGTGGTCGACCTCCACTACGGCACGATGACTCTCTCCCCTTGGTGGAGACGTCGCGACCGCGTGCAGATATTTAACATCCACTGAAATGGCACCGCACGTGAGCTGCCTTTCGCGCTATGCAAAAGGGGTCCGCGTGCTGTGCAATGCAATTAATTTTATAAAATTTATTGTACTTTCGTACACAACACAAACACAGTTAACGGGCTCACTTTCAAAGCATACAACGCAA
This sequence comes from Amblyomma mixtum, assembly GCF_055824585.1. Taxonomy (NCBI): domain Eukaryota; kingdom Metazoa; phylum Arthropoda; class Arachnida; order Ixodida; family Ixodidae; genus Amblyomma; species Amblyomma mixtum. The sequence goes on along the minus strand of NC_143012.1, from coordinate 66,245,694 downwards.
CACACGCGGAGGAGATTGCCATTGCTCTGGCTCTCACGAATCCCAAGTCAAAACACATCACCGACTCGCGAGGGGCCTGTCGGAACTACGAGTTGGGCTGGGCTCCCCCGCTTGCCTGGCGCATACTGGAATATAGCTGTCGGTGCGAAGATCCAACTCCACGCAACCTGATTTGGGCCCCCGGTCACCAGGGACTCCAGGGAAACGAACAGGCCGATCAGGCCGCCCGTGCACTCTCTCCCCGGGCTATCTCCCTGTCCTTAGAAGGGTACTCCCAATCAGACAATCTGGCCCTTACATTCAAACAAATCACCGATTACTACAAGGAGGAGCACCGGCGCTACCCGGCCCCTTGTAAGGGTCTGGATCGCGCTGACAAGCGCCTCCTCATCAAAATTCTTACTAACACTGTGCTGTGCCCGGCGGTGCTTAAACATTTCAATACATCCTTTGATGGCGCGTGCCAGTTCTGTGGGGAGGTGGCTGACACCTTCCACATGGTTTGGGCGTGTCAGTCAAACCCATCTATCCCCCCCAACCTCAACCCCACCAGAGAGCACTGGGAGGCGGCCCTGCTCGGCTGTCAAGACCTAAAAAGCCAACAGGCTGTGGTTCAACGGACGCGGGCGGCGTTGCTTGCCAATGGGGCACCGGAATAGGGGCTCCACCCAGTATTGTAAGAAGAAAGGGCCAATAGGGTCCTACCCCAATCATCTTTCTGTAAAAAACTTAATTTCCCATAAATGTTTTTCACCACCACCACAGTACCGGGGTGTCTTCTGCAGCAAAAGCTTCTCTGCGGGTCCGCGGGCTTTCTTCGCGGCGCTTGCGGTTTTCGCCTTCATGTGACCTTCAGATAAGCAAAGCAAAGTGGGTGGTGGTGAAAACATTTATTAAGAAGGGACTCGAGGTATATTTGGATCAGCCCGTAAGGGACCGATCCTTACTAGCACTGGGTGGAGGTCCCTAGTATGGGACCCCAGTGGCGATGGCCGCCACCCGGGCGCGTCCGACTAAGGCTTGTTGGGCCTGTAAGTCGTGGCGGCCGAGGAGGGTCGTTTCCCAGTCCTCCCAGGTTGGGTTGGGGATGGGGGGAATTGCCGGGTTGGAGGGGCAGGTACACATCATGTGATAGGTGTCAGATGACACCGCACTACAGTGCGTGCAGCTGCCGTTAAAGGAGGAGTCAAGTGTTTTATTGCGAAAGCAATACTACTTGCACTTTCACGCCTTTGCCATGCCGCGGCGGTGACCACCATCGTGCCGCGACAGTGACCACCAGTGACCTTCATTTGACCTTGATTGTATTACATTGGATTAGATTAGATTAGATTGGATTGGACTGGATTGGACTGGATTGGACTGGATTGGACTGGATTGGATTCCATTGCATTAGATTAGATTCGATTAGATTGGATTGGATCCGATTGGATTGGATTGAATTGGATTGGAATGGATTGCATTGGATGGGATTGGATTGGTTTGGATTGGATTGTATAACCGATGCATCACCACAAGTCTAACCACAAGCACCACCACCAGCTACACTACCAGCTGTACCATGGCGTAGGTACGGATATTGCTTTCGCAATTACCGTGCTTAACCAAGCTAAGCCACAGCGAATTTTTTATTGCTGCCGGGCACAGAAATGTATTGGTGAGAAGGCGGAGGAAGGAGCCGCTCATCCGCCTTCTTCAGGGCTTTACATGGGCGAGGGTAAAGGCGATGACTGTCGTGATAATAGGTCTTGATAATAGGTTGTGCTATCTTTGAAGGTATGCCGCCGCGGTGGCTCAGTGGCTATGGTGCTCGGCTGCTGTCCCGAAAGACGCGGGTTCGATCCCGACCGCGGCGGTTGAATTTCTTTGGAGGAGAAATTCGAGGCTCGTGTACTGTGCGACGTCAGTGCACGTTAAAGAACCCCAGGTGGTCGAAATTTCCGGAGCCCTCCACTACGGCGTCTCTCATAGCCTTAGTCGCTTTGGGACGTTAAAACCCCATAAACCATAAACCTAAAACTATCTTTGAAGGTATAGATCAGATTAGGATCGGGTTCCTGATGGGGTTGTGAGGAGGAAACAGCCCGGTGAGAGAGCGCGCGGGCGGCTGCGCCTGCTGGCTCGTGTCATCCGATCTCGCGTTGACTGCGATTGTGAATACAGGTAGCTCCAATTTCGTTTGAGTTTATCGCGTAATAGAAACCAGGTATCGCAGGTGATCATTTTTGAAAAAGCGCCTGCAAGCCCGAAGAAGAAACTAGCAAGTATCTGATTCATTTTCAGTGAATCGGGAGAAGCGTAGTTCCGCATAGGGTTTATTTGTTTTATTAATGGGAAGCATTTTATGGTTTGGCTTATGGTTTATGGGGGTTTAACGGCCCAAAGCGACTCAGGCTATGAGGGACGCCGTAGGGAAGAGCTCCGGAAATTTCGACCACCTGGGGTTCTTAAACGTGCACTCAAAGTGCAAAGGACGCGGGCCTCTAGAATTTCGCCTCCATCGAAATTCGGCTACCGCGGCCACGATTGAACCCGCGTCTTTCGGGTCAGCAACCGAGCGCCATAACCACTGAGCCACCGCGGCGGCCAGAACCATTACATGGCTCACGAGAAGCAAAAGCTGTCACCGGAAATTGTCCGCAGATCGCGTCCGCAGAGCGTGTCCATCAAAACTGGTACCATGTCATATGAACTCATAAACAGGTTATAATTGTGTAAATGAGGTACAAATTAATGACGGTGTAGTATGTCGTAACAATACAAATTTGGCCTGGGCGGCCCGCGAAATTTGACCTTGGACGATTTGGACCAAAATCGATATCCAATCATAACTGCTCGACACGATGGCGACCCGAGTCATTTTCACCCCGAGTCATTTTCGAAACTGGCCCGAGCCACCCCCGACATTTGCTCATCATAGTCCATCGGCGCTGTGTCTTTCATCTCATGTCCTCCTGCCCCCTTTATTTCGCGCCGTTCCGTTGCTATGATTTTGGAGCAATTGGCCCAACAATCTTCCCTTGTTCCCGAAATTTGACCTTGACCAAAATCGAGGCTTGCATATTGGATTGGCGTTCGTACAATCGGTCACGTGGTACACGCTCTGTTCACGCGTTGATCTCACAATGCACACCCACGGCGCACAGAACCCCAGCTATGCTCTCTTCGTTATATCCGGTGTGGCAGGTAAGCCCGCTGGCATGCGACAGTTGCCAGGAAAGGCATATACCGGCATAACGAAGCAATGGCTATAAAGAAGAAATCTTGGGGTATCTTCCATTTCGTTTGAACAATGTTAAACTGCATTATTCATTACCTGCTTTTTACTGCGTGACTAATATTTCTTAGGTAATATTTCGCTATTTCCTTCTCGATAGATCTTGTAAAAAATGCACTCAGTAACTTAATACGTATTAAGACTAATTCTACAGCTCTTCCCGTACACCATAACCTCGGGCAGTTTTAGCCCGCTGGGCGTGCCCACAAGTGCGCATCGCAGCGCAGAGGACTTCCGCTATGCTGTTTGCAAGCACAGGTGCTCTCTCTGCTCCCTTCACGCGTATCATGACCTGCTTTATTGCGATAACAGCCTTGGCCGCGATTCCCCACTGCACACTCAGTGCGAAACGAGCGTACACTAAACAAAAAACCCGGCCGCGGCGGTTGAATTTCTTTGGAGGAGAAATTCGAGGCCCGTGTACTGTGCGATGTCAGTGCACGTTAATTTACCCCAGGTGGTCGAAATTTCCGGAGCCCTCCACTACGGCGTCTCTCATAGCCTTAGTCGCTTTGGGACGTAAAACCCCATAAACCAAACCAAACAAAAAACTGCACTCACTTATTCGTACAGTACGGTCCATTGTTAAAGGGAACATGCGATCGCTTGCCCTCTGAGCTTCACAAAGCCCTGCCGCCTAGATGCGGCGAGAATAGGCGGCATCAGGCGCATGCTCGGAATGACCAGTCGTTATGCTTACTGCGCATGCGTCTTGTGCCGACAGTTCCCACAGGTTCTCGGCGGTAGCGCTCCGCGAAGCGCGGAGACCACGCGATCGCATGTTCCCTTTAACAGTGGACCGTACTGTACGTTCAAAAGAAAGGCTCGCTGCCCCCACAGCTCTGACATCCAATCGTCTCCCTGAAACAATATCCACAATACACCTCGCGTAATTAGGCTGTAGTCGTTGTAGTAATTAGGCCACAGTAGATGTAGTAACCGTCTTATGCACTACCCTCGAAAGAAGGCGTTTCAGAATATTTTCGAGTAAATTTTGGGATTAAATAAAAGAAACCTGCCACAATGTTAGCATAATGGACATAGCTAGCACTTTAAGCACAAATCACTGCACCCATGGTACAATTTGCCCTTACCATGCGATCGCACTCTAGAAGCATTTCGTTAGAAGTAATCTAAGGCCCCGCAGCGGTGGCTGGGTGATTACGGCGTTCGGCTGCTGACCCGAAAGACGCGGGTTCGATTCCGGCCGCACTCTAGAAGCATTTCGTTAGAAGTAATCTAAGGCCCCGCCGCGGTGGCTGGGTGATTACGGCGTTCGGCTGCTGACCCGAAAGACGCGGGTTCGATTCCGGCCACGGCTGTTGAATTTCGATGGGGGCGAAATTCAAGAGGCCCGTGTACTGTGTGAGGTCAGCGTACGTTAAAGTACCCCAGGTGGTCGAAATTTCCGGAGCCCTTCACTACGGCGTCCCTCATAGTCTGAGTCGCTTTGGGACGCTGAACCCCAATAAACCAAACCAAAAGCAACTAAAACATACTCTGGAAGAACACCAGGTAATAAAAAGTAAATACGACAACCACACTGAGTTTGATGTTGGTGGTTCAAAGATACATTCTCAACTATGAAATGGAGTTGTATGAAATGGTGGTGGAAGGAACAAGCTTTCGTGGTGGAACACATTTTTCACTGCTGAATGTTTTGCCACCTTTTTGTATGCAAAAAATAATGAACGTAAAATTGATCAAAGCAGAATTTGCATTGACTCCATAAAAGAACTCACACTGTCTCCACCCTATAAATGCAGTCAGAGTATCATTCGGCGGAATCATAGAAAACAAACTTATCGTTTCAACATAGTGATGGAAGTTTTGTGATGAATGTTATAGTAGGTCCTGTGCAATTTCTGAAATAGGGACGAAGAAATAAGGCACGTCTGGTTTGCACATGCGCGAGACAGGGGAAATAAAAATGTAAGCTCTCTCTACAAACATTACAGCAATTTAGTGCACTGTGGGCGGAGAAATGAAGGGCAGACTAATTTGAACATTGAAGAAGGTACACATTGTGAAACCTATATTAGGAGAACGGAACACGCACACTCACACAATGTTTCATTGACAGTGTTTTATTTCTAGTGCGCATAGCAACACTCACATTACCATCTTGACAGTGAAAGCGCTCAAAAGTACAAGGACGACAGAAAAGGAAAGACATACAAAGCGCTTACTTTCAACTCAACTTTGTATGTCTTTCCTTTTCTGTCGTCCTTGTACTTTTGAGCGCTTTCACTGTCAAGATGGAAAACCAACTCGCCCACTCAATTCCATTACTCACATTACACATCGCTTTATTATCAGGAAACAAGAACAACCTGTATTAACTCCTCCCTTTGGAATAGTCGGTGCATACTTGAATTGGTGAAAAAAAAACGACAGTCTGTGCAAACTACAAGAAAGAACGAAGACAGGACACAGCGCCTGTCTCAATAACGCGGATAAGTGTTCATTATAAACCACATTTTGCTTTCAAGCTAAAAAATGTAGGAAAATAGTGAAAACATTTGAGCAAGTTTAATACCAACACAAAAATATTTTATTTATTTATTTATTTCAAGATACCCCGAAAGGCCCTCTTAACGAGAGTATTACATAGGGGGTGGTAAAATTTACGACTTGAATACATAGAAAGAACATCTAACATGAGTAACAGGGCAAAAAAGAAGCAAAGAGCAATAACTGGTAGTCACCAAGAATCGAAATTTGGCGGAGCAACAAGACGCAAAATAAACAAAAAGAAAAAAAAGGAAAAACATCAAGATATAAACAACGAAATAAACAGAACGAAAAGCAAAACTCAAACACATTACGGTGAGCAGAACCGAACTAGAAGAAAACTGCACATCGCTTTGATTTTTTAAAAATTCATGAAATGATGTCGCATTCGTTTCAGTTGCGATTGTGGAAGGCAGCCGGTTGCAATCAATAATGGTTTTAGGTATGAATGATTTGGCAAAACTTGAAGTGTGACATGTGAGGCGCTTGATCTTGAAGGGATGGTCACGGCGTGGAAACACTGCTGAGGGTAAGTGAAAGAAATCGTCGTGAAGCAACGGATGATGGTAAATTTTGTGAAAAAGAGTTAAGCGGGCCAGTTTGCGACAATGGGAAAGGCTGTCAAGTCCAGCGCGAGCTTTTAACGTCGCGACGCTAGTAAAACGTGAGTAGTCGGAATAAATGAAACGAGCAGCACGGTTTTGAACGGATTCTATGTTATCTTTATTGTAGGCTTGATCTGGGTCCCATACGGCGGAAGCGTACTCAATTTTAGGTCGAATTAGTGTAATATAAGCAAGTTTACGCACGTCCGCCGGAGCATGTCGAAGGTTACGCTTTAAAAGGCCAAGAGAACGGTTAGCAGCTCCTAGAATGAACTTAATATGATAATTCCAGGTTAAGTCACATTGAAGGTAAAGTCCTAGATACTTGTAAGTGGAAGTTGTCTCAACTGTTATGTCATTAAGAGAGTATATGATTGGGATGCGATAAGAATTTCTAGCAAAGGAGACGAGCTTTGTCTTAGAGGAATTTAGGGTCCTAAGCCACAGCTGGCACCAAATGTTAATAGAATCGAGGTCAGGTTGTAAAGATTGTCGGTAAGAGCCATTTGTAATGGCTTGTTTCATTCTAGTGCGCTCGTTAAAATTTTTGACATTTGTAATGGTTCAGTACGCAACACAGTCGTCAGCAAACAGTCTAATTTGTGAAGCAATGCAATTTGGTAAGTCATTAATAAATATTAGAAAGAGCAGGGGACCAAGCACGCTTCGCTGGGGCACACCAGATGTGACATGGGCTATTGTAGAGTTAGAACCATTAGCAGAAGTGAACTGAGCGCGAGATGAAAGGAAGTCTTTAATCCATGCTAGTACATGCTATGCTATTATCCCAGTTTCCGTCATAAAATAGTTATCTTGCGAGAATTTGTTGTACTTTTTGCTTTATAAACAAGCAAATCTGCGCAGCAAGTTTCAAAACACTGTAGCGGAACCAAGGATAGGGACAAAAATAAACAAAGGATAGGATGGGGCAACCAAAAGGAAATAAAAATAATAAGCCCCTGCCTGCACCACGTACGCACAACAGGCTTAACCCCATTTGAAAATAAAATAATAGGCCCGTAGGCAAATTGTAATTTAACCACCTGTGGGTGGAAAAGTAAAATAAAAGGGAGAAAAGCTACTGTAGCGACCCACAGCCGGGGGAGCGGGCCCGGGGAGACTCCCCTGATCTCCCCTGGGAAGTAGGGGAAGGGATGGGCAAATGGATGGGAAATTGGAAATTGGTTTGGGTTGTGGGAATTAGGTGGGATTGGGGACAGCAAGGATTTTGACCAGATTTGATTTGATTTGATCCTGAGTTCCTTTTCAGGCCTCCTTGAAGGGCGAGCACTCAGTACACCAATAGTGGGTGGGCCCTCGGCGTCGAGCGTACACCCACACCACAGAGAACGTTTTGTGGGCGATCTCCGACCGTTTGAGACAGGGAAAACCTACAGGGGCTCGACTGGGATCCCCTCCCCCAAGCCAGGTTCCGCCACCCCGACCGTCCCACAGTACTAAGATGACGGATTTTTCACACCACTCGTTCGGTGCTTCGGCTCTAACTCCACTGGTACTCACACACGCAACAGTTATCCTTTCACGGTTTTCGCGGCGTTCGTGCCCACCTACGATCGCTCCTGGCATAGTATGTGAAACTCCACTCCATGCTCCAACGTCTTGAAGTCTCGATTGATGTCCGCAGTTATCATCACGTGCTACCACAAGGTATTACAGTTTGATGCCTCCCTGCAATTTCGCCACGTCTACTAACCGTTACTCAGACAAGCGCCGGGCTTTCCCGCGTTTCGGAGCTTACTGGCTTCCCGAATGTGCTACTTACTCCATCACTTTTCGTGTTTTCGGGCCAAAGGCGACTTCCCCAAAACCCAAGCTTGGTTCGCCCAGCCGCATGCCCCCGCCAGGCACCGAGCTCTTCGGAATCGGGAACCAACGCATCCGCGGCTGGGTGGTACGCCCTCGTACCGAGAGGGAACCGTGTGACTTTCGTGTTTTGCGAATTTGGAAGGACCGCGTCTACCCGGGCGATCTCGTCGCTCGGCAAAACGACTAAGTCAGAACTGCGTCTACCGAGGCGCGAACGCCAACGGCAAAACGACTAAGTCCCGACCGCATCTACCGGGGCGACCACGCCAAAAGCAAACAAGTCGTTCTTGTCACCAGCTCTGCTTTTGAGCCGGATTCCACGTGCCCAGTCCGTCTCCCATCTCGGGCCTGCCCTCCCACTTTGGGCAACGGGCATCGTGGGCGCGACACGCTCACAATGTCGCGGAAAGTCTGCTGAACCTTTCCTGGGGATTCGCAACCCCCAGAGTGGGTTCCGGCGGCTCGACTCACCGCTGTGCGTTGCACAGAAACAAAACCTAGCATCCGAAACCGCACCGGTCCGTATTCGAAGGCGGGGGGGGGGGGGGGGGGGGGGGGCACGGGCAGGCCGCACAGTCGGATTTCCCAGAAGGAACACCACGGGCGCAGCGATAAAGAGCTCGCTTTTTTTGCGAACGCGGTAATGTTGTGCAAAACTGACTGCACGTTTTTTCTCCGTATAAATGTGCTCCTTGCGAGCAAAAAAAACTCACGAGTGTGTTTTATCACGAGTGTGTTTTGGCTGGCGCAATCCACCTGAAAAATCTGTCCTCTGATTCAGTACTTCATCTTAACGCTCGCTCGGCTGGCAACAAAGAGGGCGACATAGCTTTGTTTCTGAACCAGTTTTCTTCCAAGTTCACCGTTGTAATGTTGTCGGAGACATGATACCAAGATGGTTGCAAAATGTTGGAAGTGCCTGATTACGAAAATTTCGTCCCAATTCGTACCAATAGGCATGGTGGCGACGTCGCTATCTATATTGCTGCCCACAAAAAAATGCCATATTCTGCCAGAATTCAGCGTGATAAGAGACGATTATGAGGTTCTAATGGTGCAAAGCAGAGATGAAATAATATGTGTTCTGCATCATCCCACTACTGGTAACTTTTTGCAGTTTATGAGCTTTTTTGAAGAGTTATTACTGTATAGTTTTGTACACAAGTGTCGTCTACTTTGCGGCGGCGATTTCAATATCAACATTTTAGAACAGAGCTTTCTTGTCAGAGATTCTAATGTGCTGTTACTCTCTTCTGGCTACGTTTGTTTAATCAGCACGGTAACTAGAGTAACGTGTACCACCTCTACTGCAAGAGGCGTCTTTATTACTAACATTGAAGCCGATGTCGACACTATCGGCACGTTAGCGTCTGATGTGAGCGACCATGGTCGTAATTTTTGTTACTTACCAAGGGGAGGTACGTAAACGGAGTAATAAAAAGAGCCTTTCTTCGTGCAGCGTATTTCTGAAAGCGCTTTGAAAGCATTCAAATGTGACATTTTTAAGCACGATTGGTCACCTGCTATGTGCATAAAATGTGCAGACGATGCGCATGATGCTCGTATTCAGCAGTTTTTACATATCTACAAGAAGCATTTTCTTTACGCATGAACATATAAACGTGATAAAAAGTAAAAATCGACATTGCCACTTTTTTTTGCGCACGCGCTCGGAAGCGACACTAAAATTCCTCAAACTGCGGAATAAACTAACTCTGAGCTCCGTAGGGCTAAGAAGGCATACTATGAACGACAGTTTGACAATGTTACCCGCCAGCGCACTAATATTGCCCGGAGAGTAATAAATGATGTCTTGGGCCGTCATAAGGGCAGCACCGTCCCCAAAGCAATAAACATAAATGATCATGAAATAACAGGTAAAGCTCTTGCGGATTACTTCAATAAACCCTTTGTGAACAGCATCACTTCTTGCTTGAATGGAGCCAGTACAGACGATAATGAGATCAGTCCGACACAAGCTGCGAATAGTGCATTTATACAGCCGGCTGATGAATCCGATGTTTGCAATACATTCATGAGCTTAAGGAACAGTAAGGCTTTAGATATTTAAACTTCACAAATAAAAACAATAAAGCACAATAGGCTTACTGTCCTCTGTGCTTACGCACATTTTTAATTTGGTAATCGACTGAGGCAATTTTTCCCTTGCCATGAAAGCATCCAGGGTATCACTCATCCATAAAGGAGGTGACCGTAACGTCGCTTCAAACTACAGGCCCATTTCTGTACTTCCAGTTTTTTTCAAAAGGATTAGAAAAGTTAATTTTTTCGCGAATAATAAACTTTTTTGATAAAAACAATGCTCTAACAGAATCGCAATTTGGCTTCAGAACAGGAAGGTCAACTGAGAGTGCATTGCTGACACTGAAAGGAAACATTTGCAGAATATAAAGAAAAATGTCTTTACGCTTGCCATGTTTCTTGATTTCAGCAAATCATTCGAATGCTTAGATCATAATATTCTAATAAAAAAGCTATATTCATGTGGGATGCGTGGCAAGAAATTATCACTATTTGAAAGCTATCTTTGCAGCAGAACTCAGGCTGTATGTATACATAATGAAACTTCTGACTTCCTACCAATCCGCCTTGGCGTACCACAGGGCAGTGTGCTGGGGCCCCTACTGCTTAATGTTTTCATTAATCACATAGTTAACATAGACAACATCACTCAGTTTATTATATATGCCGATGAGACTACTGTGCTTGTCTGTGGCCCTAATATTGAGTGTCTCATAGAAAAGTGTAATGTTGCTCTAGAAAATTTATCAACCTGGTGTCGCTTAAACCGACTTGAATTAAATACAGCAATAACCAAAGCAATTATGTTTCGTGCTAAGAATAAAGATCTACACCACAGTGGGATACCAAAATTTTAAGGGCAGGTTATTTATATTGTCAGCATACACAAAACACTAGGTGTGTAATCTTCGTCTTACTTGACTTGGGATGACCGTATTGAACACCTTAGCGGAAACTTTTCTTTGATGCCATGGCATGTAGCCTCGAAAATGTAAAATTCTATTTTATTATGCATTGTTCCAATCACATTTAAATTACTGAAGTTTTGTTTGGACAACAACTGAGAAGACTAACATTAATAAATTGTACATAATACAAAAAATAGTTCTTCATCATCTTGCAAATATCAAAAAATCGAATCAAAAATTGCCTTCAAACCACATGCCATAATCCGCGTAGATAATCTATACCAGTTTCGACTTCTTCAACTAAAGTATTTTCCACCACTCATGTCAAAAATTATTCATCAACTTTGGCCACCTTATAATTACGCCAGTCTTTAATGCACACACGAAATGAGGATGTATGGGTCATGCCATTTCTTTGTAGGAACTATAAATTACAGTCTTCAGTTCATAACCTTCCACGTACCTTAAACGCATTTCATAACACCACTGGTTATAGAAGACTGCAATTACAGAACTACTTTGTAACGTTGTCAATACTTGTGCACTATTAATATCATTGTTATTATTATTTGCTGTGTTGTTAGCTCGGAGTGCTACTTGCGTTTCCTTCATTGCTTGAAAGTGTGTCATCTTCAGTTGTTTGGTTGTCTGAAGATGCGAGCGCCAGCCAATGTGTGTGTGTGTGTGTGTGTGTGTGTAGACATCACCCATGAAACTCATTGTATTACGCCATCGTCACTCTTCATTCGAACTTTCCCTTTCCTACCCTTCCCTTTCCCCTGTGTGCAGTAGCAGGCCGGGGCCATGTTACCACCGGCCGACCTCTCCACCTTTTCCTCTCATTAAAATTCTTTCCTCTCTCTCCATCAGCCGCACATTCAAACAACTCCTTCTCTGACCAACGTACACCTTACCACGTGTCAAGAGAACTTTGTACACTGTGCCGACCTTGCAAACAACAAACGGTGATACATCCCTGACACCACAACCACTTCTTCCTTCGTCGTGCCATGCTGAGACTTCCTTTCGGTTAAAGGGCATAGCCTCGATAGTTTTTTCGCTGCTGAAAATGGGATTCGATCGCCATACCTGCGAGCCTCATTCTTAATCCCGCGCAATAGTCGATCAATGCATGATATCGCGACCGGACTTGAGCATTCTTCGGTATTCCCGCTTTTGTCTTGGCACTTAACCCACCGAACAACACCCTCGCTTGCTCTGCTGATCACGTGACCTGGGTAACCACTTTGCTTTAAACTTTCCACCTGATACTCAGCGCTTACATTGATGAGATGGTGGCAAGACTGATAGAGCAGACTTCAGGCACGGCACAGCGATGAGATCCTTGATGGTGTTCTATTATGGCGGTGACGCAAAATTCCATTTAACTTTATTTGCTGACCGCAGACGCAAACCCAACAAAGATGGTCCGGGTTCTTTATCAATATATGATCCAGAAACTGTAATTCGCCTTCCTTTCGAGCCTCATGCCTGAAGTTCCAGCCCAGTTTTTCGATCTTGTCTGCCACGTAACCAAAGAATAAATATCCGGGAAGAGCAGAATAAAGACGGCTTGAAAACATTCCGAATTTCTGTGAGAGGGTGTCTGCTCTGTAAGTCACTCTTCTTTTCACTACAAAAACAAGTCGGTCTTCGATTACACCATGTAATACGTAATATAAGCATCAGTTACACTATTATATGCAAAATGTTTAAATCTGAGGGCTCATAGTTAAGTAGTGTCTTTTGGTTGCCTAATACCTTAAAACATATTCTTTGCTTGCCTTTTGTGTTTTCCAGGCGAACAACTAACATGTCCAGTGAAGACGACAATCTCTGGCGCTACAACGCAGAGCGCTACAACGCAACGTTTGACCCAAACAAGATACGGGAAGCCCTTCAGCTGAAACCTCGAGAAGGCGACATCATCCTGATGGGATATCCGAGCTCCGGAACACACTGGACGGCTCAAATGATTCAGCTGATCTGTTACGAAGGACGCAGTGCTCGCACCTATGAAGAGTTCTGTTCGAGGATTCTTTTTCTCGAGAAATCGGGCAAGAAGGTAGATGAAGTGACGTCTACACCTCGCCTGCTTACTACCCACCTGCAACCGGGCAAAGTTCCCGTCACTTCAGAAGCGAAATATGTGTACGTTGCCCGAGCTCCGTGGGATGTCTGCACGTCAGTTTACGAGGCATGGGGAGCACTTCCTACCATGACTAAGTTTTCGTCATTCGGAGAATATTTGCCAACTTTTCTGGCAGGAACGGCGGTCATGAGCGACTATTTTCGACACCTGCACGCCGGTTATGCGAGAAGAGACCAGAAAAATTTCTTCTTTTTCACTTACGAGGAGGCGTCGCGAGACTGTGAAGGCGTTTTTCTCCGCCTGGCAGAGTTCCTCTCCCCCAACTATACCGGGGTTCTCCGCGAGAACCCGGAGTTGCTTAGCAAAATCGTTGACCGATGCGACGCCGAGTTTATGAGAAAATTTCTCCACCTTCCCAAAGAGAAGTTTATCGAGCTAGCGTACAGCGACTCAAGGCTTAAATTTGACGCCGCGAAAACTGCGGCGGAAATTGGACAGAATACCATCCAGTTCGTAAGAAAGGCTAAGACAGGCCGATGGGCGGAATCCCTCCTCAAGGATCAGCTAAGACTCATATTGGACAAGATAAATGAGATACCAGAGGGGAAATGCGTGAGGGATATATGGAGCGAAGAGTTTGTGAAAGTTTCAGAAGCTGCACTGTAACGCGGTCGTCTTTCTATATGGAACTGAGAATTTGAATAAAAATGCCGTAAACAGCTTTATTTTTTAAAAAAAGGCAGAGGCACTCCTTGAGAAAAATGTCCACATTTTCAAACCTTTAGCTGTATGTGTGTGCGGAAGTAACTAGAAGAATAAACGTTGGGTGGAGCGCATATGGTAGGTTCTCTCAGATCATGAATGGCAGTTTTACCAATATCCCTCAAGAGAAAAGTACACAACAACTGTATCTTACCGGTATTCACCTATGGGGCAGAAATGTGGAGGCTAACAAACAGGGTTCAGCTTAAGTTAAGCACAACGCAGCGAGCTATGGAAAGAAAAATGATAGCTGTAACGTTAAGAGACCGGAAGTGGGCGGAGTAAGTGAGAGAACAAACGCGGGTTAATGACACCCTAGTTGAAATCTAGAGGAAGACGCGGGCTTGGGCACGGCATGTAATGCAAAGGCAACATAACCGCTAGTCCTTAAGGTTGGTTTGGTTGGTTTATGGGGTTTAACGTCCCTAAGCGACTAAGGCTATAAGGGACGGCGTAGTGAAGGGCTCCGGAAATTTCAACCACCTGGGGTTCTGTAACGTGCACTGACATCGCACAGTACACGGGCCTCTAGAATTTCTCCTCCAAAGAAATTCAACCGCCGCGGCCGGGATCGAACCCGCGTTTTCCGGGTCAGCAGCCGAGCACTATAACCGCTGAGCCACCACGGCGGCGCTAGTCCTTAAGGGTAACTGCCTTCTTTTGGAATCCACTCCGCTAGTCCTTAAGGCTAACGGAGTGGATTCCAAGAGAAGGCAAGCGTAGCAGGGGGCGGCAGAAAGTTAGGTGGGCGACTGAGATTAAGAAATCTGCGGGAATACGGTGGCCGCAACTGGCGAAGGACAAGGTTAATTGGTGAGACATGGGAGAGGCATTTGCCCTTCAGTGGGCGTAGTCAGAGTGATGATGATGATGATGTGATTAATTTTCAGTGAATCGGCAAGAGCGTAGTCCCGCATAGCGTTCTTTTGTTTTACTAATGGGAAGCATTATATGGATCGTGAGAAGCAAAACCTATCACCGGAAGTTGTCCGCAGATCGCGTCTTCAGAACTTGTCCATCGAAACTGGCACCACGTCACGTGAAGTCATAATCAGATGATAACTGTGTGAATGAGGTACAAGTTAATGACGGTGTAGTATGTCGTAACAATAAAAATTTCGCCCGCGCTACCCGCGAAATTTGACTTTGGACGGTTTGGACCAGAACCGATATCCAACCATAATTGCTCGACACGATGGCGACCATAGCGACCATCAAATTCAGCCCGAGTCATTTTTAGCGTTGGCCCTAGCCACCCCCGAAATTTGTCCATCATAGTCAATCGGAGCTGTGTCTATCACCTCACGTCTTCCTGTCCCGTTTTTTCGCGCCGTTCCGTTGCTATCATTATGGACCAAATTTGACCTTTACCAAAATCGAGGATTGCATATTCGATGTGTGTACGTACATTCGGTCACGTGGTACACGCTCTGTTCACGCGCTGATTTCACAATACACATTCACGGCGCATAGAACCCCAGCTGTGTTCTCTTCGTTATACTCGGTGTGGCAGGTAAGCCCGTTGGCACGCGACTGTTGCAAGCAAAGGCATATACCGGTATAACGAAGCAATGGCTATAACGAAGAAATCTAGTGTATCTTCCATTTCGTTTGAACAATGTTAAACTTCATTATTCACAACCTGCTTTTTATACCGCGGATTATATTTGTTAGGTAATGTTTCGGTATTTTCTGCTAGATGAATCTTGTAAGAAATGTACTTGGTGACTTAATACATATTAAGCCTAATTCTGCAGCTCTTCCCGTACACCATACCTCGGGCAGTTTTAGCCCGCTGGGCGTGCCCACAAGTGCGCATCGCAGGGCGGAGGACTTCCGCTGTGCTGTTTGCAAGCACAGGTGCTCTCTCTGCTCCCTTCACGCGGATCATGACCTGCTTGCTGTATTGCGATAACAGCCTTGGCTGCAATTCCCCACTGCACACTCAGTGTGAGATGAGCGTGCACTAAAAAAAAACTGCGCTCACTTGTTCGTACAATCAAAACAGATGGTCGGTATACCACGGCAGCTCTGACATCCAATTTTTATACCAGAAACAATATTGATACACAATACACCTCTCGTAATTAGGGCATAGTAATTGTAGTAATTAGGTCACAGTAGCTTTAGTAACCGCCTTATGCAGTACCCTTGTAAGAGGGCCTTTGAAGGTATTTTTGAATTAATATTTCGAATAAATAAAAGAGATCTGCCACAATCTTAGCATAATGAACATAATACTTCTTGAAGCAGAAATCACTGCACCCATAGTATAATTTTTTCTCCCCATGCGATCGCACACTAGCAAAATTTCATTAGCAGCAAAAGGCACTAAAACATTACAAGAGCACCCGAAACTAAAAGGTAATTACGACAACCATGCTGAGTTCGATACAGATGGTTTGAAGGTAGACTAAAAGGCAAATACGACAACCACAATGAAGAAGAATTCCTTTCAGAGCTAGTTGGTGGAACATGACCAGAAACACAGCGGACAAATAAACACCGCACAGGAAGAAAGGATATATACAAAAGAAAAACATAAAATGTAAAAGGTGTCGCAGAAGGTAAATTTGACAACCACGACGAGTTTGATAGAGATGGTTCGAAGATGCACTAAAAGGAAAACACGACAACATGCTAAGTTTGGTACAGATGCTTCGAAGATACAATCTTGACTCTGAAGTGGACTGGCGGAAGGAACACGCTTTCGCGTTGGAACAAATTTTTCACTGGTGCATGTTTTGCCACCAGTACGTGTGGAAGAAAAATAATAAGCCAAAATTTGATCAAAGCAGAATTTGCATTGACTCCATAATAGAACCCCTGCCCTGCCACCCTGGCAATGGGGCCGCCCATTCTCTAGCCCGAGGGTCTAGAAACCGGGCACAGGCGGACCTATATAATGGGGGGTTTCACAAAGGAGCGTGCGTGTACCTTCGATGCACTGAGCACACTGGCAATATGCACCGCTTTGTTATCGCTAAACGAGAAAAACCTGTAAGCGAATTACGCGCATAAGCGTTCACCATAAACCAGGTTCTGTTTTCAAGCTTAAAAAGTGTAAAAAAAAGATATTAAAAAAATTACGTGCGGTTGAACTACTCTTGAACTTGATTAGAGAGCGAAAGCTGCGGCGTATCGGGCAACTATACACGGCGTGTCGTTTGAGTGCTGTCTTCCGGACACTGCATAAGCAGCGCGGCCACCCTGGCAGGTGGCAGTTAAAATGTACTGAGCTTCAGTGCGGGTGATAGCAAGTGCAATGGCGGCTTCCTCTGCAGCCTCTGGAGAGGTGTCTGGAGGAAGAGGTAGTGTGCTAGGGTGGATAAAGAGGAGTCCACCATAGCTCCTGTCGCTTCATCACCAGTGCAGGCAGCGTTCACCCATACGGCGTCCGGCTCGGAGCCGTACGCTCGATGGAGTGCCTTCGCACGGGCTCTGCGGCGCTGCTCATGGTGGGACGGGTGCATATTCCTCGGAAGCGGCCTGATCAGGAGCTCCCGGTGAAGGTGTCGTGGGATAGCCAGGAGGGTTGAGTCGTTGGCCGGTATTCTGATTCCGAGGGGGTCCAGGATATACCGACCTGTGGAAGTTTTTGTGAGCCTGATGTATTGGGCCTGTCGGTGGTCCTCAGCCACTTCCCCGATCGTGTTCTGGAGGCCCAGGCATAGTAATCTGTCTGTGGGTGTGTTGAGGGCAAGGTGAAGTGCTACCTTCACTGCCTTGCGAATCAAGGCCTCCAAAGCGTTTATGTCATGTTTGGATGTTGTAAGTATGGGGTAGTGTACAGCACACGGCTGAGGAGAAAGGCACGAATGAGGCGACAGAGGTCGCGCTCCTTGATGCCTCTATGATGTACCGAAACCCTGCGGATGAGGTGCGATATCGCGCCTACAACCTGCTTGAGTTTCTTGAGGGTGGTGCTATCACTCGCACGGAAGCCCGGTATATTTTTAGTGACTCGAAAACTGCGATTCTAAATTTTGCTCGAGGCCGAGTTCATGTCCCTGCTTTTTACATGCTGGACTCGCCCGATGCACCCCCTCCCCGCCAAGTGGACTTGGTATGGGTGCCTGCGCACTCCGGGAATCCCTGAAACGAGGCTGCCAACCTTTTAGCCCGAGGTTCTTTAAACCGGGTTCAGGTGGCCTCGGATCGGGGACTCACGAAGGAGCGCATGCACTGATTCAGCGAGCTGACGCAGGCATACAGAGCCTCACGCCAGCTCTACCCCCCGCCCCACCCTCCCTAGATAACAAACACGCAACACTCTGGCGCAGACTACAGACACACACACTCCCCTCACCCCTTACCTTAGCCCACTATCATCCCTCCTTCCCCACTCCAGCATGCGCCATATGCCCAGAATCCTTCGCTTCTTCCCTCCACTTCCTTTTCCTCTGCCCGGCGGACCCTCCCCCGCGGGACCTTGAGAACCTCAAGACCTGGGAGGACTGGGAGACCCTGCTGCGCTCGGAGGACCCGGCCGTGCAGGCCATCGCCACCAACCGGGCTGCCAGTGTTATGGACCTTAGGAACATAAACACTTGAGTGCAGTGGGGTCGTGCGGGGACCCTGGGGCGTGCGCCGAATTCCTGTTGTAATAAAGTTTTTCTCTCTCTCTCTCTCCAACCTCAGGTACGAGGTCACCATTCAGCTCAACGGAAATGGGGGAGCGGGGGCAGCAGTGGTTCTTAGGCCGGATGAGGAGCAGTTCGGTCTTCCCTGGGGAGCAAGACAGTCCGATGGTCAGTACGTAATCTTGGGTGAGTGTGGCTGCTTCATGTAAGGTGTTCTCTCTGCCGCCGTCACTGCCGTGGGTGGTCCACAGGGTGATCTCGTCAGCATAAAGAGTGTGATTCAGGTGGGGAATAGTTGCCAATTTTCGCGCGAGGGGGATGAGGGTAATGTTAAACAAAAAGGGGGAGAGGACGGACCCTTGAGGGGTGCCGATACTCTGAAGCGTGTAGGAGGGGGAAGACAGAGAGCCGAAGTGTATCTCAGCCGTGCGGTCAGTGAGGAATGCTTGAATGTAGGCGTACGTGCGCACACCGACATTCAATGGGGATAGGGCAGTCATGGTCGCCTTATGTTCAATGCGATCAAAAGCTTTGGAGAGATCCAAAGCTAAGACTGCCTTGGTGTGACCTGGAAGAAGCGAGTCAAAAAGGTCGTGTGTGAGTTGCAGCATGGCGTCTTGTGCGGATGGATGGATGGAAACAACTTTATTAAACACACACACAAAAAAAATCTTCCAGGGTGGTCCCCTACTGGTCCAGGAGTCCACGGGCTTGTGCTTCACGTGAAGCCCGATCCACCAGCCATTTCTGGATAGAGGGGGGTGGAATCCCACCATGCTATGCGGGTAAATATTGTTGCAGGAGAGTTGCAATCTGGGTTAGTTGGTACATACTTAAGAAAAAAACCAGCCAAAAAGACGGGGACAAAGGAGGTTAAGCAATTTGTCTTTGTGTGTGCCTCGTCTCTCCTGTGTCCGCGTCTTTTTGGCTGGTTTTTTTTCTTAAATATTGTTGTCCGCCATGTGACTTGTGTCTCGCTAAGGCAACATGCTCGAGGAGCTTCCCAAGGCATGAGGTTAGCGAAATCTGGCGAAGGTTTTGGATTCTAAGTGGTTTGCAAACGGATCACGGGTGTCCAGCGAGATATGTGAGACAGTTACTGCGTAATTTCCTTTCCTCAAATGCAATTTTCATTTTCTTCATTACGGCCCCTCTTTTTTCTTTCGCTCCGACTTCCTCCATTTCTGTGCGATGCGGTTCAGGTGTCCACCGAGATAACAGAGAGTTATTGCGCCATTTTCTTTCCTCAAAAAGCGTTGCGTTCAAGGCGTCGCGCCGACCGGGTGGTGGCGTTCCGTGGGCTCTCTGGGAGCGCTACAATATGCTGTCGCATTCCACTCCTAAAGGCGAAGCTTAAGCGTTATTAATTAGCAGTCAATTAGTATTTAGTGCCGCCGCCGCGGTGGCTCAGCGGTTATGGTGCTCGGCTGCTGACCCGAAAGACGCGGGTTCGATCTCGGCCGCAGCGGCTAGAATTTCTTTGGAGGAGAAATTCTAGAGGCCCGTGTACTGTGCGATGTCAGTGCACGTTAAAGAACCCCAGGTGGTCTAAATTTCCGGAGCCCTCCACTACGGCGTCTCTCATAGCCTTTGTCGCTTTGGGACGTTAAACCCCATAAAACCAAACCAATTAGTATTTAGTCATCAATCAGTAGTTAGTCATTATTTAGTAATTCATCATTATCATCATCAGCCTGATTACGCCTACTGCAGGGCAATGGCCTCTCCCGTGTGTCTCCAATTAACCCTGTCGTTCGCCAGTTGCGGCCACCGTAATCGCGCGAATTCCTTAACCTCATCCGCCCATCTAACTTTCTGCCGCCATTAACCCGCGTTTTTTCTCTCACCCACTCCGCCCGCTTCCGGTCTCTTAACCTTCCAACTATCGTGTTTCTTTCCATAGCTCGCTGCGTTTTCCTTAACTTAAGCTGAACCCTTATATAGCCTCTATGTTTCTGCCCCATAGGTGAGTACCGGTAAGATACAGTTGTATACTTTTCTCTTGGGGGATATTGGTAAACTGCCATTCATAATCTGAGAGAACCTGCCGTATGCGCTCCACCCCATTCTTATTCTTCTAGATATTTCCCTCGCATGATCCGGATCAGCTGTCACTCCCTGCCCTAAATAGACATATTCTCTTACTACTTCCAGCCCCGCGCCATCAACTGCGAACTACTGTTCTCTTGCTATTCTTATTACTTAGGTTTTCTGCATGTTAGTTTTTAGCCCCACTGTTCTGCCCTACCTCCTTAATTCATTGATCATGCTTTGCAGTTCATGTCCTCTGTGACTCAGCAAGGCAATGCCATCAGCGAATCGCAGATTACTCAGGTATTCTCCATTAACACTTATCCCCAACTGTTCGCATTTCAGGCCCCGGAATACCACCTGTAAATAGGCAGTGAATAGCATAGGCGAGATTGTGTCTCCCTGCC
Source organism: Amblyomma mixtum (assembly GCF_055824585.1). Classification (NCBI taxonomy): domain Eukaryota; kingdom Metazoa; phylum Arthropoda; class Arachnida; order Ixodida; family Ixodidae; genus Amblyomma; species Amblyomma mixtum. Next base: position 66,224,645 of record NC_143012.1, on the reverse strand, counting down.
GGACACCTTTCCATATTGGAATTTTATTGCTGACTTTATGGAGAACTATCACAGCTGTACAATCGTTATATCTTCCAATATTTCCACATAACACTCTTCTACACCCTTATTTCGCAATGCCTGCATGACTGCTGAGGTTTCTACTGAGTTTAATGCTTTCTCGTAATCAATGAACGCTCTCTATAGGGGCTGGTTATATTCTGCGCATTTCTGTATCACCTGATTGACAGCGTGAATATGGTCTATTGTCGAGTATCCTTTACGAAAGCCTGCCTGATCATTTGGCTTATTGAAGTGTAATGTTGTCCTGACCCTATTAGCGATTACCTTAGTAAAAAAATTCTCTGCTTCTCCCGTAACCGAGAGTAGAGTAAGCATGAAATGTTTACGGGCCTAATGTCATCTCGGTGGACACCCGAACCGCACCGTACAGGAAGGGAGGAACGCCACCACCCGTTCAGCGCGATGCCTTGCCATTTGAACGCAAGTTTTTTTGAGGAAAGGAAATGGCGCAGTAATTCTCTGCCATCTCGGTGGACACCCGAACCGCACCGTAATGGAAGGGAGGAACGCCACCACCCGTTCGGCGCGATGCCTTGCCCTTTGAACGCAGCGCTTCTCCCCCGGGCCCCTGTGCGCCTGCGCGGCTTTGCTTCGATGCACGAAGCCCCTAAGAGGTCACGTATGACAACGAAGTGTATCGTGGCATTTCTGTGCTTTTTGCACGCGTTATTAGAAATCGGAAATTATAATTCCGTGCATTATCAAACGCACAGCGACTGATATCTTGATAAACATTGAGAAGGCACTGGCAGCAGTAATTTTTTGTGACTCCTTTGGAGACCAACCGGCGCTTGCATGCCGGTCGCGTAGGAGGGCTTAGAGAGTCTCGTTAAATCTCGTTATGTCTCGTACGGTGCCCGGATGTTCTCGTTTCGGAGCCCGGATGATGGCTCTCGGTCTCGGCGTGACGTCACCACACTGCCGACAACGGGGGCTAAAAGCATTTCATGCTTAAAATTCAGAGGGGCACTTTGATGACCTAAAGTGCGGTGAGGCGAAAGCCTTGTGTCACTGATGTGTAGTTAAATGTCAAGCTTCCCCTCTAAGAGGGAAACGCGACAACGTCTTGCAGCGCTGCCAGGGAGTCCATAGATCGCCATCGCCCGTTCGGTTCTATGCCTTGCTTGTCGGTAAATTGGTTTTTGAGGAAAGGAAATGTATCTGTCTCTCATACCTCGGTGGAAACCTTAACCTCGCCGTAACGGGAACGGATGAAGATGGGAGTGAACGAAGACACCGTATTCACAAGACGCGCCTTTGTTCGTTCCGAACCATCGAGCTGGCATGGCGGAGTGGTTAGCAGACTCGTTTCGCACTCCGGAGACCGGGGTTCGATTCCCGATTTCCTACTCGGTTTCATTTATTTATCTGGCCTGACTACAAAGGTTAATTAAGCAATTAACTAAACTCCTTCCCACTTACTTGAAGCATCACTATACGATCCCTTTAATTGGTTGCATGGTTACTAGCCGAAGTACAATTGGCCCCGTTTGAAATTCGCGCACTGTGACGTCATGATCGTTTCAACCAATTGAAAAGCAGACATTTCAGTCGACAACCCCTGCTTACAACGATGAGGCATTAAAGGCTTCCGTCTTAATACCTTAGTAATTTGTACTTAATTATGTGTAACATCATCCAGTGGTGACGTCACCAGTGCCACAGAGGCAGTGGTGCGGAAAACGCTTTCGCCTCGACGCACTTTAGACAATCAATGTGCCCCAGGTCTTGACGCGCGCGCTCTCTCGCTCTCTCTTACGGCCTGTGCATGAGGGGCAGTTGCTACCTATCGCCGCAGCTCTCCGGGGGCGCTGCGAGCCAACCCTCTCAGCTCGAGTGGAGCCGCTGAAATGTACCCTCGAGGTAGCCTCGGTAAAGCTCACTTTAGCTTCGCCGCGCGCTGGTTCTGATACCCGTGTTGCCGAACGGCTCCTCCGAGCACTGAGCAAGAACCTCACAACCATATCTTATGCAGCCACCGCTATCGGCACGCAAAGCATGGAACTGGTAGATGGATCTCAAAACACTGAGGTTGGCATGCAGTGATGGCGCATAGTATTAGCGGGTAGGGCTGTATTATTTGCAACTGAGAGGAATAAAAGTGAGGCAAGATATTTCAGTGCAAAACCAGGGTTAGGAAAGATTTATGTTCAGAAGACTATATGCTTGGGCTTGTTGGTTCATAATTGAAAGGTGAAAAACGTAGCGCAAAGAGACAAGGACACAGAAAGACAACACACGGCGCTAGCGGCGTGTGTTGTCTGTCTTTCTGTGTCCTTGTCTCATAGCGCTACGTTTTTACCTTTCATTTATTTTCACTCTCAAGGCTGGCGCAGTCTCTGTCGGTACTTGGAAATTTAGGAAGAAAATAATAGCACTTGCCGTTTGAAAAGGTTTAAATGTATCTGTGCATCTGTTCTCACAGTTCCGAGGGATCTCCGTTACAGCCTGAAATGCTTTCGCGTTGGCTTGTGGACGAAACCAGACGGCTTGTCATTTTGGTCTGTCAATTTCTTCGAGTAGTTGACGAGAAGAATTCGGAGAAACTTCTCAGAAATCAGATGTGCTGGGCGTTTGGTGTGACTTCTATCAACACCTTCCGGGCAGCATAGGAGGGGCGAATCTTCCAGATGTGGCTCAACGATTAACTGCAAGGCTTCGAGAACCTTTGATCGTGGGAGATCCTTGACCGCCTTTTCAAAAAACGACGAAATCGTTTCCAGGAGAGCTAGAAACTCGGGCTTTGGGTAGTGAAGTTCACCATTTTCTTGACTACGCAGAAGTTTATACAGAGGACTGCAAGTGTTGTTTGTTGTCACAAGCATGACGCAAGCGTCACACCCAAGATCACTGATAAGCTTGGCAATATAACCACCTACATACACCAAGCCCGAACAAGCAACGGACGCAGGTGGAGCTGGAAGATGTGCATGCAGAGCTTTCAGTTCTTGAACCACTTCTAGAGGAACAGAGGCGGCCGCTTCTTCAGCGTCTTCACTTTGTGCAGTGACTTCTTTCGATGGTAGTGCTTTTTTCTTGACAATGTGGTCCAAAGCTGCTGTAACGGCTCTTGCGTCCAGCGCATCGTTACCTCCACACATAAAGCGCAGTTTTCCGAACAATGCCTCAATAGGATCACTATTGAATTTTCTAGTCAAAACGTAGTTGACGCCTCTTCTCAGAAGGAATTGGGTTACCTCCACTGTGGACTTTGTGCTAAACAGTAGGGCATGGTGTGTTTCCTCTGTGAGGCTCCCAACACAAGTGGCAATGGAACATTCTTGAATCTTCGTCACGTAGCTGCAAAACTCATTTTGCAGCCACATTAGTCGGTCATCGTCTTCCTTAGAGATGGGCATTTTGCAGTCGCTTCCTTTGTATGTCGTGTCGTGAATGTCAAACCACTTCTTCATTACTTTCACGAAGTTGATTGTGGATGTTGCGTCCTTGAAAGCAAAGAGAACTGAGCTGACTCGCGAGTTCTGCTGGAGATGTTCCAGCGCGGCCGTGACTTGCGGCGAAAACACCTGCACGGCGCGCAGCATGTTCATTTTCTCAAGGTTCGACGGATACACATGTTTTCTTGTCAGATTTCTGGCCAACTTTATAGTCATTTCCTTCTGGTGCTCATACAGCTTCTGAACAAATGTGCCACTGATGACGCCAGTGCCGTCTGTGAGCTCCCGTTCCAAAAATTGGCTGCGGACATTCTTGAAAACATGGCAAGGATCGAAGCTTAAAAAAATTACTCGTTCGTCGTCCTGAGGATGTTTCCCTACAGTTGACAAGGAACCACTCCCCATGAGCTTAAACATCGTTCTGTTCGCTGAGTAGTTATAGGTAACAATACGGATCACTACAAAGCCGCATTCCTCAGCTGCAGAGATGACGTCCTTCGTCCACGCGTACAAGTCTCTCCCGCTGAGCTGCTTCGTGAAGTAGTAAGAACATGGGATCTTGTACGAGCTGGCCACTCCGTGGAGCACGAAACATAGGACTCGGTTAGCAAGTGTTTCGTTCTTCGCACGGGGAGCACCGTTTTCTGGCTTGTCTTTGATCCCAAATATTACGTCGGACTTCCGATCATATATGCACTTTGGCTTTATTGCTGCTTCATCGATTATTAGTGAAGCCATGTGCTGTCTGTGGCTGAGAAGGGACGCCTCGTGAATCAGCCTTTCTTTCATGGCACTACTCATTCCAGAAGAAGTTGAGCTAGGGCCGACGTAGCGCTGTAGTGTACACTTATGCGGCAGTGTCAGCAGAGTAGAACGGGCATGATGATAAGTTTTTGGCGAAAGGAAGCGCCATATGACGCACTCTCTGATTACTTCTTCGGGATAAGGCTGCAATTTCTTCTGGTATCCTTCAACTTGGTGAAGCAGGAAGACAGCTTTTTTCTCTCCCTTCTAGGCGTCTGAAGCAATATTTTTCATGGATGAGTAAAGCTTGTCGTCACGATATGACGAGATCACCTTTCTCTCTGCTTCTAGTTGCTGCTGTGCTTTTGAGCAATTGGAGCGGTAGTACGCTACCTGTGAACGAAGCCTAGCTATCATTAAAACGTATCGACTTGCTCGCTGCCCATCGTTGTTTGTTGTTTGCGTGCATACAGTGGCTTTCTGCTTGGATTCACCTTCCGGCGACTCTGACACCGCATTCTCGCAATCTTCTGGATCTGCCTTTCGCTTTGCTGGCTTACTTGAAGGAGCACTGTCTCTGACTTTTAGCGTCCTACGTGCTTTCTTCGCAACGGGTGCCAGGTAAGATGGATACCCTTCAAATACGGTTGGTACCGCTCCAGGTACCAGTTTTCTTATTTTGCGATCACTGACGTAGTCACTTGCCAAGAAGAGCTTGCTGCATACTGTAGTCGAAGGTGATTTGTCATTAATGACGAGATTTTCCCGAGAAATGTTTTTTTGCCATTTGGTGCACAGTTCTTGGTCAACTGGAAACTGGTGAAACGACACACCGGGAGTCTTTCCGGGACGCGACTTACAATACGGCACACAGCAGTACACCATGGCCACAATATTGATATGCGCGCCTTCACTTCACAAGTTTGGGAGACGAGTACCCATTAAAAGTCGATGCAAAAACTTACTGAGCAAGGCACACGAAGAATGAGGCTCCACGTGGCAAACTTTTCGGTCACGCGTTTAAGCACAGCGTCACAACCACAATGCGTAGCTTCAGAGGTTTCTAGGACGAATATCCATGAAAAATCCGATGCACAAAACTTGCTACCTCGTTAGCAAGACGCGCGAAGCATGAGGCACATGGCAGCGACAAAACAAACACGTGAAAAAATAGGCACGTGCGCGCCGACTGGTCAAGAGAGAGAGAGAGAGAGAGAGAGAAAACTTTATTTACAAAGGAATTCGGGGCACGCCCCAGGGTCCCCGCACGACCCCACTGCACTCAGTGTTTATGTTCCTGAGGTCCATAACACTGGCAGCACGGCCGGTGGCGATGGTCTGCACGGCGGGTCCTCCGAGTGCAGCAGGGTCTCCCAGTCCTCCCAGGTCTTGAGGTTCTCTAGGTCCCGCGGGGGAGGGTCCGCCGGGCAGAGGGAAAGGATATGGAGGGAAGAAGCGAAGGGTTCTGGGCATAGGGCGCAAGCAGGAGTGGGGAAGGAGGGATGATAGTGGGTTAGGGTAAGGGGCGAGGGGAGAGTATGTGTTTGTAATCTGCGCCAGAGTGTTGCGTGTCTGTTATATAGGGAGGGGTGGGGCGGGGGGTAGAGCTGGCGAGAGGCTCTGTATGCCTGGGTCAGCTCACTGAATGAGTGCATGCGATCCTTCGTGAATCCCCGATCCGAGGCCACCTGAGCCCGGTTTAAAGAACCTCGGGCTAAAAGGTTGGCGGCCTCGTTTCCGGGATTCCCGGAGTCCGCAGGCACCCATATCAGCTCCACTTGGCGGGGCGGGGGTGCATCGGGCGAGTCCAGTATGCCAAAAGCAGGGACATGAACTCGGCCTCGAGCAAAATTTAGAATCGCAGTTTTAGAGTAAGTTAAAATATACCGGGCTTCCGTGCGGGTTATAGCAAGTGCAATGGCGGCTTCCTCTGCAGCCTCTGGGGACGTATCTGGAGGGAGAGGTAGTGTGAGGAGGGTGGATGAAGAGGAGTCCACCGCAGCTGCTGTCGCTTCATCACCCGTGCAGGCAGCGTCCACCCATACGGCGTCCGGCTGGGGGCCGTACGCTCGATGGAGTGCCTTCGCACGGGCTCTGCGGCGCTGCTCATGGTGGGACGGGTGCATATTCCTCGGGAGCGGCCTGATGAGAAGCTCTCGGTGAAGGGATCGTGGGATGGCGAGAAGGGTTGGGTCGTTGGCCGGTATTTTGATTCCCAGGGAGTCCAGGATATACCGACCTGTGGAAGTTTTTGTGAGCCTGATGTATTGGGCCTGTCTGTGGGCCTCCACCAGTTCCCCGATCGTGTTGTGGAGGCCCAGGCCTAGTAATCTGTCTGTGGGTGTGTTGAGGGGAAGATGAAGTGCTACCTTGAATGCCTTGCGAATCAAAGCATCCAAAGCGTTTATGTCATGTTTGGATAGTTATAAGTATGGGGTAGTGTACAGTACACGGCTGAGGACAAAGGCATGAATGAGGCGACAGGTCGCGCTCCTTCATGCCTCTATGATGTCCCGAAACCCTGCGGCTGAGGTGCGATATCACGCCTGCAACCTGCTTGAGTTTCTTGAGGGTAGTGGTGTTTTTGCCATCGTTCTGGATGTGCAAGCCCAATACACGGAGGGTGCCAACCTCAGGTACCGGGTAACCATTCAATTCAATGGCAATGGGGGAGCGGGGACAACGGTGGTTCTTAGGCCGGATGAGGAGCAGTTCGGACTTCTCTGGGGAGCAAGAGAGTCCGATGGTCCGTACGTAATTTTGGGTGAGGGTGGCTGCTTCCTGTAAGGTGTTCTCTATGTCGCCGTCACTGCCGTGGGTGGTCTACAGGGTGATATCGTCGGCATAGAGAGTGTGCTTGAGGTGGGGAATAGTTGCCAATTTCCGGGCGAGGGGTATGAGGGTTATGTTAAAGAGAAAGGGGGAAAGGACGGACCCTTGACAGGCTCCGATGCTGCCGCAGGAGGGGTTGGCTCGCAGCGCCCTCTCGCGGAGATCAGCGGTGGCGCAGCGCAGAAAAAAATGCTTTGTTCGCTCGGCGCCTGCTCAGGCCGTAAGGAGAGAGGAGAGAGCGCGCGCGTCGAGGAGAGAGCGCGCGCGTCGAGACCGGCCGTGCCCTGAGGTGCCGCCGCCGCTGCGATTGCCACGCCGTTGCTTCCGCAATTCTACTCGGCATGGCCATTGGTCAAACCACCAACATTTTTTGTATTATTAACGCAGCGCAACGACCGCCCACGGGTAATACAAACTGCGAACGCCGACGCCCGCCACATCTCCGTGACTGCATGCCTTGACAGCTGGCGCACTTAAGTTCAATGCATCGACTGTCTTTTCCGCCTTATTTAAAATAAGTCGAATATGATAAATATAGATAAATATCCACATAGATAAATTTTGAGGTAGGAATTACATCAAGCTATTAATTAAATTTAGAGCTCTATTGAAAATAAGGTAAGCCAAAATCTTTTTGTTCCACTTTTCGCGAGAAAACGGCTTTTCTAATGTGAGCGTGCATGACAAACAGCAACGTGCCTTAAATGTCTCCTTCGTAGTGGACACCTGAACCGTTCCGCGAGGAAAATTGGACGTTGGTTTTTGATAAATGCAAATGGGCGCAGTGTCTCAAATTAGCAGTTTGAAGAAAAGAAATCTCTTCTCGATGGACACCTCAATCGCACCTGATGAAAGGGAGGAAGATAGAAATGAAATAACACAGAGAGAGGTGCCGTATTCGAGGGCTCCGGAGTAATTTAAGGCGCAGCAAAAAAACTGCTGGGGCTTAGCTTTGGGTAAGCCTGTCCCCTTGGGTACGGTATGTGTTTCGCTTATGGGTGGTGCACATTGCTAATGTCCGGAGTAGGCGCGGCGGCACTGGCGGCGGCGACGAACGCAGCCGACTGCGTTGCGTCTGTGGGCCCGAAGCTGTTGGCCTCCCTTAGATCGTGGAGTTGGCGAACAGTAGACGCTGCGGCGGCGACGAACGCTGCCGGCTGCGTTGCGTCTGTGGGCCCGAAGCTGTTGGCCTCCTTTAGATCGTGGAGTTGGCGAACAGTAGACGCTGCGGCGGCGACGAACGCTGCCGAACGCTGCCGGCTGCATTGCGTCTGTGGGCCCAAAGCTGTTGGCCTCCCTTAGATCGTGGAGTTGGCGAACAGTAGACGCTGCGGCGGCGACGAACGCTTCCGGCTGCATTGCGTCTGTGGGCCCGAAGCTGTTGGCCTCCCTTAGATCGTGGAGTTGGCGAACAGTAGACGCTGCGGCGGCGACGAACGCTTCCGGCTGCATTCCGTCTGTGGGCCCGAAGCTGTTGGCCTCCCTTAGATAGTGGAGTTGGCGAACAGTAGACGCTGCGGCGGCGACGAACGCTTCCGGCTGCATTGCGTCTGTGGGCCCGAAGCTGTTGGCCTCCCTTAGATCGTGGAGTTGGCGAACAGTAGACGCTGCGGCGGCGACGAACGCTGCCGGCTGCATTGCGTCTGTGGGCCCGAAGCTGTTGGCCTCCCTTAGATCGTGGAGTTGGCGAACAGTAGACGCTGCGGCGGCGACGAACGCTGCCGGCTGCGTTGCGTCTGTGGGCCCGAAGCTGTTGGCCTCCCTTAGAACGTGGAGTTGGCGAACAGTAGACGCTGCGGCGGCGACGAACGCTTCCGGCTGCATTGCGTCTGTGGGCCCGAAGCTGTTGGCCTCCCTTAGATCGTGGAGTTGGCGAACAGTAGACGCTGCGGCGGCGACGAACGCTTCCGGCTGCATTGCGTCTGTGGGCCCGAAGCTGTTGGCCTTTTGGCAGCAGTGGCAGCATACCAACACCCTGTGCACAACGTAACCAGCATACTCTGCCCTTTTTGCAGTTGTGAATCGGCTCAAGATATCCTGCGATACCCACCTTCGTCACCAAAAAGAAAAAGAAACAAGGGGGCGTCGCCGACTGCCCGAAAGCCTACCTGCGCATGCGAATTCGACAAGTGACAGCGCCGTAGCCAGCATCGCACTACAAGAAGGGACGCACGGACATCGTGGGACCTTTTGGCAGCAGTGGCAGCATACCAACACCCTGTGCACAACGTAACCAGCATACTCTGCCCTTTTTGCAGTTGTGAATCGGCTCAAGATATCCTGCGATACCCACCTTCGTCACCAAAAAGAAAAAGAAACAAGGGGGCGTCGCCGACTGCCCGAAAGCCTACCTGCGCATGCGAATTCGACAAGTGACAGCGCCGTAGCCAGCATCGCATTACAAGAAGGGACGCACGGACATCGTGGGACCTTTTGGCAGCAGTGGCAGCATACCAACACCCTGTGCACAACGTAACCAGCATACTCTGCCCTTTTTGCAGGTTGGTCTCGAATTTGTCATTTTTTGCATAACAGATCGTACTCAGAGCCGCTGCCACTGCTGCCCACTATGCCTCCTTCTGAAAGTGTTACATGCTTGTGTTGTAATGAGGAATGTACGGAGAGTGAAGGGATACTTTGCTCGGAATGTAGTTACCGATATCACTTCGGAAACTGTTCGAACGTGTCTGAAAACACATTTAAGTCTAAGGGCGAGTCTTGGAGAAACGCATGGCGTTGCCCCACTTGTAGAACTAGTCGGTCGAGGGGTGCGCAAGAAAGCAAGCCCAAGACCGAACCCGACTTTTCAGCTCTTTTGGTTGCCCTGCATGAAAAGGTGGACGGACTCGTAACACTCAAGCATACTGTTGAAAGTATCGAACAATCAGTTCAGTTAATGTCCAGTCAGTATGACGAGATACTGGCACACATCCGTCGTCAGGACAAAGAAATAGGCGAGCTGAAGAAACGTGTTGACAAAATCGAAAACAACGAAAGAACAAGTGATAAAGCTGATATCATGAAGGAAGTTGATCAGCTAGAATGGCAGACCAGGAAACTTAACCTTGAGTTTCATGGCATCCCCGTAACTGACAGAGAAAACCTGCTGTCAAAGGTAAATGAAGTAGCAAGAAAGATTAAGGTCCCGGAATTAACCGATAACGACATTGCTGCCATCCACAGGCTACCCGCGGCAAAGGGTAAGGTGCCAGGGATCATCGTCCGTTTTGTTAGGCAGTCGGTAAAGGAAGCAATTCTAAACCAAAGAAAGGAACTGAACACTCCAAATGAGCCACGCCACATCCTTGAGAACCTAACGAAAAGAAACAGAACATTGCTGTCCAACGTGAAAAGCTGGGCACTGATACATGGCTTCAAGTATGCGTGGCATCGAAATGGGAACGTCTACGTTCGTCAGACAGACGGTCAAAACGCTATCATCATTCGCCATCAAAGTGATTTAGATAAGCTTGCTTAGGTCCCTCGATCCCCGATTTTAACCATGGCTCCAAAGTTCACCATGGCTGACGCAAATTACGTTTTGCCATCAGATGTTTTGAAGTTATCTGCCAAGGAATACTCTAATTTTCTTAAGTTTTTTCATCTCAATGTGCAATCCGCGAAAAATAAAGTCGCTGAACTTGAAACATTGTTCGCCGAATTCCAGTCCCAATTTGACTTTGTGATGTTAACGGAAACTTGGTATGTTGACAATTCAAACACCTTGAATTTGAATTTGTACAGTAATTTTCATCTGAACAGAACTGTCGGTCGAGGCGGTGGAGTTTCAATAATGGTAAAAAGGGAACTTTCGTGTGAACTTTTGTCGGCCTATTCATGCATCCATCCAGATTATGAAATTCTGTCATTAAGATACGACAAAACCATTGTTTCTGTTGTTTACCGCCCCCCATCTGGAGACCTTCGCAATTTTTTTGCCTTGTTGGAATCTTTTCTGGCCTTCGTTGGTGATAACATGTACGGTGTTGTACTTGGCGGTGACTTTAATATCAACATGCTAGCTGATACAGCAGCTAAGCGAGAAATGGAACAACTCATTCAGTCCTTCGGATGTACAAATGTTATCAGCTCTCCTACCCGCGTTACCACCACGTCTGTGACGCTTCTTGACTTATTCATAACAAATAGATACACATCATCATGCAAAGCCGGTGTAATATGCACAGATATTAGTGACCATAATGCCATATACTTCTGCGTTGAGAACAACAACGCACGTCCCAAGAGCGCACCTGTTTTTTACCAAGAAATAACACCTAAAACTTTAGAACTTTTTAGACACGTAATAAACAGCTTCGACTGGAGGAATGTCCTCCGAGAAACAGAACCGGATTCTGCATATAACTTATTCTTGAGTAATTTTGTGAGATTATATAATTCTACGTTCCCTCAGAAGCATCTAAGGCAGTCAAAAAAGATCCGTAAGCCATGGATAACACCTTGTTTGCTCACCAGAATCCTAGCAAAAGATAGGATGTACAAGAAGTTCCTAAAAACACGTGATCCCAATTTCTTTAAAGCATACAAAACTGTGCGTAACAAATTAAATAAAGACATCAGAGCTGCTAGAGATGAATATTGTCGCAATTCCTTCTCTAATCCAACATCAAGGACCGACATAACTTGGAAAAAGCTAAACATGTTACTAAAGCCTAGCAATCCAACTCAAGTTAAAACACTTATTCACCAAAATGAAGAATGGTCTGGCAAGAAGTTAGCAGATGGATTTAATGACTTTTTTGTGGAACTGAAAAGAAATGAATATGATGAAATGGCTTTGAATTACATAAAGTGCACCGTGGATCACACCTGTTTCTTAAGTCCTGTTACAGAGGCTGAGGTAGTGTCAGTATTTCTGGCATTAAATAACAGCGGAAGTAGCGATGCTGACGGTATTAAGATTAAACATGTGAAACATGTCCTCGACATAATTGCACCCTATATCACACATATATTTAACCTTTGTCTAGTCAATGGCGTGTTTCCACAGAAGATGCAGACTGCGAAGGTAACAGTTGTATACAAAAAGGGAGATAAAAATGACTTTGCAAACTATAGGCCATTGTCAATATTGCCTGTTTTCTCCAAAGGGTTTGAAAAAATAATTTTGTCCCGGATGAATAACTTCTGTAATAAGCATAATATAATGACACCTTCACAATTTGGATTTCGGAAAAATCTGTCAACGGAACTCGCTTTGTTAGAACAAAAAGAATTCATTTTAAACTCTTTCGATGACAAATGCTTAGCTTTAGGAATATATGTAGATTTTTCGAAGGCCTTTGATCATCTTAACCACATGTTACTGCTTAAAAAGCTTCAGGTATATGGTTTCCGTGGACAATCCTTGTTACTTTTGAGCAGTTATCTAAAACATCGACAGCAGTATGTAGAATTAAACGGTCACCGATCAGATGTCAAAGCTATCTTATCTGGTGTGCCCCAAGGCAGCATCTTGGGCCCATTCCTTTTTAATATATATGTGAATGACATAACACAAATAGACAAAGAAACAAAAATTGTAATATATGCAGACGACACCACCTTGCTTTTTTCCGGGTCATGCGCCTCATCTATGATTGCAAAAGCAAACACAACGCTTACTCAACTTGAAAAGTGGACAAGATTTAATGCCCTCAAGATTAATACCTCAAAAACTAAAGCTATTATTTTCCGCCCCAAGAACAAGAACATCCAAAATAATGATGGTATATTTCTTGATAATTTTAAAATAGATGTTGTTAGCTCTTTCAAAATACTAGGTGTATTTTTCAATGAGAAAATGACTTGGGACGAGCACATAAATTACATAGCATCTAAACTATCCCGTGTCATAGGAACAATTTACGCTCACAAAAACATTCTCCCTGTAAATGTGAAAATGCTTTTGTATAAGTCATTGTTCTGCTCGCATCTTAATTACTGTCACTTGGTATGGGGAAATACATCTTTCACAAACCTCCGAAAATTACTTACCCAACAAAAAAGAATTCTTAGAATAGTATATAATGTAGCATATGACCACCCATCCAAACCACTTTTCGAGAAAGGGGACATAATGCCAATTAATGATTTATATGCATACTACTTACTCTTTAAATACAAAACCGAAAATAAAAACAATACTCCTTTCATTGCCACACTGGCTTCATTATGCAAAAAACACGCATCGTACAAAACAAGAAACAACGAAATATGGCACATTTATGCATACAGAACAGGGTATGGCAAACAGATGCTTAGGTATAGTCTACCGCACTATCTCAACCTCTGCCATAGTCACAACATGACTGTTGAGCACTCGAAAAAAAAAGAGTTGCAAAACTTTGTTTCAAGTATATGTAACCGGGTGTAACTTTGAATTGTAATTTCTGTAATTTTGTATAATTTTTGTGGTTGTTATTTTGTAACTTCTAAATTGTAATTCCTGTAATTGTGTTTACATTTATGTTATTACAATTTTGCAATTTGTAATTTTTGTGTAATTTTGCCTTTACGTTTGATTTTTTACGCGTTACAAAGTGTTACAGTTGTGTCATAAAATAGGTTCTGTTCATGCTTCCTTTATTTCGTTAGTATTACTGCCACGTTTTTCTTTTTTTCTTTTTTTTTCTTTCTTTTTTTAAGTTTTGCCGGTATGCTGTTATGTTGTCTGCATATTTTCCCTGTACAACTTATATCTATTTTTGGGGAGGCGAGAGCTCGTCAAGCTACACCCCTAGCATTTTCTCTCTGCCTCCCTCATCCTTGTGATGAAAAATAAAGGCATTATTATTATTATTATTATTAGATCGTGGAGTTGGCGAACAGTAGACGCTGCGGCGGCGACGAACGCTGCCGGCTGCATTGCGTCTGTGGGCCCGAAGCTGTTGGCCTCCCTTAGATCGTGGAGTTGGCGAACAGTAGACGCTGCGGCGGCGACGAACGCTGCCGGCTGCGTTGCGTCTGTGGGCCCGAAGCTGTTGGCCTCCCTTAGAACGTGGAGTTGGCGAACAGTAGACGCTGCGGCGGCGACGAACGCTTCCGGCTGCATTGCGTCTGTGGGCCCGAAGCTGTTGGCCTCCCTTAGATCGTGGAGTTGGCGAACAGTAGACGCTGCGGCGGCGACGAACGCTGTCGGCTGCGTTGCGTCTGTGGGCCCGAAGCTGTTGGCCTCCCTTAGATCGTGGAGTTGGCGAACAGTAGACGCTGCGGCGGCGACGAACGCTTCCGGCTGCATTGCGTCTGTGGGCCCGAAGCTATTGGCCTCCGAACGCTGCCGGCTGCGTTGCGTCTGTGGGCCCGAAGCTGTTGGCCTCCCTTAGATCGTGGAGTTGGCGAACAGTAGACGCTGCGGCGGCGACGAACGCTGCCGGCTGCGTTGCGTCTGTGGGCCCGAAGCTGTTGGCCTCCCTTAGATCGTGGAGTTGGCGAACAGTAGACGCTGCGGCGGCGACGAACGCTGCCGGCTGCGTTGCGTCTGTGGGCCCGAAGCTGTTGGCCTCCCTTAGATCGTGGAGTTGGCGAACAGTAGACGCTGCGGCGGCGACGAACGCTGCCGGCTGCGTTGCGTCTGTGGGCCCGAAGCTGTTGGCCTCCCTTAGATCGTGGAGTTGGCGAACAGTAGACGCTGCGGCGGCGACGAACGCTGGCGGCTGCGTTGCGTCTGTGGGCCCGAAGCTGTTGGCCTCCCTTAGATCGTGGAGTTGGCGAACAGTAGACGCTGCGGCGGCGACGAACGCTGGCGGCTGCGTTGCGTCTGTGGGCCCGAAGCTGTTGCCCTCCCTTAGATTGTGGAGTTGGCGAACAGTAGACGCTGCGGCGGCGACGAACGCTGCCGGCTGCGTTGCGTCTGTGGGCCCGAAGCTGTTGGCCTTCCTTAGATCGTGGAGTTGGCGAACAGTAGACGCTGCGGCGGCGACGAACGCTGCCGGCTGCGTTGCGTCTGTGGGCCCGAAGCTGTTGGCCTCCCTTAGATCGTGGAGTTGGCGAACAGTAGACGCTGCGGCGGCGACGAACGCTGGCGGCTGCGTTGCGTCTGTGGGCCCGAAGCTGTTGGCCTCCCTTAGATTGTGGAGTTGGCGAACAGTAGACGCTGCGGCGGCGACGAACGCTGCCGGCTGCGTTGCGTCTGTGGGCCCGAAGCTGTTGGCCTCCCTTAGAGCGTGGAGTTGGCGAACAGTAGACGCTGCGGCGGCGACGAACGCTGGCGGCTGCGTTGCGTCTGTGGGCCCGAAGCTGTTGGCCTCCCTTAGATTGTGGAGTTGGCGATCAGTAGACGCTGCGGCGGCGACGAACGCTGCCGGCTGCGTTGCGTCTGTGGGCCCGAAGCTGTTGGCCTCCCTTAGAGCGTGGAGTTGGCGAACAGTAGACGCTGCGGCGGCGACGAACGCTGGCGGCTGCGTTGCGTCTGTGGGCCCGAAGCTGTTGGCCTCCCTTAGATCGTGGAGTTGGCGAACAGTAGACGCTGCGGCGGCGACGAACGCTGCCGGCTGCGTTGCGTCTGTGGGCCCGAAGCTGTTGGCCTCCCTTAGATTGTGGAGTTGGCGAACAGTAGACGCTGCGGCGGCGACGAACGCTGCCGGCTGCGTTGCGTCTGTGGGCCCGAAGCTGTTGGCCTCCCTTAGATCGTGGAGTTGGCGAACAGTAGACGCTGCGGCGGCGACGAACGCTGCCGGCTGCGTTGCGTCTGTGGGCCCGAAGCTGTTGGCCTCCCTTAGATCGTGGAGTTGGCGAACAGTAGACGCTGCGGCGGCGACGAACGCTGGCGGCTGCGTTGCGTCTGTGGGCCCGAAGCTGTTGGCCTCCCTTAGATTGTGGAGTTGGCGAACAGTAGACGCTGCGGCGGCGACGAACGCTGCCGGCTGCGTTGCGTCTGTGGGCCCGAAGCTGTTGGCCTCCCTTAGAGCGTGGAGTTGGCGAACAGTAGACGCTGCGGCGGCGACGAACGCTGGCGGCTGCGTTGCGTCTGTGGGCCCGAAGCTGTTGGCCTCCCTTAGATTGTGGAGTTGGCGATCAGTAGACGCTGCGGCGGCGACGAATGCTGCCGGCTGCTGTCCGCCAACTGTCGTTCGGCCGCGAAGTTCTAGCTGCGGCACGCTGAAGAGCCGACTTGGTGCCCCAGCGTCCGAAGTTTTCCATAGCTATACCGAAGAACCGGCGAGCAGGCGCTACTTTTTTCTACACCCGATAGCGATCACCGCAGCAAGGCCTGCAAGCTCTTGCAATTTGTATGACTTCAATCGCTTGCCGCCGTTCGCAGGTGGTCGACCGGCCGCGAAATTCTAGCTGCGGCGCGCTGAAGGGCCGACTTGGTGCCCCATCTCTCCCTCTGGTATGACGTCAGTAGTCACATGACCGACCGCCAACTGTCGTTCGGCCGTGAAGTCTAGCTGCGGCGCGCTGAAGAGCCGAGTTGGTGCCCCATCTCTGATGATGATGATGATGATAACTTTTATTTCCACCGATGTAGGAGGCCCCCTACTCCCCGTCCCTGGCACGCAGGCCTAGGGGACGGGGGACGGGACCTCCGCGACTAAAGACTGGCGAAGATACATTGTCTCTTCGCGGCTTCAGCCGCCAGGCGGACAGCTCGTTTCTGGTCGGCGGGGACCTCGCTTCGCAGAAGGGCCTCCCAGGCTTCTCTACTCTTAATATTGTCCTCAGCACCCGGGGATCCAGGGCATTGCCAAATTATATGATCGAGGGTCCCTCTCGCTCCGCAGGTCTTACATTTGTCACCTTTTTTATCGTCTAACGTGGTTTGAAATAACCAGACAGGGTTAACGAAATTTCCGGCCTGTAATCGTCGCCAGGCGATGGCCTCTGTATTGGTTAAGTTTGGATCTGGTGGTGGCATTAGACGCCTGCCTAACCTGTAGTGCACGGCGATTTCCGCGTACGTTTGCAAACGTTCGTCCATCCCCTGGGGGTCGGGCGGCTCTACAGTTACCCGGAAGTAGAGATCTCGGGCTAACATGTGGGCCGCCTCGTTACCGGGGACGGATGTGTGTGCTGGGACCCAAATTAAGGTGATCTTGCGATCAATTTTGGCTGCGGACAGAATTCGAGCCGTTTCTGGCGAGACCCTGCCCTTTCCGATGTTGCAGATTGCTGTTTTGCTGTCACTAAGAATCAAACTAGCCTTGGTTCCGGCGCAAGCAAGCGCTATTGCGACCTCCTCGGCCGTATCTATGTTTCTACTCCTAATGGAGGCGGCAGCGACTGGTGCACCTCGGCCGTCGACTACTGAAGCGACCGCCGCCCCCGACCTGCCACTCGCTGCGTCCACGTAGGCAACCTCATTTGCCCTGATATTTCCGGCCCTTTTAACCAGCGCCTCCGCCCTCTTCTCCCGTCTTTCCCGGTGATGTTCTGGGTGCATGTTGCGGGGAAGGGGGGGAACGATGATATTCTCGCGACATTGTGGCGGTAGGGCGACCTTGTCGCATATGCCCCTATCTACTTTTCGGCCGACCCACTCTAAGATGGTCCGGCCCGTATTTGTTGTACTCAGTCTTTCGAGCTGGGCGATTCGCACCGCCTCGGCGAGTTCAATCCAAGTATTATGCACCCCCATTTCCAACAGCCGGTCTGTAGAGGTGGAGATAGGTAGGCCCAGCGCCCTCTTGACGCAACGCCGAATAATTGCGTCGATCTTCTCTCTCTCGTTTACCCTAATATCGAGGAATGGCGTGGCATAGCATATTCGGCTAATAATATAGGCCTGCGTCAGTTTCAAGAGGCTGCTTTCTTTGAGGCCCCTGCCCTTCAGCGCGACCCTCCTGAAGATCCCTGTTACTTGCGCAGCGTAGTTGCTGAGCTTCTTGATCGTTCCTTCATTGTAACCGTCCTCTTGGATAAAAAGTCCGAGGATCCTGATGTGATTAACTTTCGGTACAGCTTTGCCCTCTACCTTAATTTCAAAATTCCAGTCGCGCTTGCACCGGAGCGTTTTCGGATTGTAAACAAAAAGTTCTGATTTCTGCGGCGAACACACAAGGCCCCTTTCGGCCGCGTAGGACACTACAGTGTCTGCCGCTGCCTGCAGCCGCTCTTCTATGCTACCGTCACTACCACTGTTCAACCAGATATTGATGTCATCTGCGTACAAGCTAAATTTTATGCCGTCTATGTTCCTGAGTGCGGCGGGAAGGCCCCTCATTGCCACGTTAAAAAGGAAGGGGGAGAGCACCGATCCCTGTGGCGTTCCCTTACTTCCCAGGTAAACCTTGGGGAATTCTAAGTCCTGAAATTTTAGTTTTATCGTCCTGTGCGACAGGAAATCCTTGATGTAATTATACGTCCTTTCGCCGACACCTATGTCCTGAAGCCCCGCAAGGACGGCCGCATGCTTAACATTGTCGAAGGCTTTGGTTAGATCTAAACCTAAAATCACCTTCGCGTCTTTGGATCTCGAATTTATAATGTCATGTTGCAAGCGAAGCATCACGTCCTGCGTACACAAGCCCGGCCGGAACCCGACCATCTCGTGCGGCCACAGGTCGTTCTGCTCCATGAAGCGTGTCAGTCTAGCCTGGATGACGCGTTCCATAAGCTTTCCTACGCACGAGGTTAGGGAAATTGGTCTGAGATTTTCTAATCCGGGCGGTTTACCCGGCTTAGGGATTAGCACCACGTTTGCAGTTTTCCATTGCTGAGGGAGACGGCCGCTACTCCATACCTTCTGCATGTATTTCGTGAGCGCCGTTATGGACATGTCGTCCAGATTCCTTAATAACTTGTTCGTAACCCCGTCTGGGCCGGGGGCCGATCGCGTCTTTAAAGTCAAAATTTCGGCCCTAACCTCCGCCTCTGTTATGGGCGCATCGAGAGTCTCGTTAGGAGGGCCCTTGTACTGCGGGAGGGGGAGGGATTCTGTGTCGCCGATGTAGGTGTTTACTAATTTTGCCACGAGCTCCGCGTCCGTCCCCTCGAACGCGTGCCTGGCCTTCGCCAATCTAGTGCCCGATTGTGTTTTTGAGCTATCAGGGTCAAGGAGATGTCGCAGCAGACCCCACGTCTTGGAAAGGCTCATATTGCCTTCCATTTCATCACATCTACTACACCAGTTTTGCTCAGAAAGTTTAATTGCGTATTCCTCAATTTCCTTATTATGCCTGGCTATTCTTCGCCTCAAATTTCTGTTCCATCTCTGTGTGCGGAGACGCTTTTCCATGCCTCGTTTAGCTTCCCACATGTGCAAGAGTTTGCTGTCGGCGGTTGTCGGTGCGTCTTCCTCCTGTAGGGTCGTGGTAGCGGCCTTAACTTGGCGCATGAGGACTTCCACCCATTCGTCGATATCCTGGATGTTCTGCTCTACGTCGGAGCTTTCTCTGAGTTGTCTGAATTTATCCCATTGAGTTACACTGGGTTTTCTGCTGTTTCTTACTTTGGCTCCCCGTTTAAGGGTTACTGCGAGGACGTAGTGATCGCTCCCAAAGTTGATGTCGGTGTTTCTCCAGGTAATCTCTGCAACGTTTCTGGTGAAGGTTAGATCTGGGGTAGTGTCGACGCTCACGCTGTTTCCCACCCTGGTCGGACAGCTCGGGTCCGTCTGCAGTGTGAGGCCCAATTCGTGAAAGTCTTCCCACAGCTGCCTTCCCTTCGGGTCGTGCCTATTGTATCCCCACTCTTGATGGGCCGCGTTAAAGTCCCCTACAATTATCAGCGGGTTTGTTCCTGCCGCCTTGATGGCTTTGCGAAAGAGGGCCCTGAACCTAACTTTACGCTGCTTGGGGGTGCTGTAAATGTTTAAGAGGAAAATACTGGGCTCCACCTTCCGACCCGTGAGAATTTCAACGAGAACCGCCTCAATGTCACGAGAACTGATTTCGTGTGCGATTGCCGCTACGTTCCTTTTGACGAATGTAGTAACTCGAGATTTTTCCCCGCGGTCGCTAGCAAACGCTTGATATCCGGTAAGTTTAACCGCGCCCTTGCCCGTTTCTTGCAGCGCTATGGCTAAAGGTTTCTCATTTTCCTGCTCGAGGTACTGTTGCACGAGCGCTCGCTTACGCGGGAACCCTCGGCAGTTCCACTGCCACACAGTCGAATCATTCTTTGATAGAGTTCTGGCCATATTCGGATTGGTGAAGTACTGGCTGCGTCCCCGTGAGAGCGCCAGAGGCTGCGTTCCCGGCAGCAACTGTAAGTTGTTCCTGAATCTTATTTAGGAGACCCATAATTTCGATCATGCCAGTCTCGATCCTCTCGAATCTCGCCTGGTACTTCGCGTCTAACCTTTGTTCTAATGCGACAATCGGATCTGTCTCCCCACCCCTCCGTTTCTGCGGGGGAGGTCTAATCGGCTCAGTGACCATCTTTTCCTCCTCCGTCGCCGGCGGCGCGTTTGGTGTGAGTACGTTTGACGCCGGAGGTGGGGGAGCGGATTTAGCGACTTGTCCTGAAGGGAACGCTTGCTGAGACGGGAGGGACCCCGCGCATGTTTGTGGTTGAGGTCGGTGAAGGTCCTGAGTGAGTTTTTTAATGATTTTCTTAAGTTCACCGACTTCCTTTTTCAAATTTTCTATTTCTCTATCTTTCTCATCTTTCGCCTGGGAGGCCGCGCTGCTGAAACTTACGATTTTACGGTCCCCGCTCGGGCTTCTCTTCCGGGAGGTCCACGGGTTCCTCGCGTCCCTGGAGCTGGAACTGGCCCTGGCTCCGGACCTGGATCCGGATCGTCCTCTGCCACGGGAGCTCGAACTGGAACTGGCCCTGGCTCCGGACCGGGATGCGGATCGCCTTCTGCCACGGGAGCTCGAACGGCCTCTAGGAGGTGGCGTAGGCCCTCTGGATCCGGAGCGCCCTCTGCTGTTGGAGCGCGAGCTGCCCCGACGATGGTGCTTTCCGGGGTGCCTGCCCATGGTCTCTTGCAGGCTTGGGAAATCTTCGGCACGGAAACCCTCGTAGTTGTTGCCGCGCTTGTCTCTGGGGCGATCTTGGAGGGTGGAATTCCCCTCCAATGTTTGCTGGGTCCCGGGTTTTGGCGAACTGCCGACGCTTTTCTCCCACCGCCTCTTCTTCACCTCGTAGGGCGTGCGGAAGAGCTCCTTGCATTTCTTATCGCCGAGCAGGTGTCCTTTGCCGCACAGCTGACACTTGGTCTCGCATTGATGGTTTTCGGACGGGTTTTCTGCCCCACAACCGCGGCACTTTACGTTTTTAGGGTCCGGGCAGACGTCGGCTCGGTGGCCCATTCTTCCGCATGCGTAGCACACTTCGTATTTTTTCCGGTAGAGCGCGCACCGTTGAGCCAATGGCGTGATGCGCACCCACCTCGGGACTTTGCTATCTTCAAACAGTATCAGGACTGTCTTCGATTCCTTGCCTAATCTTCGAACCCCCAGCACCGGGGGATTGCCGTGCGTCTTGAGACGGTGCAATATGTCCGCCTCCGAGAAGTAGAGGGGAACGTCGTGGATTACGCCCTTTCCGCAGTCGTCCGGCATGGCGACGTAGGTGGTCATATCTATTCGCTCCCCTTCGAAAGTGAGGTGCTTCAGCTCTACGTATTTTCTTTTTCGCCCGGCGTCTCTCGTCGCCACGAGAATGGACTGTTGACGTGTATTTATGGAGACGATGTCCTCTCCCGCTGCGTCTTGGTCGACTCCGGCAGCCTGGATTATAGCGTTCGCCAAGTGCGCGTTCCCGTGTTTCGTCAGCCGCATGACGCCGCCGCTGGGTCTCATGATTATCTTTTCGGCGTCGCTGGGGAGCCTGATGTTTTGCCTTTCCACCGACTTCGCCGCCATTTTCCTTCTCGCGAGCTTCTCGGCAGCCCGCTGCCGCTCCACGATGCGCGTCTCTTGGTTGGGGCTAAGGTTAGGATTAGCCTCCTTCTGAGCCGCTTTGCCTTTTTTCTTGCTAGTGTACCACTGCCCGGGCACATTTAGCTCGCTCGGATCAACGTCCGTCCCTTCGACGGTCTCCATCATCATGCCTCAGCCGTTGGGCGGGACTGGGCCGCCGTCGGTGGCTGCACCTCACTAGGCCTAGCGTTCGGCTCGGACGCTCTCCGCGGAAAAGTCCCAGAAATGACAGACAAAACAAAAAAGGCTCCCACCTCGGAAAATTTGATATCCGCAGTGGACGCTCGTCGTCTTCTGTCGATTCGGAAGGATTTTGGTTTCCGCACAGCAAGATTTTCGTACGAAGTGGCCTTGGTCGACGGAGCCCATCGACCATACGTCCGCTCCCTACCGCTGCCTCGACGGAATCTCTGCCCCATCTCTCGCTCTGGTATGACGTCAGTAGTCACATGACCGACCACCGAACGTGAAGGGTAGGCTGCGACACCGCGAAGAGGCGACACCTGGCTTAGTATTGCTTTCGCAATAAAACTTATTTGCCAGGGGGCACCTCACCTCAGTTACGACTTGGAAGATGGTTATGGACGACGCCCGGTGCTGTGCCATTTCAATGCACGTCCTACCTTCCCTCACGGCGCGGTTGGGGCGTCCACCGACAGATCCCACCGTGGTAGCTCAGTGGTTAGCGTCCCAAAGCGAATCGGGCTATGAAGGAAGCCGTTCTAAAGGGCTCCAGAAATTTCGCCCACCTGGGGTTCTTTAATATGCACTTACATCGCACAGTACACTGGTGTCTAGAATTTCGTCTCCATCGAAATTCAGCCGCCGAGTCCGGGATCGAACCCGCGTCTTTCGGGTCAGCAGACAAGCGCCATAACCACTGAGCCACGGCGGCAGCCATGCTGTGGGTGGAATGCAAAAGACGCCAGTGTGCGATGTTAAGTGACCGTTACAGATCCTCAGGTGTTTGAAATTATTCCGGATGCCTCCACTACGGCACCTATTTGTCTTCTTTTACCTCCCCTCCCTCCCATCCCTCTGGGCGTGGTTGAGCTGTACACCTAGAACTGAGACAGTTACTGCTACATTTCCTGTTCCCAAATGGCCAGATTAGGTTTAGGTTTATTGGGGTTTAACGTCTCAAGGCAGCTCAGGCTATGAGGGACCCCGCAGTGAAGGGCTTCGGAAATTTCGGGGGTTCTTTAAGGTGCACTCACACACTGTAGAATTTCGCCTCCATAGAAATTCGACCGAATGCGCTCGTCTACTCACCGGCCGCGGTGGCTGAGTGGTTAAGGTGCTCGTCTACTGAGGCGGAATACCCGGCTTCGAACCCGGCCGCGGCGGTCGCGTTTAGATGGAAGCGCAAAAGCACTAATTTACGGTGTGCTGTGCGATGTCAGTAGATCCCCAGGTGGTCGAAATGCCAGACAACTACGGCACCGCTGTCTTCTTTCATTCCCACCTTTATTCCTTCCCTTACGGTGCGGTTCGGGTGTCGACCGAGATATATGAGAGTTACTGCGTCATTTTATTTTCCTGAAAAGCAATTTTCGTGGACTGTGCGATGTCAGTGGTGGTGAAACACATTTACCGTCTGTTAATTTTTTTTTTTACCGAGAGGTGATTGGAGTAGTGCCCTGTTGGCCCCTTTCCCCCTCACAATTCAAGGTGGAGCCCCTATTCCGGGGCCCCATTGGTAAGAAACGCCGCCCGCGTCCGTTGAACCAGGGCCTTTTGGGTCTTTAGGTCTTGACAGCCGAGCAGGGCCGCCTCCGTCCTCTCTGGAGGGGTTGGGGGGGATAGACAGGTTTGATTGTGTGGGGATGCACTCGCCTCCCCGTGGTTCGCGTTCCCGCATTGCACCCCCTACTGTAGTTAGCTCCCCCGCAACGCCCTCTTCTCAGTTTGGTTACTTTAGCTAACAGGGGAGGGCACTCGCGTCGCAGCGACACCAGCGCCACGGATGGCGTTTTGCTGCGCGCTCGCGGGGAGCGATGGGCTCTCTTCTCCCTGGGACCGGGATAGCGAGCGGACGTTTACACCGCAGCTATTCTCTTCTACGACGGGCGCCTCTTGCTCGGAACTTGCTCCCGCCAAGCCCGTCCCGTCGGACCTCGGAGTTTTCGCTCTGCCATACGGTGGGCGAACATTCGCTCGTAACCGTGCTGGTGAGTCGGACATCATCGATTCTTCAGTGTATTTTGTTGCTAGCTGGCGTTATTGTTGTTATAGCAATAAATGCCTTGTTTGTGTCAGCCAGTGTGTCGTTCCTTTGTTCCCGCAGAGCAAGGCCCGCCGTGGTCGCCGTGCGCTCGGTAGCGTAGGCGACCACGGGGTGGGGTCCGCGCGGTTTTGAACTGTGTCAGCCGCGGTTAAACGGGGAATACCTATTTATCTCCCCTTTTAAAGGCCCATTCACACTTGCGAGTCGCAAAGGGCACGCGACCAGCAGTCGCTTGCGACCAAGCAGCAGCTCGACAACACCGTTGTTCACACTTGCAAGCGCGACCAGTGGGTCGCTTTCTCGTTAGATTCTCGTTTGAAGCGAAAACTCTCGGGAATGACGTTGTTCGCGTGCTTTCGAGAGTTTCGTCTGTTTTGGCCGCGCCTCCTGTACTCGCGCTGGGTCGTCTAAACTGCTATTTGCAATGTACTACAACTACCCGAGCGAAGATTAATGTTGTCGTGACGGTTTTGATGTGCACCGAGGTCGTACAAGCGTCACGATGACAGAGGCGCGCTTCTCTGTAGGGCCGGCCTACCAGCCTGCAGTATGCCGGCCGCCGCGGCGTCACAAAAATGCGCAAATATTGCTTGTTCGCGTTCATACCAAGTTCTTGGGTACAGGAATGTAAAAAATGAATCATTTTTGAAGATCGCTGGCCAGTACCGAGTTGCTGGTAGAAGGGATAACAGCGACAAAAGCAAATTTCTTCCCAGAGCCGCTTTGCTGCTGCTGCTCCATGCGGCTCGATTGTTGTCTGCTAGCTCCGCTGCTGAAGGCGTCGCGGAAGTAGAGCATGTCTTGATATTATTATGATACAAGGTCCACAATAAAGTGGTGACGAAAGCAGCATCTTAATTACTAGCGCTGGCCAGGATCCGAAGCGCCCTCAGTTGCGACATCGTTATGAAACCGCGGCTAGGCTTAGCGACGACTACGGCAGCCCGCTGGGAGCAGCTCAGGTCGTCGCCCGGCGCGACCGCGAGCGATGTCGTTGCCGGAAGCTTGGCTCGCTTGCTGATTGGTTCAGCGGTTTGCGACTCGCAGTCGCAAGGCTGAAAAATCGAGCAGCGAGCGACTGGCCCGCGACTGTCGCTTTTCGACCAGGGCGACCGTTTGCGACTGTCGCTTTTCGACCAAAACAGTCGCGCGACCTCTGCGACTCGCAAGTTTGAACGGGCCTTAAATCCCCCACAATTGACACGCCCAATCCATGTGGGAGGTGTAAGCCACCTCTGCAAAGAACTGGCATGCGCAATTAAAGGATGTGTTTAAATGTTTAAGCTACGCCGGGCACAGTACAGTGTTAGTGAGAATTTTGATGAGGAGGCGCTCCTCAGCGCGATCCAGACCCAACAAGGGGCTGGGTAGCGCCGGTGCTCCTCCGTGACAGCCATCTCCGCGATGGAGGAGCGCTTAACCTCTAAATTACTATCTATGATCGAGCCCGCCATGGACCAGACCTTGACCAAGGTCAAATCTGCCGTCTCCGCAGTGGTCTCAAAACACATTTTGGACAACCCCCGCCTCCTCCGTCGGACGGGGCCATTAGGGACGTACGCCGTCCTTCAAAATTCAACCGTTTCATTATTGATTCTGACAATGAGGACAGTTGCCCCGCTCCTTCCGTCAACACCCCCTTTATGGCGCAAGTAGCTGGCTCTGGGGCAGCCAATACCTCCTCCTCTCCCCTAAAAAATTTAAATCATGGCGAGACACCTTAATCAAAGGAGTTCCGTCATCCTCAATTCGGCCGTGTTAACTTCAATAACACAATGGAACTGTAGAGGCTTTAAAGACCGCACTAAGCAGGCCAATTTCCGCCTCTACCTTGAAACCTTCGAGTCGCTACCAGCCGTGGTTGCCCTCCAGGAGCCAGGCCTGGGCGCCACACTTTCAAATTACACGACGTTCCGACAGGATCCCGCGTCTTGTCTTCTCATTGGGGATAAGAGTTAATGGAGAATACATAATTTGCGATTCGCTGATGACATTGCCTTGCTAAGTCACTCTGGACATGATCTGCAAAACATGATCAATGGGTTAGACGGGCAGAGCAGGATGATGGGGCTAAAAATTAACATGTAGAAAACAAAAGTAACGTAGGGCAGGTAGTGACGGCTGATCGGGATCATGAGAGGGATATAACTAGACAATTAGAATGGTTTGGAACTCATTTGGCAGGTTCTCTCAGATAATGAATGGCAATTTAACAATATCCCTCAAGAGAAAAGTATACAAGAACTGTATCTTACCGGTACTCAACTATGGGGCAGAAACGTGGAGGCTAGCAGAAAGGGTTCAGCTTAATATAATGACAATGCAGCGAGCTATGGAAAGAAAATGACAGGTGTAACGACGGTGGTTGCACCATCACGCTTGCAGACTGGCTCGCGCGGGCGTCGCAACCACTGTCGACATATCGGCCTGCCAGAGCAATAGGGTCGTCGCGTCATACCAGCAGCTGATTTCTTTCACACAAGCCAGGATTGAGAGCAGCACAATCGTGGCGCGCGAATGCGCTAGACACGTGACTTTTGGTATTTCGCGGGATTTCTGTGGAGCTCGAAAAAAAAAATACACATGAGGCTCTCTTTATCGCAAATAAATGGAATGGGGGTTTCTGAAGGTGCTCTCCAACTTTGCTATTCACATTTTCTGCCTAAAGTCAATATTTAAGCATTTAGGAAAATTGCCTTAATTGATCATCAACCGCAAAACAAAAATTGCCTATGATGCGCAGTCCTGTTGGTAGGTGTATGTGAGTGGTTTCCCTGGACTACCTCAAATACCTTATTTTTTAACCCTTGGCTAAAGTTAGCCTGGACACCCTGTATAAGCGACAAAAACAATACACTTTCGCAGTTCATGCGCATATTATTCGCACTCATTCTGTCATGAACGCCTTTACTGCATTTGGAGTCATAATAAAGAAGCTGAAATCTGATTCATTGAAAACATTTATTGGAAATCACAACAGTATTGATGGGAGAGGAAGGTTGGGCCCTTATTTGCAGTCTGGAGTAGGCAACAGCCTTTCCTACCATGAGCTAAGAAGCTACAAAGCTGTTTGATCAAAAAATTGGCAGTGGCTTTCGGCTATGCCAGGTTATACGTAGCGAAACATGTGACACAGCTGGCGAAGCGAACGGAGGCGAGCGCAGCGACGAGGCAAGCGCTGTGACGTCATACCAAACGCCAGCGGCGGCTCCGCGGCGAGGCGCGCGGTGTGACGTCATGCCATATGGCGCGGCGCGCGCCCTGCGGCCACCAGCTGCGGCGGTTGCTAGGCAACGGCTCAAGGTCGGTCTCTGTGGCTCCTCCTCGGAGCACCGCCACAGCGAAATCGCAAGTTCCTGGCCAATGTAGCTCTCGCTGCAAAATGCAGGCGCAACGATATCACACAAGGCTCCTTCATGCTGAACCTTTGCCATACTTGCAAACCCCGCTGGTGCAGTCACCGAGGTTATTGCGGTGAGCTATGCTGTTGGGTAATTTCATGACGATCCACACTTTGATCTCTACAGTCTTCAATTTCTTTAAAAAAAAACGGCTTCTGCGTTCGAATATTATCCGTGCACCTTTCTGTCGAAAAATATTTTCTTCAAGTCGTGGCCGCTAGCTTAAGTTTGGAAGCGACAGGAAGACCAACTCTTATAAATTATTAAGAAATTTCTTGCACGCATTAATACAAAACTTTGTTAATACCAATAAAAGACACTGCGGTTTCGTACGCAGCTAATTACATACATTTGTTTGATTTTTTTTCAATACAAACCCTGGAAGAAGGCATAAAAGCATGGAATTTTGAAATTTTTGATCAAACTTCATGTTGTCTAAGCAGTCATTCCAGCTATCGTTCTATGTTGTCTAGAAAGAAAAGCAACGGTTAAAATTGAGAGATACGAAAACGTCGGGATTAGGGTGCCTCGATGCGCGCGCCCTCTTGGAGGGTGGTGCCATTCTTTGAAGGGGCGAACGCCGCCTCCGGAGCGGCAGCGGCCATTTCGCTCCCCACGCGTCGCCGCGGCTGCTTGGGAGAGGCACGTGCGCGGCGTTTTCTGGGACAAAATGCCCGGGTGTTGCGTGCCCCAGTGCACGAACCACTCACGAAATGAGTGGAAGATGTACCGGTTCCCTAAAGAACCGAAAAGACGGCTTCTCTGGCTCGTAAAAATCAAGCGCGACAAGTGGCAACCCACGGACCGCTCGTGTGTATGCAGCGCAAGTTATGCTTCTTCTGTATTCGTAGTTATTCTTTCATTTGCATGCTTTATACCGTAGCGTTTGTCAGTCTTGTATCCTAGATATCTGGCGCATATGCTTGCGTGTTTAACTCGTTTATTTCTGGGCAACACGACATGCTTAGTTCTTATAATCTCTTGTTGTACATGTAGTACTGCGAGCGCGTAAAGATGTGCGCTCTTTGCTACCGGATCCTTGTGCAATTTCTTTTTTGTGCGCAGTGGAACGTAAGGGGAGCTCTAAGTTACCTTTTATGCTATGACATACAGAGCGCTTTGAGGAATTTTCTCGGCGTTGTATTCTTGTGCCGCTGTCCAACTCAGACGGTGTGCGTGCGTGCGCGCGCCCGTTTGTGTGTGTGTGTGTGTGTGAGAGAGAAAAAGAAATGAGGCGTATGACCAAGCAAGACGCATGTGTGGCCATGACAATCATGTCAGGACTCGTTATGACTAGTTTACTAACGGCTAATTGGTAGTTACTGCATGTATAAAGGCACGCTTAACTTGGTGATCGATATGTGTTTTGTGATCACGCTTGTCTAGACATTCGCTTTTCTTTCCCCATTCGATGACCGGTGAATTATCTGAACATCTGACTGGAGATGAGTGACGAGGATTTCATGACTACGGAGCCCTTTAACAACGGAAATTTCTTAATGGTGATGACAGGATCAGACGAAAGAGAAAGCTGTTTCATTGAAGCTCCACAAAATTTGTGGACAGCATGATCGAAAGCGGGAAGTCGTGAAAAATCCAGGATTGACTTACAGCATTGCCTTCTTGCGCGCACATATATGAGTGCAACGTTTTATTTTTAAAGGAATTTCTTAGCTCACTGCCCATGTTCCACCTAGCAGCAAAGGCAAGAACCTTTAGTATCTTAACATGGGAAGCACACATCTCTTCAGTGTCCAATAATTTCCTCGCACTCTCCCCGTTTTTTTTTGTTTTTTTTCAGAAAGAAGTCGACGGTCTTTTGCCTCTTTCTTAGTATATCTTAACAAGCACCTGAATTTCACTTATAACTGTTTGGGCATATCCCTGTTTGTGTTACTTATTTTTAGCTGTTTAGAATGTTAGTGTGAAGCCCTCTCAATTTAAACATTAATAAGTTTGTCTGATCATTGCATGTTTCTGTGTTACAGGCACATTTTGAAGAAAGCGCCTTTGAGCAGAATAGGGCTGACGGGTGGAAAAAATTGAAGCCCAATGCTGTGCCAACGCTTTTTTCCTTCAGAGGTATAATAAGCCACATATTTCTACATTAACGAAAGTTTGCAACGCTTCTTTCCTAATCCTATTGCTTCTTTCATTCTTAGCCTGATTGTTCTAACTTAGTACTGTAATGACCGGCCATTTGTAGACTCACGTGGAGCGATTATTTTTTTTTTTCATCATACTGCAGACCCAGTGAAGGGTCCTAGCAAGAGGGGTAACAATTTCAGAACAAAACACAAAAGCATAAAGTGCAAAAACACGAACATAAAATTCACACAAATGTTTCTTCAGAGAATTAGGCGGCTCACATTACAGTAAGACTCTTCATACCTCCGGTCAATAGAATAGCTCGTTTTCATTTTTTACAGGGAGGTAAATCAGCCACGCCTTCCGCCCAGAAGCATGATGCTGACAATTTTGCATTTTATTTAATTTTATGTCTAAACGTAGCAAGACTTGGAGCATGCTCGTTCGTAATGATAAAATAATGCACCATCTGATTTGCAGCATGTGTGGCCTCTCTTTTTTCAGCGATGCCTAAGCACAGGAAGCCGCCAAAGGAAAGGTTACAAGGGGTGCCTGCGGCAGCAGAGCAAAGGGGCACTCTGCAGCATCAACAGAGTGCTTCTGATACCACATCAACAGAAATTCAGGACCAATACGTCAACGACATGGCTGATATGCCACACACGGCAAATCAAGAACTGCAGCCATTGCCCAGTGACGACAGGGAGACGGCTCAAAGTCAGATGAACAACTCACCTCGCCCAAGTTCCATTCCAGAAACTTCAATACCCGCCACAGATGATTCCCTGCAAGTTGCCTGCGCACTTCGTGCAACCCGTGCAGAGAAGTGCAGTAACAGCTCATGTGCTACACTTAATAAACAGCTAGAGGACATGAAGAAAAAATACGCGAAACTTAGCGAAGTTCACAGCAAAACAAGTGCTACAAATAAGTCAATTAAAAGGAAGCTTCAAAAAATGGAAAAGGCCAGCGAAATGTTACGAAAAAAACTGAAGTTCCTAAATCAAGACCAAATGCGAGCCCTGTCTCGGAACAGCAACAAAGGTTCCACCTGGTCGTCCAAAACAATTAAACAAGCCCTTCAGATCAAATTTGCGAGTGGAACTTCAGGCTACGAAACCCTAAGAAGACTTGGGTACCCACTGCCTTCTAATAGGACTCTTGTCCGTCGTCTTCAGGGACTCAAGTTCCTACCAGGAATCTTAACTGAAGTGATTGACGTTCTCAGAGTAAAAGCAGAGGGCATGGAAGATATTGAAAAAGATTGTGTGCTTTATCTCGATGAAATGGAAATTGCACAAGGGTATGACCTCGATCGTGCTGAAGACATTGTGTTTGGAGGGAAAACATTTCCAGCAGTTCCAGATGAACCTGCATGTCATTGCTTAGTGTTTATGGTCGGAGGATTGAACACAAGGTGGAAGCAGGTAATCGCATACCATTTTACAGGAAGCTCTGTCGACGGGGGTCTGCTTAAGAGTTTTGTTCTGGAAATCGTGCAGCTTTGCGCTGACATTTCTCTTAGAGTGCTTGTGGTAACCTCTGATATGGGAGCGTCCAACAGAGCTATGTGGCGCGAGTTAGGTTTTTCTAGCCATAGGAATTCTAACACTGTGTGCTCAATCCCTCATCCGATGCTTCAGGGAAAGGAACTCTTTTTCACTGCGGACGCGGCTCACGTGATAAAAAATATCCGAGGTCAGCTTTTAAACTCTATTGACTTTACGCTGAGCGATGCAACTGTCTGCCAACATAGCTTACCCTCAAACAAAGTCAAGCTGGAGCACGTGCGCGCTGTCGTAGAATACGACTCTAGCAAAGAGCTGAAAATTGCACCCAAACTTTCTGAAGCTCATGTCAGCAAAGGCCACTTCACAAAAATGAAGGTCGGCATAGCAGTTCAGTTCTTCAAGGAATCCCCAGCCGCCATTCGTTGCCTAATAAGAGAGAAAGTGCTCGAACCAGAAGCTGAAACCACAGCATGGTTCCTGGAGCTCATCGCAAAATGGTACAAACTGATGTCCTCACGACATCCGTCAGTTGCACTTAGTTGGCAAGATATGGCAAAGTACCATGAAGCCTTGCACATGTTGCGCCTGGCAGTGGACACAATTCAAGGCATGCAGATGGGCAGCACATCCCAGTGGAAGCCCTCACAGGCAGGTCTCATGATTGCAACAACAGTTGTCCTTCGTTTGCAAGATATTGTGCTTAAAATGGATGGCTACAAATTCTTTCTCACCGGGAGACTGCTACAGGACTGCCTGGAGAATCTTTTTTCTGTTGTGCGTCACAGGAAACCCGTTCCAAACGCGTATGACATGAAATGTGCTTTGAAACTTGTATGCGTCAGTCAGTTTTTGCACACACCAGCAACCTCAAGCTATGAAACGGATGATTCTGAGTACCTGCTTGATATGATTTCACAAGGAAAAAAAGAGTACGTTGGAGATGTTGAAGAGGAAATTGACGATGGGGAAATTCTGTTCATTGAAGCACTGACTTCAATTGAGTGCAGTATTTTGCATCATATTGGCGGATTTGTTGTGAAAGGAATTTTGAAGAAAACGAACTGCGAGCAGTGCAAGGCTGCAATGCTTGGCTCGACGAACCATGAGCATGCATATTTAACTGCACTGAAAGAGTACGTCCAAGATGGTGAGAACTTGTGTTATCCGAGTGGTGCGGTTATGAGCCTTCTTCAATCCTGCGAAGAGCACTTTGAAGGAATCACGTCCTGGACAGACAATCTGTTCACCCTTAAGTCCCCTCTAAAGGCTGTCACAGAATATTTAAACAAGAACACACGATTCACTATGGAGGCCTGTCAGCAACACAAGGATTCTCTGGCAAACATACTGATATCAAGTTATGCAAGAGTACGGCTACGCATTCACCTGCGTCAGCTCGAAGCTGCGAGAGTCAATGGGCATGGAAGCAAGACATGCGCTGCAGTTAATTTGCAGTGAGTTGTAGCGCTTGTTTTTGACATTTTAAGGTTTCCGACCAAATAAACAAGCTATCACATCGGAAATCGCTAATTATCGGATGCAGTTTCTTTTTTCATTGTTCAGAAACCGTGTGGCTGCTTTATTTTAGCGGCATCGATATC
This sequence comes from Amblyomma mixtum, assembly GCF_055824585.1. NCBI lineage: Eukaryota > Metazoa > Arthropoda > Arachnida > Ixodida > Ixodidae > Amblyomma > Amblyomma mixtum. The sequence continues at coordinate 66,191,967 of NC_143012.1, read as the reverse complement.
TGATTTATAGTAGTGAGCAGTTTACATTATATTGCTGCATAAGATATGCTAAACAGGGCTTATAGTCCGTGACTGCGTGAGTCAAAATTTAATGCTATAGAAACCATATGTGTGAAGCACCAAGTAATCTGGCTTGTATTAAAAAGTTTGTTTATCTCCATCTGCATATCGAAAGTAACGCGAAAGAAAGGAAAACGAAATTCAGAATAGCTATGGGAATGCTTTTCTGAGCATAAAATAGCCGTAAAGTACTATATTGTGTAATGTAAAATGAAAGAACATGCCTATATGTATACTCAAGCTTAACACAAAAATGTTCCAGAAGTCGTTTATTTTGTAGTATTAGCGAGTAATGCTCCGCAAAAATTATAAATCACGTTTGAAACTACAAAGAAACATTAAAAGTGGCCCGGATGTGTTCGCTGGGCGGTATATGGCGCTCGGCTGCACGGGCGCGACACAGCCGCGGCGGCCGAGTTTCGATAGAGCTGAAAAACACAGTGCCTTGTACTAGGTCGATATCGGTGCATGTTAATAAAAACCTGAGGTGGACGAAATTTCCGATGTCCTCCACCACGGCTTCATAACAGCCGATGTCGCGAAATTACAAAAACCGTGAATGTGACACTGGCTGGCTCGCCGCCCTTGGCTGCGTACGGAGCGGGCATCCTAATGGCGGACGTCGTAGCAGACGACGCGGTTGTCTCCACCCTGCACGGCGGCGGCGGGAGGAGCGCGCGCATCGAGGCACCCTAGTCGGGATTTTGAGCAAAAAAATTCTAAATTTAAGGTAATTTGCTTTTGAGGCATATTCAGTGGTCAGTTGCATAGGGAGGTGTTCATATTACTAAAAATATGATAGAGTAAGTTGCACAGTACAGAAGATACATTGCCCATTATCTGTCTGCTCAATGATAATACAATACGATCCCTTTAGAGTGGTATCATAGCAAAATTACGAAAAGATCAAAACCATGCAATGTGGCTCCCCTTCGCTAATATGGGTGCGCACCCGGTTCACCATATACATTTTCTTGAATCCACTGCCATGTAAATTACCTGAATATCTTGTGCCAACTACTACATTTCACTAAGCAAAAGGAGGTTTTCATGGAAGGGATATGGCTGTCAAATCCACTGACGAAAATTATGCTGCAAATATGCAAGGTGGAGGTTTGTGCAAAATCTTTCAATAAATGCAGCATCAATAGGCGACACGGATTGGCTGCCTTGATGTCCGCGCCCTTGCGCAAGGTGCAATCATTTTGTGAAGGGCCCCATGCTGCCCTGGCCGGCTGTTGTCTATGGCGAGCGTTGTTGCGCTTCTGTACGGTAACAAGCTAGCGCTTACTCGGGCTACTTGCAGAAATTTATTGGGGCAAGAGTAGTGATGCAAAACTATCGAAAAACTGACTATCGATAGTTTTTTTGAAACTCTCGATAGTATAAAAGAACTATCGATAGTAATACTATCGATTCTACTACCAATAGTATTACTATCGATAGTAGAATCGATAGTATAACTATCGATAGTGCTGCTATCGATAGTATTTCTAGCGATAGTACCGCTATCGATAGCAAGACTATCAATAGTGAAACTGTCGATGGTAAGACTATTGATAGTAACAATATTGATATTATACATTTTCTGGCCTCCAATATAACCAAAAAATTTGCGATACTTTACGAGGGAACGTCTGCAGAGCTCGGTGACGCGTAGGCCGCGAAAACAGGAGAGTCCTGTCCGTTACTCATACCACCACCTCCATACCACACACTCGGGAAACAGAGTTTAGGATGCAGTGGGTACGCGTGGTTGATTTTATAGAATCGACAGTTTTATATACATAACAAGTAGTATCGATAAAGCTATCGATAGCACTATCCAGTGAACTATCGAAAGTACTATCGATATTACTATCGAAAGTACTAACTATCGATAGTACTATCGATAGCGCCCTATCGATAGTACTATCGATAGTCTCTTAGCATCGATAGTTCGATAGTGAATCAACTATCGATAGTTTTGCATCACTAGGTAAGAAACGCTGGCAGTGCGTGTCCTATTGAACAAACTCCTCCTTTATTAGCTAAGAGATGACTCGTATCCTAAAGGTGCAAATCAGCTGGCTGTTGACATCAAACGACGCAAGCGGCAGATGACTGTCAGGCCATGGTGAAAACTGCAATCAAAACGTGTATAGCTATATTACAAAAAATGCGAGTTTTCCTCAAATCTACCCTTTATGTACAGGTGCGGCCAGAATAATACGGAGCACAGGAAGGGTCGCGGAGCAGCGGAAACGTGCTTATGCGCGGCGCCTAGCAGTGGCGACAGGAACTATCCTAATTTGGACGCGGCGAGATGGCACCGGTATCACGGACCCACTTTTTCCGCAATCAACATCACAGCATAGAGCATGCAAGCCGTTGCTCCATGATCGACTGATACTCTGCTGAGAGCGCCATGCGCTTCGTTGCCCCGTTTCTCGCATCGGGGAGCGGCGCGCGCTGTAAACGGGCGCAAGACGGCCGTTTTGGCATTACGTGTTATCTCGGCCTTTCATTCCGCGCGGCCACCGAGGCTGAAGTGAGCACGCCTCGATGAAGGCAGCACATGGCGGTGTTGCCCGAACCAGCTCGGCATCTTTCCAGCAGTGATCTAACGGCACGGTTGCAGCAAAGAGGGGGGCTCGGCGGCAGACTCACTCGCTGCGCGCGGATAGCCAGGCGTGTCTTTGTTGTGCTGATTTATTTTATTTATTTATTTATTCGATACTGTCAATCCCATCAGGGATCGTAACAGGGAGTGCATTCAAAAGTACAGAGGCACACAAAAAAATAGCAATGGTAATTAATCGAAGTACATAAAAATATATGACACGAGTTTATACATTGATGATACGTATAACAAATAAACCAGAATGAGGAGCATGTGACATGATTTTGGCGGACAATAATGCAACAAGTGAAAACACAAATGGAAGGAATAACGTCGTAATGACATATATGAACTAAATAAATACAAAGATATAAGTAGTTGATTTTCCACACGTGTGCTAAAGGAATTTAATGGTGGATTACTAACAATGGATGTGTTCAAGGTGTTCTATTCGCGTATAGCACGAGGGAAGTATGAATATTTGAAAGTGTCAGTACGGAAGGAAAACTCGTTTAGAGTGTGTATGTGTTTATTACGTGTTTGTAGCGTTTGTGATTTTGATATGTATCTTGAAGTGTCGACTTTTAATTGATTGTGTACGAGTTGAGACATGTTTTAAGGCGCGCTAGTTTTGCTCTGTTTTGAAGGCTTAGAGTCCTGCGTGTTTGAGTAGTTCTGTTGGTGAGTCTGTCAACCTGTGTTTATTAAAAATACATCTGACCGCCTTCCTCTGCACTGCTTCTATTTGTTTAGTAAGCTTGTTAGTGAAAGGAAACGAAACAACTTTAGCATACTCTAGAATTGGTCTGACATATGTGTTATACGCAAGGAGCTTTGTTTCTGATGGTGCTAGTTTGAGGCGTCTGTTAATGAAAAATACCTGTTTTAAGGCGGTTGATGTGACATTGTTAACATGAGAATCTCACCTGAGGTCAGAGGTCAGTGTTATGCCTAAATATTTATATTCGGACGCCGAATCAAGAGGAATGTTGTTCAATGTGTACTGGAAATTTAAATTGGTGTATCTTTCTGGTTACAGATAAAGCAACTGATTTTTAACATTAATAGTTATCTGCCATTCTTCACACCACTTGGTCACTGCTGTTAAAGCGTTATTTAAAGCTATATGGTCATTGACGCAGCTAATTTCCTGGTAAAGTACACAGTCATCGGCAAAGAATTTAATATTGTGAGACATACTAGTAGGTAAGTCGTTTATAAAAATTAAAAATAATACTGGGCCAAGAACACTTTTTTGTGGCACGCCGGATGTAACAGCTGTTTCGGACTTAGCATAAGTTAATTTCGACGAATTGAGTACGGTCAGTCAAATAATCAACGATCCAATCTACTATAGGGCCAGCTCCAAGGGTTGCATTAAGTTTCATAATAAGTTTAGAATGTGATACGCCGTCGAAAGCTTTCGAAAAGTAAGAAAATGAGATCAGGTGGCACTTAGATACAGTTTCTGCTAGCTTGGCCGCCTTTCGCATGCTGCGTCCCAGCAAACCAAAAACCTCTCAGAGACGTCTAGCTAGTCGTCTCTGAGAGGTTTTTGGTTTGCTGGGGTGGCATTCTGGCCGCACCTGCACACTCCATTGGTAGGTGCTAAACGTGCGTCTCGCTTTGCTTTTTACAACGAGAAGCTACTATAGAGGTGGCCTCCGTAGCTTGTAGCCCCGGCCGGATAAGGATGCCAGTGGTCCCGAACAATACTCAGACTCAACATCCTAGGTCATGGTTCACCATAGCTACTGTCTACGTGACAGCTTAAAAAAATAATCCACGTCCACTGCAGGGGGGGGGGGGAGGGGGGCACGTCAGTTCCAGGTTTCGTCACCGGGGAGGGCTGCACTAGCGGGATTACAGTTATTCCCCAGGCCCCGTCTCAGCGATGGTCTGCAGCAGCGGCGCCTCCATGTCTGTATCCGTGCACACCCTGCGGGGATCGTCGTCCAGGAAGACGTCGAACACCGCCACGGGTGTCTCGCCCATGCCGTCGTCGTACGACCTCTGCATGCGATGCTTCAGCTCTTGAGGTCCCGCCAGAGCTGCCGCCTGCGACCACAGAGCAGTCCATCAAAGACAGCTTGCAGAAACATTGAGCGAAAAAGTGTCTCTCCATCAATAACAAACGTAAAGATGGTTTGGTTTGGTTTATGGGGTTTAACGTCCCAAAGCGACTAAGGCTCTGGAGACGCCGTAGTGGAGGGCTCCGGAAATTTCGACCACCTGGGGTTCTTTAACGTGCACTGACATCGCACAGTACACGGGCCTCTAGAATTTCTCCTCCAAAGAAATTCAACCGCCGCGGCCGGGATCGAACCCGCGTCTTTGGGGTCAGCAGCCGAGCACCATAACCACTGAGCCACATGCGCCGCGCAAACGTTAACATGTCCGACCACACGTTTCGACCGTAGCTAAGGTGTGAATTACTGAATACCTTACTTTCCTCTGATACTACCTTGGAGACGCCGCGGTGGCTCAGTGGTTATGGTGCTCGGCTGCTGACCCCAAAGACGCGGGTTCGATCCCGGCCGCGGCGGTCGAATTTCTTTGGAGGAGAAATTCTAGAGGCCCGTGTACTGTGCTATGTCAGTGCACGTTAAAGAACCCCAGGTGGTCGAAATTTGCGGAGAGCCCTCTATTATGGCGTCCTTGATAGCCTGAGTCGCTTTGGGACGTTAAACCCCATAAACCAAACCATGCTACCCCGGCGTTAAGCCTAAACATCGTGCAGCGCTGAGCAGCCTCTCACAGAGGCTACGAGGCACTTGCTACGTATTTCAAAGCGAAAGCTTTGCTACACCCACGTTCCGCGAGTTTCGCCGACCCCGTCGTTTTGACCTTCAGTGACCTCCAGACGCTCCGGAGTTGCGCACGCTCGACCATGTGACTAGCCACGTCACTCGCCGCTGTGGTTTGGTTTCGCCGCCGCGCATGCGCTCTCCCGCTTTGAGTCCACGTGACTCATGCCGCGCTTGACGGCGGTTTAAAGAGGAGCGCACCGCTCGCGTAAGCAGTGCGCGCTTCCATGGAACCGAGCGAAGCTGGGCCATCTCGGAAAGTTACGCAGAGGACCTTGCAATGTCGTCATTAAGCGACCACTGACCACCCCGCGGATATTGCCAGCTTTCGCCTTGTATAAATAGGTTTAGAAAGTTAAACCTTCAGTAATTACTTTCCGAAGGCCACTTTCATGCTCGTTACACAATAAACGAAATTACAACCTTGGGCGCCTGTAAAAAATTCTCAGGAGTGAAGAAACGAAGAGCTGCGTGTAGGATTAGGCACACCACTAGTGAAATTCCTGGAAACCGATGTTCCTGGCTGCGGCTTGGATGGCACTGTCACAGGTTTGGTGAAAGTGGACTGGACAGGTGCCGGAGTGCTGTATGGTGCGCACCACATCGGCGAAGTTTGTTTTTGCAGAATATTGTTGTGTTGTGTTGGGTTTAATGGCACATAGGCAGCTAAGGCCATCATGCGCCAAACACAAGGTATAGGAACTGTTTTCTTTGAGATTTAGTAAAAATGTGGAAGATCTCAGTGGTATAAAGGGCCTAAAAATTTAACTACCTAGTAATAATGGGGTAAACGAGATTTAGGAATGGCTAATGGTAAAAGCTTTAAAAAGGTCAGGTAGCCTCAGCGGCCATCCTTGGCTGGGCAAGGATGCTGAGGATACCGACCAATCAAATAAAAGCCTCAGCCTTTTCCTCACGAATGAGGAAGTGGTTTTTGCAGAATAGTTGAAAGTATTCTATCCACTGAAGAGTCGTTGCGCTTCCTTAAAAGTGATATTCTGTTTTGTCTTGATCATTTTAATCTCTTTCTCGTTCTTCCATGAGGGACATGACCTTGAAGAGGCGGGGTAATCACCTTCACAGATTCTGCAACGAAGTGCTGCACCTTCACAGTTTCCGGAAGCACGCACTTTTGAGGCGCATTTAGCGCGAGTTTTGTGCCCGCGGCAGCTTTGTGACACATGATCATACCTTTTACCTCTGAACACCTTCGTGGATTTGGGATGTAATGACGGACATTTAGTTTCAACTGGCCTGCTCCTATGCACTCCGGGAGGGCTCTCGACTTGTATGTCAGGACTAGATGTTTTGTTGGGATTTCTTTGTCTTCCTTCCTTATTTTGTTACGATGTAAATTTATGTCATTTTGCTCCCTGAGGCCTTCCAGAATTTAATGATCAATCCGGTGGACGAAATCTGTTTAATAAATCACACCACGAACGGTGTTCAGGGATCGGTGTGCAGTGACAGACAGAGATATATCCAATGGACAAAAGGTTGGGAGTATTGCACAGTCTCTTTAAGCTCTGCTAGTATGACACTACTGGGTATCTTTGATAGTTTTTTTTCCTGGATTCATCACCATCGGCCTGACTACGCCCACTGCAGGGCAAAGGCCTCTTCCATGTCTCTCCAATTAACCATGCCCTTTGCCAGCTGCGCCCACCATGTCGCCGCAAATTCCTAATCTCATCCGCCCATCTAACTTTCTGCTGCCCCCTGCTACGCTTGCCTTCTCTTGGAGTCCGCTCCCTCACCCTTAAGGACCAGCGGTTTCTCTTACCTCAGGCATCAGTTATACATTTAGAGACTAAGGAAGGAACAATGTTCGTTAAATTTTTTTCTGCTTCTTCACTATAAAGGACATGGTACATTAGGAATGCTTCTTATCCTCACCGGAAAAATTCAGCGGTGACTTCGGTTCGCCCTCTTAATCAGAAGGACGATCATGTTTAGGCAAAGGAGGAGCCATAAATTATATATACTGGTCAGCCTGGGTGCAAGCCACCCACCCAACGAGCGGACGGGACAGGAACTTGGAAGCAGTCCTTGCCCACCCCAACATGGCGTAACGCAGGGCCGACCACCACACAAGATTAACCACAGCCGCCAGGATTAAAGGAAAGAGAAAACAGAGGAGGAGAAGTAGGATAGTTAAAAGAAAGAAGATAGGAAAGTGAAAGGTGGAGAGGAGGGCAGGTAAGGAGACTGCCGATTCCCCAATCGAGCCAGGCCACAAGTGCCGTCTACGAGAAGTGGAGGTCAAATTGGGTGTGTTGCCTCCGCCGATGGGCCGTAAAGGTCCCAACACTCGGCTTCTGCTCAACCACAAGGATCCCCCCTTCCAGGGGAACTACGCTACCACACACTGCTAAGTGTGGGTTTGGTGAGCCCTGTGTGCCCACCAAAATCTCGCTGCGGGGATGTCCCTGGGGATGCTCGGTAGACCGTGGTGGGGTGTCGCAACTCACTGTCACCTGCATGTTGCATATTCCCCTGCGGCGCAACTTCTCACGGCACAGCTTGCGAAGTTAATGGCGTTTTCATGCGAAACATCGTCTTGCGGCACGGAACCACTTCGCACGGCGGTGTTTACAGCTCAACTCATCGACCACAGTTTTCAGTTCAGCAGCACGAGCCTCCACAGATCCACATCGTACTGTCCGCAGAGCAATGGACTAACCGGACGACTGAACAAGACTAGTGCGTACATGCTGTCCATAATGACAACTAATATGGCAATGTAACGCACAGTTTCAAATTCAAATTCTTTATTTCTGCCTTGTAAAGATACAGACAGCGGAGGCGCACAAAAAGCTGAGAGACAGCTTGACTAAGCCGCAGTCCCCTTTCGCTTGGCAGCAGCTTGACAGCAAGGATTTTAATACAAAATGCAGTTGCAAAGCGTAATAACAAGTATACAATAATGAGCAGGTACAAGAGAAAACGAAATAACATTATACAATATTGACACAATATTCACATTGGGTAGACAAAGGTAATGGCAGCAAAAAAAAAAAGAGAAAGAAGAAAAAAAAGAGAAAGAAGAAAAAAAGCACAAAACAAAAATCCTACATGCTAGCATACAAAGCACACAAAGACCTGTTTGACGGACTGAAAAGGTCAAAATTATTATATATATACGCGTTTAGCAGGGACAGAAGAGTGAACTGCAGGCGTTCTCTACCCGAGTTTAACCGTGGGGTCGGGACTATCCATGTCTCCGCATACCTTGTTGTGTAGCTTGCATCTCGGGTATGTAGTTCAGCAAGTTTACGTATGTGGTTTACATTTCTACGTGTTTCGAGTTTAAACCGGACACTCAAGCGATATTTATACAAGTTGTGTATTTTTAGCACACCACTTTGTAGAAACAGATCTTTGCTTGGCGAGTCCCAGGGGACATTGTAAACATGACGAAGAAACTTTTTCTGAAAAATGTAGATACGCTGAAGACAGCTAACCGTAGCTGTGCCCCACACTAGATGGCAGTAGTTTAAATAGGAGTAGAAAAGTGAATTGTAGAGGAGTAACTTTACTGTTCTTGGAATGACGTATCTGAGCCGACTTATGACTCCGGTTATTTGAGCCAGTTTCGTGACAATATGGTCCGTGTGGTGTTCCCAAGACATGCTGGAAGAAAAAACTACTCCAAGGCATTTAAATTGTTCAACTATGTCTATACGTCGCGAGTTTAGTTTAATCTCGATGGGGGAAGGAAGTGCTTTGTTTTTAGGACGAAATATGACAGCTTTTGTTTTCTTCTCATTTATACGCATGTATCTGGATTCGGACCACTTTTGTAATTCACTCCAGGTGTCATTGCATTCCCGAACAAGGAGATCAAGATCATTTCCAGTAAAAAAGATGCTAGTGTCGTCAGCGTAGATAATAAATTTAGCGGCGGAGTTAATGTTGGAGATATCATTTAGGTACATATTAAAAAGTAATGGTCCCAATATACTACCCTGGGGAACGCCAGAAGTAACAAGTTTTAGTTCAGATGTCACATTGTCTATGCTTACAGCCTGTTTTCTATGCGAAAGATATGAATTCAGGATCATTTGAGCCAGTCCACGAATACCACAACGCTCCAAGTTTGTCAAGAGTACACTGTGGTTTACTAAATCGAATGCCTTCGAGAAGTCCACGAAGACACCAATAACAAAGGCCTTATTTTCAAACTGTGTTAGTATATATTCCTTTTGTTCTAGTAGTGATAACTCGGCAGATTTATTTTTACATAACCCAAATTGATTATGTGACAAAATGTCATGTTTATCAATAAAATCAGATAACCGTGTATACAGAACTTTTTCAAAAGCTTTCGAGGAGATTGGGAGTATTGATACTGGTCTATAATTTCCTAAATCATTGCGATCTGCTTTCTTATACAAAACCGTTACTTTGGCTATTTGCATTTTTTTTAGGAAATGTGCCCGTAGTAAAGCATAAGTTAAATATATCTACAAGAACAGGGGCAATAACTCTTATAACATGCTTGACAGGCCTCACTTGAATGCCGTCAATGTCACACCTATGGCTGTTATTTAGGCTTTGTACGACTGATATAACCTCCTCTGTCGTAACTGGGTTGACCTGGAACACACGATATAGGGGCCGCACTATCGCGTCTCGGCCGCCATTAGCGCTTGCTATAGCCTGGCTTCAGGTATACAAGCACGCCTTTCTAACAAGTATACATAAAAAAATGTGAAAACGTTTGGTTTGGTTTGGTTTGGTTTGGTTTATGGGGTTTAACGTCCTGAAGCGACTCAGGCTATGAGAGACGCCGTAGTGAAGGGCTCGGGAAAGTTCGACCACCTCAGGGTTTTTAACGTGCGCTAACATCGCAACATCGCAACATCGCACAGTACACCGGCCTCTAGAATTTTTCCTCAAAAGGACGCCGCGGCCGGGATCGAAACGAGCAAATCAAAGAATGACAGCGGAACGCTTAACCGCTGCACTACTGCGCCTGGAGTTGTATGGGGACTCTCAGCTTTCTATGAACGTCAAGTAGGAGAATGACCAATTCTGCATATATGGCAATCAACCCATTTAAGCTCCCGCGTCATACCATTAAGGCGGAGTTTAAGTATCCCTTCCAATTGAAGAATGAGCGCATGCTTTCGCACTTCTACTCTGTTTAACTGCGTTAAACCCCTGCCAATTTTTAAGCACGTCATTCTAACAAGCGCATAATAGAAAACTGAAAGTGGGCAAAATACGCGATGGCAAGGGTTAAACGCACGCACTGTCAGCATCACCCACCTCCTGAATAGCGCCATCTTTTCGGGTGGAGATGCTCCGGCCCTTCACCACCCGGCACTCTTCATCGGCATCCTGATCTTCGGTCAACAGGTCACACACGTCCTTGTAGCTTGTCTTGCCCCACATAATTTCTCTCCCGTTGAAGACAGAGGAGATGCGCACAGTGGGCGCTAGGTATTGCACTTCCGTCGCGTGCTCCAGGTGGTAGATGTCGGCGCCCACCTGGAAGCGAACAATTCTCAAAAAGTTCAATCACGCGAGCATAGAAGAGCCGCACATTAGAGCTTTTTTATCCGACTAAGCAGCGCTCTAAATGCTAGACATAATAATTTTGACAAGTATTGAAACCTTCGCATCTGATCACACTTTTAATGCTCCGCCGCAGTGGCTCAGTTATGGTGCTCGGCTGCTCACCTGAAACATGCGGGTTCGATCCTGGCCACGGCGGTCGTATTTCGAGAGAGACGAAATTCTAGAGGCCCGTTGCACTATGCGATGTGAGTGCACGAATCCCAGGTGGTCGAAATTTCCGGCACCCTTCACTACGGCATCCCACATAGACTGAATCGCTTTGGGACATTCTAATCCCATAAACCATAAACCATCACCCTCTTAATGGTACTAATATAGCAGTATTTATTACTTATACCAGGCGTTCCTGTCCTCGCCTATAGTGCCCGTCTAGCCTTCACGGTAGGATTGTACTGGACGGTTAATAAGGGTGCTTTATTTTGAGGCCTGTTAGAGCCTCCCAACTTGTTGACCCTGGACACCCGTGCTTTGTATCATAGCATGTCATATGGTACCATATCATTTGCATGCTTTGTATCATAGCACATTATGTGTCACAGTTCTCCGTTCCCTTTTCGTGTGAGCATTTCTCATGTGCGACGGCGGTCACATACCGCAGCCTCAATTATGGCAGCGTCCCACGCTTGCACGCCCTCTGGTGGTGGTGGCGAAAACATTTGGAAGGAAAACGAGGTATGCCGATCCTTACAAGCACTAAGTGGAGGTCAACAGTTTGGGACCCCAGTGGCGGTGGCCGCCGCCCGGGCGCGCCCGACTAAGGCTTGTTGGGCCTGTAAGTCGTGGCAGCCGAGCAGGATCCCCTCCCCGTCCTCCCGGGTTGGGTTGGTTTGGGGATAGGGGGAATGGCCGGGTTGGAGGGGCAGGCGCACACCATGTGAGATGTGTCCGAAGACACCGCACAACGTTGCGGGCAGCTGCTGCTAAAGGAGGGGTCAGAATGTTTCAGTGCTGCCGGTCATAAGAACTGGTGAAAAGGCGGAAAAGGAACCGCTCATCGCCCTCTTCAGGCCTTTACATAGGCGAGGGTAAAGGCGATGACTATCTTTAGAATAGGTTTTAACATCTCTGAAGGTATAGATCGGATCAGGATGGGGTTCCTGATCGGGTTAGGAGGAGAAAACAGCCCGGTGAGAGAGAGCGCGGGCGGCTGCGTCTGCTGCCTCGTTTCCTGCCAACCCCTGATGAGCAACGGCCCATATAAGGTAACGGCGTGCGGGGTCCGTATCCCGTATGCAATTTTGGTAGATTCCATAGGCTGGGAAGGGAGTGCAGCCTTGTTTGACGTTCCGACAGGTCCCTCCCGAGTGGGTGATTATGTATTTCGAATCGGAATGTCAGGCCGCGAGAGCAATCGCGACCTCTTCGGCTTGCGTTGCACTGCGGGCTCTGAAGGTGAGGCCGTTAACTGTGTTGCTGTGTTGCTGTTGTGAACTACCGTGACCGTGTACCATCCCCCGTGAGGAGGACCGGAGGCGTCCAAGTAGTATACATTATCTGTTAGCATAATGTCGGCCACTGGCAATTTTCCACTGTTTGAGCGATCACTGAAGACCCTCCCGTTTGTGATAGAAATACAAATTTTGATCATTAGTACTATGCATAATTTTCGTTTTTTCTTATTTATAGGGTCACTTCTAAATAACTACCCTCTGGTGCAAAAATCGCTCGGCATTTCTTGAGATTAATACTTAATTAAGACTGTTTATGGTGCAGTAGTTCCCCGAAAAAACTTTGTGCAGGCAGGAAAGTCAAAGATAACATTGTTTTAGTGTCTGCGCACTTATTCTTTCACCTCACCTTCCCCCTTTCTCTCTGGACGCGGTTAAGCTGTACACCGAGAAGTGAGACAGTTACAGCGCCAATTCTTTTCCTCAAATGTTCAGAAAGCGCTCGTCTACAGAGCCGGAGTACCCGGGTTCGAATCCGACCGCGGCGGCCGCGTTTCGATGGAGGCGAAACGCCAAAGGCGCCCGTGTGCTGTGCGATGTCGGTGCACGTTAAAGATCCCCAGGTGGTCAAAATTATTATTCCGGAGAACGATGCACAAAAAGTGCAAGGAGAACGACAGCAACGCCCGAAGTAGACGCACACCTCCTCAGACGATGGGAAGCGAGACGCAGTCTCACCAAAAGATGGCGGAAGCAAAAACACAACAGGAAACTAAAACTAAAGATAGCCGAATTGCCGAGAAAGGCAGAATACGCGATGAAACTCACGAAACAAAATTGGGAACAACTCAGTGACTCGCTTATGGGAATTCTAGGCACGGCCAGAGCCTGGAATCTCTTAAGAGCACTAATCGATCCGACCAAAGTAAAATCAGAAAACAATAAAGCCATCCCAAGGTTCATCTACTCCTTCGAAGGATCAGACATCACCCTACTGGAGAAGGCACGAGAAAAATGTTTCGGCGATCACAACCCCCCGCGATAACAAGGAACGTATCGAAGAGCCGAAAACGAGATGCTCGACCGCCCCATAACTGTGGAAGAGGTTTACGCGGCCATAAGAAACACCACCAGAAACACGGCAGCTGGAGCGGACAGAATCGACAACGCCCTAATCCGCAACCTGAGCGACGACCTCATACAACAGCTCGTCAGCTTCCTCAACAAACATTGGGAGGCTGAGACGGTTCCCGGAGATTGTGTACTGTGCCCGGCGGTGCTTAAACATTTCAATACATCCTTTGATGGCGCGTACCAGTTCTGTGGGGAGGTGGCTGACACCTTCCACATGGTTTGGGCGTGTCAGTCAAACCCATCTATCCCCCCAACCCCACCAAAGAGGACTGGGAGGCGGCCCTGCTCGGCTGTCAAGACCTAAAGAGCCAAAAGGCTTTGGTTCAACGGACGCGGGCAGCGTTGCTTGCCAATGGGGCACCGGAATAGGGGCTCCACCCAGTATTGTAAGGGGAAAGGGCCAATAGGGTCCTACTCCAATCACCTTTCTGTAAAAAAACTTAATTTCCCATAAATGTTTTTCACCACCACCCAAAGATTGGAAACACGCCGCCTTATGTAATGCCCACGGGCCCTTAAGGCTTCAATAAATGAAATAAAAAAAAGTAATAATGATACCTATAACTGGCAAAAAGCTCAAAATTGAAAACATCAGGCCCATATCGCTCACGTCGTGCCTTGGCAAGCTTTACAAACGGGTGGTAACTTTATGACTGCAAAATTACATGGAAGATAACGACTGTGTACCAAATCCCATGTTCGGCTTTAGAAAAAAGCTCTCGACGCAGGACGTTCTCCTCCAAATACAAGAAGATGTGCTGCGAAACGTACGTACCTCGGACGGGAGAAAATGTCATAATGGCCCTGGACATCAAGGGGGCATTCGATAACGTCAGCCACGAAGCGATCCTTACGGGCCTAGACAACCTGGACTGCGCACGCAGGTTCCACGGCGTCGTCAAAGCCTTCCTGTCCGATAGAACTGTCACCATCGGCATAGGAGACCTATTGGATAAAATTCGCACTCCAAATAAGGGAACACCCCAAGGGTCAGTTATATCACCCCTACTCTTCAACATAGCTATGATAGGCCTAGCTGGAAAACTAGAGAACATCGAAGGCATCAGGCATGCCATGTATGCTGACGATATAACAGTCTGGACAGACACGGGCTGTCTCGGAGAGAAGGAAGAAAGGCTACAGGAAGCGGCCTCTTGAGTAGAGCAATACCTCGCAGAAGGAGGACTCGCATGCTCGACCGAGAAATCAGAACTGCTGAGAGTCTGGAGAGGCAAGCAAAACCGGAACGTTCCAACGAACGAGGACCTAAAACTCAACGTCTACCTAGAAGGGACGCCCATACCCGAAAAGACAACAAGAATTTTGGGCATGTGGGTTCAATCCGACCAGCGCAGTACTCACACTTTTACCCAGCTCAAAGCAACAACGCTACAAGTGGCACGCATGATCACCCGCATCACCAACAGGCGACATGGCATGCCACAACACAACACAACGCATGCCACAACACAACACCTCTGAGGAGCTACGAGAGGCGCAGCTTGAGTCGCAAAAACCAAGGCTGCTGCAGACAACGACTGGAAGAGCGCTCCTAAAGAGGCTCGGATACCGCGAGCAGATGCGAGAAATGACGAGGACAGAAACGATCCCCGACGAGCTTCGCAAGAGCCTCAAGGTAGCGCCAATACCAAAAAACATGGATCCCAACCTCCATCGAGGCAGAAGAGAAGCAAGGGCCGAATTCATCGAGAAAACATACGCTCCTCAAGCCACGACCGTGTATGCAGACGCGTCTTGGAGAGGAGGAGACACCAATATCGCTGTGGCGGCGGTGGTCGATTCGTCTTTACGCGAAATGACCAGCGCGTCTCTCCGAGGCTGCACAGCTGCAGAGTCCGAGGAAGTAGCCGTTGCTCTAGCGGTGGCGGAGGGCTATAGAACCGGGCGGTCGCAAACAATACTCACGGACTCTTAGCCTGCCGAAATTACATGAATGGCAGAATAGGTCGTCACGCGCTCCGTATACTCCTCGCAGCGAGCGACAGAATTGAAAACCAGGAAGAACAAAACGACAAGATCCCGCACAAAATTGTGTGGGTACCCGGGCACACGGGGGTGGCAGGGAATCAAGAGGCCGACAGGATAGCTCGAGGATACAATACTTTCCGAGCATCCTACGAGACCGCAGAACTCGCGCCAGCACCCAGGGAATACTCGGCCATACTACAAAACTATAGAGGCAGAAGAATGCGATATCCCGCACCGCACAAATCACTCAGCAGAGAGGAAGCGGTCACTTTGAGACAATTACAAACAGGCTCTTCCCCAAACGTACATATACTAAACAAAATGCACCCGACGATATACGCGGACAAATGTCCCTGGTGCGACGAAAAACCTACTCTATATCACATTACATGGGCCATCCAAAACATAGACGTGGTCCCCAAAATACAAAACCCGAGTGCGGAGCAATGGGAGACTCTGCTGTCCAGCGACCGCTCTGAAGACCAACAAGGTCTGGTACAGCGAGCTCAACGGGAGGCAGTGGTCAGAGGAGCCCTGGACTGAGGGCAACCGACCATTGATTAGAGGCGGACGACTTCGACAGAGAAGGCTTCTGGGGATAGAACCAAGACGTCTCTGAAGATGCCCCCTAACCGCAGGATAAGCATTAGTAGAAATAATGTTTTCCCTCCCTTCCTTCCTTCCTTCCTTCCTTCCTTCCTTCCTTCCTTCCGGAGACGTCCATTACGGCACCTCTTTCTTCCTTTCTTCTTTCACTCCCTCCTTTATTCCTTCCCTAACGGCGCGGTTCGGGTGTCCACCGAGATTTGTGAGAAAGGTATTAACCCATTTCCTTTCCTCAAAAGCAATTTTCAATTTCACTTTTTTTCAACAATTTGCGCCGCTGGCAACATTTTGGTTTGGTTTATGGGGTTTAACGTCCCAAAGCAACTCAGGCTATGAGAGACGCCGTAGTGAAGGACTCCGGAAATTTCGACCACCTGGGATTCTTTAATGTGCACTGACATCGCACATTTTGATATCTGCTTTTAAACGCGGCTCTATTGCCTAGCATAATTTTAGGGAAATATATTTTTTAATCCTTCCTAATTTGGTCAGCAAAGTGAGAATAAGAAAATCTTGTCATTGCCAGAAATATCTTGAACTCACTACCGAACGAGAAATGCGCGATCGTTTGAAGAACACCGTACACAAGAGCAGCTGCGCAACTTGAAAAGTTCAGGGGGCACTTTGGTTCTCTATTGCTTCAAGGCGAAAGCCTTTCCTGGCGCACTGTTGGGAATTCTCTGCAAGACTGTTCGTGCTTTACTAGTGCTTTATTTGACTACACAATTTGGCTACACATTGCAACAACACACTTTGACTGCTTCTTTAGCACGACTCTCTCTCTGCTTCGATGAGTTCGGTTGTATCGATGGCTCTGTTCGCAATAATGAGGTATATGCAATGTGGTCACCCACGGACGCCTTACGCCCCCTGTTGGAGCGGACGACAACTATTTTATTAGTTGTCTGCTCCAAAAGGGGGCGTCAAGACTTCGTGCGTGACCTCATTACTTCAAATCCGTGTACTCTGACGTCATAACCATTTCGACCAACCGAAAAGCGTCACACCTCTGCTGACAACCTTCTGTCGACAACGATGAGGCATTTAATACGCAGTGACCCTGAGACCACTATGCAGAAACAAATCCCTCGAACTGAAGCGGTACATCCGAGGAGTGCTTACGCTACGACGCACCGAAATGCTGTAGGCAAACTTGCGGAGCGTCTCGAGGTCGTCGCTAGATTTCACGTACTGGTCCCTGATCTTGCGGAATGCTGACGCTGCCAGGAGCCGTTCGCCGGTGCATGCGAGCATTGCCGGCCGACGGAGCTTGTGCGTCGTCACGACCACGTACTGCAAGTACTTCAGGTGAGTCGTCAAACTGTAAGATTCCACGAACTTGGGCAGCGGCGGTACCGTGAACATCAGCTTGTACGTCCCTTTGGCCGACAGAACAAATTTTTGCAGAAAATCCGATAAGCCGCCATAGGTTGAGGTGCATGCGTCTCCCGGCCGGTTCCAGTCGAGATTGATGCCCTGCGATAGGGGAGAAAAAAAAACTAAGCGCAGTCGGCTTACGCTAAAAATGGTGTACAATCATATCAATACAAAAGAAATTCAGTGGGGACTTTGGCTTCCTAAAGTGCTGCAAGGGGAAAGCCTTTCCTGGCGCACAGTCTGGCATTGATCTCTTTATTTCTTTTTTACTTTTTGTAGTTTTATATTTTGTTTATTTTGATTTTCATTTTATTTTTTTGTTTCTCTTCTTTCAATTTTTTCTTCAATATTTTTTCCGTTTATAAATTTCTTGATTTTTTTCCGATTTTTCTTTGTTTATGATTTCTTTGTCATTTCCTTAACTTCTTTAATTCTTCTTTTCATTTTTTCTTATTTTTTTATTTCCATGGGTGACCTCATTGCTCCAAATCCGCGCACTCTAACGTCATAACCATTTCGACCAACCGAAAAGCGTCACACCTCTGCTGACAACCTTCTGTCGACAACGATGAGGCATTAAAGGCTTTCGCCTTAATATCACAATTGAAATATCAGAGTAGAATGGAAAGTCCCGATATTAAACTAGCACAAGCCTAGAGTTGTATAAACAGTCGGTACTCAAGGGTAACGGAGTGCATTCCAGGAGAAGGCTAGCGTAGTAGGGGGAGGCAGAAAGTTAGGTGGGCGTTTAAGAAGTGTGCGGGAATAGGGTGGCCCCAACTGGAAAAGGTCAGGGTTAATTGGAGAGACATGCGAGAGGTCTCTGCCCCGCAGTGTGCGTAGTTAGGGTGATGATTATGACATACTTGATTACTCTTTGCGCCTGGATTGGTTTGGTTTGGTTTAGTCCCGATTTATCGTCCCAAAGTGACTAAGGCTACGGATGGACGCCGTAGTGAAGGGCTCCGGAGATTTTGACCACCTGGGGTTCTTTAATAGGCACTGACATCGCAAAGTACACGGGACTCTAGAATTTCGCCTCCATCGAAATTCGACCTCCGCTCCCGTGATCGATCCCGCATCTTTCGGGTCAGCAGCCGAGTGCTATAACCACTGAGCCAGAGTGGCGGCATTCTTTGCGCTTTGATTGCTTAACAATGAGTAAGTCTTCACAGTCTCGGCCCTTATGAAAAAGAGACGAACTTAAGGCAAAACATCATTTTCGCATAGGTTGCGCTGTGTGGAAAAACTAAACCTGGGACGACTACGACTGCCCCCATAAATCTATGCAGCTTATACGGATATATGCGGAAAAAAGCGGTTGCGTGTTGTGCTGTGTTTTATGGCACATGGGCAGCTAAGGCTATCATGCGCCAAACGCAAGTTTTAATACGTCTGTTTGGTGTGAGTAAGTTTAAAGATTATTTTGTAACCCTGCAAGAAGTTTAGGACGCTTGCATCTTTTAGGAACGAAACAGGAGAGGGGGTTTTTACTAGGGAACTTTCTCCTAGGAGTAAGCAAGGATTAATGGGATGTGCTCTTCATAAAATTGTGGGAAATGCTTTGTTCTAAGTTGATCAAAATTTGCACAGGATATTATTATGTGGTTTGTAGTGACAATCTCTCCACACTTTGCGCATGTGGGTTCGTCTTTTTTTGCAAGAATGAAATTGTGCGTTAAGTGCGTGCGTCAGTGCGAAGGCGACATAAAATTACTTCAATAAAATGCTCTTGGTGACTGCATGTTTTCCATTCTTCTATAAGTGGCTTTACTAGGTGTAACTTGTTGTTTTATTCATTATCCCATGCTCCCTGCCATTTTTTTTTAGTTTTCTTTGTAAAAATTTTAGAGTATCGTTATGCGGCACCTTCACTTTCTGTGTTTTAGCACTACAGGCGGCTGCGGCACACACATCGGCTCTCTCGTTAACGTAGATTCCTACGTGACTTGGTCTCCAAAAGAACTTAGTTTCAAGCCCTTGTGTTTTGGGAGCTACTACATTGTGGCCTATGTTTCCTATTAAAGGCTTTGTTGTATTTTTGCCACGCAGTGAAGTAATGACGCTGAGGGAGTCTGTATAAATGATACTGTTTTCGACGATGCTCTTCAGTATTTTAGAGCGCAGCTCTTTGGCGTCCGTTCCTGGGTTTCGCGTCGTCGTCGGCGTCGGCGTCGGCCTCGTAACCAGCTCCGCCCCCAATGTCACGCTTTTCAATTGGTCGAAATGCTCGTGACGTCACAGTGCGCGAATTTCAAATGGGGCCAATTGTACTTTGCCTAGTAACCATGCAACCAATCAAAGGGATCGTATAGTGATGCTGCAACTAAGTTGGACTGAGTTTAGTTAATTGCTTAATTAATCAATTAGCCTAATTAATATACAGGAGAATGAAGAGGTCAGAAGAAAAGAAAAGAAAGAAAGACGCGCGCCGCAGCGACAACAGCGTCCGCGGAAGGAGACGCTGCTAAAAAAAACAGATAAGTACGAAGCCGCGTTCCCTCCACCACCACGCACTTCCCCACTCAGTAAGACGTTGCTCGTTTCATATACGTTGTGTCGAACATCCTAGACAGTTCCAACAATTGACAGGTTAATGACAGAACACCATGGATAGAAATACAATAATATAAATATGAAATAGCCTAATTAACCTTTCTAGTTAGACCGCATAAATCAATAAAACCGAGAACGAAATTGGTCGAGTTGGGGAATCGAACCAGGGTCTCCGGAGTGCGATACGAGCACGCTAGCCACTCCGTAATGCCAGCTGAATGGTTTGGAATGAACAAAGGCGCGTCTAGCTAATACGGCGTCTTCGTTCACTCCCATCTTCCCCCTTTCCCTTACGGCGAGGTGCAGGTGTCCACCCAGATATGCGAGAGAGATACATTTCCTTTCCTCAAAAAATAAATTTACCGTCCAGCAAGGCGTACAGCCGAATTGGCGATGGCGTTCTGTGGACTCCCTGGCAGCGTTGCAAGACGCTGTCGCGTTCCACTCTTACAGGCGAAGCTTAACATGTTAACCACACATCAGTAACACACGCAGACAGCCAATGGACGCGTCATTCGCTGGCAGCACTTGATTCATCATTCGCAACCACATTCTTAACGTACCCTCCCTTGCCGCACATGCCAAGGACGTACACCACGATCACATTCTGCGCCATTCCTCTGTACTTTGCTTTGCTGAAACCTGGATGGATCCCGAAGAACCTCTCGAAATCATAGATTTCCTATACTGCTGTGGTGCTCGCAGAGACCACAACAGAGCGGCGGGAGTCGCTATCTACTTGCGCACAGGTCTCTCTGCAATACCAGTCGAAATGTTTGGCACGTCACATGAAGTTGGCGAACTGTGCGCCGCAAAGTTGCCCAACGGCTTGCTGGTAGTAGCTGCCTACTTCGCCCCTACCGCACTCACGAAAGACGTCGTGCACTTCCTGCAACTCGCATTAACCGTCCATCGATCCACACCGATGTTAGTAGTGGGGGACTTTAATGTTGACATAAAGACAAACAGCAATTTCCTAACACTTATGCGGGAGAACATCCCGTTCCTCTCGCTCGTAACGCGTCCCACGGCTGTGACAACCTCGCGAGGCACTTGTATAGATCTCGTCTTTGAGAATCAAGCATTGGTGCACCAAGTCGAACATATATCAGTCCATTTCTCCGACCACAAAGCTTCCTTCATGACTGTCAAGAACTGTTAGTGGAATCTTTGTTAAAGGAATACGTGTGAAAAATAAAAAAAAAAAAAACCTCTGTGATAGCGCATACATGTGTTGCTCGATTTCTTTGCCTCAATCTATCGAAAAGGTGAAACAGCTTATTTGCTGCGCTCAAATTTCGCATTAGGAAGTAACGTAATCTTCGGTAATTTTTTCTACCGCTAAGGATATGGCGTAAGATTCGGCGGTGAAAACTGACGCACACTGAGGCAGGCTTACTATTTTTTCTCGTTTGTCTTGAACTACAGCGCAGCCAACATAAAGCGTTGTTTTGGAACCATCTGTATAAAATGCTGTATGATCAGAGTACTTCTCTTTCAGCGCTAAGAACTCCTGTATCATGTGTTCTTGAGGTGTATGTTTTTTAAACATTAACCTAATTTTTACTCTGCCTTCGAAGGATTTGGCAGGGCAGCTTGTAAGGGCTATTTGCCTGAAACTAGGAGAGGTTGGGAGTTAGCCTCAGGCATTTTCCCCGATACCCAGATTTTGTTGAAAAATTTCAAGAGTGCTTTTACAGCAGGTTCAGACAAATGGGCTTGCATTTGATATATAATGTACCTGGTCGGGCCCTGGTGCAGACACACTAGCTAGTAGAGTGTGAAGTTCATGAAGTGTAATCCAACTGTTGTAGGGTTCGTTAGTGTAGCCACCAGTTGGAAGTCTGTTTCCCTGCTGTGTTTTTGTACTTTAAGAAAGAGTCACTATAGTGTAATGAATTGGAAACATGGGAGAAGTGCTCTCCAAGTATGTCGGCCTGTTAGTGAATACTTGTTTGTGCATCGGGGGGGGGGGGGGGGGGTCAGGAAAGGAACTGCAAAAGGAGAGAAGTTGCCATGAAGTTTTTGAACTTGCTGCCACATTTTTTGATGTAGTGGAAGTATTTATGGAAGATATATAACCTTGCCATGAAAGTTTTCTCAGCAATTCGCCGGATATATCGAGCTTTGGCCCTCGCCTTTTTAAAATCTATTAGGTTTTCCTGTGTGGGGTATGGACGGAAATTTCCCCAGGCTTTGTTTTGCCTCTTTTTTGCTTCCGCACATTCCCGTGGATACCAGACCTTTCGGCTTTTTCGCACCACTCCGGAAGTCTGCGAATGGCTAATTGAGCAGCGGTAATGATAAATGTTGTGAACATCGCATTTATATCATCAACTTTAAGGCCATCTGAAAAAATTTCTTCCAAAGCGGCATTTTGTTGGAAGAGCGCGCAGTCGGCCGTGGCCAACTTCCAACGCTGTGGTTTGGTTAATGTGATTGATGGTGAGGATGTCGGACTGATAACGACAGGAAGATGATCGCTCCCATACGGGTTGTCAAGAACATACCATTTAAAATCTGCAAAAACACTTGGTGACCAAAAAGATAAATCTAGGCAGCTCATTTTCGCACTGCATGCTTGGAGAGCAGTATGTGTGTTTGCCCGTGTTCATTACGCAGACATTGTTGCTGAGAATGAAATCTTCTATAATCCGGCCTCTGACGTCGGTTTGTTCACTTTCCAAAAACGAGGAGTGAGCATTAAAATCCCCAACTAGAAGATATGGCTCCGGTAGCTGTATTAAAAGTGCTCCTAAATCGTGAAGTCTGATGGTTAGAAGAGGTTCAATGTATATGGAACATAATGTTATGGTTTTAAAATGAAGGACGGTGACCGCAACTGCCTCATATGAAGTTTTGAAGTCAATTTTCCGAGTTGCAACACCAGCATGAACCACAATAGCAGCGCCTCCACAGAGCCTGCTTGAATTCTGTCGGTCACAGTGGAAGACTTGATATTTTTTAAGAATATTTTTTTTTTCTGTGGTCCTAGGTGTCTCTTGAAGATAGTGCTACCGGGGAGAAGGAATTTAAAATATCTGTTATGTCAGTGTGGTTCTTTAAAACTCCACGACAGTTCCAGTGAACTAGAATGTCCATCGTTATAAACTTGTCGGGGATAGGTTAGGTTGATGGGTCTTTTGGACCAGTTAATGGGACTTTATCCCTTTTCGCTCAACGGTGCTTTGCCGCCTCTGCAGCGGGGGCGAGGGAGGAGTTGTCTCCATCGCCTGCTCAGAGGCGCTGGAGGATCGTGCATAATGCACAGGTAACTGTGCTTCAGACCTTGCCATGTGAGTTGAGGCCTTGGGGCCCGCTGACCTCGAGGTCCGCGCAGCCTGTTTTGTGGGTGGTGGCGCGGAGCTAGCTGCTGCCACCTGAGCCACGGGTGGCCCTGCTGCAGGCTCAGTGTGTGTGGCCTGAGCAGAAGCCAGAAGCCGCTGTGATGCTGTGCCCTGTTGCACCACATCGGCGAAAGTAGGGTGTTGATCCATTGAGAAGCGCGCTTCTCTGAAAGGGATGTTTTCTTTAACTTTGAGAGTGATTATGTCTTTCTCTTGTTTCCAAGTTGGACAAGCACGCGAGTAAGCAGGATGACTGCCCTCACAATTTACTCAAAGTTGAAGTTAAACTTTACAGTTATCTGTGGGATGATCATGTGAGGTACACTCGGCACATGTGACTTGTCCCCGGCAGCTCTGGGAGCCGTTGCCGTACCTTTCGCATTTGAAGCAACTTTTTGGGTTTGGGATGTACGGTCGTAGTTTGATTTTGGAGTACCCTACCTACACAGTAGAGAGAGGCGAAGACAAGTCCCAGACGAAGACAAGTCCCCTTGTCGAAACATTCGCTCTAGCAACCTGAGGTTTTCCCCTCCCTTGTTCATTTTGTGATCTACCTACACAGAGTCACTTAAAGTGCTTGAGGCGAAGGTCAGGGCAAAATGTTTTGTTTCTATTTCTTTCTTATCTCGCGTTATTTTTATTCTGCACTCATTTGTGACATGTTCGTCTTTGAGTCCATCTAGCAATTCTTCTTGCGTCATGTACTTCAGGTCATCATCAGAGAGGACGCCACGAACAGTGTTCAGTGATCGGTGAGTGCTTATTACTCGTTGAATGTGACCGAAGGCTGTGACTTCTGCTAGTTTCTCGCACTGATGGTTGTGCAGAATTTCTAGAACTAGGTTTCCATTTGCAAGCTTCTTTATTATATAACCTTGGCCTATGTTAAAGTCCTTGAAACCATGAAAGGCGAGATATGTCGTGCGGTTTTTTTAGTGTTCACTGTGAATCTCGTGGAACCTCGAAGAATGAGCCTTGTTCTTTGAAAAGAACTTGGCAGTTACGACGGTGCGCCTCCGTTTCGGAGTGCGATCAGTTGGTAGGAAAGAGCTAGCCATAAAAGGATGTGTTTTTCGGCCATGGTGGCGGCCACCCACCACGGAGCCCAACGAGGGGACGGGACAGGAACTTATCTGCCCACGCCAGCTGTACACCCTGACTATACTCAAATATGACAAAACCCAGGGTAGTTCACCACACAAGGTTAACCCTAGCCGCCAGGAGAAAAGGAAAAACGAAGAAGGAAGAAGGAGTCAGGAGAGTTGTAAAAAACAGATAGTAAAGTGAAAGATAGATGGAGAGGACAGGAAAAGGCGACTGCCGATTTCCCCCGGCCGCGTCAGGCCGGAGGTGCCGCCTACAAGAAACCGGGGCCAAAGTGGTGTGTTGCCTCCACCGAGGGGCCTTAAGGGTCCAAACTGTCGGCATCGGCTCAACCACCGGGATCCTTTTTTCTTTCCCGGGACACGGCAATGCCACGCACGGCTTAGCGCGGGTGCTCGGGTCTGCGGTTGCGCACTGCTCACCATCATCCCCCTGCGGGGATGTCCCTGCGGATGCTCAGGAACCCGTGGGGTAGCAACTCACCAACGCCTGTATCAATCAGACGCCCCTGCGGGGGGGGAATCGGTTGCGTAGGAAGGTAAATTTTCATAACCTTTCAACCATGGGCAAAGGTGATTTATAAACTACAGCTCCAAAAGTGATCGTTGCCAAGAGGTGCGATTAAACAGCCATCCTTAATTGTTTACCCGTCTTAAAAAAGCGTTCTGCGATTTCTCAAAAATATGGTTTAAATATTACTGTCACCAACTCTTCCACGAAACCAGTGTGCAGGGTAGGGGTCATGAGAAGCGCCCAAGCACATTTCTTCCTCTCGATTTCGACCAGGATGTGATTAACCCGCATTTGTTCCCTCACACACTCTGCCCACAACCGGACTCTTACAACACTGTGCCCACTTCGAGTTATCGATCAATTCGCTCTCGCCCTACCATAAGCTTGCCGTCCCGGTTAGCTCAATTGGTAGAGCGACTGCTCCGGTGTAGCGGTGGTCCCGGGTTCGATCCCTGGACCAGGAAGAATTTTTCTTTAACTGCGAAGTTTCTGAGAAAGCTGTATAGCTTTCCTTTGTAGCAGTATGGCTGCGCTTGGGTGGATGTCAATGAGTAATTACTCCCTTATTACAAATCTACTACACCTTGGGAAACTCCCCTAAACATTTGACCAACACTGTGCCCACTTCGAGTTATCGATCAATTCGCTCTCGCCCTACCATAAGCTTGCCGTCCCGGTTAGCTCAATTGGTTGAGCGACTGCTCCGGTGTAGCGGTGGTCCCGGGTTCGATCCCTGGACCAGGAAGAATTTTTCTTTAACTGCGAAGTTTCTGAGAAAGCTGTATAGCTTTCCTTTGTAGCAGTATGGCTGCGCTTAGGTGGATGTCAATGAGTAATTACTCCCTTATTACAAATCTACTCCACCTTGGGGGATTCCCCTAAACATTTGACCAACACTGTGCCCACTTCGAGTTATTGATCAATTCGCTCTCGCCCTACCATAAGCTTGCCGTCCCGGTTAGCTCAATTGGTAGAGCGACTGCACCAGTGTAGCGGTGGTCCCGGGTTCGATCCCCGGACCAGGACGAATTTTTCTTTAACTGCGAAGTTTCTGAGAAAGCTGTATTGCTTTCCTTTGTAGCCGTATGGCTGCGCTTGGGTGGATGTCAATGAGTAATTACTCCCTTATTACAAATCTACTCCACCTTGGAGGATTCCCCTAAACATTTGACCAAAACCGGCCATATGCGCTCCACCCCATTCTTATTCATCTAATTATTACCCTCTAATTATACGTATCACCGGTCACTAGCTGCCCTAAGTAGACGTGCACCTCGGTACCAATTGTCAACTACTGTTCCCTTGTTAGACTGTTGAACATTAGTTTGGTTTTCTGCATTTTTAGGCTCACCGTTCTGCTCTGCCTCTCTAACTCCTTGGTCACTCTTTGCAGTTCATGTCCTCTGTGACTCAGCAAGGCAATGATCACGAAATCAGATTACTTAGGTATTCCCCATTAACTCTTATCCCCAACTGTTCCCATTTCAGGCCCCGGAATACCTCCTGTGTCTCCCTGCATGACACCTTTCCTTTATTGGAATTTTATTGCCGACTTTATCGAGAACTATGATAGCTGTGGAATCGTTATAAATATCTTCATATATTTTCACAATACTCTTCTAGACCCTGATTCCGCATTGCCTGCATGACTGCTGAGGACTCTACCGAGTCGATTGCTTTCTCGTAATCAATAAACGCTATATTTAGGGGCTGGTTATATTCTGCGCATTTCTCTATCACCTGATTGATAGCGTGGATATGGCCTATTATCCAGTATCCTTTATGAAAGCCTGTCTGATCATTTGCTTGATTGAAGTCTAAGGTTGTCCTGATTCTATTTGCGATTACCTTAGCAAAAAATTTCCGAAGACACTTTGGAAATTCTTAAAGGGCCCCTGCCCACCCCATCGCCCCAAACACTCTCTACCTCACTTTGAGCGAGCCTCCTCTCCTTCCATTCCCTCCTCGAAATTATTCTCTCCCGCTCCTCGTCGAGTAGGCTCGGCAAGGCAAAATCACCCCTTCCTTCTCCGGTGTAAGCCGGAGGCGTGGTGTCTGTGGAGTGCGTCACAGGGCGACGTCATGGCCCCGCCTTCAATAGAATTCTTTTCTTGGTTTTTGCATTTTCTCCGCACACTGAACGATCGAGAGGCGCGATCGGCTCGACCACCTAGACTTGTTAGCGAGCGCATCCTTTCATACATCTGTTTGTCATTCCCAGTTAACGAACCACCTTTTCATTTTCTTTTAGGCCTCCCCACCGTTTCACGAGCGGAGGGGCGGAAGTCGGTTGTGTTCGAAACACACGGCGAAGCGCGGACCCGGCAACCGCCCGTTTGCTTTTCTCCATGCGTGTTTGTGTTCTGTGTGTTTGTGTCTTTTCTCCGCTCCAAAGCATATGTCATTCATTGTAGTCAAGGCGTACGCAAGATGCACGAAAGATAAGCGGTGTGTGTGCGGAGCGGTCAAGTGGGCGAGCGAGGGAAAGGCTCTGGTGCACTAGTAATTAAAACCTTGTTTTGGGGGGCTTGCACAGAAGAAAAAAATCTGAGAAGGGAGCGCGTACGCAGAGCGTTTCGTGAGGTGATCACGGCGGGGGGAGGGGGGGGGGGCGAACCAACTCCCTCAGTTTTACTATTTTTTACTTTTTATGGCAAGGGTTCAAGGCTGTCGTCGCACGCTCCCTCCACAGTTTTTTTTTTGTTCCTTCATGTGGGTTTGTAGGCACAAGCCAGACCAGAAGGCGCTGCGGAAAGCGTTGTGCAGACGACGCGACACCAAGGCTACGCCGAACCTTCTCCCGTCAGTCAGAACGATGCACCAATGGAGTGCCTTTAGCGAAAGTAGCCCCCCATGACGTTAGCGGGGTTCAGAGTAGTGGGCCGGGCCCGTTTTTGTAGAAGGAAAGAACGAGCGGGCTTTGATTTGAATTTTCGCAGCTTTTCGGGGCGCGCATGGCTCTAGTATTTTGCAGAGGTTATCTTCGATGCCTCATCTATGCAGTGGGCTTGTTTTTCAAAAATGTCCGGACCCTGGGCAGTGGCCCTTTAAGTGTGCTTGGCGAAAGCCTTGTGGTCAACCCAGTGCCGCTTCCCCGAACCACTTGGCGCGGAATCACTGGGCCGCTTCGGAGCCATGGGTCTCACTTACTCGACTGCAACGAGACGTCTGGCGAAGAAGCGGCAGTGCAGCGCCCACCGCCGATGCGCGCGCGCTCGTTCTTCCACTACTGTGTGACGTCACGGTTACTATGCACAGCTGCGCCCCCCCACCGGCACGCCGGTTGCTAAGGAGGGGAGGAGGTTGCGCCGCTGCACGGAGGAGAGGCCACACTTGGCACGATTCCTGAAGCGTGACACCTCTGCTGGCAACCGTCTGTCGACAACGATGAGGCTTTAAAGGCTTTCGCCTTAATATCTTTAAGGCAACGGACAGTAACCTTATCCGTCTAACTTTTGAGGTCCTTGACGTCGACTTTCTTATGAATTGAGATAATGTTATCGTTCTTCCAAGCTTCTGGCACGCTTGAGGTCATAAGGCATTGCGTATACAGGGTGGCTAGTTTTTCCAGCACAATCTCCCCTCCGTCCTTATCTGCAGTTACCTGATCCTCACCAGCTGCTCTCTCCCTTTGCATCGTTCCTGAGGCTTTCTTCCTCTTTCGTTACTGGCGGGATATCCTATTGCTGTCCCATTACTCTCTCAGTAATGTTCCGATTACTTTGGCTACTGTAAAGACTTGTGTAGAACTCTTCGGCTACTTTAACTACATCGTTCATATTGCTAATGTCGTTTCCCTCTGTTTCTTAGCGCATACATCTGGTTTTTAACTGCGCCTAGTTTTCTTCATTGCTTTTAGGCTGCCTCCGTTTTTATAACATGCTCGATTTTCTCCTTGTTAGACTTCCTTAAGTCGACTAGCTTGCACTTATTTGTTAACTTTGATAGCTCTGCCACCGTACACTAAAAAAAATTGCACCCTTAAGGGTGCATTCCCGTGTCTATAACAGACACCCTCCTAAAAGGGTGCAAAGTATGATCGTCGCACCCATAGCAAGGGTGGGATCGTTCCAGTTGCACCCTTATGTTTTGGCAGCCTAAAAGGGTGCAAAGTATGCTTGTCGTACCCTTTTAACGACTGCTTTAAAGTTTCATAGGTTTTTATTGCTTTAAAAGCTGGTGTCCAATTTCTTTTTTAGGGCACACTTTTGAATGGAAGCTAAACATTTCCTACGAAAAGCTGTCGACGACCTGCCCCACATTGCACTAACGTTATGGCATCTCCAACTATAAATATAATACCCAGATGTGAGTCTCGCGGTGTTCGCAACAACCGCGTCCACCGAAGCGAAGACGCCGGCTGAAACGACAGATACCATTCCGGGCGCACTTTCTCTAAGTTTATATAAGCCATTCCAGCCACCCCCTATTTGGAGTCAGTGACGCTTAGCACTTCAGCTAAAATAATTCAGTTAATTATCACATTCTCGGGACGCAGATCCCAGTCCTAGCTGCTCGCATCATGATTGCAGCTATCTTTTAATGGAAAACTCAATTAGCTCACACCATATTAAAAGCACGCTTGATGGAACTACTGGAATGCTGTTCGACAAGTCAAAGAATACCGTACACCCTTACGCACCCTTGCAACTGAAGGAGCAACAACACCCTTGCACCCGTGCAGCTTTGAAGGGTCCATGGATGCATTAAACGTGCTAACGTGCTCAGCGCACCCTTTTCCAAAAAAATAATAAGAAATGAGGGTGTGGAAAGGGTGCAGCCATGAGGGCTACGCCTTTAAGGGTGCACATTTTTTTCTGTGTAGGGTTAGGTGGTTTCATGTTTGGTTTCTTAATCACATTTTTCGTCTCCTCAGATAGCTTGCCGGTATCCTGCCGAACCAACCCACCACCTACTTCTAGCACTGCTACACGAACAGCACTGCTAGGCTAGCCTCACTGGATAAGGTTCTAGTGTTAAAAGTTGCCAGGTTTAGTTTCCAATGGCGGCCTGTCCGGAGCCAGAGATTCTTAGCACGCTCCACTGCTGTCACTCTTTAGTCTAATATTAGAGCTGTCAGGCCAGACTAACAAGAACTTTCGTAGCAGCCATTTGCTGATCGACAAGTGGTTTGAGCATTGTGAAGATAGATATATTTATTTATTTACAAATACTGCTGTCTTGTTAGGGACTTAGCAGGGGTGCATTACAAAGCATAATACAACAATGTCAAGTAACATGATTAGGCAGAATAACGTCAAGTAAAATGGTTAGGCAGTTTTAGTTGGCAATGAACGCAGAGAACCACCTAAGTATTTTCACAATTCAGCAGTGTGTGGAAAAAAATAAAACAAAACAATCTATGGACGGGATGAAAGAAAACATGTTCAGTGGGTGAGTACGTCGGGTAACTCGACCCGACGGAGAATCCCACCGCGGTAGTTCAGTGGTTACAGCGCTCGGCTGCTGGCCTGAAAGACGCCGGTTGTGGGTGAGTCCGTCGGGTAAGTCGATCCGACGTGGAATCCCACCGCGGTGGTTCAGTGGTTACAGCGCTCGGCTGCTGGCCTGAAAGACGCCGGTTCGATCATAGCCACGGCGGCCGAATTCCAATGGAGGTGAAATTCTAGAGGCCCGTGTACTCTGCGATATCAGTGCTCGTTAAAGAACTCCAGGTGGTCGAAATTTTCAAAGCCCTTCACTACGGCGTCCCCATAGCCTTAGTCGCTTTGGGATGTTAAACCAAAATAAACCAAACTAAATCGACCCGACGGAGAGATCAGCAAGGGTCACATGCGCCTTCATAACTGGACTGCAATAATGCTGCAAAGTAGGCGCTGATTTAACTAGCCGTCGAGGAGTGCGCACTGTAAAACGGAATGTCACTCGCCTGAAAGTTTTGAATTCCAGGAACTTTATCTAGGAATAGTGGCCTGGTTGTATCCGAGTAGAACGCATCTAATTCATGAATGATTCCGTGACTGTCACTCCGCGAGCCGCCGATGGTCAGGTAGATGTCAATGGTCTGATTGCGGTGATGGCGATTGGTAGCGGTCACGAGCGCATCGAGGGCATCATTGACTCGGTTGCTATCAAACTTGTACTCAGTCCGGCCTGATTCCCCGATGGCCACCGAGTAGAAGACCATTGCTGTGCAGTAACGATTGGGGATGGCCTTAAGGCTGTAGTGGAAGCCGTTGCTGGCGTCTCGATTGAAGGTGTACCTGCCGGAGCAAGAAGTGAAAAAGCCTGTTATAGACAGCCCACAGGTCCCAGCCACTACTGCGCAGAAGTTACTGTTGAACACGAATTTATGCTTGCATGTAACCGCATTTCAAGGTTCACCTATATATATATATATATATATATCGTAAGGGGGCTAGGTGTTTCAGAAGATAGCGGCAAGGCAGCGATCACAGGAGCTTCGGCGCGACGTCAAGTCAGCTGAGAAAGGCGGTTCATCAAAACCAGGGCTCGCGCACTGGTCACCATCGGCTTTGTCCTCTTCAGCGGTTGCCTGCACTGGGTCCGCGCTGGCATGAAACATTACAACATATTATATATATCGACCGCCGAGGCAAAGATGGAACTCACGTATTTCGGGTCAGCAGCCAGAGCCACCGCGGCGCACATTAATGAACCCCATTTGGTCTAAATTTCCGCAGCTCTTAACTACGGCATCCCTCATCGCCTGAATCGCTTTGGGAAGTTAAACCATATATATATATATATATATATATATATATATATATATATATATATATATATATATATATATATATATATATATATATATATATATATATATATATATAATCCAGCACAAAAGGGAAAATCTTGGCACGGTATGTGGTAGTAACAACGTAGACCAGCGTTTGAAACGCTTGAAACAATTTCTTGACGTTTCGACCGTGGAACGGCCTTCGTCAGAATGTCAACTCAGATGCGACATTCTGACGAAGGCCGTTCCACGTTCAGAACGTCAATAAATTGTTTCAATCGTTTCAAACGTTGGTCGACGTTTTTACTATATATATATATATATATATATATATATATTGTCACGTTGTGGTGACTGGAGTCCGGCGAACAGAAAAACAACGAGGATGTTTTCGAAACGGAACTCTTTTTTGGGCTGACTTGCGCCCGCAAAGAACTGAATCACTCGGCGGCAGCGTAGCAACGAGCGTGCTCGGCGGTTGTCGAACAGAATGCCCGCCGCTGTCAGCCGTGCTCTTTTTAAAGCTGATAGCGAATATTCGAGATAAAGCTTCGGATGTTACTAGAACATTCTGGCACAAAGTAGAATCGGCTCCGCCTGGATGCAGTCAATCGAGATAAATCGATGCGTGCCCTACGTCACAAACGAACCGACAAAGCGACGTGACGGCAGCCTTGAAGCATGAACAAATAACACAACAAACAAACACTACAAAGTTTCGCGGAATTACTCCCCTCTCAAAGAAGCATCGACTCGATGCTTTAGACCATAATGCGGCTATAAACAATCAAAAACGGATTGTGCAAAAATAAATACCGAATGTGGAAACACGGAGTCCTTTAGCGTCCATGATAGGGCTTTAAGCGTACGAAGTGGACTACTTCTGGTCGTACGCGGCGTCGCAGGGATGCACTCATTCGGTCAGGAACGACTTCATAGTCCAATTCACCTAGCCGACGAAGACCCTTGTACGGGCCGAAATAGCGGCGCAAAAGCTTTTCACTCAATCCTCAGCGGCGAATGGGCGTACAAACCCACACTCGGTCTTCTGGCTTGTAATCGGCGTTGCGTCTTCGTAGGTTCTAGCGCGTGGCGTCGGTCCGCTACTGGTCTTTGATCCTCCACCGGGCAAGTCTTCGGGCTTCTGCGCGTTGTAGGTAGGCGGCGATGTCGACGTTATCTTCTTCGGTAACGTTCGGCAGCATGGCGTCCAGCGTGCTTGTGGCCTCTCTGCCATGGACGATCCTAAAAGGAATCATCTGGGTGGTCTCCTTCACAGCGGTGTTGTAGGCGAAGACTACGTGAGGCAAGATGACGTCCCAGGTCTTGTGTTCGGCATCGATATACATGGCGAGCATATCGGCGATGGATTTGCTGAGGCGCCCGGTCAGTCCGTTGGTCTGCGAGTGGTATGCAGTTGTTCTCCGGTGGCTGGTTTGGCTGTAATGGAGTATGCCTTGCGTCAGTTCCCGTGTGAATGTTGTTCCTCTGTCAATGATGAGCACATCGGGGGCGTCGCAGTGCGTTTGCCTCGGCGTAGCGGGTCAGGTAGTATGTCGCTATAATGATCCACTTATTTCCAGATGTTCATAAGGGCCAAGCAAGTCCATGCCAATCTGCTGAAAGGGATTTGAGGGGGGTTCAATGGGGTTCAGAAATCCTGCTGGTCGGGTTGCAGGGGTCTTTCGTCGCTGACATTCTCAGCAGTTTCTAACATAATGTGAGACATCGGCAGACAGTCGGGGCGAGTAATACTTGTCTTGAATGCGGCGGAGGGTGCAACAAAACCCGAGATGTCCAGCTCTCGGCTCGTCGTGTGAAGCCTGAAGAACTTCTCCGCGCAGACTTACAGGTACAACAAAGAGGTAGGCTGTCTTGTTCGCTGCAAAGTTCTTCTTCACGAGGACATCGTTCTGAAAACAGAACTAAGACAATCCTCGCTTGAACGAGGCGGGAGATGAACAAACCTTGCCTTCCAGGCATTCGATGAGGCATTTTATGTCGGGGTCCGAGCGTTGCTGTTGTGCAAGAGAGCTGGAGCTGATGGGTCCCAGGAATGCGCCCTCATCGTCGTCCGGCGGCGGGTCATCTACAGGGGCTAGTGACAGGTAGTTGGCGTCAGTGTGCTTGCGTCCGGACCTGTAAACGACGGTTACATCAAACTCCTAGAGCCGCAGGCTCCATCGAGCGAGGCGGCCGGAGGGGTCCTTCAAACTGGCGAGCCTGCACAGTGCGTGGTGATCGCTGACCACCTTGAACGGTCATCCGTACAGGTAGGGGCAGAATTTCGAAGTAACCCAGATGATGGCAAGGCACTCCTTCTCAGTTATCGAATAATTAGCTTCGGCTTTGGACAGGGAATGGCTAGAGTACGCGATGACCTTCTCCACTCCGTCAGTTTTCGGAACGAGGACAGCGCCTAGGCCCACACTACTTGCGTCGGTATGAATTTCAGTCTCGGCGTTTTCATCGAAGCGCGCGAGGATCGGTGGGGACTGTAAACGACGCTGAAGTTCCTTGAAGGCTGCCACTTGCGGCGCTTCCCATTTAAATGGCACATCTTTGTCAGGTGGCTCAGTGGCTCGGGGGTGCGCGAAAAGTTCTTCACAAATCGTCCGAGGAATCTGCGCAAAGCTTTTTTATCAGCCGGTGGCGGAAACATTGCGATAGCAGCTGTTTTCTGCGGGTCTCGCCGTACTCCATCCTCGCTAACAATGTGGCCTAGAAACAGCAGCTCTTTATAGGAAAAGTGGCACTTCTCTGCTTTCAAAGTTAGGCCGGAAAACTTGATTGCGCCTAGTACTGTTCGAAGCCTTTTTAGGTGTCCCTCAAAGTTCGAGGCTAAGACAACGACGTCATCTAAATATACCAGACAAATCTGCCACTTCAGGCCAGCCAGCACTGTGTCCATTACTCGCTGAAATCTGGCTAGCGCGGAACAGAGGCCCAAATTGCATCACCTCGAACTCGAAGAGGCCATCTGGAGTGATTAGTGCGGTCTTCTCGCGATCTCGTCGATCGACCTTAATTTGCCAGTAGCCGCTCTCGAGGTCCATCGATGAGAAATATCTGGCGTTGCAGAGCCGGTCCAGTGTGTCGTCAATGCGAGGGAGGGGGCAGACGTCCTTCTTTGTGATGTTGTTCAAGCGCCGGTAATCAACGCAGAATCGAAGTGCTCCGTCTTTCTTTCTCACTATAACAACAGGTTGAGGAAAAACACAGCGCACTCTTAAGACACGGACAAAGAAAGGCAAGACGATACAGCGCTGACTTCAACTGATTATTTTATTGTGGAGCAACATATATATTGGAAAAGTGGGCGGGAAGACATGAGTAACATCTGCTGTGTTTGCACGCGACCGAAAGATAACAAACTGCAATTGAAAATAACATGAGGGCAAGAGTGACCCTTGGAGGGAACAAAAAATGAAAACTAGACAAGATAAAGAGACAAGTGGAGGGGCGATTAAACGGATCACGCTTAAAAGGATGACGCTTAGAAGGATGACGCTTAGAAGGATGACGCAAGCAGGCAGTACAAGAGACAAAAAACACTAGGAGATGACAAGGGAACAAAATGCACTAAAAGGCCAAAAAGACCATTAAAAAATTTTTAAAACCGATAAAAGAACCAAAAGGGACGTTAAAAGCAGAAGACAGATAACAACCTTGTCCAAAAGGTAAAAGAGGCTAAAAGACGAATTTCGGAATCCTACAGATTAAAATTGCTCTATGCCTGGCTCAAATAATCTAACTCACGTTTCGTTAGCGCTATCGAGGGTGTGCTAACACAATCTTCACCTAGCTTTAGAATGTGGGCGGCTTCTATAATTTCGCGTGTGGATTGATGCGCGTTTCTCGCGATGACCGAGCAGTCATGAAGGAAAGGCTCGCAGGAACCGGAGGGACATTTTAAACAGTGAACACCCAAGTTTTTCTTGACGGTGTTAGAGACAGTATTTGAGTGCTCCATAAGACGCTCATTGAGGCAACGTCCGGTTTGCCCCACGTAGGCCTTGCCGCAGCTCAAGGCTATCTTGTAAACTACACCAACCTCGCAAGGAACGAAGGGTGCACGGTGCCTAACAAGGCAGGCTGGCTCTCTCACAGCCGGGGCATTCACTCTGCGACAGAGCTTGGATAGCTTGTCGGGCGCCGAGAACACTACTCGGACACCTGCCTTTTGTCCAATTCTTTTGAGCCTGTGAGAGAGACCATGCAGGTACGGCACCACAGCGACTTTGTGTTGGTGGTCTGGGGCAGCACTCACTTGGCTTCCTTTGAGTTTCCCCAAGAGGGAGCCGGCTACTGAGATCAGAAGGTGCTCGGGGTAGCCAGCTTTTATCAGCCTCCGATTCTGCTCTTTCAGACTATGGTCCATCGAGTGGACGCAGGACTTCATTAAGGCATTTGTGAAACAGAGGTTCACAATGCCCCTCTTCACGATCTTGGAGTGAGCTGAACTGTAAGGCAACAAGGACTTGCCCCCTCTTGGCTCATACAACCAACACAGGTGATTTTGTGCCGTCGTTAGCCTCAAGTCGAGAAAGCGTAAAGACCCATTCACGGGTACCTCATGGGTCAAAACGAGGGGCGAGAGGTACCGTTCAAACACTTGGAGCACTTCTGAAACTGAGCTAAGAAAAGTACGTTCATTACTGGCCAATAGGATTAGGTAATCGTCCACGAACCTGAAAACCTTCACGGCTGCTGACGAACAGAGCTGCTCTTTTATCAGTCGGTCATGATGGGCGAGGTAGATATCGCTTAAGATTGGAGCAATGCATGAGCCGATGCATACTCCGCTCTTTTGAATAAAATGACATTCACCCCAGGTAATGAAAGTGGAGCTAAGATAAACGGTCAACAATTCTAAGAAGCCGCCCACAGACATGCCACAAGAATTCTGAAAAGTGACGGATCCGAATGAGTCAATACAACTTTCAACGCACAAAAGAAGCTTGTCATGTGGAAGTGAGTAATAGAGGTCCTTAATATCAACCGAAAAAGGCATGAGAGAGCCACTGCCTGCTTTGAGAAATTCAAAAACTTGTCTCGAATCCTTCAAAAGGAAAGGATCATTGATTGTCAAAACCTTGAGCTTAATTTGAAGAAATGACCCCAGGGATTTTTGCCACGTTCCCTTTTCAGTAACGATTGCCCTCAATGGGCAGTCAACTTTGTGTGTCTTTGCTGAGAAAAATACGTCTAGGCTCTTCTTATCTGCAGCATCTATGTTTGCAACCAGTCTGTCAAGATTTAGGCGCTTGCAAACCTGCTTAGCCTTTGATTTCACCCTAGAAAGGGAAACCTTATCGCGCCGTACGAAAACAGATGTTAGAGCTTCAGCAGCTTTTTTACCAAACAGATCTTTGGGTAGGACAAGAAAGCCATCCTCCTTATCTGCAACTAAAAGCGAAAGTTGATGTCGTCTTAGAAATGAAGCGACGTAATTGACGGGCCCAGTTTTGTCCTGGAAACTGTAGCGCGACAAAACCTGGACGCCTTCAGAGAGGCAGCTAGAAAATTCAGAGTCTGGAGCACGATTTGCCACTTGCCTCACCATGCTAAGTAGTTCTGGAGGCGACTTCTTGGGCTCGACGGCGTATTTCGGGCCTAGGCTCAGAACGCGAGTCACTTTGTCCGGCAGCACCACATTCCCGAGCGTATGCACCTTGGTGTTGACGCCGGAGGGTTGTTTCGGTGTGATGGCACGTAGACAGCAAAGCTCGTACTGCCATAGGGCTTCTGCAGTTCTGTCAGTAAGTGCAGAGAGCTCACGCCACTTCATCTTCGTTCTTGGAGAGCTGTCAAGGCGGTGAAGGTGCAGGTACAGCGCTTCGCGGTAAAACCGTGCTTGTCGCTGCCACTCGGACCGAAGTATCTTCATAATTCTTGTGCCATGATGAAGGGACGGTTGAAAGCCTCCTAGAAGGGCCTTTATCCCATCAGGAAGCAACTTCACACGGATACAGTAAGCCAGAGAACGGGCACGGCAAACAGCAGCAGCCAAGAGGGCAACAAGACATGAAGGGTCGGAAGAGAAACACACAAAAGGGCCCGAGGAACTAGAAATGTAGCTTGCAAGGGTGGAAGAGCGGGCTAGTTGGTAGTTCATCTTGAGGAAAAACACAGCGCACTCTTAAGACACGGACAAAGAAAGGCAAGACGATACAGCGCTGACTTCAACTGATTATTTTATTGTGGAGCAACATATATATTGGAAAAGTGGGCGGGAAGACATGAGTAACATCTGCTGTGTTTGCACGCGACCGAAAGATAACAAACTGCAATTGAAAATAACATGAGGGCAAGAGTGACCCTTGGAGGGAACAAAAAATGAAAACTAGACAAGATAAAGAGACAAGTGGAGGGGCGATTAAACGGATCACGCTTAAAAGGATGACGCTTAGAAGGATGACGCTTAGAAGGATGACGCAAGCAGGCAGTACAAGAGACAAGTATGCATCGGCTCATGCATTGCTCCAATCTTAAGCGATATCTACCTCGCCCATCATGACCGACTGATAAAAGAGCAGCTCTGTTCGTCAGCAGCCGTGAAGGTTTTCAGGTTCGTGGACGATTACCTAATCCTATTGGCCAGTAATGAACGTACTTTTCTTAGCTCAGTTTCAGAAGTGCTCCAAGTGTTTGAACGGTACCTCTCGCCCCTCGTTTTGATCCATGAGGTACCCGTGAATGGGTCTTTACGCTTTCTCGACTTGAGGCTAACGACGGCACAAAATCACCTGTGTTGGTTGTATGAGCCAAGAGGGGGCAAGTCCTTGTTGCCTTACAGTTCAGCTCACTCCAAGATCGTGAAGAGGGGCATTGTGAACCTCTGTTTCACAAATGCCTTAATGAAGTCCTGCGTCCACTCGATGGACCATAGTCTGAAAGAGCAGAATCGGAGGCTGATAAAAGCTGGCTACCCCGAGCACCTTCTGATCTCAGTAGCCGGCTCCCTCTTGGGGAAACTCAAAGGAAGCCAAGTGAGTGCTGCCCCAGACCACCAACACAAAGTCGCTGTGGTGCCGTACCTGCATGGTCTCTCTCACAGGCTCAAAAGAATTGGACAAAAGGCAGGTGTCCGAGTAGTGTTCTCGGCGCCCGACAAGCTATCCAAGCTCTGTCGCAGAGTGAATGCCCCGGCTGTGAGAGAGCCAGCCTGCCTTGTTAGGCACCGTGCACCCTTCGTTCCTTGCGAGGTTGGTGTAGTTTACAAGATAGCCTTGAGCTGCGGCAAGGCCTACGTGGGGCAAACCGGACGTTGCCTCAATGAGCGTCTTATGGAGCACTCAAATACTGTCTCTAACACCGTCAAGAAAAACTTGGGTGTTCACTGTTTAAAATGTCCCTCCGGTTCCTGCGAGCCTTTCCTTCATGACTGCTCGGTCATCGCGAGAAACGCGCATCAATCCACACGCGAAATTATAGAAGCCGCCCACATTCTAAAGCTAGGTGAAGATTGTGTTAGCACACCCTCGATAGCGCTAACGAAACGTGAGTTAGATTATTTGAGCCAGGCATAGAGCAATTTTAATCTGTAGGATTCCGAAATTCGTCTTTTAGCCTCTTTTACCTTTTGGACAAGGTTGTTATCTGTCTTCTGCTTTTAACGTCCCTTTTGGTTCTTTTATCGGTTTTAAAAATTTTTTAATGGTCTTTTTGGCCTTTTAGTGCATTTTGTTCCCTTGTCATCTCCTAGTGTTTTTTGTCTCTTGTACTGCCTGCTTGCGTCATCCTTCTAAGCGTCATCCTTCTAAGCGTCATCCTTTTAAGCGTGATCCGTTTAATCGCCCCTCCACTTGTCTCTTTATCTTGTCTAGTTTTCATTTTTTGTTCCCTCCAAGGGTCACTCTTGCCCTCATGTTATTTTCAATTGCAGTTTGTTATCTTTCGGTCGCGTGCAAACACAGCAGATGTTACTCATGTCTTCCCGCCCACTTTTCCAATATATATGTTGCTCCACAATAAAATAATCAGTTGAAGTCAGCGCTGTATCGTCTTGCCTTTCTTTGTCCGTGTCTTAAGAGTGCGCTGTGTTTTTCCTCAAGATGAACTACCAACTAGCCCGCTCTTCCACCCTTGCAAATAACAACAGGTGCCGCCCAGGGGCTCTTTGAAGGCTGAATAACGTCGTCGCGCAGGATTTCTTCCACTCGGTCTCGGATGGCTTGTCGTTCTCGCGGCGACACTCGGTAGGGGCTCTGGCGGAGAGGTCGGGCGTGCTTGTCGGTTATCATGCGATGCTTGGCAATCGGCGTTTGTCGGACCTTCGGCGATGACGAGAAGCACTCGCTGTAGCTTCAAAGGAGATTGCGGATCCGATCTTGTCTGTTCCGGGGCAAGGCTGGGAGAGCGGGAAGAAGTCTCGTACGTCGGATATTTCGTCGAGGAATGCAATCGTCGTTCCTCTGTTAACGTGCCCGAGGCTTGTCCTCTGCGGAAATGTGCGATGCCCCTTGCGATGCCGATTCCTCGGTCGAGAAGCAACTGCATGTTCCCCTCGATAACGGCTTCAGTGTTATTCGCTTCCGTGGCGCCTACGGTTATGATGACGCTTGAGTGGGGTGGGGCACTGACTTGTTCCTCCAGGACACTAAGCGCAACATGATGTTCTGGAGTTCTCATCGTTGCGATGGCCTCGCCCGTGGAAAGTGTGATCATCTTGGATCGCAGGTCGCTGATCGCCTGATGCACAGTAAGGAAATCCATGCCCAAGATCACTTCGCGGGAACATTGCCGTATTACTACGAAGGTCGCGGGATAGGTATGTCCATAGAGAGTCACTCGCGCTGTGCATCGTCCTGATGACGTAATGAGGTGGCCTCCTGCGGTGCGAATTTCTCGGCCGTCACAAGCGGTCGCTCTTTCCCCAGCTGCGCAGCGAATGATCCATTCATCACCGAATAATCGGTTCCCGTGTCCACTAGAGCGGTGACTTTCCGGCCGTCGATAACCACTTCTAAGTCGCATGTCCTGGCTCTGGCGTTGCGCGTCGTATTCGGCGTAGGGTCACGGCTTCGTCGGATATGTGAATTGTGGGTGGGGCGTATGGTTGAAGCTTTTCCTGACGGCGACGTCGTTTTGAAGGCGGTTCGCGTCGTGGTCGAGGTTGTAGTTGCATCGGGCGTCCGCGTAGTGGGTGCGCCGTCTTCATACGGCATGGTCGCTGTAGGATCTTCGTCGATTCCTCGGCAAGGAACCTGTCCTCCGCAGGTTGCTTTGTTTAGTTTCCCCTACGTGGGCTAGGGGACCTTCCTCGGACAGCCGCGGTGTAGCTGCGGCCCGGCGATGCAAAACGTACAGTGGACGGCGACGGCAAGCGGGAGAGACTGCTTCACGACGCGTACTCCCCTCTGTGCAGGTAGTCTTCGATTTCCCGTGGTCGCCGGCCGGGGAATGGCCGTGGGGCGTCGATGGCGAAACCTCGCAGGCCGATGCGTCTGTACGGGCAGTCGCGAAGTATATGACCAGCTTCGCCGCAACGGAAGCACAACGGGCGGTTGTTGGAAGTCCTCCAGGCGTCGCACTTCCTGGGGCTTGGGCGTCGTTCGTAGGCTGGGCGGGCGGGGGCAGGGGGACTGCGTTCGGGAACAGCTGGTTCACGTCGAAGAGGCGGACCTCGCCTCTCGAGTTGGGGCTGAGGACTGCGTAGTGCAGCGGCGTAGGTTAAGGCTGGAGCTTCAGCTGGAGGCGAAGATGACGGGGTGCCAAGCGCATGGTGCACTTCTTCGCGTACGATTTCCTCAAGGGTCACTACTTGAGGCTGGTTCGAAGATGGTAGCAGGCGATGCAGCTCTTCCCGTACAATTTCTGGGATAACATCCCGCAGGTTGCCTCCGAATGCTGTGCCATCCGAGAGGGCATTCGAGGTCACTTGGGCTGTAGAGCAAAATGACGCGCTCGTGCTTCCAAGCTTCTCTCTATGACGGCTGCTTCACTGGTGAATTCCGCGACCGTCTTCGGTGGGTTGCGGGTCAGACCGCCGAAAAGTGCCTCTTTAGCACCACGCATCAGAGCAGCCTGAGCCGTCTCGAAGAAGATCACGCGAAAGCCGCACAACCCGTCCTAACCGAAGGCGAAGGGCGAAGCAGCCCTCGTCTCCAGAGGTGTCCACCTGAATTCGGACTGCTACCGGACCGCACGCGAGCGAAGAAGGACCACTCAATTTCGACTTCAGCCATGGAGACGACATCAGCCCCCATTATTTTACACCATCCCCGACTGCCGTCCGCGTTCAACGCTTCACCGGGCGAGGATCCAGAGGAATGGCTTGAACAGTTTGAACGTGTCGCCGTGTTACACAGCTGGGACGACCAGACTAAAATGAGCCTTGGTTTCTTAGCCTTCGAAGGACCAGCGAGAATTTGGTTCGAGAATAACGAAGATTCTCTAGCGACGTGGGAATTATTCAAACGGGAGTTCCTGAAGGCCTTCACGAGCATCATCAGGAAAGAAAGAGCTCAGCTGCTTCTACAGTCACGCATCCAAGACCCGAACGAGTCAGTGACCGCATACGTAGAAGATATGAAGCGCCTTTTTCGACGAGTCGATCTTCACATGGCGGAGGAGCTGAAGGTGGAGATGTTGATGCGTGGTGCTAAAGAGGCACTTTTCTGCGGTCCGACCCGCAACCCACCGAAAACGGTCGCGGAATTCACCAGTGAAGCAGCCGCCATTGAGAGAACCTTGAAAGCACGAGCGCGTCATTTTCCTAGACAGCCCGAAGTGACCTCGACTGCCCTCTCGGATGGCACAGCTTTCGGCGGCAACCTGCAGGATGTTATCCGAGAAATTGTACGGGAAGAGCTGCGTCGCCTGCTACCGTCTTCCAACCAGCCTCAAGTAGCGACCCTTGAGGAAATCGTACGCGAAGTCCACCATGCGCTTGGCACCCCGCCATCTTCGCCTCCAGCTGAAGCTCCAGCCTTAACCTACGCCGCTGCACTACGCAGTCCTCAGCCCCAACTCAAGAGCCGAGGTCCGCCTCTTCGACGTGAACCAGCTGCTCCCGAACGCCATCTCCCTGCCCCTACACGTCCAGCCTACGAACGACGCTCAAGCCCCAGGGAGTGCGACGCCTGGAGAACTTCCAACAACCGCCCGTTGTGCTTCCAATGCGGCGAAGAAGGTCATATACTTCGCCACTGCCCGTACAGACGCATCGGCCTGCGAGGTTTCGCTATCGACGCCCCACGGCCATTCACCGGCCAGCGACCACGGAAAATCGACAACTACCTGCACAGAGGAAAGTACGCGTCGTCAAGCCAATTTTCCCGCTTGCCGTCGCCGTCCACTGTAAGTTTTGTATCACAGGGCCGCAGCTACGCCGCGGCTGTCCGAGGAAGGTCCCTTAGCCCACGTAGGGGAAACTAAACAAAGCAACCTGTGGTGGTCTGGTTGCTTGCCGAGGAAACGACGAAGATCCTCCAGCGACCATGCCGTTTGAAGACGTCGCACCCACTAAGCGGACGCCGCATACAATGACAACCTCGACCACGACGCGAACCACCTTCAAAACGACGCCGTCGTCAGGAAAAGCTTCAACCATACGCCCCACCCACAATTCACATATCCGACGAAGCCGTGATCCGACGCCGTAGACGACGCGCAACGCCAGAGCCAGGACATCCGGCTTAGGAGTGGTTATCGACGGCCGGAAAGTCACCGCTCTACTCGACACAGGAACCGATTATTCGTTTTGAGCGGACCATTCGGTGCGCAGCTGAGAAAAGTAACGACCGCATGGGACGGCCCACAAATTCACACCGCAGGGGGCCACCTCAATACGCCAACAGGACGGTGTACAGCGCGAGCGACTCTCAAGGGACATACCTATCCTGCGACCTTCGTAGTGATACCGCAATGTTGCCGCGAAGTGATCTTGGCCACGGATTTCCTTAATGAGCATCAGGCGATCACCCTGATGCTCACATCACACTTTCCACGGACGAGGCCATCACATCGATGAGAACCCCGGAATATCACGTTGCGCTTGGTGTCC
Source organism: Amblyomma mixtum (assembly GCF_055824585.1). NCBI lineage: Eukaryota > Metazoa > Arthropoda > Arachnida > Ixodida > Ixodidae > Amblyomma > Amblyomma mixtum. The sequence continues at coordinate 66,148,167 of NC_143012.1, read as the reverse complement.
TGGAGGAACAAGTGAGTGTCCCACCCCGCTCAATCGTCATCACCGTAGGCGCCACGGAAGCGAATAACACTGAAGATATTATCGAGGGGAACATGCAGTTGCTTCTCGACCGAGGAATCAGCATCGCGAGGCATCGAACATTTCCGCAAAGGAAAAGCCGAAGTACTGCTGACTAACTTCAGCGAAGTATACCGGCACGTTAAAAGAGAAACGACGATTGCATTCCTCGATGAAATATCCGACGTACGAGACTTTTTCGCGCTCTCCGACCCATGCGTACAAGATTCGCCTGACCAAGAGAATTCGCCCACTTTCGACAAAAATCCTGCCTTGCCCCGGAACAGTCAAGACCAGATCCGCAATCTCCTTCGAAGCTACAGCGAGTGCTTCTCGTCATGACCGGAGGTCCTACAAACGCCGATTGCCAAACATCGCATTATAACCGACCAGCACGCGCAACCTCTCCACCAGAGCCCCTACCGAGTGTCGCCGCGAGAACGACAAGCCATCCGGGACCAAGTGGAAGAAATGCTGCGCGACTACGTTATTCAGCCTTCAAAGAGCCCCTGGGCGGCACCTGTTGTTCTAGTGAGAAAGAAAGACGGAGCACTTCGATTTTGCGTTGATTACCGGCGCTTGAACAACATCACAAAGAAGGACGTCTGCCGCCTCTTTTGCATCGACGACACACTGGACCGACTCTGCAACGCCAGATATTTCTCATCGATGGTCCTCAAGAACGGCTACTGGCAAATCGAGGTCGATGAAAGAGAACGCGAGAAGACCGCATTCATCACTCCAGATGTCCTCTTCGAGTTCAAGGTGAGTGATGCCATTTGGTCTCTGTTCTTCACCAGCCACATTTTAGCCAGTAATGGATACAGTGGTGGCACGCCTGAAGTGGCAGATTTGTCTGGTATATGTAGATGACGTCGTTGTCTTCGCCTAGAACTTTGAGAAACACCTAAAAAGGCTTCGAAGAGTACTAGACGCAATCAAATCGTCCGGCCTAGCTTTGAAAGCAGGGAAGTGCCACTTTGCCTATGAAGAGCAGCTGTTTTTAGGCCACATCGTTAGCAAGGAGGGAGTACGGCCAGACCCGCACAAAACCGCTGCTATCGCAATGTTTCCACCAGCGGCCGATAAGAAAGCTGTGCGCAGATTCCTCGGACTCTGCGCGTACTACCGACGATTCGTGAAGAACTTTTCGCGCAGCTCCGACCCACTGAAACACATTACAAAGGCAAACGTCCCATTTAAATGGGAAGCGCCGCAAATGGAAGCCTTCAAGGAACTTCAGCGTCGTTTACAGTCCCCACCGATCCTCGCGAACTTCGATGAAAACGCCGAGACTGAAATTCATACCAACGCAAGTAGTGGGGGCCTAGGCGCTGTTCTCGTTCGGAAAATTGACGGAGTGGAGAAGGTCATCGCGTACGCTAGCCGTTCCCTGTCCAAAGTCGAAGCTAATTATTGGACAACTGAGAAGGAGTGCCTTGCCATCATCTGGGCTACTTAGAAATTCCGCCCCTACCTGTACCGACGACCGTTCAAGGTGGTCAGCGATCACCACGCACTGTGCTCGCTCGCCAGTTTGAAGGACCCCTCCGGCCGCCTCGCTCGATGGCTGCGGCTCCAGGAAATTTATGTAACCGTCGTTTACAAGTCGGGATGCAAGCACTCTGACGCCGACTGCCTGTCACGAGCCCCTGTAGATACACCGCCGCCGGATGACGATCAGGACGCCTTCCTGGGACCCCTCCGCTCCAGCTCTTTTGCACAACAGCAACGCTCGGACCCCGACATAAAATGCCTCATCGAATACTTGGAAGGCAAGGTTTGTTCACCCCCCGCCTCGTTCAAGCGAGGATTGCCTTCGGTCTGTTTACAGAACGATGTCCTCGTGAAGAAGAACTTCGCAGCGAACGAAACAGCCTACCTCCTTGTTGTGCCTGTTAGTCTGCGTGGAGAAGTTCTTCAGGCCTCACACGACGAGCCGACAGCTGGACATCTCGGGTTTTCTAGCACCATCCGCCGTATTCAAGACAAGTATTACTGGCCCAGACTGTCTGCCGATGTCGCACATTATGTGAGAACCTGCCGAGAATGTCAGCGACGAAAGACCCTCCAACCCGACCAGCAGGATTTCTGAACCCCATTGAACCCCACTCAAGGCCCGTTCAGCAGATCGGCATGGACTTGCTTGGCCCTTTACCGAAATCAACGTCTGGAAATAAGTAGATCATTATAGCGACCAACTACCTGACCCGCTACACCGAGGCAAAAGCCCTACCGAACGGAACAGCAGCAGAAGTCGCCAAATTTTTCGTGGAGAACATTCTTCTGCGACACGGCGCCCCCGATGTGCTCATCACTGACAGAGGAACAGCATTCACGGCGGAACTGACGCAAGCCATCCTCCATTACAGCCAAACCAGCCACCGGAGAAGTACTGCATACCACCCGCAGACCAACGGACTGACCGAGCGCCTCAACAAAACCTTCGCCGATATGCTCGCCATGTATGTCGATGCCGAACATAAGACCTGGGACGTCATCTTACCTTACGTAGTCTTCGCCTACAACACCGCAGTGCAGGAGACCACGCAGATGACGCCTTTTAGGCTCGTCCCTGGCAGAGAGGTCACGACCACGCTGGACGCCATGCTACCGGACGTTACCGAGGATGATAACGTCGACGTCGCCGCCTACCTTCAAGGCGCAGAAGAAGCCCGAAGACTTGCCCGATTAACGATCAAAGACCAGCAGCGGACCGACGCCAGACGCTATAACTGACGAAGACGCAACGCGGAATACAAGCCAGGAGACCGAGTGTGGGTTTGGACGCCCATTCGCTGCCGAGGATTGAGTGACAAGCTTTTCCGCCACTATTTCGGCCCGTACAAGGTTCTTCGTCGGCTAGGTGAATTAGACTATAAAGTCGTCCCTGATCAAATGAGTGCATCCCAGCGACGCCGCGTTACGACCAGAAGCAGTCCATTCCGTACGCCTAAAGCAATATCATGCACGCTAAAGGACGCCGTGTTTCCACTTTCGGTGTTTATTTTTGCACAATCCGTTTTTGATTGTTTATAACCGCATTATGCTCTAAAGCATCGAGTGGATGCTTCTTTGAGAGGGGAGTAATGCCGCGAAACTTTGTAGTGTTTGTTCTGTTTATTTGTACATGCTCCAAGGCTGCCGTCACGTCGATTTATCGGTTCGTTTGTGACGCAGGACGCGCCTAGATTTATCTCGATTCATCGCATGCAGGCGGAGCCGGTTCTAGTTTCCACCAGAATATTCTAGTAACTTTCCAAGCTTTATCTGAAATGTTCGCTATCAGCTTTAAAAAGAGCACGGCTGACAGCGGCGGGCATTCTTTTCGACGACCGCCGAGCACGCTCGTTGCTACGCCGCCGCCGAGTGATTCAGTTCTTTGCGGGCGCAAGTCAGCCCAAATAAAGAGTTCCGTTTCGAAGACATCCTCGTTGTTTTCCTGTTCGCCTGACTGCAGTCACCACTACGTGACAATATATATATATATAACACCGTTGAGTGTGCACAAGGGGACACGCACTGGACTATCTTTGTTTAGGGTGCTCATTAAAGCCCCTTCTCAATGTTACTAGATTAGAATGTTACTAGATTAGGCGGGTTATCGGAATCCCCAATCGAGAGATTGATTGCAACTGCAGGATTTTTTGTAGCGAAAGCCACACTACTATAGCTGCGACGCATTTCGTCGTGAGCCTCCGAGTGACCGTGAAACGACCTTGAGATAAGTGTGTTGGTAAGAACAAATAACAGTGTGTTTTCCACTTAGTGAACCACTTGTGGCCTTTAACTGTGACTGAAGTTTGACAAACGACACACATGTCGCCATGAGGCTCCGAATGACCTTGAAACGACCTTGAAATAAGTAGTGGCCGCACATCTGCCTTATCATGTGTTGTCCACCTTGGTGCTGCTCCACTTGATCTTTGACCTTTTAAGTGGTCGGTTGAGGGCGGTAAGAAGCCACGTGGTAATTTCGTGGTGTCACGTCATTGAGTTTACAGTTGTGAAGTCAGGGTATGGGGTGTATCAACCGGAGCTGTGCGCTCTGCTTTGGATACGTTAAAACTCGGTTGAGCAAAGTTGAACCACTTGAATTCCTTTTGCGTCCTCTGTAGACAGCAGGGGCGTTGTACCAGGCTCTAACAGCTTCTCATCGTCCACTCATGCAGGAGTGATTTCACGTCAGGGCATCTTTATTTCCCGCTGCATTTCAGAGAATGTGAGCTATAATCCACATCATGTTCGGCAGCAAACTAAGCATATTTCATGCTGGTAAACCAACGGCGACTAGGCTTAAAATTAATGCTTATTTTCCCGCACTCATGCTGTGTACAAATGAGACGCTTTGGTCCGAGATTTCCGGCAGTGCAAATAACTTCTCAATGAACGTTTCATTCAAGAGTTGAATCAGGGAGGGCTTTGAATGCGTGGTTTAACGTCCCGAAGTTTCATGCATAAAGTTTCTTGACTTTTTTCAACATAGCCACCAATGACAAAGCACATGGACGGACACACTCCTAAAAGCTGTCGCTGAAAGATCACACTTCCTGAAAGTTTCGAATCGTTGTGCGCTGGTTTCCGATATAAAAAGAGCAAAACGCTGAGGCACCGTATGAGTATCGGGCGTTTGCAATATCGACCGAATATTGTGTCATTAGCCATCTTCACTATATCGGGTAAACATTTTTCGTTATATCCGCATATCTACTTTTTTCACGCCAACGTATACATCGTAAAAGGACAAATAGCTTGACACCACTTAGAATGTCCTACTTCCATTGGTTTGGCCACAATGGACGTTTGAAGTTTCAAGAAGTACCGTTTGCGGAACCAAAGGTCGTAGGTGCCAATTCCTATGATAAGCAACACTTTTATTCGACTAGTAATATTATGGTCCTAATGCTGTGAACCATATGAAACTACTCCAAAGATCCTATGCCAATTAGGTGGTCCACAGTGTGTGTACCAGCCCTCCGCGGTGGCTCAGTTGTTGCTGCGCTCAGCTGCTGGCCCGAAAGACTTTGTTTCGATCCAGGTCGCGGCGGCTGAATTTCGATGGAGGCGAAATTATTGAGGCCCGTGTACTGTGCGATGTCAGTGCACGTTAAGAACCCCAGGTGGTCGAAATTTCCGGAGCCCTTCACTACGGCGTCCCTCATAGCCTCAGTTGCTTCGGGACGTTAAACATCAATAAACCAAGTGTGTGTACCAATACCACCCACTGGTCCCACTTGAATGGTCTTGCGTTGCAGTAGTCTTAGTGCATCTGCCGAAATTTTTTTACCAAAAGTTACATTGGCCATGAACTTGCGATTTCGCTGTGGCGGTGCTCCGAGGAGGCACAGAGACCGACCGTGAGCCGTTGCCTAGCAACCGCCGCAGCTGGCGGACGCCGCGCGCTCGCCGCGCCATCTGGCATGACGTCACACCACGTGCCTTGCCGCGGAGCCGCCGCCGTTTTGTATGACGTCACACCGCTTGCCCCGTCGTTGCGCTCGCCTCCGCTCGCTTTGCCAGCTGTGCCGCATGCCTGCTTTCGCTGCGTATATCCTGCCATAGCCGAGCTAAGCCACTCCTAATCTTTCAGGAACTTCTGGTCCGTACCTAAAGTTTAAAACGGCGCTTATGATACCACCAAACACACCGAATCGCTTGCGAGCAACTCTTGTCGATATAGAAGCGAGAAATGAGAAAACAAGCCGTCGCGCCCACTCGTTCCCGCTCTTGGGTATGTGCGGCAAGCGCTTGCAGCCTTCAAAACGTTCTGTGCGCAACACGCACCAAGCGGGCGAAGAGAGGCGAGGTGGAAACTGAGGACGCACAGGAGTTTGTCGTTACTTTCAGAATCAAGGGGTTTGGTTTTAGTGTGACCTAACGCAGCACACCACAAAACTGCCCGAACAAGTTAAGTGTCCTGAAGGCGAATGCACTCATTGGCATCAAGTTGAACGAAATACGTGACTCTGTAAACTGCCTCAGGTGTGCCTCGAGTTCATTTTCCGCACTGATCCCAGGGTAGCTTTCTCCTGTGCTGCTTTCGGATTGTTTTCACCTTAACGACTACTTAGCGCCGTTCGGAGGCTGCGCCTGAACTGAACTTAAACGCTTCCGCAAGCCCAGTGCGCCCCTCTGGTTAGTTGGATATCCCATTAAGACAGCGACCAAATCCAGGCGGCATGCAAAGACGCGAGTATTCTGCGGCATGTCAGGGCACACAAAATAATCCGAGACGGTCAAAAAAAAATAATCAGGATTCCTCTACCAAGGGTTTCCTCGTGGCCTGACTTTAAATCCCATGCACTTCCCTATTGTCAATACACAGGCGATAGCGAGGTCTGCCTCTCCGCAACACCTGCTCTCCTCATATCTGGCCACTCCCTTGGTATCTCCCGAAGCGCACTAGGTGGTTCAGGTTGGCCTACCATCGCACGTCTTGCACAAGAGCGTTTCTACATCGTATGATCATTTGATGTATGATAAGTGGTCACTCGTATCATTCATCCCGGAATCCGCCCAGAATCGCGCGGTGCGTTTCTTATATTGAGATTAGTGTAACCACTCTAGTATTGTGTCACTAATATCTCAAGCTAACCTCCCTTGCCTTCGAATCTCGCCGAACGATGAATAGACTTTGCCTTTATAATAAATTCTAAAAATTATAACCTGAGAGCTTCCGTTATATCCCCAGCCAACCATCATTCATGCCGTATTAGGAACCCGAGATTCGCGCATCTACCACGTGCATCCACCTCTGCCCATTATTCATTCTTCAGGCTAATTGGCAGAGTGTAGAACAACTTAGAAACGGAAACTGCGCCCCATAACGCCCCTGGCCGCTTAGAGGCATCACTCCAAGAAGTAAAAACTTAACATTGATGCAAGCCCGCCTCTGATGTCATGGCCTCGAAGCAGAAATAGAGTGCAGTTATACGCCGCAGACTAAATAAAACACTAGCGACAATTCGCGCAGCAAAACAGGAAAAAGGCCGATGAATCAGGGTCGTTTACTTACATGGCATCGACAACGCAGATGACCTGCCTGTACTGGGGCTTATTTGTGCTGGAGGTGGTAGCGGGGGGCTCGGGCGGCATTGTTAGACTTTCAGATGAAATACCCACAAATTCGCATTTAGGAATTCCCATCTCGTCCTCGTTGTAAGCGTCTTCCTGCAGTGCGAAAATTGATGCACCAACAATATGCACACAGTAAGAAGCTCTCGCGCAAAAAGTGCGCCCTATATATGCACAAATTTCTGTACTGAGCCGTTCAGGCTGCTACACCTTCCTACTTGATCTGGCATATTCACGTTATGGTGCCATAAGCAACGCTGTAATAATTGCCGCACGATCCTCCAATATTAGATTTAAAGCAAACACTGGCCGCTGACGATTAGCTGCGATACTCTCGTGCATTAAGTTGCAATCCTTACTGCGTTGAACTCCCCTGAAAATTTTGTTGGTCGCTGCAAGAAAAATAGTTTCGTTTTCCCAAACTGACACAGGAAGCCGCGCTGCGTACTATTGGTGCGTTCCTCATGGCCTAAGTGCTATGTACGAGTCCATCAACATCATAAGCCTGACTACACCCACTGCAGGGCAAATGAATCTCCCACGTCTCTATAAGCCTCTGGGCGCCGGCGATCGCTGGCGTAGCGTCGGTGGCGTTGTCTGAAGGTGGGCTCCGCCGCATGCCAGACGTGGGAGGAAGAAGACGAATTCGCTCGCGCAGGCGGGCCGGTCGACGTGTTGTATGGTGGGCGATGTGCTGATGCGGAAAAAACATGTAGCGGCGGGGCACAGGTGAGCGTGGTGCTGGCCTGAAGAACCGCAGTGGATGCAGCCAGGATTTTGACCAGCTCCGCAAGGAGTGCCGGGCCCATGGGACGCTCTTTGAGGACCCCGAGTTCCCCTGTAAGGGCAGCTCAGTCTGGGGCAACAAAGCCCCAAGTTCCCCCAATCACGTGGCTACGACCTCCGGATGTGTGTCACTCTCTAATGCTCTTTGTGGATGGAGCATCCAGGTTTGCCGTCGTACAAGGAAGTGTGGGAACTGTTAGATGGCTGCCTCTGCCGCCAACCTGACGCTGAGCGATGAGCTCTTCTATCACGTGGTGCCCGAGGAGCAGTCCTTCAACCAGGACTATGCCGGTATCTTCCCCAACTGGAAGGCCAACCGGTGGATGAACAAAGCTAGTTGTCGCCGAATAACAAGAAAAGCGTAAGGGAATGGACTGCATTTTTTAAATGTCTTTCGTTAATCAACTGAAAAACTAATTATTCCACGGCTAATAATTTAAGTTATTAGAAGGAAGAAGGCAAAGCCACCGTTGCGATCCGAACCGACGACCTCAGAATTTTGAGTACGGTGCTCTATGAACTTCGCTTGGCGGCTGCTGTCTAATCTTCTACTATCGGGGGTACTTAGTTTACAACTGATCCAACCTTGAGATTATTCATCAGCGCCACCCACGCCTATAAACGGCGGACGTTGTACGTCCTGAGTTACCGCTTGTGTGACGTGGAACGTCATCAAACGGCGAAGGTTGAAGCTGTGTGAGAACCCTCTTATGCTTCCTATGGCATCATGGCTGCCAGAACCGAGGCCCTCGGTTCTGGACTGGAGTTGTATGGGCTGTACTTGTCAGTATATTTCCTTCAATATGGAGCGCCTCTAATGTATTTGAGATTAACCTGAGTTACTGGGCAACGGTTTCTCAAGGTGTTCCCTGAAGGTTCCACATACTTTTAGAATACAGCAGATCACAGTGTGGTACCACAACAAGGAGGCTCCACAATGAGTGCCTTATGCTTTGTAATACACGCGCCGCTACAGAAAAAAAGCATTTCTTTATACTATCACGGATCCTGCGCCTTTTCCTTATATAACACCACTGAGACGCAGGGCTACAGAACAAGCAACCCACTGAATAATTCTGCTGCTAAAGAGAATCGGGGACCGCATGTTCCTGTAGCTCATTTGGTTTTCATTTTACTTGATCGCCCGCTTATTGGCCGTTTTTCCGGGGGACGTAGGTCGTAATGGTTGATGTCCCTTTGGTCACGGCAGAAACACACCCCCGAGGCCATTTAATACCTAAACGCTTTCACGCCTCCGCTGTACTGACAGACCACCACCGACGACTGACTTGAACACGACGACACATTTTACATGCGATTTCTCTGGGGTGGTGCTCCGAGGAGGCACAGAGCCGTTGAACATTGAGCCGTCGCCTAGCAACCACCGCAGCTGGCGGAAGCCGCGCTCTCGCCGCGCCATCTGGCATGACGTCACACCGCTTGCCTCTTCGTTGCGCTCGCTTTCGCTACGTATGTGACTGCCAATTTTTCTGAGGCATTTCGACTTAGGGAAATAAACTAAGCTTTGGTTTAGAGACGAATTAGTAAAGCATAGTCCCTGCAACAAGGCCGCTCTGGAAGAGCTGGCAGTAGGGAGTCTAGGGAGGCAAGGTCACAAAGCGTTCCAAAACACAGCCCTGCCTATATTTCTGCTCCAGTGTGCGCTTGTTTGTCGATCCCCTGGTGACCAAAGGGAACCTCAAGACGGTTGTCATCGCTTCTTACCAGAGGGATCATGGGAGCTGGTGATTTGCGAGGCGTCACAATGGCCCAGGGGTCGCTGGACTCGGACTCGTTGTCGGGTTGCTCGTGCGGGAAGATGTGTCCCTTCTGGCCCATCAGGAGGAGGACGAGGGGCAGCACCACCACTATGGAAAACACGATACCGCCCAGCCATATGTTGTACCAGGTGCACCACCACCACCAGCCCTCAGCCTCTTCCACATCAGCGCCGTCATCTTCCTCCAGGAGCTGGAACAAACGCAGCGTTGATGACACGGGGTGCCACCAACCAGAGTATCGGTAATGACTGCAGGGTGCAGCTAGGAGTATGCACCAACTGCCTCGATTGTCCATTCTCTACAATAGACGAAGCGCTTTTTCGCGACGCCGCTAAGATTCGAAACGGGCGTGAATTTTTGTGCCAGCTATGAACGAATTCTTGCAGTGCTTTGGAATATGAATTTGAGGAGAGGACAGAAGTTTAGGTTGGTCGTCACCACCAGGGGCGTAGTCAGGAGGGGGGGGGGGGGGGGTGTTTCGGTGTCCGAACACCCCCCTCCCCCCCCCCCCCCCCCCCCGAAATTTTCTGCGCATTGTATCCCCCTTCTTTCAGCTTTTTTTCGCACATGTCATTTTACAGTGCATGGATGTATCAAAAATGTAAAAACGAAAACAAGAGTGTCGGCTTGTTGACAAAAATCCTTCCTGTTCCAAAACCTGATGGCGCCACTGAGTTGAAGTTACTGTTGTGTCTCTGTTTACACATGCTGAACTAAATGTGCCAACATAAGAGTGTAAATTCCCGCAAAATGCAATTGTATAAGGCATTCTTTGGGCGCAGGATCTTTTTTTATTTTTTCTACCGTCGGCATAAACACCCGCAAAAATGTTTCTGCCTACGCCACTGGATGTCACGGTCTCTTCACAAGACGTATTCGCTGGATCTGCTGACAGGGGGTAAGTAATCGTAATACAGCCACATTTTCTTGCTGCCTCCAGTTGTGCTGTGACGTGTAATTAGCGTAAAACTGTACTCGTCAGCCGAAAAATACAAACATCTTGTCGCTTTTCCTGTTAAGCTCCTGAGTCCAATAAACTGAGTGATGACTGGCCGGACATTCCAAACACAAAGTTATTAAAGTCGCAAACGAAAGGTAGAAACAAATTAATTTATATGGATCAAGGGCATTTGCAATCACACAGCTCCGAACAGCTTCGAACGCAATGTGAGTGGTAAACTTAGGGTATTAACTCAGGCTGCGGTAACATTTTTAAAGGTGTAAAAAAAACACAAGAGTGCGTCGGGCTTAAAAATTACGCCTGTGAGAGTGGTTTGCAGTGTCTAATGATGATGCTGAGATCGACCACATTAATAAAAAGGCAGAGTGCACGGATTATAAAGTGGTCTAGGTGACTGAAAAACTTGATTGAAGTTGGCGTGAGGAAAAAAAAGGCCACAGTCCTTATCAGAACAAGAGCAGCTAGCCCATGACGGGCAGAACAGAAAAAAAGGACATCCGCAACACAATTGGGAAAATGAATCGGCATGTATAGCCCCAAGTCAAAGCTTAACAAACACCTGGACAGGATAAATGCAGCTATTAACACTCACGTGGTAGACCAGAGATTACCCGCCCTCGAATGGTATGCATAGCGTTGGTATGTTTGCCAACTTACGAAGAGAGACTGAAGGTGTACAGCCCACCAATCCTTCATCTCCTTAAAGAGCCGCTGACCAGCATTGTATAGTTAAAACAAAAAAAGCGCAGTGCATGAAATGTGCCTCGGTGAAAGCCTGCAATATACTGGAGCCACGGTTGCCCCGAAGAACGGCGAAAATTCATATCAAAGCACTTCCGCACTTTCTTTCGCTGGGCCTACCATCTCGTCCTGTATGCTGACACCCAAGCATCCGTAGTGACGTATAAGCGAACGGAAATCCAATGGCAAAATGGAATGACGAATTTTCCAAAACAACGCGGCGCCTGCCAGTCGCACATTTCGTTTTCAGCACAAACAAAACCAAAACTAGATTTTAGTCACATATTTTTTTGTCCCATTCCACGAATGATTCAGCGCATTCTTTGTGCTGTCACTTCCGTATAGCATTGATCTCGCTCATAGTTTTGCATCTTAGAGCACTCGCACGCAAACCCTCTTCAAGAAAGCTAATGTGTAACTCCATACTGAGACTACTGTTAGTGCGCGCTGCATCGTGCACAGCAGTGCTGATAACCGCGTCCTTAAGCGTGAGGCTAGCGCCTAATAGCGCACTGTTCCCACCCGCTGGATTATTCGCTGGAGGCCTTCCACTCAGGCACGTACGGCGGGGCATGTTCCAAAGTGAAGGAGACCGTGAGTTTCCCAAACCCACGGATAAACAACGCCCCCGCCACGAACTTCGAGTTCCAAAAGAAAAAAATATTCAGGGGGCGCTTTGGCTCTCTAAAGTGCTGCAAGGCGAAAGCGTTTCCTGGCGCACTGTTTGTTTTTGTTAACTTTATTTTTCATATTTTGTTTTTTTTTGCTCATTTTATTTTTATTGTTTTCATTTTATTTTAATACCTTATTTTTACTTTCTTTCATTTTTGTTTATTTCCTTATTTTATTTATTATTTTTCCTTTCCTTGACTTTATTCCTTTTGTTTTATTCATGAAACCCATGCATTCACTACATGCGCCTTTATTCATGCTCGAACATTGAGCCTTCGTGGCGCAGTAGTAGCGTCTCTGCTTCAAATACCAAAGGCCCTGGTTCTATTGCCACCCTCGGCGCAGTTTCTTTTTAAGCAGTGATGCCGAAAGGCGGACAAATCTGCCGACGCGTCTGTCGACACGGCTGCCGACGCGTCTGTCAACACGGCAGCCGACGCGTCTGTCGACACGCCGACGCGTCTGCTGACGACAGTATGAGGCATTAAAGGCTTTCGCTTTAAAAAAACAAGCGCACAGAGTATGAAAACGCCACCGGGGGCGCATGGGGAAATACGCCAGGTCGCAAAAGTCAAGAACGCTTGTCAAGGCAGGTGATGAATTAAGTATCTGGCTTACACCTTTATCCTATCTCCCGCTAAAAGAGGACTAAGTGGAGAAATTTGACCGGCGATAGCTACTCAAAGTGACGGAAAAAATCTCCGTAGAGGGTATGGTAAGAAAGGACCTCCCGAAACCACTCGAATGCGACGGCTCTAACTCCACTGTTGCTCTTTTATGCGTAGCATATTGCAATCACTCAGTTCAGCCCTTGGGCGCGGCCGAGCAGCCACCAAATCACGTGACGTGACGTCACGACAGACGGAGGAAAAGCTGGGCCCCAACTCGCGCGCGGCCGCAGCCACCACCTGACTCTCGCTAAAACAAACAAAAAAGAACAAAATAAAAAAGAAAGGAAATAAAAAAAGAAAAACTGCGCATGGTGGCGGTTGCCACCGCCCCGTTTCAAAGGGGGCGCTCCTATCCATCCATCCATCCATCCATCCATCCATCCATCCATCCATCCATCCATCCATCCATCCATCCATCCATCCATCCATTCATACGTCACGGAGGAAAAGCTGCTGAGAAAATCGACTGCCGCCAAGCAATACCTCGCGGAAAAAGACCGCGCAATATGCAACGCATTCTTGGCTTAACCAAGCTAAGCCTGGGCATATTTTTTATGAATAATTTAAGGACCAACTCCACGGGCCGTTTTCGGCGCGCGTCTTGCGCGCTTGGGCGCCCGCGCGCCGGCCAGGGGAAGTCTGCGCATGCGCGACGCGTCGGCCGTCGCCGAGCGCGTCCACGACGCTCGGATCCGAGTAAACCAGATATTCGGCGCGCACGTAACCAATATATTCTAGGAGGTATTGACGTAACTCGCGGCAGCGCGCGTGCTATTTCCGGCGCGCCAGCATCGACCAATCAGTGAGCGTTCTGCTTCTGTGTCTTCCAGAGCGGGTCTTCCAAGCGTTACCTGCAGCGCTCGACTGGACGCATACTCGGGCCATAGGCTTGGAGTTGTGTATCGGTTTTATTTTGCGCCTTGGGGCGCAGCGCTCAGCGCGCAACCGCGCATGGGGTGTAGCACGCAGAAGTGTCTATGGAGCCGGGCCTTTACTCTCACACGTTCCCCGGCCCATGCCTCACCCCACAGCGGAGTAACACATTTTCGACCAGAGCATCATCAAGAGTCATTTAAGGTAAACAGCCCTCCAACCCTTCATGAAAACATTCGCTGACGGTTCAAAGCCGAAGGCGCGCTGGTTGCCGTAGTGCAACAAAAAAAACGTGCTTCGGTTGCGCCCATCACAAGTGCCCCCCGGCAAAGACGTCAGCCTACCGACTCGCTCTCCAAGTCTCTCGTATGCACGCTCAGCGGTGTGTCGTAAGGCTGTACGTAAGACGTCGACTCGGAGTGGCTGGGCGCCTGACTGCGGGCAGCATCCCTGGACGGCTGCAGATTCCTCCTCTCCACCTGCGCGTCAATGTCCGGAGAAAGGGCACACTCTGTAGAAGAGCTGGAGTGTGACACTTCCTGATTCAGATAGTGGAATGATTCTGTAGCGATGGCAGCCACGTCATTATAAAGTGGCATCCTGGGGTGCGTCTGTCATCATCATCAACCTGTCAACGCCCATTGCATGTGACATGGGGTGCAGAGTGGCGCAGTTGGAATATTATGATTCCAGAATCAGAAGTGGAGAAGTCTGGCGACTGAAAGGGGAATGCTATCGCATCTCGTCCCCTTCAATCCAATTCACCGCCCCTAAATTTTCCCTCTACCTCTTGCCTTGCTGCATTCCCTGTGTGGATGAGGTGCTCTCCGAAGGAAAAGATGAGTGTAAGTGCACGGAAAGATGGCGGTAAGATAGGGCGTCGGAGTTCCATCGTTATAATAAAACTAATACGCATTGGTACGTCAAAGAGTGTCCACGAGCTGCGCTGCTAGCGTATCAGCCACTCCAGATAGCGCTTATACTTGATGACGCATGTAGATAATCAGCAAAGAAGCATAGGGAAATGAGGATTCGGCCTATATTCATAGGAAAGAACGAATTCGATTGAAAGCAAGAAAAATAGGTAAAGTTCTTTCTTTAAGTGTTAAAGGACTGGATAATTATTTCTGTAATCAATATAGATTCTTAAATTTTACCAATTTACGATTGCAGAGGGATTCCTACCTACGAATTCCCGTCACGTTGTCACGTTTCGCCTTGGTGGTGGTGGTGAAAACATTAGAAAGGGACAGGAGGTATGTTTGGATCAGCCCTTAAGGGACTGATCCTTACAAACACAAGGTGGAGGTCCCTAGTATGGGACCCCAGTGGCGGTGGCCGCCGCCCGGGCGCGCCCGACTAAGTCTTGTTGGGCCTGTAAGTCGTGGCAGCCGAGCAGGGTCGCCTCCCAGTCCTGCCGGGTTGGGTTGGGGATGGGGGAATAGCCGGGTTTGAGGGACACTGTGTGATAGGTGGCAGAAGACACCGCACTACAGTGCAGGCAGCTGCCGTTAAAGGAGGGGTCAAAAAATTTGTCAGAGGCGTAGCTTGGTTAAGCCCAGTAAGTAGCGAAAGCAGTAGCCCTGGCTGCGCCTGGTTTGCCTGGTGGTGTGTCTTGGTAGTGCTCTTAGTAAAGCTTATTTATGAAAGTTTTGCCGATTTGTTTTACATGCCATTACACTCGCCACACGAGGGCCCCCACGTGCTGAGAGATTTATGCGTGCCTCGGTCGCCGGAACGAGCGGCTGACGCTAATGGGTGATTGTCTAGAAGCTTCCCTCTTCTTTCACTCCCACTTCCTCCCTTCCTGTACGGTGCGGTTCGGGGGTCCACCGAGATGACAGAGAATTTCCTTTCCTCAAAAAGCGTTGCATTCAAAGGGCAAAGTATCGCGCCGAACGGGTGGTGGCGGTCCTCCCTTCCTGTGGTTCGGGTGTCCACCGAGATGACAGAGCATTACTGCGCCATGCCTTGCCCTTTGGACGCACCGCTTTTTGAGGAAGGAAAATGGCGCAGTAATTCTCCGTCATCTCGGTACAGAGGCTAGATGGTTTTCCTAGTGTCGCGACCGGGCCGGCGCAGCTGAAATAACTTGCTATGCTCAAGGCAGATGGCGCTGCCGCCCGCTGGCGTGCGGGCGGGCGCAAGAAGCCCCTATGGGTAGTGCTCGCTGGTTCAGTCGGTTGATCGTGTATGGGTTGCTATCACTGCTTTGACAAGGCGTTAAAGTGTTAAAGACGGTGCAAACACTGGCATAGGTTCGATACGGACTACCTGTAACACGGACAGTGTGCCGCGGCAGGAGCAAATGCAAGCGTCACGTCGGGCCTCACCTACTGCGCCGTAAAGAAGCGTAAAAACGCATTTTGTACATGATACCGAAATGAGAAAAGGAAGCGGCACAAATTGCAGGGTGGAACGTCTTTATTACGCAAGGTTCCATGACAACAATGTACTAATGCCTTTTTTTGTGCGAAGTGCCCTGTGTGAGGCTACTGACAGCGCCTCATTTTCAGCAACTTTTTCTTTTCTCGCTGCGCGCCACGGTCTTTGTTTACCGACTTTACAAGGAAATGCATCCTAGTCAAGGAGTAAAACTTGACCACTTCTGTCCTAATTCGACGTCCATGCTCCGCGCAGCCCACATCTTGAAGCTCACGTCCCTGAAGAAAATGCAGAAAGCTAACCATGCTATCTGCGTGTAGCTCATTGCGGCTGAAAAACACCGTAAATGCGTCCTCAAGCTTAGCTATGAGCTGTTCAATTGGCCTTGATGGATAAACTAAGCCTCCATGGTCAAAATTTCGAGTAAGTGAGGCATTGTTGTTTGACTCGGCTTGCAAAGGCGAAGTGCTGAAGTTGCACATTCGGGGCAAGGAAATTTTTTAACAATTTTTCTTACAACATACCCAGCTACATAAAAAATTAGTCTGCTGTCACTTTTTTTGTCTACACAGCCCTGATGATCGCTCAGGCTGCTGTGCTCCTCGAGCAGCTCTGCAGCAGAAACCAAGTTTCCGCCATCCAGTAAATTATCGACAAGTTCAGTTATTCGTTCATTTTTTTTCTTTGGGAACATGAGATGGTTGCAAGAGGGCAGTCACGACTTCTGCAGGTACGTTTGCTCCTTTTGGAGGCTTTGCGAGGCTGTAGAAAGAAAGGTTGTTGATAATTATCAAAAACTTCCCCACAGTTGGATGATCATTGCAACCGAAGCACTGGCGCACAATCCCAAGTACATTCTCCATCCTGTCTTGGCTTAGGTTTGCATGCAATCAACAAGTACTTGTATTGCAGCGTCGTGGTCAGGTATTTTACAAGCGACAGTGTGCTTTGCAGCGTTACACGCAGTCCAAGGGCAGTTCCTGCACTTAAAAAGCCGCCACCATACTGTGCAGCATGTTCCTCCCATTCCTTGAGAAAAACAATGAACTCATTCAAAAACTGTGCACTTCTTGAATCAGCACGAAGGCCTTTTTATGGGATTCTAGATGACATTATAAAAATTAGTCTTTCCATTAGTTTTACAAACCGTTCTGTCGGTTCGATGTTTCTGACGTTGTCCCTTTGCAAATGGTCCCGGTAAAAGAAAATACCCTTTAGTACCTCCTGACTGAACAGCTGAAATGCAAGGTTTATTCGCATTTTTTCGAATGCGTTTGGATGCACATGTGATTGCGTGATGTGTGACATCACCTTCAATGTCACAAATCGCCCGCGCGCACTTGCCAACTGGCTGGGCGAACGGCGCGGCTTGCATAGCGCGCCAAAAGCCGCACGCCTGGCAGCTGCAGCGCCACCTACGCTGTGCATCCAAACCGGTTTCACAGGGGCCCCTTGAAACGGCGGCCGTTCACGACACTAGGAAAACGTTCTAGCCTCTGTAATCTCGGTGGACACCCGAGCCGACCGCTAAGCCCGCCACGCGCGGCAGGAGCGGGAGTTAGGCCGCTCTTGGTAGCTTCGGCCTCGTTACGCGACGGCGCAGGTTGGAGCCCCGCTCTTCCAGCTGTGACGTCAGACCGCTAAACGCGCCGCGCGTGGCAGTAGCAGGAGTTAGGCCGCGCTTGGTAGCTACCGGCCTCGCTACGCGACGGGCTGAAAGTGCAAGCAGTATTGCTTTCGCAATAAAATGTTTTAGTGCTGCCGGGCACAGAAATGTATTGGTGAGAAGGCGGAGAAGGAGCCGCGCATCCGCCTTCTTCAGGCCTTTACATGGGCCACGGTAAAGGCGATGAATGTCTTGATAATAGGTTGCAATATCTTTGAAGATATAGATCGGATTAGGATCGGGTTGCTGATCGGGTGGGGAGGAGAAAACAGCCCGGTGAGAGAGAGCGCGGGCGGCTGCGTCTGTTGCCTCGTTTCCTGCCAACCGCTGATGAGCAGGGACCCATATAAGGTAACGGTGTGGGGGGTCCGTATCCCGTATGCAATTTTATGCGAAGCATATTACTAGAGCTACACTACAGCCCGTCGAGCGCGGCGGTGGAGCTACCATTGACCTTTAGCGTGACCACGTGACACCACGTGGCAACATGACGTCACAGCAAAGGAGAGATGGGCTGCCGGCTCGCGCGGTCGGCCGCGGCGGTGGAGGCTCCGCATCAGAGGCGCGGCGGCTGACCACGTGACGCTACAGCAGCGGTATAAAGCTGAGCTTGCCTCGCTCTCCGGGCACTTACGAGGCGGCCAGGTGTTGGGATGCTGCCTAGAAGCAGGGCTGCTTTGAACGAGAAGCGAAAGCTTCAGCGTGCCACAGAGACCGATGAAGAGCGGGATGAACGTCAACCAAGGAAAGCCATGTATTACCAAGCCTAGCCATCAATATGCTTCCCATCTGACTAGGCTCAACCTTAGCTAAGCCTCAGCCATTTTTGATAGATTCGAAAGGCTAGGAAGGGAGTGTAGAATTGTTCGACGTTCCGACAGGCCCCTCGCGAGTCGGTGATTATGTATTTTGAATCGCAATGTGAGGCCGCGAGAGCAATTGAGACCTCTTCTGCTTGTGTTGCACTACGGGCTCTGAAGGTGAGGCCGTTAACTGCGTTGCTGTTGTGAACTACCGCGACCGTGTACCATCCCCCGTGGTGAGGACCGGAGGCGTCCACGTAGTATACACCTTTCTTGCCATAATGTCGGGCTAGCGCTTCCGCTCGTGCCAGGCGCCGACCGTTATGGTCTTCGTGTGACATGTTGGCTGGAAGAGGCCGCACGTGGAGGGCACGGCTCCACAGTTCTAGGATGTGAAACCTGTCTTCCATGGGGTGGAGTGTTGGATATGGAGACGAGCAAGAAGGCGGCGACCCGACTCCGTTAGCGAGGAGCGCGTGTACTGGTTTGTAAGGTGCGCCTCCCGGAGCTCCCGGAAAGTATTCACCACCCCAAGGGCCATAAGCCGGCGGTTTGAAGTAGTGACGGGGAGGTCAAGGGCACGCTTAATAATTTTAAGAGGGATGACCTCAAGCGCATCCTCCCCTTGTTTCCATAGGTGGCGATGAGTCGAATAGAGAATTCGACTGGTTACAAAGGTGTTTGCAAGCCGCAAGGCATCCTTATTTCGTAACCCCCGCGTTTGTTGCAAACCCGGCGGACTATGCGGCCCACCTGGTCCCCCAACTTACGGTGTTTGGCCAATGTAGTGTCTGGCCGTCTGTGTTTGTGGATGTAGAGTCCGAGTACCCGTATCTCAACACTTTCGCGTATGGGACCACTCCCAAGAGAAAGAGATATTTTAGTTGTGCACTTTTGTGAGTGGCGGAGGTGCACAAATTCAGATTTGTAAGGGGAACATTGAAGACCGCAGCGGCGGGCGTAGCGGTCCACTATCGTCGCCGCTGTTTGCAGGCTGGTTTCAAGAGTGGACATGGGAGCAGCCTTCCCGGCACCATGGCTAACGCAACTCTGCTCTACGTTCCGCAGGTTATAATGGCCCTGGCAACGTACTGCATGCTGGCCTCGCCGTGCTTCGTGACTTACCCCGGTTTTTCACGGTCACTGAAAATGGAAAAACCATCACCTGCGTGCGCATCGTTGGAAGGACTACCTATCACCGGCACTTCTATCGCCTCGCCACACGTGTCGATCGGATCTGGGACGGAAGCCTGCTTGGCGGACTACTTAAACAGGCCACATCTCGACTGCAGTTTCAGTGGACATGGGAGCAGCCTTCCCGGCACCATGGCTAACGCAACTCTGCACTACGTTCCGCAGGTTTGTACAAGCTATTCGCTGTATGCCAAAAGATCGGACAACCGATTTCTCTTTCTGCTCCCATGTCCACATGTGCTGCTCGCAACCTTCAGTGAATGTGTTGATGTATCGCTTGTACTACTATGCTCTGGAGACATTGAGACCAATGCCGGCCCACCCAAGCCGCGCCCAGTCATTTCAAAGTTAGAAGCAAATGACGATCCTGAAACGTCTATATTAGCGATACTTACAAGCATCAACGACCGGACCTTAGAATTAGATAAAGGTCAAACCCAGATCTGCGCAGACGTTAAGATCATTAAAGACAAGCATTACTGGAAAGCAAAATACTAGATGTATTCAATCGCCTTGAAGTTCTGGAATCAAAAACTAACATTCTTAATACTATCCAGCCTGAGCTGGTTTCAATTCAGGACACTGCTAGACGTCTGACATCGCACCGAGCAGTACTGAAGTCTCGTCTAGATAGCCTGGAAGACCAGTCGAGAAGGAATAATCTGATCCTGCATGGCATTCCTGATGAAAGCGAATCATGGAATGACTGAAAGGAAAATGCTTGCTGCGTTGTCGGAAGTACTTGACGACGATTCCACACAGCTAAGCATTGAACGTGCTCAACGTCTCGGAACTTTTTCACCCTCAAAATGTGGCCCTATTATCATCAAATTTTCCTCCTTCAAAGACAGAATGAAAGTGTTAGACCTCCGTACTAAACTAAGTGGAAAACAACTTTCCGTGTCTGAAGATTTTTCCCCCGCCACTCGTTTTGCCCGCAAAAAACTAACAGAATTCGCGAAAAAACTGCCGCGATCTCCCAAGTACCGCCTGCGATATAACAAGTTGGTTGTTAATTGTAAGTGCTACATCTTTAACGCTGATACCGATACCATTCAGGAGCTGCAATTCCAAACTTTTGTCGAAAGCGAGCAGAGCCGTCCCGCTCCCCTTGAGGTAAGCAATATTTCGGAAAGCGAAGAAGATAACCCATAGCATGGAACGAGGGGAAGCAGTCTGGCTTGATCACCTCCTTGCACATCCGTTCTACTGGCTAACGCTAGAAGCATTCTTAATAAACGTGAATCGTTTCACTCCGCTGTCGACACGTGCGAGGCTGATATCATCGCAATAACAGAAACCTGGCTTCATCCTAACGTACATGACAGTGAAATATTTGACGATTCATCCCGCTTTTCAGTTTACCGACGCGATCGCACTCAGCGGCCAGGCGGAGGTGTCTTGCTTGCTATATCGAAAATAATACAGTCCTATCACATTCCTGTGCAAACTAACCTAGAATCCATTTGGGCCTGCGTAGAACTAAACCATCAAAAATACGTTTTTGGTGTATGTTATCGACCTCCAAATTATCCTTCCACGTTCACATCAGAATTGCATGATGTGCTTGACTGCAATTGTTACGCGGCACCCTGCAGCACCCATTATTTGTTAGGCGATTTTAACTTTCCTGAGCTGACGGTCTTCGGAAATAACTCCTAAATCATCCCCATCGTCTCAAGGCAATGAGTTCTTGAACCTTTGTTCACTCTTTTCTCTTTCTCAGCTAGTATCCCAAGCAACCCGTATATCAGACACCACTGCTAACATATTAGACTTAGTGTTGACATCCCATTCTGATCTTTTTTCAGACTTGACCTGCATGCCCGGCATAAGTGACCACTTCCTTGTCTCGTTTAATTTCTGCATTCCTTCCAATAACGCTGACAACAAAGTCAAGCGTATCCGTGATTATAGCAGAGCTGACTATCAGGCGGTCAACGAAGAACTATCTTCATTTCTCGATGCATTTCTAACAGATTTTGATAGCCGGGAGGCGCAGGTGAACTGGAACATTTTCGTTGCTAAGGTTAACAAACTAACGGAAAGATATATCCCCCTACGCACCATTACAACTCAAACATGCACTGTGGTACAACGCTCGCATAAGAAGGCTTTGTAACAGAAAAAAACGCTTTTACCGAAACGCAAAAAAATGTAACTCCCTTTCTAAATGGGAAGCTTATCAAGCGGCAAATAGCGTGTATGTATCGGCAATGAAAAACGCAAAAGCTCATTTCCTACAGCACACACTGCCCAACATGCTCACAAATGATCCCAAAAAATTTTGGCGTGCCATTAATCCCAATAGAAACCATTCAATTAAATTGTTAGATGAAAACGGTTCAACTATCGCTGATACTGATTGTCCTAAAATTTTAAATGAAACATTTTGTCGCAATTTTGTTCTTTCTTCAAACGTCACGTTTCCTACAGTGGAGGACTGCCAATTCTCAATCATGGATGCAATATCCATCGAGCCCCTAGGAATAGAAAAATTAATAGAAAATCTTAACACCTATACAAGCCCTGGAACAGATTTAATTAACGCGAAGTTCTTGAAGAGTACCAAACTTTATTCCTCAATCATCCTTTCCAAAATTTTCCAGCGGTCACTTGAGACGTCAGTGCTTCCAGCGGACTGGACGATCGGGAAGGTGGTTCCGTTGCACAAGTCAGGTAGTAGTAATTCCCCTCTTAATTACCGCCCAATATCACTAACCAGCATACCATGCAAAATTTGAGCACATTCTATACACTAACTTAGTTACCTTTCTCGAATCTAACTCCTTCACTGACGCACAACACGGCTTTCGCAAATCATTCTCGTGCGAGACGCAGTTACTTACCTTCACGCACAAACTTCACACTATTCTGGATCGTCGTTCATGCGCGGACTGTATCTTTCTAGACTTCGCCAAGGCTTTCGAAAAGGTTAGTCACAAACTACTTCTTTTCAAACTTAGCAAGCTAATTCTCCCAAATGTTTTAGCATGGTTAGAATATTTCCTTTGTAATAGAACAGTTTGTAATGGCTAATAACATTTGTTCTCCATTCACTTCCGTGCATTCTGGGGTCCCACAGGGGTCCGTCCTTGGGCCCCTTTTATTTCTGATATATATTAATGACCTTCCTATTTCCGTTACCTCCCACATTCATTTATTTGCAGATGACTGCGTAATATTTCGTGAAATTAACGACTCTAACGACACTCTTCTTTTGCAAAAAGACATTAATGGAATTCTTGAGTGGTGTAAAACGTGGTCAATGGAACTAAACAAAACCAAATGTAAAGTACTACGTGTGTCACGCATTTCTACACACCCCACCTCTTATCATCTAGATAACATCGAAGTAGAACAAGTGTCTTCATACCGTTATTTAGGCGTTCACATAACAAGTGATCTAACTTGGTCTTTTCACATCAATTCAATGATTAACAACGCCAACCGTGCCCTCGGCTACCTTCGCCGTAACTTTTTCTCTGCCCCCACTTCCCTGAAACTTCTCCTCTATAAATCTGTCGTTCGTAGTAAGTTGGAATATGCTGCGTCCATTTGGGATCCCTTAACGGAAAACATGATCAGTTCCCTCGAAATAATTCAGAATAACTCGGCACGTTTCATCCTTCAGAACTATAACCGTACCGCTAGCGTAACCTCTATGAAGAATACATTACAGTTACCATCTCTTGCTAGCCGTCGAAAGCACGCTCGCCTTTGCTTAATTCATAAAATAATATATCATAACCCCATACTGCACCGCGATCTTATACTTCATCCGTCATATGTTTCATCACGAGTTGATCATGCGCATAAAATCGGCATTCCTTTCTTTAAAACAAAATCCGCAGCTGAGTCTTTCCTTCCACGAACAGCAAAGGACTGGAACCACCTTCCCGGAAGTACAGCCTCCATCATCGACCATCAGCGTTTTTGTTCCGCCTTAGCTATCACTGTATAATTAGAAATCAAACGCTTTGTACTAAACCCCTGTGTACAACCACTCCCCTCTTCAATGCCCTCGGGCCTTGAGGGTAAAATAAATGGAATGAAATGAAATGTCACCTGTGCTGCCCTGCGTGGCCCACAGAGTGACGTCATCAGCGTACAGGGCGTGCTGCACGCCGGCGACACCACTCAGCTGTGCCGGCAGGTGCATCATGGCCAGATTGAAGAGCTGCGGGGAAAGTACCGCGCCTTGGGAGGGTTCCCCGCGTGCTGAGTAGATAAGGACCATGCTCTCTATCTTGGATTCGGATGTGGGATTGACGATCTATTACAAATTGGCTTATGTACCGGAATGCGTTGAGGCCACCGTCGGTCAGGCTAATGTTAGTGAGTATGACCTCGTGTGTTACATTGTAAAATGCCCTCTTAAGATCCAAGGCGAGTACTACCCGGTCATTATGGGGGCATTCGAGGGGGTCAAGGACTTCCCGATTAAGTTGCAGGAGGACATCCTGTGCGGATCTGTGTGGGCGGATTCCGAACATGGTGCTCGCAAAGATATGTTTGCTTTCAAGATATCCAGGTAACCGATCCCGCACCATCGTCTCCATTAGTTTGCCCACACATGAGGTGAGAGAGATGGGGCGGAGGTTATCTGTGTCAATTGGTTTTCCTGCTTTAGGAATAAAAGTGACCAGAGCCGTTTACCAGTCGATTGGCAACGGGGTGTCCCCTCGCCAAATTACGTTTCGCCTTCGTCGTGTGGAAAAAAAACGGCGCTGCTGCAGCGGAACGCCGACTTGCCACGAAAGACACGTTGGGTCAACGCCTGGATTACCCGCGGAAACAGCGTCCGTCTGCCAGGAAGTCTTCAGCGAGCGTCTCCGCTACACGAGGTGCGAACGCACGTTCGAACGCATGAAATGCGCGGGAACGCCGCTCGAGGACATTCCAGCTTCTGCGCGACGTGGTTGACATATTTCTTTCTCTCCCAACACATGACGGGGGCGTGTTTCCTAAGGAGAGTGTGTGATGGGTGCCACAGTGAACTTCCTCAGCAGGCCCGGCCCCCATATAGGGAATCTAGGGAAAGAAAACGCTTTAAAAACTCGGCAGCAAGTACGGCCGAGGGGCGGGTCTCAACATCAGGCGTTTCACCATTGAGCGTCTCGCCACAAGCTCCTTTGTTTGTACATAAAGTAAATTAGTTGTATAAAGTTTTCCTCCTTGTCTTTCCCGCATCCTCATCTCCGACCTCCCTCATTCCCTCTCCCGCCCGACCATGCTACCTGATCTTTAACGTGCAGTGCTCTACAAGCCCCATTCGGACCATCTGGTGGAAACGACTGTGCAATCAATTTTAGAGTATAATTTACAGCACTCTTAGGAAGAACATTCCCCGGCAATTTTGGGGTTTTCGCGAGTTCTCGCTTCTTACGTGTCCCTCATAATGCTTATGTAATTTGCAACGACTTTTAAAACGTGCATGTCTAGCGGCATTGGTGCTCACGCCTGGTGTAAGGGGGTAGAGAAGCTGCGAAATTTGAGTATAACGTACCTTTCGGTCGCTCTTGGCCGTAACGAGCTTTTTCCGGCTCGCCTGAGGGCCAGGAGTTCCCGCCTCGTCGCGTTCGTCGTCCTGGGGGACATCTAGCGGGGTGGGAGCGGCGCCACGCTGCAAATAAAGGTGAGCGGTTATCTTTGCTGACTGTGATACATTTTATTGGTCGGAAAGGACTTGGTGCTAAGAGGTCGCGGTAAGTGGTCGAGAGTGCATAGCCCTCGACGACTTTGTCAGCCCACTCCACCGCCAAAACTTGCGTTCTGGGGTCAGAGCTAGCCAGCACGGTCTCCCACCACTCGAGAGAAGGAGCGATAACTAGATCCCCCGGAGGTGGCGCTATTTTTCAGTCCCATAGGATATGATTGTAGTTGGCTCGTTGGCCGCAGTGTTTATAGTTCAGTTTGTTCAGATCAGGATAAATGAACGCGAGGAATAATGGGGTGCGTATCGACGTCGTCTGTAGACGCCACGTAACCTCTTCTTCTTCAGTCAGGTTTTTGTGCGGAGGGGGGGGGGGGGGAGTTCTCCTCTCTCGTTTAAAATGATTGGCTGGTTCACAATATGTGATCACGGAATCCTTCGTGTAATTCAAGGAGCCAGACTCAGAACCCTGGAGGATACCGAAAACATTTCACTTGTCTCAATCTTACCTCAATGCTAAAAAGTTATTCCCAAATAGAGTCAGAAAAAGAGCGAAAAGAATCATTCTTAGAAACATGCCGGCGCCCATGAAATTGGTCCTCCTTTTGGAGTAGCGATTTCAGGAATCTGAGCCTAATTTGCCGGAATGTATAGTTTACGGAGGTTTAACGTCCCAAAGCGACTCAGGCTATGAGGGATGCCGTAGTGAAGGGCTCCGAAAATTTTGACCACCGGCGTTTCCTTAACGTGCACTGACATCGCACAGTACACGGGCCTCTAGAATTTCGCCTTTATCGAAATTCGTCCGCCGTGGCCTGGATTGAACCCGTGTCTTTCGAAACATCAGTAGAGCGCCACGACCACTCAGCAACCGCGGCAGCAATTTGCCGGAATTTAACCTCATTCAGATTTTCATAGCTTTCAACAAAACGCGTATAGTGAAGAATCGCGTGGCAAACCGTTAGACTTGGTGCCGCTGTATATGGAAGAAAAAACGGTGAGTTACTCGCACAAGCTTCCTAGCACTAGGCGCGTTACTAGGCCCCAATCTAAAGTAGGGCGAATTGCGGAGGAATTTCCAGATGAGGTGGGAAGTAGATATGAAGTATTCCCACGGGCCTGATATCGTCTACCGCACCGAGTAAGTGGCCGGTTGTGTAGACAAGAAGCAAAAACTATAATGCTACTTTTTTCACGTCCTACGGCGGAGCTGACGTCAGGAACCGAAACAGAGACCGACGTAAGTGAATAACGAGTGCTAGACACTTACCAGAATGTTTAGCCATCCACCAATGAGTTGCGGCTCTGGTTTCTCGTCGCCATCTTCCTCGTCGCCTTCGCCCTTGGGTGTAGCAGGGGACGCGTCCGAGTGCTTCTGAGGTGATACGGGAGAGCTGCCTTTCTTTCCCTGGGAAGAAGGTTTTCCAACAGCGCTAGGTTTCGATTTCGCGCCTGATGGACCCTTTTCAGGGCCTTCTCCCTTTTCGTTACGTTTGCTGACCTTGCCGGCGGTCTTAGCAGGGCTATCGGACGCCGGGGATTTCCATTCTTCGCCCCGCCTCGGCTGCCCTTTTCTGCTGGCAGCCGACACGCCACGGTCCGAGTGGATGCTGTTCTGGCTCTGGTCCCTTTCGAGACCCCGTTTCTTCTTCTGGTCGACAGGAGCGCTGCGGCCGGACTTGTAGGAGGAAGACTTAGCCAGGTTTCGTCGTGCTACAGGCTCCGCATCGACGTCCTCGTTGGACTGCCTCCGCGACTTGTCCGGCTCGCCTGTCCCGGGTGAGACAGCGTTCTCAGGCCTTGAAAAGTTCGGCGAGGGTGAAGTCTGTTCCTCACCGTCACGACGCGTCCTTTCCACGCTGCCTGCTTCGCTGCCAGAGCGCGACTGCTCCCGTTCCTCCTTTCGGTCGTAGCTGCGTGCCCTCGAGGGAGCCGTCGGACGTTCACGGCGGCCCCTTGCTTCGACGCTTTCATCTTCCTGTCGACCACGCCTCTCCCGCTTCTCCATGACTTCCGGGGCTCGGCCTCGGGCGGTTTCTTGGCGGATGGACTTTACCTCTTCGCTGGGTAGTAGGCCTAGCAGATATCCTGGGCAAGTTCGGATGCAGCGACCCTCCGGGGCTTGTCCTCAGGCAGTTCTTCGGCGGATGGACCTTGCCTTTCAGCTGAGTAGTAGACCCAGTAGATATCCTGGGCGAGTTCGGATGCAGCGACCCTGCTGGGCTTGTCCTCAGGCAGTTCTTCGGTGGATGGACTTCGCCTCTCTGCTGAGTAGTAGGCCTAGCAGAAATTATGGGACAGTGCGGATGCAGCGACCAGTCTCTCAGGGGAACGCCTCCTTCTGCGTGCCCCTCGAGCAAGATGTGGCTCTTCATCTTCTTCGCCCGATGTGGATGACTGGCACGAGATATTAGACGTATCAGTAAAATGCAGCCGTGCGTGGACCTAGTGACGCTAGAATGTAGTTTTCACATACAAGGGGGTGCTGAATAGGGCAAGCTGGATTCCCGTCATAGTCAGAGTTGAGAGCAAACAGACGATAATAAAAGAAAAAGCAATGCTCACTAACGCGTTTTCAGAACTAGTTTATAGTGTTTACGTTTTGGAACGCCTGCGCCGCTCACTTCGAGCCGGCTGCAGTGTTATACCGCGTCACTATTTCTTTGCCTTCGTACTCTGATAAACGGCGGCCATGTATCTGGCGATGACTGCCCTCCGTCGTCTGCCGAGCTACGGCGCAAAAGGAAATGTGAGCTCCAGGCCACAGAGTTGTGAAGATAACCGATAAGGAAAAGAGGCGTCACTAGGCGAGTTTTTGGAGATAACGCAATGAACCGCGGTAATGACAGGAAGTGGACACCGCGTATTAAGGCGAAAGCCTTTAATGCCTTACTATCGTTAGCAGCCGTGTCGGCAGATGTGTGCGCGTTTTGACGGGTGTCCACGGAGATATGCGAGACAGTTACTGCTGTTGTTGTTGTTGCGACTGAGAGAAGAATGAAAAGGAAAGTGCACGGGCCTGCCAACTGGCTCTAGCCGAGCCACCACCGCTGCCACGTGCCGATAGAGGAGAGTAAAAGATCAGAGGAAAGAGGGAAAGTAAAGAAAAGACGCGCGCCGCAGCAATATATACTCTCGTTAAAAGGGCCTTCAGGGGTATCTTGAAATAAATAAATAAATTAAATATTCTTGTGTTGGTATTAAGCTTGCTCAAAGTTTTGACTATTTTCCTACATTTTTGAGCTTGAAAGTAAAATGTGGTTTATAATGAACACTTATCCGCGTAATTAGAGACAGGCACTGTGTCCCGTCTTCATTCTTTTTTGTAATTTGCACGGATTGTCGTTTTTAGAGCGCAGCTCTTTGGCGTCCGTTCCTGGGTTTCGCGTCATCGTCGGCCTCGTAACCAGCTCCGCCCCCAATGTCACGCTTTTCAATTGGTCGAAATGCTCGTGACGTCACAGTGCGCGAATTTCAAATGGGGCCAATTGTACTTTGGCTAGTAATCATGCAACCAATCAAAGGGATCGTATAGTGATGCTGCAACTAAGTTGGACTGAGTTTAGTTAATTTCTTAATTAATCCATTAGCCTAATTAATATAGAGTAGAATGAAGAGCTCAGAAGAAAAGAAAAGAAAGAAAGACGCGCGCCGCAGCGACAACAGCGTCCGCGGAAGGAGACGCTGCTGAAAAAAAAAACAGATACAAAGAGAATTTTATTGGAGCCAAGGATGCGTACACGGGACCTCGGTCCCTCAAATAAAGACAGATATGCAACACGGCGACTTACGTCGCCCCAATAACAAAATTCGCAACAACAAATAGCGAGAACATTCGCTATATACAAGCGCACCACAAGTGTTCACAGTGTCCGGAAGTGTTCGACACGCGCGGGGGAAGCACGCACTAGAACTACCACCGCGCACAATATACACATTTAATAAGGCAGGAGCCGCACCGTCACGCGACCCCTGTCGACGGCGATGAAGCGGGTGCTCCACCGCCGGAGGAATTCCTCTTCGGGGAGCATGACTCTGTCAAGGCACGCCTGTTGAAAGAGGCGCGCCCGAACCCGCTGGAGCAGAGGGAACATGGCCCGCTGCGGTCGGCCCTGTAGAGACGCGACGCCACGCTGGCGCCACAACACAAACGCGCCCACACACAGTAATAGGCGCACAAAAAAGTCGCGCGGTCTGGTGCGCGCGTCCAAGGACACTGAAAACATGCCGGACAAACGTCTCCAAAAAGTGCGCGCCACGACGCACTCGAACATGGCGTGCTTGAGGGTCTCTGTCGCACCGCACTGGGGACACCGCGAAGAAGGGGCAATACCCCACGCGGCGATGCGGACCCCCGTCGGAAGGGCGCTTCAGCCTCGCAGCCAGCCGAAGTCGCGGACGTCTGGTGGTAACGTGTGTGACGTCAAGTCCCGCCACCGTACCCGCCTGCTCCGCTGTAGCTGGTCGGGTGTAGCCTCCTGAATTGCTAGGAGCTCGCAAACGCGGGAGGCCTGCGTCTCAGAGACGTCGACCTCGGGCAGGGTGGCGGTGAGGGACTCGGCCGTCCGGCAGACGTACCGGAAGAACCCCGGCTGCTGTTCGGCTGAAGGACCTGTGCAAGTACCAAAAAAGAGGCGCCGCGAGGTCCCGAGGAGGTAGGCGAGGAGCCCTCTCCCCGGGTAGTCGGTGGCGTTGACTAGGTCGCGGACGCCTCGAACAGCAAGGATGCTGCACATAGTGCGCAGGTTGGGCAGGCTAAACCCGCCCATGCGCGTGGGAAGACGGAGGAGCGCGCGAGCGACGGACTCCGTCTTTCCCGCCCAGAAAAAACTGCCACAGAGTGTGGCCAAACGACGCGTAAAAGTGCGCGGCGGGCAAGCGACGCGGGCGATGTAAAAGAGCGACGCGCACACGGACGATCTTATCACGAACGCGCGCTCTGACAGCGATAGACGGAAGTTCGCTGCCACTGCCAGACGTCGCTCTGCGGTCGCTCTAAGCTCGGACCACGTTTCTCGAGCCACCTCCCCTGAGGAGAGGAACACGACACCTAACACCTTTACCGCCGATACCCACTCTACGTCGCCCAGCAGGTCCGACGAAAAGGAGCCAAAGCGCAAAGCTTTGCTCTTGCCCCTGTTAAGCAGGGCACCGGACAGCTCGCTGTAACTCGAGAAAAGCCGTAAACACGCTACGTAGCTGTCCTCGTCCCGCAGAAACAGGGACACGTCGTCGGCGTATGCGGAGACCTTGACCTGACCTTGACCTGGCAGGGGGAAACCGCGCACCGATGGACTCGCTGCTACGCGGCGCAGGAATGGGTCCAAGCATAAAACGAACAACATTGGCGACAGGGGACAGCCCTGTCTAATACCAGATAAAAAAAAAAAACAGATAAGTACGAAGCCGCGTTCCCTCCACCACCACGCACTTCCCCACTCAGTAAGACGTTGCTCGTTTCATATACCTTAATTGTGTCGAACATCCTAGACAGTTCCAACAATTGACAGGTTAATGACAGAACACGATGGATAGAAATAGAATAATATAAATATGAAATAGCCTAATTAACCTTTCTAGTTAGACCGCATAAATCAATAAAACCGAGAAAGAAATTGGTCGAGTTGGGGAATCGAACCAGGGTCTCCGGAGTGCGATACGAGCACGCTAGCCACTCCGTAATGCCAGCTGAATGGTTTGGAATGAACAAAGGCGCGTCTAGCTAATACGGCGTCTTCGTTCACTCCCATCTTCCCCCTTTCCCTTACGGTGAGGTGCAGGTGTCCACCCAGATATGCGAGAGAGATACATTTCCTTTCCTCAAAAAATAAATTTACCGTCCAGCAAGGCGTACAGCCGAATTGGCGATGGCGTTCTGAGGACTCCCTGGCAGCGTTGCAAGACGCTGTCGCGTTCCACTCTTACAGGCGAAGCTTAACATGTTAACCACACATCAGTAACACACGCAGACAGCCAATGGACGCGTCATTCGCTGGCAGCACTTGATTCATCATTCACAACCACATTCTTAACGTACGCTCCCTTGCCGCACATGCCAAGGACGTACACCACGATCACATTCTGCGCCATTCCTCTGTACTTTGCTTTGCTGAAACCTGGATGGATCCCGAAGAGCCTCTCGAAATCATAGATTTCCTATACATCTGTGGTGCTCGCAGAGACCACAACAGAGCGGCGGGAGTCGCTATCTACTTGCGCACAGGTCTCTCTGCAATACCAGTCGAAATGTTTGGCACGTCACATGAAGTTGGCGAACTGTGCGCCGCAAAGTTGCCCAACGGCTTGCTGGTAGTAGCTGCCTACTTCGCCCCTACCGCACTCACGAAAGACGTCGTGCACTTCCTGCAACTCGCATTAACCGTCCATCGATCCACACCGATGTTAGTAGTGGGGGACTTTAATGTTGACATAAAGACAAACAGCAATTTCCTAACACTTATGCGGGAGAACATCCCGTTCCTCTCGCTCGTAACGCGTCCCACGGCTGTGACAACCTCGCGAGGCACTTTTATAGATCTCGTCTTTGAGAATCAAGCATTGGTGTACCAAGTCGAACATATATCAGTCTATTTCTCCGACCACAAAGCTTCCTTCATGACTGTCAAGAACTGTTAGTGGAGTCTTTGTTAAAGGAATACGTGTGAAAAATAAAAAAAAATCTGTGATAGCGCATACATGTGTTGCTCGATTTCTTTGCCTCAATCTATCGAAAAGGTGAAACAGCTTATTTGCTGCGCTCAAATTTCGCATTAGGAAGTAACGTAATCGTCGGTAATTTTTTTTTCACCAATTCAAGTATGCACCAACTATTCCAAAGAGAGGAGTTAATGCAGGTTGTTCTTGTTTCCTGATAATAAAGCGGTGTGTACTGTGAGTGTTGCTATGAGAACTAGAAATAAAACACTGTCAATGAAACATTGTGAGAGTGTGCGTGTTCCGTTCTCCTAATATATGTTTCACAAGGTGTACCTTATTCAATATTCAATTTAGTCTGCCCTTGATCTCTCCGCCCACAGTGCACTAAATTGCTGTAATCTTTGTAGAGAGAGCTTACATTTTTATTTCCCCTGTCTCGCGCATGTGCAAACCCGACGTGCCTTCTTTCTTCGTCCCTATTTCAGAAATTGCTCAGGACCTACCACAACATTCATCACAAAACTTTCATGACTGTATTGAAACGATAAGTTTGTTTTCTATGATTCCGCCCAATGATACTGTGACTGCATTCATAGGGTGGAAACACTCTTTCTTTTATGTAGTGAATGCAAATTCCACCTTGATCAATTTTATGTTCATTATCTTTCTACATACGTAAAGGTGGCACAACATTCAGCAGCGAAAAATGTGTTCCACCGCGAAAGCTTGTTACTTTTGCCGTCATTTCATACTACTCCACCTCAGAGTTAAGATTGTATATTCGAGCCACCGGTATCAAACTCAGTGTGGTTGTCGTATTTACTTTTTAGTGATGGGTGTTCTACAGTATGTTTGAGTGCCTTTTACTGCTAATGAAATTCTGCTAGAGTGCGATCGCATGGTGAGGGAAAATTGTACCATGGGTGCAGTGATTTGCGATTTAAGAAGTGCTATGTACATTATGCTAAGATTTTGGCAGGTCTCTTTTATTTATTCCAAATATTTATTCGTAAATATTTTCACAGTCCTTCTTTTGACCAGCCGCGGCGGCTCAGTGGTTACGGCGCTCGGCTGCTGGCCCGAAAAACGCGGGTTGGATCCCGGCCGCGTCGGCTGAATTTCGATGGAGGCGAAATTCTAGAGGCCCGTGTACTGTGCGATGTCAGTGCACGTTGAAGAACCCCAGGTGGTCTAAATTTCCGGAGCCCTTCACTACGGCGTCCCTCATGGTCTGTGTCGTTTGGGACGTTACACCCCAATATATCAATAAATCAACCTGACAGGTCCTCTGTCGAGGGTACTGCATAACGAGGCTACATTTACTCTGGCCTAATTACTACAACTACTAGGGCCTAATTACCCGAGGTACAATGTGCATATTGTTTCAAGGAGACAATTGGATGTCAGAGCTGCGGGGTAGCGACCCTTTATTTTGAACCTACGAACAAGTGAGCGCAGTTTTTTGTTTAGTGCATGCTGATCTCACATTAAGTGTGCAGTGGGGAATTGCGGCCAAGGCTGTTATCGCAATAGAGCAGGTCATGATACACGTGCGGGGAGCAGATAGAGCCCCTCTGCTTGCAAACAGCATAGCGGAAGTCCTCTGCGCTGCGATGCGCACTTGTGCGCACGCCCAGCGTGCTAGAACTGCCCGAGGTATGATGTACGGGGAGAGCTGAAGAATTAGGCTTAATATGCATTAAGTTACTGAGTAAATTTCTTACTAGATCTATCGGGAAGGAAACAGCGAAATATTACCTATGAAATATTAGCCACGCAGTAAAAAGCAGGCAATGAATAATGCAGTTTAACATTGTTCAAACGAAATGGAAGATACCCCAAGATTTCTTCGTTATAGCCATTGCTTCGCTATACCGGTATATGCCTTTGCTGGCAACTGTTGCATGCCAGCGGGCTTACCTGCCACACCGGGTATAACGAAGAGAGCACAGCTGGGGTTCTGTGCGCCGTGGATGTGCATTGTGAGATCAACGCGTGAACAGAGCGTGTACCACGTGACCGATTGTACGAACGCCAATCCAATATGCAAGCCTCGATTTTGATCAAGGTCAAATTTCGGGAACAAGGGAAGATTGTTGGGCCAGTTGGTCCGTAATCGTGTATCAACGGAACGGCGCGAAAAAAAGGGGGCAGGAGGACATGAGATGAAAGACACGGCGCCGATGGACTATGATGAACAAATTTCGGGGGTGGCTCGGGCCAGTTTCGGAAATGACTCGGGCTGAATTTTAAGGTCGCCATGGTCGCCATCGTGTCGAGTAATTAATTATGGTTGGATATCGATTTTGGTCCAAATCGTCCAAGCTCAAATTTCGCGGGCCGCCCAGGCCAAATTTGTATTGTTACGACATACTACACCGTCATTAATTTGCACCTCATTTACACAATTATAACCTGATTATGAGTTCATGTGACATGGTACCAGTTTTGATGGACACGCTCTGCGGACGCGATTCGCGGACCACTTCCGGTGACAGGTTTTGCTTCTCGTCAGCCATGTAATGGTTCTGGCCGCCGCGGTGGCTCAGTGGTTATGGCGCTCGGCTGCTGACCCGTAAGACGCGGGTTCAATCGCGGCCGCGTTAGCCCAATTTCGATGGAGGCGAGATTCTAGAGGCCCGCGTCCTTTCCATTGTGAGTGCACGTTTAAGAACCCCAGATGGTCGAAATTTCCGGAGCTCTTCCCTACGGCGTCCTTCATAGCCTGAGTCGCTTTGGGCTGTTAAACCCCCATAAACCATAAACCAAACCATATAATGCTTCCCATTCATAAAACAAAAGAACCCTATGCGGGACTACGCTCCTCCTGATTCACTGAAAATGAATAAGATACTTGCTAATTTCTTCTTCGGGCTTGCAGGCGCTTTTTCAAAAATGATCGCCTGCGATTCCTGGTTTCTATTACGCGATAAACCCAAAAGAAATTGAAGCTACCTGTATTCACAATCGCAGTCAACGCGAGATCGGGAGACACGAGGCAGCAGACGCAGCCGCCCGTGCGCTCTCTCACCGGGCTGTTTTCTCCTCCCCACCTGATCAGGTACCCGATCCTAATCCGATCTATACCTTCAAAGATATCACAACCTATTATCAAGACAGTCATCGCCTTTACCCTCGCCCATGTAAAGCCCTGAAGAAGGCGGATGAGCGGCTCCTTCTTCGCCTTCTCACCAATAAATTTCTGTGCCCGGCAGCCCTAAAACATTTAACGGCAGCTGCCTGCACTGTAGTGCGATGTCTTCTGACACCTATCACATGATTCTTACCTGCCCCTCCGACCCGGCAATTTCCCCCATCCCCAACCCAACCCGGGAGGACTGGGAGGCGACCCTTCTCGGCCGCCACGACTTACAGGCACAAGACTCAGTCGGGCGCGCCCGGGCGGCGGCCATCGGCACTGGGGTCCCATACTAGGGACCTCCACCTAGTGCTTTTAAGGATCGGTCCCTTACGGGCTGATCGAAACATGCCTCGAGTCCCTTCTTAATAAATGTTTTCACCACCACCACCACCCCCTTTGCTTTGCTTATCTGAAGGCCACATGAAGGCGAAAACCGCAAGCGTCGAGAAGAAAGCCCGCGGAGCCGCAGAGAAGCTTT
The DNA here is from genome assembly GCF_055824585.1 of Amblyomma mixtum. Taxonomy (NCBI): domain Eukaryota; kingdom Metazoa; phylum Arthropoda; class Arachnida; order Ixodida; family Ixodidae; genus Amblyomma; species Amblyomma mixtum. The sequence goes on along the minus strand of NC_143012.1, from coordinate 66,112,570 downwards.
CGCTGCAAAAGACACCCGTGTGCTGTGCGATGTCAGTGCACGTTAAAGATCCCCACCCCAGGTGGTCGACCTCCACTACGGCACAATGACTCTCTCCCCTTGGTGGAGACGTCGCGACCGCGTACAGATATTTAACATGCACTGAAATGGCACCGCACGTGAGCTGCGTTTCGCGCTATGCAAAAGGAATCCGCGTGCTGTGCAATGCAATTAATTTTATAACAAATTCAGGGCCCACTTTGACTGTCTAAAGTGCGTAGAGGCGAAAGCGTTTTCCGCACCACTTTGCTTCTGTGGCACTGGTGGCGTCAAATGTAATTGAGTACTAATTACTAGGTGATGACAAATCACTAATTAATAGTTAATCACTGATTAATGTCTGAGTGCTAATTAACTGCTAATTAATGACGCTTAAGCTTAGCCTTTAGGAGTGGAACGCGGCAGTGTGTTGTAGCGCTGCCAGGGAGTCCACGGAACGCCACCACCCGTTCGGCGCGATGCCTTGCCCTTTGAACGCAACGCATTTTGAGGAAAGGAAATGGCGCAGTAATTCTCTGTCATCTCGGTGGACACCTGAACCGCACCGTAGAGGAAGGGAGGAAGTGGGAGTGAAAGAAGAAAAACAAAGATGGCCGTAATGAAGAAAATGAAATTTGTATTTGAGCAAAGGAAATTACGCAATAACTGTCTCACATATCTCGGTGGACACCCTTCAAAATTCAGGGGGGCACTTTTTTGACCTCAAGTGTGGTCACAGATGTGTGGTTAAGATGTTAAGCTTCGCCTCCAAGACTGGAACGCGACAGCGTCTTGCAACGCTGCCAGGGAGTCCATAGAACGCCATCGCCCGTTCGGTTCTATGCTTCGCTCGTCGGTAAACTGTTTTTGAGGAAAGGAATTGTATCTGCCTCTCATATCTCGGTGGACACCTAAACCTCTCCGGAAGGGAAGGGAGGAGGATGGGAGTGAGCGAAGACACCGTATTCACTAGACGCGCCTTTGTTCATTCCAAACCATCGAGCTGGCATGGCAGAGTAGATAGCATGGTTGGTTTGGTTTGGTTTATAGGGTTTAACGTCCCAAAGCAACTAAGGCTATGAGAGACGCCGTAGTGGAGGGTCCGGAAATTTCGACCACCTAGGGTTCTTTAACGTGCACTGACATCGCACAGTACACGGGCCTCTGGAGTAGTAGTAGAAAACTTTTATTGAGATCTTTTAAGAGATTCGCGGATTCGAAGCCTCCGTCGTCTTTCGTGGCGCCGGCGACTTGAGGCTTCTCTTCAGCAAGGTTGGGCCCCTAGTCCAGGGCTCCACTGAGTCGCGCTGCATCAGTAGCGTGCCGCACTAAGGCCCTTTGGGCCGCGAGCTCGCTGCTGGTGAGCCGGCTCTCCCATTACTCCGCACTCGGGAATTCGTGTTGGTGGAATGCTTTATTTCGTTCGCACTCCCATGTGATGTGGTATAGTGTGGGTGTGTCGCCGCACCAGGGGCAGTTTGCTCTGTATTGTGTTGGTGACATCTTGTTATAGATGTACAAGTTGGGGAAGGAGTTTGTTTGTAGCCTACGCCAGCCGACTGCTTCCTCCCTCGTGAGGGCTTTGTGTGGTGGTGGGTACTTGAATCTAGTCCCTCTGTATAGTTGTAATGTCTCTGTGTATCCCCCCTCGCATGCTAGTAGCTGAAGCTCCAGAACATCTGACATGCCTGCTCGGTATGTAAGCCCTCGAGCTAGGCTGTCTGCTGTTTCGTTCCCCGCTACGCCTGCGTGGCCTGGGACCCAGATTATGTGTTGTATGGGTGTCTTCTCAGCAGAGGCTGCTGCCCCACTGATTATCCTGAGGGCCATGCCGCTAATTCTGCCCTTCGTATAGTTTTTACACGTGTCTTTCGAGTCTGTTAAGATGTTTAGGGATCGGCCTTTCCTATAGCCTTCTGCTACCGCCAGCGCGACGGCAATTTCCTCGGCCTCCGTTATGCCCACGACCTCCACTGAGGCGCATGTGGCCATGTCTCCTGTGCTATTAACTACCACCGTAGCGGCTAAGCGCTTCCCTGCATGTACGTACATGGAGGCGTCCGTATAGACTGTGTTCTCTGATCGGCCTAGCCTCCTTTCTATCTGCTCGGCCCTTGCTTTTCGTCTGTCCTCGTGTAGGTTAGGATCCATGTTTTTAGGCAGGGGTCCTACATTAAAGGTCTTTCTAAGGTCGTCCGGTACGTCCGCGTATCTGTCTATGAGTCCGCACGTGTTCCGACCCAACCTTCTCAGGAGCGCCCTTCCCGTAGAGGAGCCTCTGAGTCTGATGAGTCTGATGAGTTGTCTGATGAGTTGATGAGCTGTGGCAGTGGAACTGCAGGGGGTACAGGCAAAAACAAGGCCTCCTGCAGCAATTCATCTATGCCAGAGGAACCCCACCAGACGTAATTATGCTACAGGAAACAAACTGCACCCCTACGCTTAGGGGCTACACGTGTCAGGAAAATGGCCGTACGGCAACTCTCATTAGCAAACAAGTAGTAGCCATAGCACATAACGAAATAGAGGACACCCGGATCGAACACGTGATCACGGAGATAATCCCCAAAAAGAAAGCACGATCTAAAAGCACTTATATTATAAACCTATACAGCCCGCCCAGACAGAAAGATGGGGACTTTATTAGGCTCTTTACGGAGGCGAAAAAGTTAGCGGGGAACAACACCCTAGTAATAGCAGGTGATTTCAACGCCAAGAGCCCGAGGTGGGGCTACAATAAAGACGACAAGAAGGGACGTGGCATTTGCGCTGCAGCAGAACAGGCAGAGTGCGAATTGCTAACCGACGAACATCACCCAACTAGACAGGGGAACAGCGTCAGTCCAGACACGTGCCCTGACTTGACCTTCGTAAGAGGCGCCAGACAAGCAGAATGGGAGAACCTGCTCGAGAACCTTGGAAGCGACCACCACATAATAAGGATCAGCACAACCGCAAACAATATCAAGCGGAAAATAGGCAAGGTCCGCCTAACGGACTGGGACGCCTTCAGAGCACACTGCAAGCAGATCAAGGGCGACATTGTATCTGCGGAGGAGTGGAGCCAGCAACTCAGACAGATCCAAGAACTCTATACTAAAGAAGTGGATAGAACCGAACAAACTCCGGAGGTGGACAAGCGGCTCCTCAAGCTATGGGAGGCGAGACGCGGGCTCACCAAGCATTGGAAAAGACAGAAGTTCAATAGGAAGCTAAAGATTAAAATAGCCGAAATAACTAAACAAGCGGAGGAGTATGCAACGCAGCTGGCTAGGCAAGGATGGCAGCAATTCAGCAACGCGCTGAACGGCACCCTCAGCACGGCCAGGACGTGGCAGATCCTCAGGACCCTCATGGACCCGAGCAAGAACAAATCAGAAAGCGGCAAATCGATTCAGAGGCTGGTGCACCAGTACACGGGCACGGACGAACAGCTACTCGAGGAAGTCCGGGTCAAATGCTACGGCAGAGACCAGGTCGAAAGCTACCAAGAAGAGTACCAGGGCGAAGAGAATCCAACCATGGATCGGCCCATAACGAGAGAGGAAGTCGTCGAGGCGATCAGGTCGGCAACAAAAAACACAGCAGCGGGGCGGACAGAATCAAGAACTCGCTCATAAGAAACCTCAGCGATGGAGCCATAGATCAGCTCACAGCCTACTTCAACAATCTCTGGCAAGAAGGAACAGTGCCGGCCGAGTGGAAACACGCGGTAGTGGTAATGATCCCGAAGCCAGGCAAGAAACTCCAGGTCGAGAACCTCAGGCCGATCTCCCTCACGTCGTGCCTGAGCAAGATGTACGAGAAAGTAATCACAAAAAGGATCCAGTCGCACCTAGAGAAGAACCAACTGTACCCAGACAGCATGTACGGGTTCAGAGCCCACCTGTCTACGCAGGACGTACTACTCCAACTCAAGGAGGAAGTACTCGAGAAAATGCCGAGAAGTGGCGAAAACGTTGTCATGGCCCTCGACATAAAGGGAGCCTTCGACAACGTGAGCCACGCCGCCATCATGGAAGGCATCAACAACACCAACTGCGGGGGAAGAACCCACGACTACATCAGGGCCTTCCGAGCGACAGAACAGTGACCGTGGGACTAGGCGAGCTGAGAAGCGACGTCTTCACCACGCCTTGCAAAGGAACACCCCAAGGCTCCGTGATATCGCCCGTCCTGTTCAATATGGCGATGATCGGGCTAGCAAGACGACTCAAGGAAATCCCGGGCATCCAACACGCGATATATGCCGACGACATCACGGTGTGGGTCACCCAAGGATCGTTAGGGGAGAAGCAAGACAGACTACAAGAAGCTGCGACCTGCGTAGAGACCTACGTCTGGGAGAGAGGCCTCAGATGTTCGACGGGCCTCTGGAATTTCTCCTTCAAAGAAATTCAACCGCCGCGGCCGGGATCGAACCCGCGTCTTTCGGGTCAGCAGCCGAGCACTATAACCGCTGAGCCAGCATGCTCGTCTCGCACTCCGAAGACCGGGGTTCGGTTCCGAGCTCGACCAATTTCCTACTCGTTTTATTTATTTATATGACCTGACTAGAAAAGTTAATTAGGCTAACTGGGTAATTAAGTAATTAACTGAGCTCAGTCCCACTTTCTTGGAGCAACACTATACGATCCCTTCAATTGGTTGCATGGTTACTAGACAAAGTACAATTGGCCCCGTTTGAAATTCGCGCACTGTAACGTCAGGACAGTTTCGACCAATTGAAAAGCGTGACATTTCTGTCGACAACTGCTGCTTACAACGATGAGACATTAAAGGCTTCCGCCTTAAAATTTATTACACTCTCGACGTCGTCGTTGTTCAGATGCCAACTGAGACATGGACCAGAAACTGCGCCCTTTCTAGTGGCCAAAAGCAACCAAGCTGCCGTTGTTGTTTAATCATAAGTTGGCTTTATGTTCGTGGTATTCTCGGTGCAGGGGTGAACAGTGTGGACCACTAACAGTTGTATGCAGCCCTGTAGGAGCAACGTTACTTGTTAAAAAAAAGGTGTTCTCTTCTCAGAATCCTTAAAGAAATAATAGTAAATGATAGCTTAACCTGCAATGCTTTTTGTGCTGGAGAGAGAAGCTTTCGGCAGAGGCCACATCAGCCAGCGGCGCTGCGAGCACTCTTGCAATGGCGAGGTTCTGAGCGGTGGTCATTATCAACTTCGGTACGCTCCCTGCAGGGCAAAGGCCTCTCCTATGTCTCTCGAATTAACCCTGTCCTTTGTTAGCTGTGGCCACTGTACACCTGCATTCCCCGAACTTTCTCTTGGAATCCGTTCCATCTTCCTTAAGTGTCAGCGGTTGTCCTGCCTTCGCATTACATGCATGCCCTGCCCAAGCACGTTTCTTTCCCTTGATTTCGACTAGGATGTCATTCTCACCCTTTCTGCCGCTTCTGGTCTCTATCATTTTAGAGCGCAGCTCTCTGGCGCCCGAATGAAACACGAATGGAACAGATGATGCAGGATATGATGCAGCAAATCCAATCGCAAATGCAACAGATGCAAGTACAATTCCAAGGGCAAATCTCAGAGATCAGAAGCGCTTTTCGAAAACAAAAACATGCCGAAAACATTAGGGAAAGGGCGTACAACCGTCCAGCGCTAACAGCTTTCGCAAGCGAACAAGGCAACAGCAGTAACGCGTAAACATGATCAATACGTATCGGCAAGAACAAGAATACTTAGATATTTGGCAATGGAACTGCAGAGGCTACCGCAAAAAGCAGGCCCTCTTAAAACAATATATAAACACACAACTCACACCTCCTGATGTAATTGCGCTCCAAGAGACCGGAATCAAGCCGACCTTACAAGGGTACGAGGTTTACGAGAGTCAAAACGAAGGTAAAGCGGCCGTCCTAGTCAGCAAAACCATTACCGCCATCAGGCACGATACCATCGCCGAAACCGACGTTGAACACGCGCTTGTTGAACTTATTCCGAAAAAGCGAAAGGGACGCAGCACGTTCTTACTGAACGTGTACAGCCCGCCGAGACAAAGAAAAGCCAAACTCTTCGAACTGTTTTATGGAGCGCACAAGCTGGCCAAAGAAAATGCACTTATCATCGCAGGAGATTTCAACGCCATGGACAGGAATTGGGGATACCAGAAACAAGACATCAAGGGAAGAACATTAGTGGAAGTAGCGGAATACTTTGGCTGCAGTCTAATCACAGATCCTGCGACCCCCACGAGAATCGGGAATAGCGTGAGCACGGACACATGCCCGGACCTCACCTTCGTAAGGAACAGCAGGGAGTCACAGTGGGAAAACATGATGGAAAATCTAGGCAGCGATCACTTTATCCTCCGGACACGAATAGCATCCGACACCATAAGACGCCAGATTGGACAGGCGAAAATCACTGACTGGAACGCGTTTCGCGGGGCTTGCAACAAATCTGAAGGCGGTATCCAATCACTGGAGGAATGGAGCGCCATGCTGAGAGAAACGCGACAACGATGCACAAAAGGTCTAAGGAGAACGACAGCAACGCCTGAAGTAGACGCCCACCTCCTCAGACTATGGGAAGCGAGACGCAGTCTCACCAAAAGATGGCGGAAGCAAAAACACAACAGGAAACTAAAACTAAAGATAGCAGAAATTACGGCAAAGGCGGAAGAATACGCGATGCTACTCGCGAAACAAAATTGGGAACAACTCAGTGACTCACTTAGGGGAACTCTAGGCACGGCCAGAACCTGGAATCTCTTAAGAGCACTAATCGATCCGACCAAAATAAAATCAGAAAACAATAAAGCCATCCACCGGTTCTTCCACTCCTTCGAGGGATCAGACATCGCCCTACAGGAGAAGGCACGAGAAAAATGTTTCGGCGATCACAACCCCCCGCGATACCAAGGAACGTATTGAGGAGCCGAAAACGAGAAACTCGACCGCCCCATAACTGTGGAAGAGGTTTACGCGGCCATAAGAAACACCACCAGAAACACGGCAGCCGGAGCGGACAGAATCGACAACGCCCTAATCCGCAACCTGAGCGACGACCTCATACAAGAGCTCGTCACCTTTCTTAACAAACATTGGGAGGCAGAGACGGTTCCCGAAGATTGGAAACACGCCGAAGTAATAATGATACCTAAACCTGGTAAAAAGCTACAAATTGAAAACCTCAGGCCTATATCACTCACGTCGTGCCTTGGCAAGCTTTACGAACGGGTTTTAACTTTCAGACTGCAAAATTACATGGAAGACAACGACTGTGTACCACATACCATGTTCGGCTTCAGAGCAAAGCTCTCGACGCAGGACGTTCTCCTCCAAATACAAGAAGATGTCCTGCGAAACGTACCTCGGACGGGAGAAAATGTCATAAAGGCCCTGGACATCAAGGGGGCATTCGATAACGTCAGCCACGAAGCGATCCTTACGGGCCTAGACAACCTGGATTGCGGACGCAGAATCCACGGCTTCGTTAAAGCCTTCCTGTCCGATAGAACTGCCACCATCGGCATAGGAGACCTTCGATCGGAAAAAATTCGCACTCCAAACAAAGGAACACCCCAAGGGTCAGTTATCTCACACCCTACTCTTCAACATAGCTATGATAGGCCTAGCTCGAAAACTAGAGAACATCGAAGGCATCAGGCATGCAATGTATGCTGACGATATAACAGTCTGAACAAACACGGGCACTCTCGGAGAGAAGGAAGAAAGGCTACAGCAAGCGGCCTCTTGTGTAGAGCAATACCTCGCAGAAAGAGGACTCGCATGCTCGACCGAGAAATCGGAACTGCTGAGAGTCTGGAGAGGCAAGCAAAACCGGACCGTCCCAACCAAGGAGGACCTAAAACTCAACGTCTACCTAGAAGGGACGCCCATACCCGAAAAGACAACAATAAGAATTTTGGGCATGTGGGTTCAATCCAACCAGCGCAGTACTCACACTTTCACCCTACTGAAAGCAACAACGCTACAAGTCGCACGCATGATCATCCGCATCACCAACAGGGGACATGGCATGCGTGAAGAAGACACACTAAAACTAGTCAGAAGCCTAGTAGTTAGTCGAATCATGTACAGCCTACCCTACCAGTGCCTCAACAAAAATGAAATACAACAAGCGGATGCCCTGCTACGCAAAGCGTATAAGACAGCGCTCCGACTACCACGCAACACGTCTACAGAAAAACTCATGGCCCTGGGATTACACAACACCTTCGAGGAGCTACGAGAGGCGCAGCTTGAGTCGCAAAAACTCAGGCTGTTGCAAACAACGACAGGAAGAGCGCTCCTGCAGAGGCTCGGATACCGCGAGCAGATGCGAGAAATGTCGAGGACGGCAACGATCCCCGACGAGCTTCGCAAGACTCTCAAGGTAGCGCCAATACCAAAAAACATGGATCCCAACCTCCATCGATGCAGAAGAGAAGCGAGGGCCGCATTCATCGAGAAAACATACGCTCCTCAAGCCACGACCGTGTATACAGACGCGTCTTGGAGAGGAGGAGATACCAAAATCGCTGTAGCGGCGGTGGTCGATTCGTCTTTACGCGAAATGACCAGCGCGTCTCTCCGAGGCTGCACAGCTGCAGAGTCCGAGGAAGTAGCCGTTGCTCTAGCGGTGGCTGAGGGCTATAGAACCGGGCGGTCACTAACAATACTTACGGACTCTCAAACAGCCTGCCGAAATTACATGAATTGCAGGATAGGTCGTCACGCGCTCCGTATACTCCTCGCAGCGAGTGACAGAATTAAAAACCGGGAAGAACAAAACGACAAGATCCGACACAAAATTGTGTGGGTACCGGGGCACACGGGGGTGGCAGGGAACCGAGAGGCCGACAGGATAGCTCGAGGATACATTACTTTCCGAGCTTCCGACGAGACCGCGGAACTCGCGCCAGCACCCAGGGAATACTCGGCCGTAGTACAAAACTATAGAGGCAGAAGAATGCGATATCCCCCACCGCACAAATCACTCAGCAGAGAGGAAGCTGTCACTTGGAGACAATTAAAAACAGGCTCTTTCCCAAACCTACATATACTAAACAAAATGCACCCTACGATATACACGAACAAATGTCCCTGGTGCGACGAAAAACCTACACTATACCACATCACATGGGCCTGCCAAAACATAGACGTGGTCCCCAAAATACAAAACCCGAGTGCGGAGCAGTGCGAGACTCTGCTGTCCAGCGACCGCTGCGAAGACCAACAAGGTCTGGTACAGCGAGCTCAACGGGCGGCAGTGGCCAGCGGAGCCCTGGACTGAGGGCAACCGACCACTGATTAGAGGTGGACGACTTCGACAGAGAAGTCTCCTGGGGGTAGAACCAAGACGTCTCTGAAGATTCCCCCAAACCGCAGGAAAAACCGTGTAAATAAAGTTTTCCCTTCCCTTCCTTCTGGCGCCCGTTTCTGTTTCGCGGCGTCACCATTATCGCCGCCGTTGTCCGTTGTAACTAGCAGTGGACACCTTAGTCGCACTGTAAGCTGCGAAACCAATAGAGCTGGAGCTTGGAAAGCAAGGAAAGGCGCATAACTGCCCTCATCGAACAGTGGACACCTCAATTGTACTTTAAGCTACGTGGCGGTAGACAGACATACGCTGCACGCGTTGGCATTGGCAACGTTGTGCAATTTTATGGAAATAAATTGCGCATAACTGGCTCCCTGGGTCAGTGGACGCCTGAATCGCGCTTATAGGTGCGTGGTGTGATGAGAGAAAGATGTAGGCGTCATGCGTTATCGCTGCCAACTCTCGCAATCAACCATTAACTGCCACCTGCGAGGGTGGCAGGGTGGGTGGGGACCTTAATGTAATATATAAACAAACAGGAATTTCTTACCACTTACGTGGCAGAACATCCCATTCGTCTCACTTGTAACGCCTGTGACAACTTCGCGAAATACTAGCAGAGAGAGAGAGAGAAAAAACTTTATTGTAAAAGGATTTCGGGGCACGCCCCAGGGTCCCCGCACCACCCCACTGCACTCAAGTGTTTATGTTCCTGAGGTCCATAACACTGGCAGCCCGGCCGGTGGCGATGGTCTGCACGGCCGCAGGTCCTCTGAGCCAGCAGGGTCTCCCAGTCCTCCCAGGTCTCGAGGTTCTCTGGGTCCCGCGGGGGAGGGTCCGCCGGGCAGAGGGAAAGGATGTGGAGGGAAGAAGCGAAGGGGCCTGGGCATAAGGAGCAAGCAGGAGTGGGGAAGGAGGGATGATAGTGGGCTAGGGTGAGGGGTGAGGGGAGAGTGTGTCTGCAGTCTGCGCCAGAGTGTTGCTTGTTTGTTATCTAGGGAGGGGTGGGGCGGGGGGTAGAGCTGGCGTTAGGCTCTGTAGGACTGCGTCAGCTCGATGAATGAGTGCATGCGCTCCTTCGTGAATCCCCGATCCGAGGGCACCTGAGCCCGGTTTAAAGAACCTCGGGCTAAAATGTTCGCGGCCTCGTTTCCAGGATTCCCGGAGTGCGCAGGCACCCATATCAGCTCCACTTGGCGGGGTAAATGTGCATCGGGCGAGTCCAGTATGCCAAAAGCAGCGACATGGAGTCGGCCTCGAGCAAAATTTAGAATCGCAGTTTTAGTCACTTAAAATGTACCGGGCTTCCGTGCGGGTGATAGCAAGTGCAATGGTGGCTTCCTCTGCAGCCTCTGGGGAGGTGTCTGGAGGAAGAGGTGGTGTGAGGAGGGTGGATAAAGAGTCCACCACAGCTGCTGTCGCTTCATCACCCGTGCAGGCGGCGTCCACCCATACGGCGTCCGGCTCGGAGCCGTACGCCCGATGGAGTGCCTTCGCGTGGGCTCTGCGGCGCTGCTCATGATGGAACGGGTGCACATTCCTCGGAAGCGGCCTGATCAGGAGCTCCCGGTGAAGGTGTCGTGGGATGGCGAGGTGGGTTGGCTCATTGGCTGCTATTCTGATTCCGAGGGGGTCCAGGATATACCGACCTGTGGAGGTTTGTGTGAGCCTGATGTATTGGGCCTGTCGGTAGGCCTCCACCAGTTCCGCGATCGTGTTGTGGAGGCCCATGCACAGTAATCTGTCTGTGGGTGTGTTGAGGGGAACATGAAGTGCTACCTTGAATGCCTTGTGAATCAAGGCATCCAAAGCGTTTATGTCGTGTTTGGATAGTTGTAAGTATGGGGTAGTGTACAGCACACGGCTGAGGACAAAGGCATGAATGAGGCGACATAGGTCGCACTCCTTCATGCCTCTATGATGTACCGAAACCCTGCGGATGAGGTGCGATATCGCGCCTACAACCTACTTGAGTTTCTTGAGGGTGGTGCTGTTTTTGCCATCGTTCTGGATGTACAGGCCCGATACACGGAGGGTACCAACCTCAGGTACCGGGTCACCATTCAGTTCAATGGAGATGGGGGAGCGGGGGCAGCAGTGGTTCTTAGGCCGGATGAGGAGCAGCAGTTCGGTCTTCCCTGGGGAGCAAGACAGTCCGATGGTCCGTGCGTAATTTTGGGTGAGTGTGGCTGCTTCCTGTAAGGTGTTCTCTGTGCCGCCGTCACTGCCGTGAGTGGTCCACAGGGTGATCTCGTAGGCATAAAGAGTGTGCTTCAGGTGGGGAATAGTTGCCAATTTTTGCGCGACGGAGATGAGGGTAATGTTAAACAAAAAGGGGGAGAGGACGGACCCTTCAGGGGTGCCGATACTCTGAAGCGTGTAGGAGGGGGAAGAGAGAGGGCCGAAGTGTATCTCAGCCGTGCGGTCAGTGAGGAATGCTTGAATGTAGGCGTACGTGCGCAAACCCACATTCAATGGGGATAAGGCAGTCAATTTTGTTCAATCCGATCAATGTTCAATGCGTTCAATGCGATCAAAAGCTCTGGAAAGATGCAAAGCTAAGAAAGCAGGCCTTGGTGTGACCTCGAAGAACCGTGTCAAAAAGGTCGTGTGTGAGTGCAGCATGGCGTCCTGTGCGGATAGATAGGGGTGGAATCCCACCATGCTATGCGGGTAAATATTGTTGCAGGAGAGTTGAAATCTATGTTAGTTGGTACATACTTAAGAAAAAAGCCAGCCAAAAAGACGGGGACAAAGTAGGTTAATAAATTTGTCTTTTGTGCCTCCTCTCCCCTTTGTCCCCGTCTTTTTGGATGGTTTTTTCTTAAATATTGTTGTCCGCCATGCGACTTGTGAGTCTCGCTAATGCAACATGCTCGAGGAGCTTCCCAAGGCATGAGGTTAGCCAAATCTGGCGAAGGTTTTGGATTGTAAGTCGTTTCCAAACGGATGACGGGTGTCCAGCGAGATCTGTGAGACAGTTACTGCGTAATTTCCTTTCCTCAAATACAATTTTCATTTTCTTCATTACGGCCCCTCTTTTTTTCTTTCACTCCCATTTCCTCCCTTTCTGTACGATGCGGTTCAGGCGTCCACCGAGATGACAGAGAATTATTGCGCCATTTCCTTTCCTCAGAAAGCGTTGCGTTCAAGGCATGGTGGTGGTGGTGGTGAAAACATTTACTAAGAATGAACAGGAGGTATGTTTGGATCAGCCCGTAAGGGACCGATCCTTACAAACACTAGATGGAGGTCCCTAGTATGGGAGCCCAGTGGCGGTTGCCGCCGCCCGAGCGCCCGACTAAGGTTTGTTGGGCCTTTAAGTCGTGGCAGCCGAGCAGGGTCGCCTCCGAGTCCTACCGGGTTGGGTTGGGGATGGGGGGAATAGCGGGGTTGGAGGGGCAGGCCCACACCATGTGATAGGTGTCAGAAGACACTGCACTACAGTGTGGGCAGCTGCCGCTAAAGGAGGGGTCAAAATGTTTTAGCGCTGCCGGGCACAGCAATGTATTGGTGAGAAGGCGGAGAAGGAGCCGCTCATCCGCCTTCTTCAGGCCTTTACTTGGGCTAGGGTAAAGGCGATGAAAATTTTGATAACATGTTGTAATATCTTTGAATTTATAGACCGGATTAAAATCGGATTCCTGATCGGATGGGGTGGAGAAAACAGCCCGGTGAGAGAGCGCGCGGGCGGCTGCGTCTGCTGCCTCGTTTCCTGCCAACCCCTGATGAGTAGGGGCCCATATAAGGTAACGGTGTGCGGCGTCCGTATCCCGTATGCAATTTTGGTAGACTCGATAGGCTAGGAAGGGAGTGCAGCCTTGTTCGACGTTCCGACAGGCCCCTCGCGAGTCGGTGATTATGTATTTTGAATCGAAATGTGAGACCGCGAGAGCAATCGCGACCTCTTCTGCTTGTGTTACACTGCTGGCTCGGAAGGTGACGCCGTTAACTGTGTTGCTGTTGTGAACCACCGCGGCCGTGTACCATCCCCCGTGGTGAGGGCCGGATGCGTCCACGTAGTATACACCTGTTTTGTTGCCGTAATGTCGGGCTAGCGCTTCCGCTCGTGCCAGGCGCCGACCATTATGGTCTTCGTGTGACATGTTTGCTGGAAGAGGCCGCACGTGGAGGGCACGTCTCCACAGTTCTGGGATGCGAAACCTGTCTTGCACTGGAGGGGTGTGTTGGATATGGAGTCGAGCAAGAAGGCGGCGACCCGACTCCGTTAGCGAGAAGCGCGTGTACTGGTTTGTAAGGTGCGCGTGCGGGGACCCTGGGGCGTGCCCCGAATTCCTCTTTAAATAAAGTTTTTCTCTCTCTCTCTCTCCCGGAGCTCCCGGAAAGTATTCACCACCCCTAGAGCCATAAGCCGGCTGTTTGAAGTAGTGATGGGGAGGCCAAGGGCACGTTTAACAATTTTGCGAAGGATGACCTCAAGCGCATCCTCCTCTTGTTTCCGTAGGTGGAGATAAGGAGTCGAATAGAGAATTCGACTGGTTACAAAGTCGTTTGCCAGCCGCAAGGCATCCTTACTTCGTAAACACCGGCGTTTGTTGGAAACCATCGCGCCGTCCGGGTGGTGGCGTTCCGTGGGCTGTCTGGGAGTGCTACAACATGCTGTCGCATTCCACTCCTAAAGGCGAAGCTTAAGCGTTATTAATTACCAGCCAGTTAGTATTTAGTCATCAATCAGTAAATAGTCACTGTTTAGTAATTCATCATTATCATCATCAGCCTGATTACGCCGACTGCAGGGCAATGGCCTCTCCCGTGTCTCTCCAATTAACCCTGTCCTTCGCCAGTTGCGGCCACCATTATACCGCGAATTTCTTAACCTCATCCGCCCATCTAACTTCCTGCTGCAATTAACCCACGTTTTTTCTCTCACCAACTCCGCCCGCTTCCGGTCTCTTAACCTTCCACCTATCGTTTTTCTTTCCGTAGCGTGCTGCGTTTTCCTTAACTAAAGCTGAATCCTCTTAGTTAGCCTCTACTTTTCTGCCCCATAGGTGAGTACCGGTAAGATGCAGTTGTATACTTTTCTCTTGAGGGATATTGGTAAACTGCTATTCATGATCTGAGAGAACCTGCCGTAAGCGCTCCATCCCATTCTTGTTCTTCCAGATATTTCCCTCGCATGATCCGGATAAGCTGTAACTGCCTGCCCTAAATAGACAATCTCTTACTACTTCCAGCACCGTGCCATCAACTGCGAACCGCTGTTCTCTTGCTAATCTGTTGAGTATTACTTAGGTTTTCTGCATGTTAGTTTTTAGCCCCACTGTTCTGCCCTACCTGCCTAATTCATTGATCATGCTTTGCAGTTCATGTCCTGACTGACTTAGCAAGGCAATGTCATCAGCGAATCGCAGATTACTTAGGTATTCTCCATTAACACTTATCCCCAACTGTTCCCATTTCAGGCCCCGAAATACCTCCTGTAAACAGGCAGTGAATAGCATAGGCGAAATCGTATCTCCCTGCCGGACACCTTTCCGTAATGGAATTTTATTGCTGACTTTATGGGGAACTATGCCAGCTATACAATCGTTATAAATATCTTCCAATATTTTCACATAACACTCTTCTACACCCTTATTTCGCAATGCCTGCATGACTGGTGAGGTTTCTACCGAGTTGAATGCTTTCTCGTAATCAATGAACGCCGCCGCGGTGGCGCAGCGGTTATGGTGCTCGGCTGCAGACCAAAAAGACGCGGGTTCGATCTCGGCCGCGGCGGCTAGAATTTCTTTGGAGGAGAAATTCTAGAGGCCCGTGTACTGTGCGATGTCAGTGCACGTTAAAGAACCCCAGGTGGTCGAAATTTCAGGAGCCCTCCACTACAGCGTCTCTCATAGCCTGAGTCGCTTTGGGACGTTAAACCCCATAGACCAAAAAACCGTAATCAATGAACGCTATCTATAGGGGCTGGCTATTCTGCACATTTCTCTGTCACCTGATTGAGAGCGTGATCATGGTCTACTGTCGAGTCTCCTTTACGAAAGCCTGCCTGACCATTTGGCTGATTGAAGTGTAAGGTTTTCCTGACCCTATTAGCGATTACCTTAGTAAAAAATTCAGGGGGGAAATTTGATGACCTAAAGTGGGGTGAGGCGAAAGCCTTGTGTCACTGATGTGTAGTTAAGATGTTAAGCTTCGCCTCTAAGAGAGAAACGCGACAGCGTCTTGCAACGCTGCCAGGGAGTCCATAGAACGCCATCGCCCGTTCGGTTCTATGCCTTGCTCGTCGGTAAATTGGTTTTTGAGGAAAGGAAATTATCTGTCTCGCATACCTCGGTGGACACCTTAACCTCGCCGTAACGGGAACGGATGAAGATGGGAGTGAACGAAGACAGAGAGAGAGAGAAAACTTTATTTACAAAGGAATTCGGGGCACGCCCCAGGGTCCCCGCACGACCCCACTGCACTCAAGTGTTTATGTTCCTGAGGTCCATAACACTGGCAGCACGGCCGGTGGCGATGGTCTGCACGGCCGGGTCCTCCGAGTGCAGCAGGGTCTCCCAGTCCTCCCAGGTCTTGAGGTTCTCTAGGTCCCGCGGGGGAGGGTCCGCCGGGCAGAGGAAAAGGATGTGGAGGGAACAAGCGAAGGGTTCTGGGCATAGGGCGCAAGCAGGAGTGGGGAAGGAGGGATGATAGTGGGTTAGGGTAAGGGGCGAGGGGAGAGTATGTGTTTGTAATCTGCGCCAGAGTGTTGCGTGTCTGTTATCTAGGGAGGGGTGGGGCGGGGGGTAGAGCTGGCGAGAGGCTCTGTATGCCTGGGTCAGCTCACTGAATGAGTGCATGCGATCCTTCGTGAATCCCCGATCCGAGGCCACCTGAGCCCGGTTTAAAGAACCTCGGGCTAAGAGGTTGGCGGCCTCGTTTCCGGGATTCCCGGAGCGCGCAGGCACCCATATCAGCTCCACTTGGCGGGGCGGGGGTGCATCGGGCGAGTCCAGTATGCCAAAAGCAGGGACATGAACTCGGCCTCGAGCGAAATTTAGAATCGCAGTTTTAGAGTCAGTTAAAATATACCGGGCTTCCGTGCGGGTTATAGCAAGTGCAATGGCGGCTTCCTCTGCAGCCTCTGGGGACGTATCTGGAGGGAGAGGTAGTGTGAGGAAGGTGGATGAAGAGGAGTCCACCACAGCTGCTGTCGCTTCATCACCCGTGCAGGCAGCGTCCACCCATACGGCGTCCGGCTGGGGGCCGTACGCTCGATGGAGTGCCTTCGCACGGGCTCTGCGGCGCTGCTCATGGTGGGACGGGTGCATATTCCTCGGGAGCGGCCTGATGAGAAGCTCTCGGTGAAGGGATCGTGGGGTGGCGAGAAGGGTTGGGTCGTTGGCCGGTATTTTGATTCCCAGGGAGTCCAGGATATACCGACCTGCGGAAGGTTTTGTGAGCCTGATGTATTGGGCCTGTCGGTGGGCCTCCACCAGTTCCCCGATAGTGTTGTGGAGGCCCAGGCCTAGTAATCTGTCTGTGGGTGTGTTGAGGGGAAGATGAAGTGCTACCTTGAATGCCTTGCGAATCAAAGCATACAAAGCGTTTATGTCATGTTTGGATAGTTGTAAATATGGGGTAGTGTACAGTACACGGCTGAGGACAAAGGCATGAACGAGGCGACATAGGTCGCGCTCCTTCATGACTCTATGATGTCCCGAAACCCTGCGGATGAGGTGCGATATCGCGCCTGCAACTTGCTTGAGTTTCTTGAGGGTAGTGGTGTTTTTGCCATCGTTCTGGATGTGCAAGCCCGATACACGGAGGGTGCCAACCTCAGGTACCGGGTAACCATTCCATTCAATGGCAATGGGGGAGCGGGGACAGCGGTGGTTCTTAGGTCGGATGAGGAGCAGTTCGGACTTCTCTGGGGAGCAAGACAGTCCGATGGTCCGTGCGTAATTTTGGGTGAGGGTGGCTGCTTCCTGTAAGGTGTTCTCTATGTCGCCGTCACTGCCGTGGGTGGTCCACAGGGTGATATCGTCGGCATAAAGAGTGTGCTTGAGGTGGGGAATAGTTGCCAATTTCCGGGCGAGGGGTATGAGGGTTATGTTAAAGAGAAAGGGGGAAAGGACGGACCCTTGAGGGGTGCCGATACTCTGAAGTGTGTAGGAGGTGGAAGACAGAGGGCCGAAGTGTATCTCAGCCGTGCGGTCAGTCAGGAATGCTTGAATGTAGGCATACGTGCGCACACCCACATCCAATGGGGATAGAGCAGTCATGATCGCCTGATGTTCAATGCGATCAAAAGCTTTGGAGAGATCCAAAGCTAAGACTGCCTTGGTGTGACCCGGAAGAAGCGGGTCAAAAAGGTCGTGTGTGAGTTGCAGCATGGCATCCTGTGCGGATAGATGAGGGCGGAATCCCACCATGCTTTGCGGGTAGAGATTGTTGTCCGCCATGTGACTTGCGAGTCTCGCTAACACAACATGCTCGAGGAGCTTCCCGAGGCATGAGGTTAGCGAAATCGGGCGAAGGTTTTGAATGGTGAGTGGTTTGTTGGGTTTTGGTATAAATATTACCTTCGCGTGGCGCCAGGACTGCGGGAGGTTACCCTCCCTCCAGCACTGGTTGAAGTATTTCGTAATGTGGGTGATCGATTGGTCATCCAGATTACGGAGCATGGAGTTTGTGATTTGGTCTGCACCAGGTGCGGAGTTGGCGCGGAGAGTCAGGAGGGCCGCTCTGACTTCCGTCTCCGTGATGTCGGTGTCGAGTGTTGGATTTGCTTGTCCTGTGTAGTGCGGTAGAGGTATGGGGCCGCCTGGAGATGTGTACATGGTTTGAAGTGTGTCTAGAAGGGTGTCGGGATCGTCAATGTGTTCATGTGTGAGGCGTGTCACGTGGTGCTGTGCTGCTGATTTGGTGCGTGTGGGGTCAATGAGGTGTCGGAGGAGTTGCTTTGCACGTTTGCTGGACAGGTTTCCGGCGATGCCGTCACATATCTGTCCCCAGTTGGATCGACAGAGCTCCTCAGAGTGCTGTTGGATTTGTGTCTGCAGCGCGGCCAGCCGCTTTTTAAGCGTTCTGTTGTGTTTGTTGCCTTTCCAGCGTTCCAGGATGCTGTGATAAGCCTCCCAGAGGTGGGCTAGGCGTGTGTCAAGGGTCGGTGTTTCGGTTGTAGTTTCAATGTGTCGCATGTTGTGGTGAATGTCATGCTTGAGTGATTGCACCCATGCATCGATGTCTGCGATGGGAGTGTCTGGGAGGGCGGTGCGTGCAGCGCGAAAGGCATCCCAGTTAATGAGTTCGTGTGTCAGATTTGCGTGACGGGGTGGTTTGTATGGGACAGTGATTTGTATAATGTAATGATCACTGCCCAGTGTATGTTGTGTTCTGTTCCAGGTAACGCCGCGGATACAGCGGCTCAGCGTCAGGTCCGGACTGGTGTCCATGCTGACACTGTTGCCGATCCGCGTAGGCGTCTGAAACGTGTTGTGCAGAGTGAGTTGGAGGTTCTGCAGGAGCAGCCAGAGCCTGCGACCTTGATGTGTCGTGGTTGTGTATCCCCAGTCAGTATGCTGACTGTTGAAGTCCCCACCGATGAGTAGGGGATGTTTCCCTGCTAGATGGTGTAGCTTTTGCAGAAGTGATTCTAGCGGGGCCATCGGCAGGGACGGGGGGTGGTATATGTTTGCTATAAATATAGAAGGAAGTGAATGTGTGTGATGTATAATTTCCGTGATCACGCAGGGCGTCTCAGACGTAATGTGATGAGTTTTGTAGGTGAGGCTGCGGTGGATGAGTGTGGACGCCCTGGGTGTGTTAGTGGTATCCGAGTGTGTAGATGTGTAGCTGGGGAGGGTTGCTCGGTGTGCAGTCTCCTGGAGAAGAAGTATGTGGGGTGTGGGTGTGATGGTGGGAAGGAGAAGTTGCAGAGGTGCGCGCTTTGCCCGGAAGCCGCGGCAGTTCCAAGTTATAATTGGGAGATAATTAGTGTTCCCCCCCGCCATATTGTATGGTGGGGGGATTGAGGAGGGTATTAAGACGGGTGTCAATTGGTACGTGTGGCTCAGGGAAGACACCGTATTCACTAGACGCGCCTTTGTTCATTCCAAACCATCGAGCTGGCATGGCGGAGTGGTTAGCAGACTCGTTTCGCACTCCGGAGACCGGGGTTCGATTCCCGATTTCCTACTCGGTTTCATTTATTTATCTGGCCTGACTACAAAGGTTAATTAAGCTAATTGGTTAATTAAGCAATTAACTAAACTCCTTCCCACTTACTTGAAGCATCGCTATACGATCCCTTTAATTGGATGCATGGTTACTAGCCAAAGTACAATTGGCCCCGTTTGAAATTCGCGCACTGAGACGTCATGATCGTTTCGACCAATTGAAAAGCAGACATTTCTGTCGACAACCCCTGCTTACAACGATGAGGCATTAAAGGCTTCCGCCTTAATACCTTAGTAAATTGCACTTAATTATGTGTAACATCATCCAGTGGTGACGTCACCAGTGCCACAGAGGCAGTCCAAGTGGTGCGGAAAACGCTTTCGCCTCGACGCACTTTAGACAACCAATGTGCCCCCTGAGGTGCCGCCGCCGGTGCGATTGCCACGCCGTTGCTTCCGCAATTCTACTCGGGATGGCCATTGGTCAAACCACCAAAATTTTTTTGTATTATTAACGCAGCGCAACCCTCCGAATTACACGACCGCCCGCTGGTAATGCAAACTGCGAACGCCGACGCCCGCCGCACCTCCGTGACTGCATGCCTTGACAGCTGGCGCACTTAAGTTCAATGCATTGACTGTCTTTTCCGCCTTACTTAAAATAAGTCGAATATGATAAATATAGATAAATATCCACATAGATAAATTTTGAGGTATGAATTACATCAATCTATTAATTAAATTTAGAGCTCTATTGAAAACAAGGTAAGTCAAAATCTTTTTGTTCTACTTTTCGCGAGAAAACGGCTTTTCTAATGTGAGAGGGCATGACAAACAGCAACGTGCCTTAAATGTCTCTTTCGTAGTGGACACCTGAACCGTTCCGCGAGGAAAATTGGACGTTGGTTTTTGATAAATGCAAATGGCGCAGTGTCTCAAATTAGCAGTTTGAAGAAAAGAAATATCTCTTCTCGATGGACACCTCAATCGCGCCTGATGAAAGGGAGGAAGATAGAAGTGAACTAACACAGAGAGAGGTGCCGTATTCAAGGGCTCCGGAGTAATTTATACCCCCTGGGGTTGTTGAGGAAAGAGAAGGCGCAGCAAAAAAAATTGCTGGGGCTTAGCTTTGGGTAAGCCTAGGTAATTGCTAAAGCAATTGGGTACGGTATGTGTTTCGCTTATGGGTGGTGCACATTGCTAATGTCCGGAGAAGGCGCAGCGGCACTGGCGGCGGCGACGAACGCTGCCGGCTGCGTTGCGTCTGTGGGCCCGAAGCTGTGTGCCTCCGCGTTCACACTACACCAAAGTTCCGGCGAGCGAAGCGGATTCGACCAGATTCGGCCGCTTTTGACGCCGACGAAGGCGGAAAGCGGCGCGGAGAGGGTGATCGGTGCGGGACCGATTTTTCCGCCTTCGCCGCGGAAGCGACGACGGGCCGTTGACGTCATGTCCGGACAAATTCAGCATGGCGGCAAGCATGGCAGCGGGCCGGCTAGCGCTTTCTCGGTGGAGATGCTACTAGACGCTATAAAGGAGCACCCAATCCTTTACGATAAGCGGCAGCTGAACTTTAAAGACGTGTCACATAAGGAGGAGCTCTGGGAAAAGATCGGCAAAGAACTGGGAGTGAGCGGTACGTACAATTGCTTTTATATCTTGCTTCACGCTGATACACGCGAGAATCGTTTTTTTTTTTTTTCGGATGCCAGTGTAGTACGTTTCGCGTTGTTCTCGTTATGCTGTGAACTTTTATCCCTTGCATGCGGACCTTGCGCGATCGTGTACGACGCATGCTCATGCCGCTGTTGAGAACTCTGTTTTCGAGTGCCAGTAGAGTATACGTTTTGGCGTATACAGTATACGTTTCGCGTGGTCTTCCCGTTTTGAGCCTACGGGAAGGATGGTTGTTTTCGCGCCGGTGCTAGCTTTTATACCACGCATTCAGACTCGCGCGATCGTACGACGCATGCATTACGCACTGAAAAACCGGCGCACTTATTTTGCTTATGCCGCTGTTTGCATCTATCGCATGCACGCACAGCTCGTGCGAGCACGCGCGACGTACATACTTTCGTTACTTTGCTTGTGCCACTGCCAGCTCCTGTCCCATGCAGGTTCAGCTCGTACGAATATCTTGGAGTGTATATCATCACGGTAGCAGCGCTGGGAGTTGCGTGACAAGCTCTGGGGCGGACCGTGAGCGCGATGCATTTTTAGCGATTTATTTCGTGTGGCGAAAGGCGAATCCCAAATATTGTTGAAAAGTGAAGCCAAGGATCTTGATGTGGCTCCGCCGGGGGATCCTCTCAATAATCAGTTTGATTCCTGTACCAGCTTGGTTGTGTGCGCTTACGAGCGTGTACCTTCATAACACCGAGGAAAATGTGAGCGCCCAGTTACCACATCTGAACTGTACAAATACAAATACAAAATGCCTTTATTTAAACATCATGTGATGCTAGGAGGCGCACCCAAAAAAGAACAACGCGAAACGTACTACACTGGCATCCGAAAAAATAAAACGATTCTCGCGTGTATCGGCGTGAAGCAAGATATAAAAGCAATTGTACGTACCGCTCACTCCCAGTTCTTTGCCGATCTTTTCCCAGAGCTCCTTATCTTTAACCAATGGAGTAATTAACTTTTTATTCCCTGCAGTTAGCATGCATGTTTGTATTGACATAGTGACATGTGATGAATATTCAATTTTGTACAATTTTAGTAACGCGCGCGTGTCCTGTGATACGCACATCTAAATTTGAGTTGAACTTCATGTTAGATGGACCAGCTTAATTTATGTGAAACAGGCAGCTTCCTTTCATCTCGTTTAGTGGAACTGGTTGGTTTTAAGCGGAACAGATGTGATTTATAGTTCCACGCCCGTTATGTGGAAACCAATTACAGTCAGTTCTTCGAAGTTTTAGAGATGAAACTTGGTCCCTGCTCGTGGGAGGTGAAGCTCATAAAAAATTTTCCTAATTACCTTGTAGGAAAGGACCAAGCAAAGAAGTTTCAATTTTCCTTTGGGCCTATTGATGTCGTTTCGTAGATACATGGGGTCATATTCTCGAAAGGCACACTAATGAAATAAATGCCAAGACTTCATTTCTATAAACATTCTTTTATAAAATCTCCAGTATTCGCGCTCGTATTCAGAAAAAAGACACGAGATTACGTAAGGCGATACCCGTAGATCAGCGCCTGGCGCAGGTTATCAGGTGAGGTGGAAATTTTATATTGCTCTTACGAGCGCACCCACCACCGCCTCCGCCGCGAAGCTGGTCTTTCTTCTGCCTTCCGCAACTCTTCCAGCATAGCCATTACAGAGTTGCAGAGAAGAATCAAAACAATCTCCTCCTCCTCTGAAATGCTCGCCATTCTGCGATAAAACGGCGCAGGACAGTGTGCAGCCGAACAACCAGGGACAAAAGCGCGCGAACTGTCTGCGGGGCTCACGCGCGCTCTCGCTTCGTTCGCGAATTCCCGATACCGGAAAAGAAACTGCCATGAGGTCTCGCTGCTTTCGTGAAAAAGCGAGAAGCAGCCGCAGTTCCGCGTCGGATCCGCCGTCGCGGGTGGGGTAATGAGAACAGCCCCCTTTTTTTCCAGCGAAGCGAATCCGCTTCGCTCGCCGGAACTTTGGTGTAGTGTGAACGCGCCCTTAGATCGTGGAGTTGGCGAACAGTAGACGCTGCGGCGGCGACGAACACTGCAGGCTGCTGACCGCCAACTGTCGTTCGGCCGCGAAGTTCTAGCTGCGGCGCGCTGAAGAGCCGACTTGGTGCCCCATCTCTCCCTCTGGTATGACGTCAGTAGTCACATGACCGACCGCCAACTGTCGTTCGGCCGCGAAGTTCTAGCTGCGGCGCGCTGAAGAGCCGACTTGGTGCCCCATCTCTCCCTCTGGTATGACGTCAGTAGTCACATGACCGACCGCCAACTGTCGTTCGGCCGCGAAGTTCTAGCTGCGGCGCGCTGAAGAGCCGACGTGGTGCCCCATCGCTCCCTCTGGTATGACGTCAGTAGTCACATGACCGACCGCCAACTGTCGTTCGGCCGTGAAGTCTAGCTGCGGCGCGCTGAAGAGCCGAGTTGGTGCCCCATCTCTCGCTCTGGTATGACGTCAGTAGTCACATGACCGACCACCGAACGTGAAGGGTAGGCTGCGACCCCGCGAAGAGGCGACACCTGGCTTAGTATTGCTTTCGCAATAAAACTTATTTGCCAGGGGGCACCTCAGTTACGACTTGGAAGATGGTTATGGACGACGCCCGGTGCTGTGCCATTTCAATGCACGTCCTACCTTCCCTCACGGCGCGGTTGGGGCGTCCACCGACAGATCCCACCGTGGTAGCTCAGTGGTTAGCGTGCTCGGCTACTGAGCCGAAGTACCCGGGTGCGGCACGACTGCGCAGCCGCGTTTCGTTGGATTTGGTTAATGCGTTTGAGTTCATGGGGGGTTTAACGTCCCAAAGCGAATCGGGCTATGAGGGAAGCCGTTCTAAAGGGCTCCAGAAATTTCGCCCACCTGGGGTTCTTTAATATGCACTGACATCGCACAGTACACGGGTGTCTAGAATTTCGTCTCCATCGAAATTCAGCCGCCGAGTCCGGAATCGAACCCGCGTCTTTCGGGTCAGCACACAAGCGCCATAACCACTGAGCCACGGCGGCAGCCATGTTGTGGGTGGAATGCAAAAGGCGCCAGTGTGCGATGTTAAGTGACCGTTACAGATCCTCAGGTGTTTGAAATTATTCCGGATGCTTCCACTACGGCACCTATTTGTTTGTCTTCTTTTACCTCCCCTCCCTCCCATCCCTCTGGGCGTGGTTGAGCTGTACACCTATAAGTGAGACAGTTACTGCTACATTTGCTGTTCCCAAATGGTGAGATTAGGTTTAGGTTTATTGGGGTTTAATTAACGTCTCAAGGCAACTCAGGCTATGAGGGACCCCGCAGTAAAGGGCTTCGGAAATTTCTGGGGTTCTTTAAGGTGCCCTCACACACTGTAGAATTTCGCCTCCATAGAAATTCGACCGAATGCGCTCGTCTACTCACCGGCCGCGGTGGCTGAGTGGTTAAGGTGCTCGTCTACTGAGGCGGAGCACCCGGCTTCGAACCCGACCGCGGCGGCCGCGTTTCGATGGAAGCGCAAAAGCACTAATTTACGGTGTGCTGTGAACCGTTGAACCAGGGCCTTTTGGATCTTTAGGTCTTGACAGCAGAGCCGGGCCGCCTCCGTCCTCTCTGGTGGAGTTGGGGGGGATAGACAAGTTTGATTGACACGCCCAATCCATGTGGGAGGTGTCAGCCACCTCTGCAAAGAACTGGCATGCGCATTCAAAGGATGTGTTTAAATGTTTAAGCTACGCCGGGCAGAGTACAGTGTTAGTGAGAATTTTGATGAGGAGGCGCTCCTCACCGCGATCCAGACCCTTACAAGGGGCTGGGTAGCGCCGGTGCTCCTCCGTGACAGCCATCTCCACGATGGAGGAGCGCTTAACCTCTAAATTACGATCTATGATCGAGCAAACAAGGGAAGGGAAATGAGGGGCTCGTTATAAATATGAAAGAAGCCAACAGCCACAGAAACCAAGGTGCACAGGGGATTTTTTTTAATGTATTTATTTATTTTCTGGTGTTGATCAATTTAGAATAGTACTGAATAGGTTATCGCTTAAAGTTAATTGATTAGAAAAGCAGAAGAAAAAACAACCACATGCCGACGGTGGGATCCGAACCCACGACCTCCGAATTACGCGTCCGGTGCTCTACCTCTGAGCTACGGCGACGGCTGTCAAATCTTCTGCTTTCGGGGGTATTTATGTTTACAAGCAACCTAACCTTGAGAGTGTTCATCAGCGCCACCCACGTTCATAAGCGGCGGACGTAGAACGTCCTGAGTTACCGCAGGTGTGACGTAGAACGTCATCGAACGGGGAGGGTGGAAGCTGCGTGAGAACCCTCTAATGCTTCCTATGGCGTCAAGGCTGCCAGAACCGAGGCCCTCGCTAAGCAATTAAGCAAACAAGGGAAGGGAAATGAGGGGCTCGTTATAAATATGAAAGAAGCCAACAGCCACAGAAACCAAGGTGCACAGGGGATTTTTTTAAATGTATTTATTTATTTCCTGGTGTTGATCAATTTAGAATAGTACTGAATAGGTTATCGCTTAAAGCTAATTGATTAGAAAAGCAGAAGAAAAAACAACCACATGCCGCCGGTGGGATCCGAACCCACGACCTCCGAATTACGCGTCCGGTGCTCTACCTCTGAGCTACGGCGACGGCTGTCAAATCTTCTGCTTTCGGGGGTATTTATGTTTACAAGTAACCTAACCTTGAGACTGTTCATCAGCGCCACCCACGTTCATAAGCCGCGGATGTAGAACGTCCTGAGTTACCGCAGGTGTGACGTAGAACGTCATCGAACGGGGAGGGTGGAAGCTGCGTGAGAACCCTCTCGATCGAGAACCCTCTCGATCGAGACCGCCATGGACCAGACCTTGACCAAGGTCAAATCTGCCGTCTCCGCAGTGGTCTCAAAACACATCTTGGACAACCCCCGCCTCCTCCGTCGGACGGGGCCCATTAGGGACGTATGCCGTCCTTCAAAATTCAACCGTTTCATTATTGATTCTGACAATGAGGACAGTTGCCCCGCTCCTTCCGTCATCACCCCCTTTATGGCGCAAGTAGCTGGCTCTGGGGCAGCCAATACCTCCTCCTCCCCCCTAAAAAATTTAAATCATGGCGAGACACCTTAATCAAAGGAGTTCCGTCATCCCCAATTCGGCCGTGTCAACTTCAATAACACAATGGAACTGTAGAGGCTTTAAAGACCGCACTGAGCGGGCCTATTTCCGCCTCTACCTTGAAACCTTCGAGTCCCTACCAGCCGTGGTTGCCCTCCAGGAGCCAGGCCTGGGCGCCACACTTTAAAATTACACGACGTTCCGACAGGATCCCGCGTCTTGTTTTCTCGTTGGGGATAAGAGTTAAAAGAGGATTCTGAACTTGTCTTTTTGCCGCGGGAACTCGATCTACACGTTCCTAGCATTCTTAGAAACTGCGACTTATTGCCCTGTATGGCCGATTTCCCTAATTAAATCGAATTAACGTCCGGCTCCCGCCCTTTTTTTGAATTCTGCCTCGTACGATGGGCGGAGTCGACCAACGCGTGAAGTTCCTTTCAGCCAGCTCCGTGGAGGCTTTGCTTTCGATTTATTTTGTTTTTTAGCTTTCCATGAATAAATAGTTTCATTCGCAGATAATATAGCCGCAAAATAAGCCCGCAGAAATAAAAATACGCGCGGACTATTTGCTACTACGGGCTACTACGTATTACTCCGCCGATGGCAGAGCGGCAAGCCGCCACGGGACTGGGTGAAAGGCACTCCACGCGTTGGTCGACTCCGCCCACCGTAGGAGGCAGAATTCAAAAAAAAAGAGCGGGAGCCGGACGTTAATTCGATTTAATTAGGGAAATTGGCCACACAGGGCAATAAGTCGCAGTTTCTAAGAATGCTAAGAACGTGTAGATCGAGTTCCCGCGGCGAAAAGACAAGTTCAGATTCCTCTTCAGTGCACCTTTAATGGAGAATACATAAGTAATTTGAGATTCGCTGATGACATTGCCTTGCTAAGTCACTCTGGACATGAACTGCAAAGCATGATCAATGAGTTAGACAGGCAGAGCAGGACGATGAAGCTAAAAAATAACATGCAGAAAACAAAAGTAACGTAGGGCACGTAGTAACCGCTGATCCGGATCGTGAGAGGGAAATAACTAGACAATATGAATGGTTTGTAGCTCACTTGGCAGGTTCTCTCAGATAATGAATGGCAATTTAACAATATCCCTCAAGAGAAAAGTATACAACAACTGTATCTTACCGGTACTCAACTATGGGGCAGAAACGTGGAGGCTAGCAAAAAGGGTTCAGCTTAATATAATGACAATGCAGCGAGCTATGGAAAGAAAATGATAGGTGTAACGACGGTGGTTGCACCATCACGCTTGCAGGCTGGCTCGCGCGGGCGTCGCAACCACCGTCGACATATCGGCCTGCCAGAGCAATAGGGTCGTCGCGTCATACCAGCAGCTGATTTCTTTCACACAAGCCAGGATTGAGAGCAGCACAATCGTGGCGCGCGAATGCGCTAGACACGTGATTTTTGGTATTTCGCGGGATTTCTGTGGAGCTCGGAAAAAAAATACACGTGAGGCTTTCTTTATCGCAAATAAATGGAATGGGGGTTTCTGAAGGTGCTCTCCAACTTTGCCATTCACATTTGGTGTCTAAAGTCGATATTTAAGCATTTAGGAAAATTGCCTTAATTGATCATTAACCGCAAAACAAAAATTGCCTATGATGCGCAGTCCTGTTGGTAGGTGTATGTGAGTGGTTTCCCTGGACTACCTCAAATACCTTATTTTTTAACCCTTGGCTAAAGTTAGCCTGGACACCCTGTATAAGCGACAAAAACATTAAACTTTCGCAGTTCATGCGCATATTATTCGCACTCATTCTGTCATGAACGCCTCTACTGCATTTGGAGTCATAATAAAGAAGCTGAAATCTGATTCATTGAAAACATTTATTGGAAATCACAACAGTATTGATGCGAGAGGAAGGTTGGGCCCTTATTTGCAGTCTGGAGTAGGCTACAGCCTTACCTCCCATGAGCTAAGAAGCTACAAAGCTGTATGATCAAAAAATTGGCAGTGGCTTTCGGCTATGCCAGGTTATACGTAGCGAAACATGCGACACAGCTGGCGAAGCGAGCGGAGGCGAGCGCAGCGACGAGGCAAGCGGTGTGACGTCATACCAAACGCCAGCGGCGGCTCCGTGGCGAGGCGCGCGGTGTGACGTCATGCCAGATGGCGCGGCGCGCACCCGGCGGCCACCAGCTGCGGCGGCTGCTAGGCAACGGCTCAAGGTCGGTCTCTGTGCCTCCTCGGAGCACCGCCACAGCGAAATCGCAAGTTCCTGGCCAATGTAGCTTTCGCTACAAAATGCCGGCGGAACGATATCACCCTAGGCTCCTTTATGCTGAACCTTTGCTATATTTGCAAACCCCGCTGGTGCAGCCACCGAGGTTATCGCGGTGAGCTATGCTGTCCACACTTTGATTTCCAGAGTCTTCGATTTCGTCAAAAAAAAAAAACGGCTGCTGCGTTTGAATGACGAACATTATCCGTGCACCTTTTGGTCGAAAAAAATTTTCTTCAAGTCGTGGCCGCTAGCTTAAGTTTGCAAGCGGCAGGAAGACAAACTCGTATAAATTAGTAAGAAATTTCTTGAAGCATTAGTACGAAACTTTGTTCATAACAATAAAAGACACTGCGGTTTCGTACGCAGCTAATTACATACATTTCTTTGATTTTTTTTCAATACAGACCCTGGAAGAAGGCATAAAAGTATGAAATTTCGAAATTTTTGATCAAACTTCATGTTGTCACAGCAGTCATTCCAGCTATCGTTCTGTGTTGTCTAGAAAGCAAAGCAACGGTTAAAATTGAGAGATACGAAAACGTCGGGATTTTGAGCAAAAAAATTCTAAATTTAAGGTAATTTGCTTTTGAGGCATATTCAGTGGTCAGTTGCATAGTGAGGTGTTCATCTTACTAAAAATATGATAGAGTAAGTTGCACAGTACCGAAGATACATTGCCCATTAGCTGTCTGCCCCATGATAATCACACGAAAAAAGCGCAAACTACACGAAGAGCGCCATGATAATAATCCAATACGATTAATTTAGAGTGGTATCATAGCAAAATTACGAAAGGATCAAAACCATGCAAGGTGGCTCTCCTTCGCTAATCTGGGTGCGCACCCGGTTCACCTTGCATATTTTCTTAAATCCGTTGTCATGTATTGTGCCAACTACTTCAGTTCACTGGGCAAAAGGAGGTTTTCATGGAAGGGATATGGCTGTCAAATCCACTGACATGAAAATTATGCCGCAAATATGCAAGGTGTAGGTTTTTGAAAAATCTTTCAATAAATGCAGCATCAATAGGCGACACGGATTGGGTGCCTTGATGTCCGCGCCCTTGCGCAAGTTGCAATCATTTTGTGAAGGACCCCATGCTGCACTGGCCGGCTGTTGTCTATGGCGAGCGTTGTTGCGCTTCTGCACGGTAACAAGCTGGCGCTTATTGGGGCTACGTGCAGAAATTTATTGGGGCAAGAGTAGTGATGCAAAAGTATCGAAAAACTGACTATCGATAGTTTTTTTGAAACTCTCGATAGTATAAAAGAACTATCGATAGTTCTATTATGGATAGACTATCGATAGTATTATCGATAGTCTACTGTCGATAGTAATACTATCGATTCTACTACCAATAGTAGTACTATCGATAGTAGAATCGATAGTATTACTATCGATAGTGCTGCTATCGATAGTATTTCTAGCGATAGTACCGCTATCGATAGCAAGACTATCAATAGTGAAACTGTCGATGGTAAGACTATTGATAGTAACAATATTGATATTACATTTTCTTGCCTCCAATATAACCAAAAAATTTGCGATACTTTACGAGGGAACGTCTGCAGAGCTCGGTGACGCGTAGGCCGCGGAGAGTCCTGTCCGTTACTCATACCATCAGCTCCATCCCACACACTCGGGAAACAGTTTAGGATGCAATGGGTACGCGTGGTTGATTTTATAGAATCGACAGTACTATATACATAACAAGTAGTATCGATACAGCTATCGATAGCACTATCAAGAGAACTATCGAAAGTACTATCGATAGTACTATCGATAGGGCGCTATCGATAGTACTATCGATAGTCTTTCTTAGCATCGATAGCTCGATAGTGAATCAACTATCGATAGTATCGATAGTACTATCGATAGTTTTGCATCACTAGGCAAGAAACGCTGGCAGTGCGTGTCCTATTGAACAAACTGCTCCTTTATTAGCTAAGAGACGACTCGTATCCTAAAGGTGCAAATCAACTGGCTGCTGACATCAAACGACGGAAGCGGCAGATGACTGTCAGGCCATGGTGAAAAGTGCAATCAGAACGTGTATAGCTATATAAAAAAAATGCGAGTTTATTTCCTCAAATCTACCGTATATGTACAGGAGCGGTCAGAATACGGAGCACAGGAAGGGTCTCGGAGCAGCGAAACGTGCTTATGCGCGCCGCCTAGGAGTGGCGACAGGAACTATCCTAATTTGGACTTGGCGAGATGGCGCCGGTATCACGGACCCACTTTTTCCGCAGGCCTATCAACATCACAGCGTATAGCATGCAATCCCTTGCTCTGTGATCGACTGACACTCCGCTGACAGCGCCATGTGCCTCGTTGCCCCGTTTCTCGCATCGAGGAGCGGCGCGCGCTGTAAACGGGCGCAAGACGGCCGTTTTGGCATCACGTGTTACCTCGGCCCTTCAGTCCGCGCGGCCACCGAGGCTGAAGTGAGCACGCCTCGATGAAGGCAGCACTTGGCGGTGTTGCCCGAACCAGCTCAGCATCTTTTGAACAGTGATATAACGGCAGGGTTGCAGCAAAGAGGGGGGCTCGGCGGCAGACACACTCGCTGCACGCGGATAGCCAGGGGTGTCTTTGTTGTGCTGATTTATTTTATTTATTTATTTATTCGATACAGTCAATTCCATCAGGGATCGTAACAGGGAGGGCATTCAAAAGTACAGAAGCACACAAAAAAAATAGCAATGGTAATTAATCAAAGTACATAAAAATATGACACGAGATTATACATTAGAAGATACGTATGACAAATAAACCAGAATGAGGAGCATGTGACATGATTTTGGCGGACAATAATACCACAAGTGAAAACACAAATGGAAGGAATAACTTCGTAATGACATATATGAACTCAATAAATACTAAGATATAAGTAGTTGATTTTCCACACGTGTGCTAAAGGAATTCGCGTATAGCACGAGGGAAGTATGAATATTTGAGTGTTAGTGCGGAATGAAAACTCGTTTAGAGTGTGTATGTGTTTATTACGTGTTTGTCGCGTTTGTGATTTTGGCATGTATCTTGAAGTGTCGACTTTTAATTGATTGTGTACGAGTTGATACATGGTTTTAAGGCGCGCTAGTTTGGCTCTGTTTTGAAGGGTTAGTAGTCCTGCGTGTTTGAGTAGTTCTGTTGGTGAGTCTGTCAACCTGTGTTTATTAAATATACATCTCACCGCCTTCCTCTGCACTGCTTCTATTTGTTTAGTAAGCTTGTTAGTGAAAGGAAACCAAACATTAGCATACTCTAGAATTGGTCTGACATATGTGTTATACGCAAGGAGCTTTGTTTCTGATGGTGCTAGTTTGAGGCGTCTGTTAATGAAAAATAACTGTTTTAAGGCGGTTGATGAGACATTGTTAACATGAGAATCCCATCTGAGGTCAGAGGTCAGTGTTATGCCTAAATATTTATATTCGGACACCGAATCAAGAGAAATGTTGTTCAATGTGTACTGGAAATTTGGCGTATCTTTCTGGTTACGGATGAAGCAACTGGTTTTTTAACATTAATAGTCATCTGCCATTCTTCACACCACTTGGTCACTGCTGTTAAAGCGTTATTTAAAGCTATATGGTCATTGACGCAGTTAATTTTCTGGTAAAGTACACAGTCATCGGCAAAGAGTTTAATATTGTGAGAAATACTAGTAGGTAAGTCGTTTATAAAAATTAAAAAATAATACTGGGCCAAGAACACCTTGTGGCACGCCGGATGTAACATTAGCTGTTTCGGACTTAGCATTGTAAATTTCCACGAATTGAGTACGGTCAGTCAAATAATCAAAGATCCAATCTACTATAGGGCCAGCTCCAATGGTTGCATTAAGTTTCATAATAAGTTTTGAATGTGATACGCGGTCGAAAGCTTTCGAAAAGTCTAAGAATATGAGATCAGGTGGCACTTATATACAGTTTCTTCTAGCTTGGCCGCCTTTCGCATGCTGCGTCCCAGCAAACCAAAAACCTCTCAGAGACGTCCAGCTAGTCGTCTCTGAGAGGTTCTTGGTTTGCTGGGGTATTATTCTGGCCGCACCTGTACACTCTATTGGTAGGTGCTAAACGTGCGTCTCGCTTTGCTTTTTACAACGAGAAGCTACTATATAGCTGGCCTCCGTAGCTTGTAGCTTTGGCCGGATAAGGATGCCAGTGGTCCCGAACAATACTCAGACTCAATATCCTAGGTCATTGTTCACCATAGCTACTGTCCACGTGACAGCTTAAAAAAAATAATCCACGTCCACTGCCGGGGGGGGGGGGGCACGTCAGTTCTAGGTTTCGTCACCAGGGAGAGCTGCACTGGCGGGATTGCAGTCATTCCCCAGGCCCCGTCTCAGCGATGGTCTGGAGCAGCGGCGCCTCCATGTCTGTATCCGTGCACACCCTGCGGGGATCATCGTCCAGAAAGACGTCGAACACCGCCACGGGTGTCTCGCCCATGCCGTCATCGTACGACCTCTGCATGCGATGCTTCAGCTCTTGAGGTCCCGCCAGAGCTGCCGCCTGCGACCACAGAGCAGTCCATCAAAGACAGCTTGCAGAAACATTGAGCGAAAAAGTGTGTCTCTCCATCCATAACAAACGTAAAGATGGTTTGGTTTGGTTTATGGGGTTTAACGTCCCAAAGCGACTAAGGCTATGGAGACGCGGTAGTGGAGGGCTCCGGAAATTTCGACCACCTGGGGTTCTTTAACGTGCACTGACATCGCACAGTACACGGGCCTCTAGAATTTCTCCTCCAAAGAAATTCAACCGCCGCGGCCGAGATCGAACCCGCGTCTTTCGGGTAAGCAGCCAGCACCATAACCACTGAGCCACCGCGGCGGCGACAAACGTAAAGATGTCCGACCACACGTTTCGACCGTAGCTAAGGTGTGAATTCCTGAATACCTTACTTTCCTCTGATACTACCCTGGAGCCGTCGCGGTGGATCAGGGGTTATGGTGCTCAGCTGCTGACCCCAAAGACGCGGGTTCGATCCCGGCCGTGGCGGCCGAATTTCTTTGGAGGAGAAATTCTAGAGGCCCGTGTACTGTGCTATGTGAGTGCACGTTAAAGAACCCCAGGCGGTCGAAATTTGCGGAGCCCTTCACTACGGGGTCCTTGATAGCCTGAGTCGCTGTGGGACTTTAAACCCCACAAACCAAACCATACTAGCCTGGCGTTAAGCCTGAACATCGTACAGCGCTGAGCAGCCTGTCACAGAGGCTGCGAGGCACTTGCTACGTATTTCAAAGCGAAAACTTTGCTACACCACGTTCCGCGAGTTTCGCCGACCCCGTCGTTTTGACCTCCAGTGACCTCCAGGCGCTCCGGAGTTGCGCACGCTCGACCATGTGACTTGCTACGTCACTCGCCGCTGTGGTTCCACCGCCGCGCATGCGCTCTCCCGCTTTGAGTCCACCTGACTCATGGCGCTCTTGACAGCGGTTTAAAGAGCAGCGCACCGCTCGCCTAAGCAGT
The DNA here is from genome assembly GCF_055824585.1 of Amblyomma mixtum. NCBI lineage: Eukaryota > Metazoa > Arthropoda > Arachnida > Ixodida > Ixodidae > Amblyomma > Amblyomma mixtum. Next base: position 66,078,657 of record NC_143012.1, on the reverse strand, counting down.
GCGCGCTTCCATGGAACCGAGCGAAGCTGGGCCATCTCGGAAAGTTACGCAGAGGACCTTGCAATGTCGTCATTAAGCGACCACTGACCACCCCGCGGATATCGCCAGCTTTCGCTTTGTATAAATAGGTTTAGAAGAGTTAAACCTTCCCTAAGGCCCCTTTCATGGTCGTTACACAATAAACGAAATTACAACCTTGGGCGCCTGTAAGAAATTCTCAGGAGTGAAGAAGCGAAGAGCTGCGTGTAGGATTAGGCACACCACTAGTGAAATTCCTGGAAATCGATGTTCCTGGCTGCGGCTTGGATGGCACTGCCATAGGCTTGGTGAAAGTGGACTGGACAGGTGCCGGAGTGCTGTATGGTGCGCACCACATCGGCGAAGTTTGTTTTTGCAGAACAGTTGAAAGTATTCTATGCATTGAAGAGTCGTCGCGCTTCCTTAAAAGTGATACTCTGTTTTGTCTTGATCGTTTTAATCTCTTTCTCGTTCTTCCATGAGGGACATGACCTTGAAGAGGCGGGGTAATCACCTTCACAGATTCTGCAACGAAGTGCTGCACCTTCACAGTTTTCGGAAGCACGCACTTTTGAGACGTATTTAGCGCGAGTCTTCTGCCCGCGGCAGCTTTGTGACACATGATCATACCTTTTACCTCTGAACACCTTCGTGGATTTGGGATGTAATGACGGACATTTACTTTCAACTGGACTGCTCCTATGCCCTCCGGGAGTGCTCTCAACTTGTATGCCAGGAATAGATGTTTTGTTGGGATTTCTTTGTCTTCCTTCCTGATATTCTTACGATGTAAATTTATGTCATTTTGCTCCCTGAGGCCTTCCAGAATCTCATGATAAATCCTGTGGACGAAATCTGTTTAATAAATCACACCACGGACGGTATTCAGGGATCGGTGTGCAGTAACAGACAGAGATATATCCAATGGACAAAAGGTTGGGAGTATTGCACAGTATCTTTAAGCTCTGCTAGTATGACACTACTGCGTATCTTTGATAGTTTTTTTTCCTGGATTCATCATCATCAGCCTGACTACGCCCACTGCAGGGCAAAGGCCTCTTCCATGTCCCTCCAATTAACCATGCCCTTTGCCAGCTGCGCCCACCATGTCGCCGCAAATTTCTAATCCCATCCGCTCATCTAACTTTCTGCTGCCCCCTGCTACGCTTGCCTTCTCTTGGACTCCCCTCCCTCACCCTTAAGGACCAGCGGTTTCTCTTACCTCAGGCATCAGTTATACATTTAGAGACTAAGGAAAGAACATTGTTCGTTAATTTTTTTTCTGCTTCTTAACTAATAAGGGGCATGGTACATTAGGAATGCTTCTTATCCTCACCGGAAAAATTCAGCTGTGACTTTGGTTCGCCCTGTTAATGCGAAGGACGATCATGTTTAGGCAAAGGAGGAGCCATAAAATATATATACTGTTCAGCCTGGGTGCAAGCCACCCACCCAACGAGCGGACGGGACAGGAACTTGGAAGCAGTCCTTGCCCACCCCAACATGGCGTAACGCAGGGCCGACCGCCACACAAGATTAACCACAGCCGCCAGGATTAAAGGAAAGAGAAAACAGAGGAGGAGAAGAAGGATAGTTAAAAGAAAGAAGATAGGAAAGTGAAAGGTGGAGAGGAGGGCGGGAAAGGAGACTGCCGATTCCCCAATCGAGCCAGACCACAAGTGCCGTCTACGGGAAGTGGAGGTAAAATTGGGTGTGTTGCCTCCGCCGATGGGCCGTAAAGGTCCCAACACTCGCCTTCTTCTCAACCACAAGGATCCCCTCTTCCAGGGGAACTACGCTACCACACACTGCTAAGTGTGGGTTTGGTGAGCCCTCTGTGCCCACCCAAATCTCGCTGCGGGGATGTCCCTGGGGATGCTCGGGAGATCGTGGTGGGGTGTCGCAACTCACTGTCAACTGCATCTTGCAGATTTCCCTGCGGCGCAACTTCTCACGACACAGCTTGCGAAGTTAATGATGTTTTCATCGAAACATCGTCTTGCGGAACGGAACCCCTTCGCACGGCGGTGTTTATAGCTAAACTCATCAACCACAGTTTTCAGTTCAGCAGCACGAGCCTCCACAGATCCACATCGTACTGTCCGCAGAGCAATGGACTAACCGAACGACTGAACAAGACTAGTGCGTACCTGCTGTCCATAATGCCAACTAATGTGGCAATGTAACGCACAGTTGACCTGGAAGACGACGATCTAGGGGCCGCACTATCGCGTCTCGGCCGCTATTAGCGCTTGCTATAGCCTGGCTTCAGGTATACAAGAACGTCTTTCTAACAAGTATACATAAAAAATTTGAAAATGTTTGGTTTGGTTTTGTTTATGGGGTTTAACGTCCTGAAGCGACTCAGGCTATGAGAGACGCCGTAGTGAAGGGCTCGGGAAATTTCGACCACCTGGGGTTTTTTAACGTGCGCTGACATCGCAACATCGCACAGTACATCGGCCTCTAGATTTTTTCCTCAAAAGGACGCCGCGGCCGGGATCGAAACGAGCAAATCAAAGAATGACAGCGGAACGCTTAACCGCTGCACTACTGCGCCTGGAGTTGTATGAGGACTCTCAGCTTTCTATGAACGTCAAGTAGGAGAATGACCAATTCTGCATATATGGTAATCAACCCATTTAAGCTCCCGCGTCATACCTTCAAGGCGGAGTTTAAGTATCCCTTCCAATTGAAGAATGAGCGCATGCTTTCGCACTTCTACTCTGTTTAACTGCGTTAAACCCCTGCCAATTTTTTAAGCACGTCATTCTAACAAGCGCATAATAGAAAACTGAAAGTGGGCAAAATACGCGATGGCTAGGGTTAAACGCACGCACTGTCAGCATCACCCACCTCCTGAATAGCGCCATCTTTTCGGGTGGAGATGCTCCGGCCCTTCACCACCCGGCACTCTTCATCGGCATCTTGATCTTCGGTCAACAGGTCACACACGTCCTTGTAGCTTGTCTTGCCCCGCATAATTCCTCTCCCGTTGAAGACAGAGGAGATGCGCAATGTGGGCGCTAGGTATTGCACTTCCGTCTCGTGCTCCAGGTGGTAGATATCGGCGCCCACCTGGAAGCGAACAATTCTCAAAAAGTTCAATCACGCGAGCATAGAAGAGCCGCACATTAGATCTTTTTTATCCGACTAAGCAGCGCTCTAAATGCTAGACATAATAAATTTTGACAAGTATTGAAACCTTCGCATCTGATCACACTCTTAATGCTCCGCCGCAGTGGCTCAGTTATGGCGCTCGGCTGCTCACCTGAAACATGCGGGTTCGATCCCGGCCACGGCAGTCGTATTTCGAGAGAGACGAAATTCTAGAGGCCCGTTGTACTGTGCGATGTGAGTGCACGAATCCCAGGTGGTCGAAATTTCCGGCACCCTTCACTACGGCGTCCCATATAGCCTGAGTCGCTTTGGGACGTTCAAACCCCATGAACCATAAACCATCACCTTCTTAATGGTACTAATATAGCAGTATTTATTACTTATACCAGGCGTTCCTGTCCCCGCCTATAGTGCCCGTCTAGCCTTCACCGTAGGATTGTACTGGACGGTTAATAAGGGTGCTTTATTTTGAGGCCTGTTAGAGCCTCCCAACTTGTTGACCCTGGACACCCGTGCTTTGTATCATAGCATGTCATATCGTACCATATCATTTGCATGCTTTGTATCATAGCACATTATGTGTCACAGTTCTCCGTTCCCTTTGCATGTGAGCATTTCTCATGTGCGACGGCGGTCACATACCGCAGCCTCAATTATGGCAGCGTCCCACGCTTGCACGGCCTCTGGTGGTGGTGGCGAAAACATTTGGAAGGAAAACGAGGTATGCCGATCCTTACAAGCACTAAGTGGAGGTCAACAGTTTGGGACCCCAGTGGCGGTGGCCGCCGCCCGGGCGCGCCCGACTAAGGCTTGTTGGGCCTGTAAGTCGTGGCAGCCGAGCAGGATCCCCTTCCCGTCCTCCCGGGTTGGGTTGGTTTGGGGATAGGGGGAATGGCCGGGTTGGAGGGGCAGGCCCACACCATGTGAGAGGTGTCCGAAGACACCGCACAACGTTGCGGGCAGCTGCTGCTAAAGGAGGGGTCAGAATGTTTCAGTGCTGCCGGTCATAGCAACTGGTGAAAAGGCGGGAAAGGAGCCGCTCATCGCCCTCTTCAGGTCTTTACATAGGCGAGGGTAAAGGCGATGACTATCTTTACAATAGGTTTTAACATCTCTGAAGGTATAGATCGGATCAGGATGGGATTCCTGATCGGGTGAGGAGGAGAAAACAGCCCGGTGAGAGAGCGCGCGGGCGGCTGCGTCTGCTGCCTCGTTTCCTGCCAACCACTGATGAGCAGCGGCCCATATAAGGTAAGGGTGCGCGGGGTCCGTATCCCGTATGCAATTTTGGCAGATTCCATAGGCTAGGAAGGGAGTGCAGCCTTGTTCGACGTTCCGACAGGTCCCTCGCGAGTGGGTGATTATGTATTTCGAATCGGAATGTCAGGCCGCGAGAGCAATCGCGACCTCTTCTGCTTGCGTTGCACTGCGGGCTCTGAAGGTGAGGCCGTTAACTGTGTTGCTGTTGTGAACTACCGCGACCGTGTACCGTCCCCCGTGATAAGCGCCGGAGGCGTCCAAGTAGTATACATTATCTGTTAGCATAATATCGGCCACTGGTTTTTTCCACTGCTTGAGCGATCTCTGAGGACCCTCCCGCTTGTGATAGAAATACAAATTTTTGTTCATTAATAATATCAGTATTTAGTTTTTTCTTATTTACAGGGTCACTTCTAAATCACTACCCTCTGGTGCAAAAATCCCTCGGCATTTCTTGAGATAACATTTAATTGAGAGTGTTTATGGTGCAGTAGTTCCCCGAAAAAACTTTGTGCAAGCAGGCAAGTCAAAGATAATTTTGTTTTAGTGCCTGCGCACTTGTAGGCGCATCTTCACCTCACCATCCCCCTTTCTCTCTGGGCGCGGTTGAGCTGTACACCGAGATGTGAGACAGTTACAGCGCCATTTCCTTTCCTCAAATGTTCAGAAAGCGCTCGTCTACAGAGCCAAAGTACCCGGGTTCGAATCCGACCGCGGCGGCCGCGTTTCGATGGAGGCGAAACGCCAAAGGCGCCCGTGTGCTGTGCGATGTCTGTGCGCGTTAGAGATCTCCAGGTGATCGAAATTATTATTCCGGAGAACGATGCACAAAAAGTGTAAGGAGAATGACAGCAACGCCCGAAGTAGACGCACACCTCCTCAGACTATGGGAAGCGAGACGCAGTCTCACCAAAATATGGCGGAAGCAAAAACACAACAGGAAACTAAAACTAAAGATAGCCGAAATGACGACAAAGGCAGAATACGCGATGAAACTCACGAAACAAAATTGGGAACAACTCAGTGACTCGCTTATGGGAATTGTAGGCACGGCCAGAACCTGGAATCTCTTAAGAGCACTAATCGAGCCGACCAAAATAAAATCACAAAACAATAAAGCCATCCGCAGGTTCATCCACTCCTTCGAGGGATCAGACATCGCCCAACTGTAGAAGGCACCAGAAAAATGTTTCGGCGATAGCAAGGAACGTATCGAAGAGCGAAAACGAGAAACTCGACCGCCCCATAACTGTGGAAGAGGTTAACGCGGCCATAAGAAACACCACCAGAAACACGGCAGCCGGAGCGGACAGAATCGACCGCGCCCTAATCCGCAACACGACCTGAGCGACGACCTCATACAAGAGCTCGTCAGCTTCCTCAACAAACATTGGGAGGCGGAGATGGTTCCCGAAGATTGGAAACACGGCGAAATAATAATGATACCTAAACCTGGCAAAAAGCTCTAAATTGAAAACCTCAGGCCAATATCGCTCACGTCGTGCCTTGCCAAGCTTTACGAACGGGTGGTAACTTTACGACTGCAAAATTACATGGAAGATAACGACTGTGTACCAAATACCATGTTCGGCTTTAGAAAAAAGCTCTCGACGCAGGACGTTCTCCTCCAAATACAAGAAGATGTGCTGTGAAACGTACCTCGGACGGGAGAAAATGTCATAATGGCCCTGGACATCAAGGGGGCATTCGATAACGTCAGCCACGAAGCGATCCTTACGGGCCTAGACAACCTGGACTGCGGACGCAGAATCCACGGCGTCGTCAAAGCCTTCCTGTACGATAGAACTGCCACCATCGGCATAGGAGACCTTCGATCGGATAAAATTCGCATTCCAAACAAGGGAACACCCCAAGAGTCAGTTATCTCACTCCTACTCTTCAACATAGCTATGATAGGCCTAGCTCGAAAACTAGAGAACATCGAAGGCATCAGGCATGTCATGTATGCTGACGATATAACAGTCTGGACAGACACGGGCTGTCTCGGAGAGAAGGAAGAAAGGCTACAGCAAGCGGCCTCTTGAGTAGAGCAATACCTCGCAGAAAGAGGACTCGCATGCTCGACCGAGAAATCGGAACTGCTGAGAGTCTGGAGAGGCAAGCGAAACCGGAACGTTCCAACCAACGAGGACCTAAAACTCAACGTCTACTTAGAAGGGATGCCCATACCGGAAAAGAAAACAAAAGGAATTTTGGGCATGTGGGTTCAATCCAACTAGCGCACTACTCACACTTTTACCCTGCTCAAAGCAACAACGCTACAAGTCGCACGCATGATCACCCGCATCACCAACAGGCGACATGGCATTCCACAACACAACACAACGCATGCCACAACACAACACCTCGAAGGAGCACACCTTTGAAGAGCTACGAGAGGCGCAGCTTGAGTCGCAAAAACTAAGGCTGCTGCAGACAACGACTGGAAGAGCGCTCCTAAAGAGGCTCGGATACCGCCAGCAGATGCGAGAAATGACGAGGACGGAAACGATCCCTGACGTGCTTCGCAAGACCCTCAAGGTAGCGCCAATGCCAAAAAACATGGATCCCAACCTCCATCGAGGCAGAAGAGAAGCAAGGGCCGAACTCATCGAGAAAACATACGCTCCTCAAGCCACGACCGTGTATGCAGACGCGTCTTGGAGAGGAGCAGACACCAAAATCACTGTGGCGGCGGTGGTCGATTCGTCTTTACGCGAAATGACCAGCGCGTCTCTCGGAGGCTGCACAGCTGCAGAGTCCGAGGAAGTAGCCGTTGCTCTAGCGGTGGCGGAGGGCTATAGAACCGGGCGGTCGCTAACAATACTCACGAACTCTCAGCCTGCCGAAATTACATGAATTGCAGAATAGGTCGTCACGCGCTCCGTATACTCCTCGCAGCGAGCGACATAATTGAAAACCAGGAAGAACAAAACGACAAGATCCCACAAAAAATTGTGTGGGTACCGGGGCTCATGGGGGTGGCAGGGAATCAAGAGGCCGACAGGAGAGCTCGTGGATACAATACTTTCCGAGCATCCGACGAGACCGCGGAACTCGCACCAGCACCCAGGGAATACTCGGCCATACTACAAAACTATAGAGGCAGAAGAATGCGATATCCCCCACCGCACAAATCACTCAGCAGAGAGGAAGCGGTCACTTTGAGACAATTACAAACAGGCTCTTCCCCAAACGTACATATACTAAACAAAATGCACCCGACGATATACGCGGACAAATGTCCCTGGTGCGACGAAAAACCTACTCTCTATCACATTACATGGGCCATCCAAAACATAGACGTCGTCCCCAAAATACAAAACTCGATTGCGGAGCAATGGGAGACTCTGCTGTCCAGCGACCGCTGTGAAGACCAAGGTCTGGTACAGCGAGCTCAACGGGCGGCAGTGGTCAGAGGAGCCCTGGACTGAGGGCAACCGACCATTCATTAGAGGCGGACGACTTCGACAGAGAAGCCTTCTGGGGATAGAACCAAGACGTCTCTGAAGATGCCCCCTAACCGCACATCGTATTCTTGCCACAATCACCTCTCTCGACCGAACGGTTACTCTGTCGTGGGTCCCTGGGCATGCCTCGATCCCCGGTAATGAGCGCGTTCATGCGCTGGCCCGAGAACTCTCCTCCCGGACCCCGGATAATCAGGCACCCAACCCTGAGAACGAGGCTACATCGGTCCTGTATACATATCATCAAATTACAACATTCTACAAACTCAGCCGCATGACACTGCCACCACCCCACAGTACCTTGTCGCCCTCATCCAGCGCCACATGGCGGCAATTACAGAGAGGCTGTTTTATTTCCCCCCACCGTCTCTCATGCTTTCACCCCACCTTTCCTCCTGATTGTACCACCTGTGGCGTGCCCAGATCTACACTTTTCCACTACCTTTGGGAATGTCCTTCCCCAAAGGCAGTACCCCCCATCCCCAATCCCACTCATTCTTCCTGGGAGGCTGCTTTACGGACCGCTCAGCCCGCCGGCCAGAAATGGCTAGTGGATCAGGCTTTACGTGAAGCGCAAGCCCATGGACTCCTGGACCAGTAGGGGACCACCCTGGAAGATTTTTTATTTTGTTTTGGTGTAATAAAGTTGTTTCCATCCATCCAACCGCAGGATAAGCATTAGTAGAAATAATGTTTTCCCTTCCTTCCTTCCTTCCGGAGACGTCCACTACGGCACCTCTTTCTTCCTTTCTTCTTTCACTCCCTCCTTTATTCCTTCCCTAACGGCGCGGTTCGGGTGTCCACCGAGATTTGTGAGACAGGTATCAACCCATTTCCTTTCCTCAAAAGCAATTTTCAATTTCACTTTTTTTCAACAATTAGCGTCGCTGGCAACATTTTGGTTTGGTTTATGGGGTTTAACGTCCCAAAGCAACTCAGGCTATGAGAGACGCCGTAGTGAAGGAGTCCGGAAATTTCGACCACCTGGGATTCTTTAACGCGCACTGACATCGCACATTTTGATATCTGCTTTTAAACGCGGGTCTATTGCCTAGCATAATTTTGGGGAAGTATATTTTTTAATACTTCCTAATTTGGTCAGTAAAGTGAGAATAAGAAAATCTCGTCATTGCCGGAAATATCTCGAACTCACTACCGAACGAGAAATGCGCGATCGTTTGAAGAACACCGTACACAAGAGCAGCTGCACAACGTGAGAACACGGGGTCTCTTCGCTAAAAAAAGAAAAAAAAAGTTCAGGGGGCACTTTGGTTCTCTAAATTGCTGCAAGGCGAAAGCCTTTCCTGGCGCACTGTTGGGAATTCTCTGCAAGACTGTTCGTGCTTTACTAGTGCTTTGTTTGACTACACAATTTGGCTACACATTGCAACAACACACTTTGACTGCTTCTTTAGCACGACTCTCTCTCTGCTTCGATGAGTTCGATTGTATCGATGGCTCTGTTCGCAGTAATGAGGTATATGCAATGTGGTCACCCACGGACGCCTTACGCCCCCTGTTGGAGCGGACGACAACTATTTTATTAGTTGTCTGCTCCAAAAGGGGGCGTCAAGACTTCGTGCGTGACCTCATTACTTCAAATCCGCGTACTCTGACGTCATAACCATTTCGACCAACCGAAAAGCGTCACACCTCTGCTGACAACCTTCTGTCGACAACGATAAGGCATTTAATACGCAGTGACCCTGAGACCACTATGCGGAAACAAATCCCTCGAACTGAAGCGGTACATCCGAGGAGTGCTTACGCTACGACGCACCGAAATGCTGTAGGCAAACTTGCGGAGCGTCTCGAGGTCGTCGCTAGATTTCACGTACTGGTCCCTGATCTTGCGGAAGGCTGACGCTGCCAGGAGCCGTTCGCCGGTGCATGCGAGCATTGCCGGCCGACGGAGCTTGTGCGTCGTCACGACCACGTACTGCAAGTACTTCAGGTGAGTCGTCAAATTGTAAGATTCCACGAACTTGGCCAGCGGCGGTACCGTGAACATCAGCTTGTACGTCCCTTTGGCCGACAGAACAAATTTTTGCAGAAAATCCGATAAGCCGCCATAGGTTGAGGTGCATGCGTCTCCCGGCCGATTCCAGTCGAGATTGATGCCCTGCGATAGGGGAGAAAAAAAAAACCAAGCGCAGTCGGCTTACGCTAAAAATGGTGTACAATCATATCAATACAAAAGAAATTCAGTGGGCACTTTGGCTTCCTAAAGTGCTGCAAGGGGAAAGCCTTTCCCCTTTCCTGGCGCACAGTCTGGCATTGATCTCTTTATTTATTTTTTTACCTTTCGAAGTTTTATTTTTTTTTGTTTATCTTGATTTCCATTTTATTTTTTTTTCTCTTCTTTCAATTTTTTCTTCAATATATTTCCCGTTTATAAATTTCTTGATTTTTTTCCGATTTTTCTTTGTTTTTGATTTCTTTGTCATTTCCTTAACTTCTTTAATTCTTCTTTTCATTTTTTCTTATTTTTTTATTCCCAAGGGTGACCTCATTGCTCCAAATCCGCGCACTCTAACGTCATAACCATTTCGACCAACCGAAAAGCGTCACACCTCTGCTGACAACCTTCTGTCGACAACGATGAGGCATTAAAGGCTTTCTCCTTAATATCAGAATTGAAATATCAGAGTAGAATGGAAAGTCCCGATATTAAACTAGCACAAGCCTAGAGTTGTATAAACAGTCGGTACTCAAGGGTAACGGAGTGCATTCCAGGAGAAGGCTAGCGTAGTAGGGGGAGGCAGAAAGTTAGGTGGGCGTTTGCGGGGTTAAGGTGGCCTAAACTGGAAAAGGTCAGGGTTAATTGGAGAGACATGCGAGAGGTCTCTGCCCCGCAGTGTGCGTAGTTAGGGTGATGATTATGACATACTTGATTACTCTTTGCGCCTGGATTGGTTTGGGTTGGTTTAGTCCCGATTTATCGTCCCAAAGCGACTAAGGCTACGGATGGACGCCGTAGTGAAGGGCTCCAGAAATTTTGACCACCTGGGGTTCTTTAATAGGCACTGACATTGCAAAGTACACGGGACTCTAGAATTTCGCCTCCATCGAAATTCGACCTTCGCTGACGTGATCGAACCCGCATCTTTCGGGTCAGCGTCCGAGTGCTATAACCACTGAGCCCGAGTGGCGGCATTCTTTGCGCCTTGATTGCTTAACAATGAATAAGTCTTCACAGTCTCTGCCCTTATGAAAGAGAGACGAACTTAAGGCAAAACATCATTTGCGCTGTGTGGAAAAACTAAACCTGGGACGACTACGACTGCCCCCATAAATCTATGCAGCTTATACGGATATATGCGGAAAAAAGCGGTTGCGTGTTGTGCTGTGTTTTATGGCACATAGGCAGCTAAGGCTATCATGCGCCAAACGCAAGTTTTAATACGTCTGTTTGGTGTGAGTAAGTTTAAATATTATTTTGTAACCCTGCAAGAGGTTTAGGACGTTTGCATCTTTTAGGAACGAAACAGGAGAGGGGGTTTTACTAGGGAACTTTCTCCTAGGAGTAAGCAAGGGTTAATGGGATGTGCTCTTCATAAAATTGTGGGAAATGCTTTGTTCTAAGCGGATCAAAATTTGCACAGGATATGATTATGTGGTTTGTAGTGACAATCTCTCCACACTGTGCGCATGTGGGTTCGTCTTTTTTTGCAAGAATGAAATTGTGCGTTAAGTGCGTGCGTCAGTGTGAAGGCGACATAAAATTACTTCAATAAAATGCTCTTGGTGACTGCATGTTTTACATTCTTCTATAACTGGCTTTACTAGGTGTAACTTGTTGTTTTATTCATTATCCCATGCTCCCTGCCATTTTTTCTTTAGTTTTCTTTGTACAAATTTTAGAGTATCGTTATGCGGCACCTTCACTTTGTGTTTTAGCACTACAGGCGGCTGCGGCACACACATCGGCTCTCTCGTTACCGTAGATTCCTACGTGACTTGGTATCCAAAAGAATTTAGTTTCAAGCCCTTGTGTTTTGGCAGCTACTACATTGTGGCCTATGTCTCCTATTAAAGGCTTTGTTGCATTTTTGCCACGCAGTGAAGTAATGACGCTGATGGAGTCTGTATAAATGATACTGTTTTCGATGATGCTCTTCAGTATTTTTTCTACCGCTAAGGATATGGCGTAAGATTCGGCGGTGAAAACTGACGCATACTGAGGCAACCTTACTATTTTTTCTCGTTTGTCCTGAACTACAGCGCAGCCAACATAAAGCGTTGTTTTGGAACCATCTGTATAAAATGCTGTATGATCAGAGTGTTTCTCGTTCAGCGCTAAGAACTCCTGTATCATGTGACTTGAGGTGTATGTTTTTTTAAACATTAACCTAATTTTTACTCTGCCTTCGAAGGATTTGGCAGGGCAGCTTGTAAGGGCTATTTGCCTGAAACTAGGAGAGGTTGGGAGTTAGCCTCAGGCATTTTCCCCTATACCCAGATTTTGTTGAAAAATTTCAAGAGTGCTTTTACAGCAGGTTCAGACAAATGGGCTTGCATCTGATAATGTGCCTGGTCGGGCCCTGGTGCAGACTGTTTGCCACTAGCTAGTAGAGTGTGAAGTTCATGAAGTGTAATCCAACTGTTGTAGGGTTCGTTAGTGTAGCCACTAGTTGAAAGTCTGTTTCCCTGCTGTGTTTTTGTACTTTAAGAAAGAGTCAGTATAGTGTGTGAATTGGAAACATGGGAGAAGTGCCCTCCAAGTATGTCGGCCTGTTCGTGTATACTTGTTTGTGCATCAGGGGGGGGGGGGGGGGGGTCAGGAAAGGAACTGCAAAAGGAGAGAAGTTGCCATCAAGTTTGTGAACTTGCTGCCACATATTTTTTGATGTAGTGGAAGTATTTATGAAAGATATATAACCCTGCCATGTAAGTTTTCTCAGCAATTCGCCGGATATATCGAGCTTTGGCCTTCGCCTTTTTAAAATTTATTAGGTTTTCCTGTGTGGGGTATGGACGGAAAATTCCCCAGTCTTTGTTTTGCCTCTTTTTTGCTTCCGCACATTCCCGTGTATACCAGACCTTTCGGCTTTTTCGCACCACTCCGGAAGTCTGGGAATGGCTAGTTGAGCAGCGGTAATGATACATGTTGTGAACATCGCATTTATGTCATCAACTTTAAGGCCATCTGAAAAAATTCCTTCCAAAGGGCCTTTTTTTGGAAGAGCGCCCAGTCGGCCGTGGCCAACTTCCAACGCCATGGTTTGGTTAATGTGATTGATGGCTAGGATGTCGGACTGATAACGACAGGAAGATGATCGCTCCCATACGGGTTGTCAAGAACATACCATTTAAAATCTGTAAAAACACGAACAAAAAGATAAATCTAGGCAGCTCATTTTCGCACTGCTGGGAGAGCCGTAAGTGTGTTTGCCCGTGTTCAGGAGGCAGACATTGTTGCTGAGAATAAAATCTTCTATAATCCGGCCTCTGACGTCGGTTTGTTCACTTTCCCAAAACGAGGAGTGAGCATTAAAATCCCCAACTAAAAGATATGGATCCGGTAGTTGTATTAAAAGTGCTCCTAAATCATGAAGTCTGATGGTTAGAAGAGGTTCAATGTATATGGAACATAATGTTATGGTTTTAAAATCCAGGACGGTGACGGCAACTGCCTCATATGAAGTTTTGAATTCAATTTTCTTAGTTGCAACACCAACATGAACCACAATAGCAGCGCCTCCACAGAGCCTGCTTGAATTCTGTCGGTCACAGTGGAAGACTTGATATTTTTTAAGAATATTTTTTTTCTGTGGTCCTAGGTGTCTCTTGAAGATACTGCTACCGGGGAGAATGAATTTAAAATATCTGTTATGTCAGTGTGGTTCTTTAAAACTCCACGACAGTTCCAGTGAACTAGAATGTCCATCGATATAAACTTGTTGGGGATAGGTTAGGTTGATGGGTCTTTTGTACCAGTTATTGGGAGTTTATCCCTTTTTTCGATCAACAGAGCTTTGCCGCCACTGCAGCGGGGGCGAGGGAGGAGTTGTGTCCATCGCCTGCTCAGAGGCGCTGGAGGATCGTGCAGAATGCACAGGTAACTGTGCTTCAGACCTTGCCATGTGAGGTGAGGCCTTGGGGCCCGCTGACCTGGAGGTCCGCGCACCCTGTTTTGTGGGTGGTGGCGCGGCGCTAGCTGCTGCCACCTGGGGCACGGATGGCCCTGCTGCAGCCTCACTGTGTGTGGCCTGAGCAGAAGCCAGAAGCCGCTGTGATGTTGTGCCCTGTTGTACCACATCGGCGAAAGTAGGGCGTTGATCCATTAAGAAGCGCTGGCGCGCTTCTCTGAAAGGGAATGTTTTCTTTAACTTTGAGAGTGATTATGTCTTTCTCTTGTTTCCAAGTTGGACAAGCACGCGAGCAGGCAGGATGACTGCCCTCACAATGTACACAAAGTTGAGGTTCAACTTTACAGTTATCTGTGGGATGATCATGTGAGACACACTCGGCACATGTGACTTGGCCCCGGCAGCTCAGGGAGCCGTTGCCGTACTTTGACATTTGAAGGAACGTCTTGGGTTTGGGATGCACGGTCGTAGTTTAATTTTGGAGTACCCTACCTCCATAGAGTCAGGGAGAGTGCTTGAGGCGAAGGTCAGGGCAAAATGTTTTGTTTCTACTTCTTTCTTATTTCGCGTTATTTTTATTCTGTACACATTGGTGACATGTTCGTCTTTGAGTACATCTAGTAATTCTTCTTCCGTCATGTACTTCAGGTCATCATCAGAGAGGACACCGCGAACAGTGTTCAGTGATCGGTGAGGGCTTATTACTCGTTGAATGTCACCGAAGGCTGTGACTTCTGCTAGTTTCTCGCACTGATGGTTGTACAGAATTTCTAGAAGTAGGTCTCCATTTGCAAGCTTCTTTATTTTATAACCTTGGCCTCTGTTAAAGTCCTTGAAACAATGAAAGGCGAGATATGCCGTGCGGTTTTTCTGAGTGTTCACTGTGAATCTCGTGGAACCTCGAGGAATTAGCCTAGTTCTTTGAAAAGAACTTGGCAGTTACGACGGTGCGCCTCCGTTTCGGAGGGCGATCAGTTGGTAGGAAAGAGCTAGCCATAAAAGGATGTGTTTTTCGGCCATGGTGGCAGGCACCCACCACGGAGCCCAACGAGGGGACGGAGCAGGAACTTATCTGCCCACGCCAGCTGTACACCCTGACTATACTCAAATATGACGAAACCCAGGGTAGTTCACCACACAAGGTTAACCCTAGCCGCCTGAGAAAAGGAAAAACGAAGAAGGGAGGAGGAGTCAGGAGATTTGTAAAAAACAGACAGGAAAGTGAAAGATGGATGGGGAGGACAGGAAAAGGCTACTGCCGATTTCCTCCGGTCGGGTCAGGCCGGAGGTGCTGTCTACAAGAAGCCGGGGCCAAAGTGGTGTGTTGCTTCCACCGAGGCGCCTTAAGGGTCCAAACTCTCGGCATCGGCTCAACCACCAGGATCCTTCTTTCTTTCCCCGGACACGGCGATGCCACGCACAGCTTAGCGCGGGTGCTCGGGTCCGTGGTTGCACACTGCTAACCATCATCCCCCTGCGGGGATGTCCCTGCGGATGCTCAGAAACCCGTGGTGTAGCAACTCACCAACGTCTGTATCAATCAGACGCCCCTGCGGGGTGGGGGAAAAATCGGTTGCGTAGGAAGGTAAATTATTACAACCTTTCAACCTACAAGACGGTTCATGGACAAAGGTGATTTATAAACTACAGCTCCAAATGTGATCGTTGCCAAGTGGTGCGATTAAACAGCCATCATTAATTGTTTACCCGCCTTAAAAAAGCGTTATGCGATTTCTCTAAAATATGGTCTAAATATTACTGTCACCAACTCTTCCACGAAACCAGTGTGCCGGGTAAGGGTGATGAGAAGCGCCCAAGCACATTTATTCCTCTCGATTTCGACCAGGATGTGATTAACCCGCATTTGTTCCCTCACACACTCTGCCGACTACCGGACTCTTACGTTACACCAATAATTTTCCTTTCCATAGTTAGCTGCGTTGTCCTTAACTTAAGGTGAACCCTCTTTGTTAGCCTCCCCGTTTCTGCCCCGTACGTGAGTACCGGTAAGATGCACCTGTTGTATACTTCTCTCTTGAGAGATATTGGCAAACTCCCATTCATGATCTCAGAAAACCTACTGTGCCCACTTCGCCCACTATGCCCACTTCGAGTTATCAATCAATTCGCTCTCGCCCTACCATAAGCTTGCCGTCCCGGTTAGCTCAATTGGTAGAGCGACTGCTCCAGTGTAGCGGTGGTCCCGGGTTCGATCCCCGGACCAGGAAGTTTTTCTTAACAGCGAAGTGTCTGTGAAGGCTGTATAGCTTTCCTTTGTAGCCGTATGGCTGCGCTTGGGTGGATGTCAATGAGTAATTGCTCCCTTATTACAAATCTACTCCATCTTGGGGATTCCCCTAAACATTTGACCAACACTGTGCCCACTTCGAGCTATCGATCAATTCGCTCTCGCCCTACCATAAGCTTGCCGTCCCGGTTAGCTAAATTGGTAGAGCGACTGCACCGCTGTAGCGGTGGTCCCGGGTTCGATCCCCGGACCAGGACGAATTTTTCTTTAACTGCGAAGTTTCTGTGAAAGCTGTATTGCTTTCCTTTGTAGCCGTATGGCTGCGCTTGGGTGGATGTCAATGAGTAATTACTCCCTTATTACAAATCTACTCCACCTTGGGGGATTCCCCTAAACATTTGACCAAAACCTGCCATATGCGCTCCACCCCATTCTTATTCATCTAATTATTACCCTCTAATTATACGGATCACCGGTCACTAGCTGCCCTAAGTAGACGTGCACCTGGGTACCAATTGTCAACTACTGTTCCCTTGTTAGACTGTTGAACATTAGTTTGGTTTTCTGCATTTTTAGGCTCACCGTTCTGCTCTGCCTAACTCCTTGGTCACTCTTTGCAGTTCATGTCCTCTGTGACTCAGCAAGGCAATGATCACGAAATAAGATTACTTAGGTATTCTCCATTAACTCTTATCCCCAACTGTTCCCATTTCAGGCCCCGGAATACCTCCTGTGTCTCCCTGCATGACACCTTTCCTTATTGGAATTTTATTGCCGACTTTATCGAGAACTATCATAGCTGTGGAATCGTTATAAATATCTTCATATATTTTCACAAAACACTTCTACACCCTGATTCCGCATTGCCTGCATGACTGCTGAGGACTCTACCGAGTCGATTGCTTTCTCGTAATCAATGAACGCTATATTTAGGGGCTGGTTATATTCTGCGCATTTCTCTATCACCTGATTGATAGCGTGGATATGGTCTATTATCCAGTATCCTTTACGAAAGCCTGTCTGATCATTTGCTTGATTGAAGTCTAAGGTTGTCCTGATTCTATTTGCGATTACCTTAGCAAAACATTTCCGAAGACACTTTGGAAATAAGCCTTGTGGTCAACCCAGTGCCGCTTCCCCGAACCACTTGGCGCGGAATCACTGGGCCGCTTCGGAGCCATAGGTCTCACTTACTCGACTGCAACGAGACGTCTGGCGAAGAAGCGGCAGTGCAGCGCCCACCGCCGATGGGCGCGCGCTCGTTCTACCACTACTGTGTGACGTCACGGTTACTATGCACAGCTGCGCCCCCCCCATCGGCGCGCCGGTTGCTAAGGAGGGGAGGAGGTTGCGCCGCTGCACGGAGGAGAGGCACACTTGGCACGATTCCTGAAGCGTGACACCTCTGCTGGCAACCGTCTGTCGACAACGATGAGGCTTCAAAGGCTTTCGCCTTAATATCTTGAAGGCAACGAATAGTAACCTTATCCGTCTGACTTTTGAGGTCCTTGACGTCGACTTTCTTATGAATTGAGATAATGTTAGCGTTCTTCCAAGCTTCTGGCACGCTCGAGGTCATAAGGCATTGCGTATACAGGGTGGCTAGTTTTTCCAGCACAATCTCCCCTCCGTCCTTATCTGCAGTTACCTGATCCTCACCAGCTGCTCTCTCCCTTTGCATTGTTCCTGAGGCTTTCTTCCTCTTTCGTTACTGGCGGGATATCCCATTGCTGTTCCATTACTCTCTCAGTAATGTTCCGATTACTTTGGCTACTATAAAGACTTGTGTAGAACTCAACGGCTACTTTACCTACATTGTTCGTATTGCTAATGTCGTTTCCCTCTGTTTCTTAGCGCCATCTGGTTTTTAACTGTGCCTAGTTTTCTTCATTGCTTTTAGGCTGCCTCCGTTTTTAGAACATGCTCGATTTTCTCCTTGTTAGACTTCCTTAAGTCGACTAGCTTGCACTTATTTGTTAACTTTGTTAGTTCTGCCACCGTACACTAAAAAAAATCGCACCCTTAAGGGTGCATTCCCGTGTCTATAACTCACACCCTCCTAAAAGGGTGCAAAGTATGATCGTCGCACCCATAGCAAGGGTGGGATCCTTATGTTTTGGCAGCCTAAAAGGGTGCAAAGTATGCTTGTCGTACCCTTTTAACGACTGCTTTAAAGTTTCATAGATTTTTATTGCTTTAAAAGGTGGTGTCCAATTTCTTTTTTAGGGCACACTTTTGAATGGAAGCTAAACATTTCCTACGAAAAGCTGCCGACGACCTGCCCCACATTGCACTAACGTTATGGCATCTCCAACTATAAATACAATACCCAGATGTGAGTCTCACGGTGTTCGCAACAACCGCGTCCGCCGAAGCGAAGACGCCGGCTGAAACAACAAATACCATTCCGGGCGCACTTTCTCTAAGTTTATATAAGCCATTCCAGCCACCCCCTATTTGGAGTCAGTGACGCTTAGCACTTCAGCTAAAATAATTCAGTTAATTATCACATTCTGGGGACGCACATCCCAGTCCTAGCTGCTCGCATCAAGATTGCAGCTGTCTTTTAATGGAAAACTCAATTAGCTCACACCATATTAAAAGCACGCTTGATGGAACTACTGGAATGCTGTTCGACAAGTCAAAGAATACCGTACACCCTTGCGCACCCTTGCAACTGAAGGAGCTACAACACCCTTGCACCCGTGCATCTTTGAAGGGTCCATGGATGCATTAAACGTGCTAACGTGCTCAGCGCACCCTTTTCCAAAAAAATAATACAAAATGAGGGTGTGAAAGGGCAGCCATGAGGGCTACGCCTTTAAGGGTGCAAATTTTTTTACTGTGTAGGGTTAGGTGGTTTCATGTTTGGAGTTTCTTAATCACATTTTTCGTCTCCTCAGATAGCTTGCCGGTATCCTGCCGAACCAACCCACCACCTACTTCTAGCACTGCTACACGAACAGCACTGCTAGGCTAGCCTCACTGGATAAGGTTCTAGTGTTAAACGCTGCCAGGTTTAGTTTCCAATGGCGGCCTGTCCGGAGCCAGAGATTCTTAGCAACATTCACTGCTGTCACTCTTTAGTCTAATATTTGAGCTGTCAGGCCAGACTAACGAGAACTTTCGTAGCAGCCATTTGCTGATCGACAAGTGGTTTGAGCATTGTGAAGGTAGATATATTTATTTATTTAGAAATACTGCTGTCTCTTGTTAGGGACTTAGCAGGGGTGCGTTACAAAGCATAATACAACAATGTCAAGTAACATGATTAGGCAGAATACAACGTCAAGTAAAATGGTTAGGCAGTTCTAGCTTAAACTGATTAGTTGGCAATGAACGCAGAGAACCACCTAAGTATTTCCACAATTCAGCAGTGTGTGGAAAAAAATAAAACTGAAAACAATCTATGGACGGGATGAAAGAAAACATGTTCAGTGGGTGAGTCCGTCGGGTAACTCGATCCGACGGAGAATCCCACCGCGGTGGTTCAGTTGGTTACAGCGCTCGGCTGCTGGCCTGAAAGACGCCGGTTCGATCATAGCCACGGCGGCCGAATTACAATGGAGGTGAAATTCTAGAGGCCCGTGTACTCTGCGATATCAGTGCTCGTTAAAGAACTCCAGGTGGTCGAAATTTTCAAAGCCCTTCACTACGGCGTCCCCATAGCCTTAGTCGCTTTGGGATGTTAAACCATAATAAACCAAACCAAATCGACCCGACGGAGAGATCAGCAAGGGTCACATGCGCCTTCATAACTGGACTGCAAAATAATGCTGCAAAGTAGGCGCTGATTTAACTAGCCGTCGAGGAGTGCGCACTGTAAAACGGAATGTCACTTGCCTGAAATTTTTCAATTCCAGGAACATTATATAGGAATAGTGGCCTGGTTGTATCCGAGTAGAACGCTTCTAATTCCTTAATGATTCCGTGACTGTCACTCCGCGAGCCGCCGATGGTCAGGTAGATGTCAATGGTCTGATTGCGGTGACGGCGACCGGCAGCGGTCACGAGCGCATCGAGGGCATCATTGACTCGGTTGCTATCAAACTTGTACTCAGTCCGGCCTGATTCCCCGATGGCCACCGAGTAGAAGACCATTGCTGTGCAGTAACGATTGGGGATGGCCTTAAGGCTGTAGTGGAAGCCGTTGCTGGCGTCTCGATTGAAGGTGTACCTGCCGGAGCAAAAAGTGAAAACGACTGTTATAGACAGCCCACAGGTCCCAGCCACTACTGCGCAGAAGTTACTGTTGAACACGAATTTATGCTTGCATGTAACCGCATTTCAAGGTTCACATATATATATATATATATATCGTAAGGGGGCTAGGTGTTTCAGAAGATAGCGGCAAGGCAGCGATCACAGCAGCTTCGGCGCGACGTCCAGTCAGCTCAGAAAGGCGGTTCACCAAAAACAGGGCTCGCGCACTGGTTACCATCGGCTTTTTCCTCTTCAGCGGTTGCCTGCACAGGGTCCGCGCTGGCATGAAACATTACAACATATTATATATATCGACCGCCGAGGCTAAGATGGAACCCACGTATTTCGGGTCAGCAGCCAGAGCCACCGCGGCGCACATTAATGAACCCCATTTGGTCTAAATTTCCGCAGCTCTTAACTACGGCATCCCTCATCGCCTGAATCGCTTTGGGAAGTTAAAGTTATATATATATATATATATATATATATATATATATATATATATATATATATATATATATATATATATAATCCAGCACAAAAGGGAAAATCTTGGCACGGTATGTGTAGTAAGAACGTAGACCAGCGTTTGAAACGCTTGAAACAATTTCTTGACGTTTCGACCGTTGAACGGCCTTCGTCAGAATGTCAATTCAGATGCGACATTCTGACGAAGGCCGTTCCACGGTCAAAACACCAATAAATTGTTTCAATCGTTTCAAACGTTGGTCGACGTTTTTACTATATATTATATATATTGTCACGTAGTGGTGACTGGAGTCCGGCGAACAGAAAAACAACGAGGATGTTTTCGAAACGGAACTCTTTTTTGGGCTGACTTGCGCCCGCAATGAACTGAATCACTCGGCGGCGGCGTAGCAACGAGCGTGCTCTGCGGTCGTCGAACGGAATGCCCGCCGCTGTCAGCCGTGCTCTTTTTAAAGCTGATAGCGAACATTCGAGATAAAGCTTCGGAAGTTACTAGAACATTCTGACACAAAGTAGAATCGGCTCCGCCTGGATGCAGTCAATCGAGATAAATCTATGCGTGTCCTGCGTCACAAACGAACCGACAAAGCGACGTGACGGCAGCCTTGAAGCATGAACAAATAACACAAGAAACAAACACTACAAAGTTTCGCGGCATTACTCCCCTCTCAAAGAAGCATCGACTCGATGCTTTAGACCATAATGCGGCTATAAACAATCAAAAACGGATTGTGCAAAAATAAATACCGAATGTGGAAACACGGAGTCCTTTAGCGTCCATGATAGGGCTTTAGGCGTACGAAATGGACTTCTGGTCGTACGCGGCGTCGCTGGGATGCAGTCATTTGGTCAGGAACGACTTCATAGTCCAATTCACCTAGCCGACGAAGACCCTTGTACGCGCCGAAATAGCGGCGCAAAAGCTTTTCACTCAATCCTCAGCGGCGAATGGGCGTACAAACCCACACTCGGTCTTCTGGCTTGTAATCGGCGTTGCGTCTTCGTAGGTTCTAGCGCGAGGCGTCGGTCCGCTACTGGTCTTTGATCCTTCACCGGGCAAGTCTTCGGCCTTCTGCGCGTTGTAGGTAGGGGGCGATGTCGACGTTATCTTCTTCGGTAACGTTCCGCAGCATGGCGTCCAGCGTGCTTGTGGCCTCTGCCATGGACGATCATAAAAGGAATCATCTGGGTGGTCTCCTTCACAGCGGTGTTGTAGGCGAAGACTACGTAAGGCAAGATGACGTCCCAGGTCTTGTGTTCGGCACCGACATACATGGCGAGCATATCCGCGATGGATTTGTTGAGGCGCCCGGTCAGTCCGTTGGTCTGCGGGTGGTATGCAGTTATTCTCCGGTGGCTGGTTTGGCTGTAATGGAGTATGCCTTGCGTCAGTTCCGGTGTGAATGCTGTTCCTCTGTAAATGATGAGCACATCGGGGGCGTCGCAGTGCGTTTGCCTCGGCGTAGCGGGTCAGGTAGTATGTCGCTATAATGATCCACTGATTTCCAGATGTTCATAAGGGCCAAGCAAGTCCACGCCGATCTGCTGAACGGGCCTTGAGGGGATCTCAATGGGGTTCAGAAATCCTGCTGGTCGGGTTGGAGGGGTCTTTCGTCGCTGACATTCTCGGCAGTTTCTCACATAATGTGAGACAAAGGCAGACAGTCGGGGCGAGTAATACTTGTCTTGAATGCGGCGGAGGGTGCAACAAAACCCGACATGTCCAGCTGTCGGCTCGTCGTGTGAGGCCTGAAGAACTTCTCCACGCAGACTTACGGTACAACAAGGAGGTAGGCTGCTTCGTTCGCTGCGAAGTTCTTCTTCACGAGGACATCGTTCTGAAAACAGAACTAAGACAATCCTCTCTTGAACGAGGCGGGAGATGAACAAACCTTGCCTTCCAAGCATTCGATGAGGCATTTTATGTCGGGGTCCGAGCGTTGCTGTTGTGCAAGAGAGCTGGAGCTGATGGGTCCCAGGAATGCGCCCTCATCGTCGTCCGGCGGCGGGCCATCTACAGGCGCTAGTGACAGGTAGTCGGCGTCAGTGTGCTTGCGTCCGGACCTGTAAACGACGGTCATATCAAACTCCTGGAGCCGCAGGCTCCATCGAGCGAGGCGGCCGGAGGGGTCCTTCAAACTGGCGAGCCTGCACAGTGCGTGGTGATCGCTGACCACCTTGAACGGCCGTCCGTACAGGTAGGGGCAGAATTTCGAAGTAGCCCAGAAGATGGCAAGGCACTCCTTCTCAGTTATCGAATAATTAGCTTCGGCTTTGGACAGGGAATGGCTAGAGTACGCGATGACCACCTCCACTCCGTCAATTTTCGGAACGAGGACAGCGCCTAGGCCCACACTACTTGCGTCGGTATGAATTTCAGTCTCGGCGTTTTCATCGAAGCGCGCGAGGATCGGTGGGGACTGTAAACGACGCTGAAGTTCCTTGAAGGCTGCCACTTGCCGCGCTTCCCATTTAAATGGCACGTCTTCTTTGTCAGGTGGGTCAGTGGCTCGGCAGTGCGCGAAAAGTTCTTCACAAATCGTCCGAGGAATCTGCGCAAAGCTTTTTTATGAGCCGGTGGCGGAAACATTGCGATAGCAGCTGTTTTCTGCGGCTCTCGCCGTACTCCCTCCTCGCTAACAATGTGGCCTAGAAACAGCAGCTCTTAATCAATCAATCAATCAATCAATCAATCAATCAATCATTTTATTTCCTTAGAAAAGGAGGAGTACGGGACTAAAAGCTCGAGCAGCTTGACGAGGTCCCGACCCCTTGTTAGTTGGCATGACAGCAGGATGACGGCCAGTCTTACACAGAAATGAAAAAATATCACAAAGCAACGGGTAATAGAGAATGAAACAAGACGGCAATCAATCGGAGAAGCAACAAAAGGTAATACAGATAAATCAACACACATAAGCAACATTAGTGAACAAAATTAGGCGAATAGGAAGGCATGGTTTAGTCTTGCAAATGAAGAAGTTGACAAAAACGTTTAATGCGACAGTTTTGGTTTCTGGAGGGATCAAAATTTTGTCGGTCTAGTAAGTTTAGCAGCGAAGGTAGTGTATAAGATAGAGATTGTTCATCATAGGAGGTTCTCGGAGTGTGTACAAACCACATTTCTTTATGTCGGGTCTGACGAATATTTGTGTTTTCTTGGAGTTTTGCCAGATGAGTTATGTAATCAATGCCAAACTTTACAAAACCTTTGTAGCACAACATCAACCTGTAATTATAAAAACAAAACACAGGAAGAATTTCATATTTTGGAAAAAGTGGTTTTGTGGAGTATGTATAATGGACATCAGCTATGTAACGTACAGCTCTTTTTTGTAGCAAATGTAGTTTCTGCAAGTTTGTCACGCCAGTTGTGCCCCACACCATGCAATACTGCATGACAGATACCACCAGTGCATTGTACAACATTAATTTTACCTTGGTCGGGAGAATGCGACGCAGACGAGCAATGACACCAATGGCAGATGACAATTTTGATTGTAGGTGATCAACATTCTCATTCCAGGTAAGGTGCTTTGAAAAATGCACCCCAAGGATGTTAACGGAGTCCACTATCTCTAACTGCTCACTGCCCAGACACAAATTCATATTAGTTGTCAACATCTTACCTCTAGGCGTGTACAAGATTACTTTTGTTTTCTTCGGGTTGATTTTTAAACAGTTTATCGCGGACCAGCGTTCTAAGTCAGACAGCGTCTTATTAGCCTTTATTTCTAAATCTGTTTCCACGTTGCCTGTAATAAAAATGGTTGTGTCATCGGCATACGAAACGAATGTAGCATTATCTGTGCAGCTTGCAATGTCATTTATGTAAATTAAGAATAAAAGTGGGCCCAAAATGCTTCCTTGCGGCACACTAGTGGTAACTGCCTTCCGTGAAGATATTGCGTTATTGGCATCTACAAACTGTGACCTGTGGGACAGATAAGATGACAAAAGCGAGTGGGCGATTCCACGCACACCATACATTTCTAATTTGTTAAGAAGAATGGAATGATTAATTAAATCAAAAGCCTTAGAGAAGTCTATATATATGCCTAACGCCATATGCTTACACCTGAACGTGTCTAAAATTATTTCTTTTTGGCTCAGGAGGGCTGTTTCCGTAGAGCGATGCTTTCTAAAACCATGTTGAAAGTCTGCAATCAAATGGTGGCGGTTGAAGAATGAGAGTAATCGCTCATGCATTATCTTCTCAATGCCCTTAGAAAATACTGGAACTATTGATATAGGCCGATAATTATTCAGTGCAGTTTTATCACCGCGCTTGAAGACGGGAACAACGCGGGTGATTTGCATCCTCTTAGGAAAGGTACCTGTTGATAATATTATGTTATACACATGGGCAAGAATAGGGCTTATAATATCGAGCACAAACTTTACAGGGCGAATCTGGATACCATCGGCATCTAGTGACTTGCTATTGTTTGTAGCTCTGATACATGAAAAAACTTCAAGAAAAGTGGCACTTCTCATAGGAAAAGTGGCACTTCTCTGCTTTCAAAGTTAGGCCGGAAAACTTAATTGCGTCTAGTACTGTTCGAAGCCTTTTTAGGTGTCCCTCAAAGTTCGAGGCTAAGACAACGACGTCATCTAAATATACCAGACAAATCTGCCACTTCAGGCCAGCCAGCACTGTGTCCATTACTCGCTGAAATCTGGCTAGCGCGGAACAGAGGCCCAAATTGCATCACCTTGAACTTGAAGAGGCCATCTGGAGTGATTAATGCAGTCTTCTCGCGATCTCGTCGATCGACCTTAATTTGTCAGTAGCCGCTCTTGAGGTCCATCGATGAGAAATATCTGGCGGTGCAGAGCCGGTCCAGTGTGTCGTCGATGCGAGGGAGGGGGCAGACGTCCTTAGTGATGTTGTTCAAGCGCCGGTAATCAACGCAGAATCGAAGTGCTCCGTCTTTCTTTCTCACTATAACAACAGGTGCCGCCCATGGGCTCTTTGAAGGCTGAATAACGTCGTCGCGCAGGATTTCTTCCACTCGGTCTCGGATGGCTTGTCGTTCTGGCGGCGACACTCGGTAGGGGCTCTGGCGGAGAGGTCGGGCGTGCTGGTCGGTTATAATGCGATGCTTGGCGATCGGCGTTTGTCGGACCTTCGGCGATGACGAGAAGCACTCGCTGTAGCTTCAAAGGAGATTGCGGATCCGATCTTGTCTGTTCCGGGGCAAGGCTGGGAGAGCGGGAAGAAGTCTCGTACGTCGGACATTTCGTCGAGGAATGCAATCGTCGTTCCTCTGTTAACGTGCCCGAGGCTTGTCCTCTGCGGAAATGTGCAATGCCCCTTGCGATGCCGATTCCTCGGTCGAGAAGCAACTGCATGTTCCCCTCGATAACGGCTTCAGTGTTATTCGCTTCCGTGGCGCCTACGGTTATGATGACGCTTGAGCGGGGTGGGACACTCACTTGTTCCTCCAGGACACTAAGCGCCACGTCACGTTCTGGAGTTCTCATCGTTGGGATGGCCTCGTCCGTGGAAAGTGTGATCATCTTGGATCGCAGGTCTATGATCGCCTGATGCTCATTAAGGAAATCCATGCCCAAGATCAGTTCGCTGGAACATTGCCGTATTACTACGAAGGTCGCGGGATATAGGTATGTCCTTTGAGAGTCACTCGCGCTGTGCATCGTCCTGATGACGTAATGAGGTGGCCTCCTACGGTGCGAATTTGTCGGCCGTCCCCAGCGGTCGTTACTTTCCTCAGCTGCGCACCGAATGATCCATTCATCACCGAATAATCGGTTCCCGTGTCGACTAGAGCGGTGACTTTGCGGCCGTCGATAACCACTTCTAAGTCGGATGTCCTAGCTCTGGAGTTTAACGTCGTCCTCGGCGTCGGGTCACGGCTTCGTCGGGTGTGTGAATCGTGGGTGGGGCGTGCGGTCAAAGCTTTTCGTGGTGGCGGCGTCGTTTTGAAGGTGGTTCGCGTCGTGGTCGAGGTTGTCTTTGTATGCGGTGTCGGCGTAGTGGGTGCGGCGTCTTCATACAACGTGGTCGCTGGAGGATCTTCGTCGTTTCCTCGGCAAGCAACCTGACCTCTACAGTTTGCTTTGTTTAGTTTCCCCAACGGGGGCTAGAGGACCTTCTTTGGACAGCCGCGGCGTAGCTGCGGCCCGGTGATGCAAATCGTGTGATGGACGGCGACGGCGAGCCGGAAAGACGGCTTGACGACGCGTACTCCCCTCTGTGCAGGTAGTCGTCGATTTCCCGCGGTCGCTGGCCGGGGAATGGTCGTGGGGCGTAGATGGCGAAACCACGCAGGCCGATGCGTCTGTACGGACAGTGGCGAAGTACAAGACCTGCTTCGCCGCAATGGAAGCACAACAGGCGGTTATTGGAAGTCCTCCAGGCGTCGCACTTCCTGGGGCTTGGGCGTCGTTCGTAGGCAGGGCGGGCGGGGCAGGCGGACGGCGTTCGGGACAGCTGGTTCACGTCGAAGAGGCGGACTTCGGCTCTCGCGTTCGGGCTGAGGACTGCGTAGTGCAGTGGCGTAGGTTAAGGCTGGAGCTTCAACTGGAGGCGAAGATGACGGGGTGCCAAGCGCATGCTGCACTTCTTCAAGTACGATTTCCTCAAGAGTCGCTACTTAAGGCTAGTTGGAAGATGGTAGCAGGCGACGCAGCTCTTCCCGTACAATTTCTGGGATAACATCCCGCAGGCTGCCTCCGAATGCTGTGCCATCCGAGAGGGCAGTCGAGGTCACTTGGGGCAGTCGAGGAAAATGACGCGCTCGTGCTTCCAAGGTTCTCTCTATGGCGGCTGCTTAACTGGTGAATTCCGCGACCGTCTCCGCTGGGTTGCGTGTCAGACCGCCGAAAAGTGCCTCTTTAGCACCACGCATCAGAGCAGCCCGAGCCGTCTCGAAGAAGATCACGCGAAAGCCGCACAATCCGTACTAACCGAACGCTAAGGGCGAAGCAGCCCTTGTCTGCAGAGGTGTCCACCAGAATTCGGACTGCTACCGGTCCGCACGCGAGCGAAGAAGGACCACTCAATTTCGACTTCAGCAGTGGAGACGACATCAGCCCCCATTATTTTACACCATCCCCGACTGCCGTCCACGTTCAACGCTTCACCGGGCGAGGATCCCGAGGAATGGCTGGAACAGTTTGGACGTGTCGCCGTGTTACACAGCTGGGACGACCAGACTAAAATGAGCCTTGTTTACTTAGCCTTGGAAGGACCAGCGAAAATTTGGTTCGAGAATAACGAAGATTCTTTAGCGACGTGGGAATTATTCAAACGGGAGTTCCTGAAGGCCTTCACGAGCATCATCAGGAAAGAAAGAGCTCAGCTGCTTCTGCAGTCACGCATCCAACACCCGAACGAGTCAGTGACCGCATACGTAGAAGATATGAAGCGCCTTTCGACGAGTCGATCGTCACATGGCGGAGGAGCTGAAGGTGGAGCTTTTGATGCGTGGTGCTAAAGAGGTACTTTTCTGCGGTCTGACCCGCAACCCACCGAAGACGGTCGCGGAGTTCACCAGTGAAGCAGCCGCCATTGAGAGAACCTTGGAAGCACGAGCGCGTCATTTTCCTAGACAGCCCCAAGTGACCTCGACTGCCCTCTCGGATGGCACAGCTTTCGGCGGCAACCTGCGGGATGTTATCCGAGAAATTGTACGGGAAGAGCTGCGTCGCCTGCTACTGTCTTCCAACCAGCCTCAAGTAGCGACCCTTCAGGAATTCGTACGCGAAGAAGTGCAGCATGCGCTTGGCACCCCGCCATCTTCGCCTCCAACTGAAGCTCCACCTTAACCTACACCACTGCACTACGCAGTCCTCAGCCCCAACGCGAAAGGCGAGGTCCGCCTCTTCGACGTGAACCAGCTGTTCCCGAAAGCCATCTCCCTGCCCCCACACGCCCAGCCTACGAACGACGCCCAAGCCCCAGGAGGTGCGACGCCTGGAGAACTTCCAACAACCGCCCGTTGTGCTTCCATTGCGGCGAAACCGGTCATATACTTTGCCACTGCCCGTACAGACGCATCGGCCTGCGAGGTTTCGCTATCGACGCCCCACGGCCATTCCCCGGCGAGCGATCACGGGAAATCGACAACTACCTGCACAGAGGGAAGTACGAGTCGTCATGCCGATTTTCCCGCTTGCCGTCGCCGTCCACTAAGTTTTGCATCACCGGGCCGCAACTACGCCGCGGCTGACCGAGGAAGATCCATTAGCCCACGTCTACCGACGTGGGCTAAGGGATCGACCACTACCTGCACAGAAGGGAGTACGGGTCGTCAAGCCGTCTTTCCGGCTCGCCGTCGCCGTCCATCGCACACGATTTGCATCACCGGGCCGCAGCTGCGCCGCGGCTGTCCGAGGAAGGTCCTGTAGCCCCCGTTGGGGAAACTAAACAAAGCAACTTGTGGAGGTCTGGTTGCTTGCCAAAGAAACGACGAAGATCCTCCAGCGACCATGCCGTATGAAGACGTCGCACCCACTAAGCGGACGCCCCATACAACGACTACCTCGACCACGACGCGAAGCACCTTCAAAACGACGCCGTCGTCAGGAAAACCTTCGACCATACGCCCCACCCACAATTCACATATCCGACGAAGCCGTGACCCGACGCCGAAGACGACGCGCAACGCCAGAGCCAGGACATCCGACTCAGAAGTGGTTATCGACGGCCGGAAAGTCACCGCTCTAGTGGACACAGGAGCCGATTATTCGTTGATGAACTGACCATTCGGTGCGCAGCTGAGAAAAGTAACGACCGCATGGGACGGCCCACAAATTCGCACCGCAGGGGGCCACCTCAATACGCCAACAGGACGGTGTACAGCGCGAGCGACTCTCAAGGGACATACCTATCCCGCGACCTTCGCAGTGATACCGCAATGTTGCCGCGAAGTGATCCTGGCCACGGATTTCCTTAATGAGCATCAGGCGATCACCCTGCGCAAGTGAGTGTCCCACCCCGCTCAATCGTCATCACCGTAGGCGCCACGGAAGCGAATAACACTGAAGATATTATCGAGGGGAACATGCAGTTGCTTCTCGACCGAGGAATCAGCATCGCGAGGCATCGAACATTTCCGCAAAGGACAAGCCGAAGTACTGCTGACTAACTTCAGCGAAGTATACCGGCACGTTAAGAGAGAAACGACGATTGCATTCCTCGATGAAATATCCGACGTACGAGACTTTTTCGCGCTCTCCGATCATGCGTACAAGATTCGCCTGACCAAGAGAATTCGCCCACTTTCGACATAAACCCAGCCTTGCCCCGGAACAGTCAAGACCAGATCCGCAATCTCCTTCGAAGCTACAGCGAGTGCTTCTCGTCATCACCGGAGGTCCTACAAACGCCGATTGCCAAACATCGCATTATAGCCGACCAGCACGCCCAACCTCTCCACCAAAGCACCTACCGAGTGTCGCCGCGAGAACGACAAGCCATCCGGGACCAAGTGGAAGAAATGCTGCGCGACTACGTTATTCAGCCTTCAAAGAGCCCCTGGGCGGCACCTGTTTGGTTTGGTTCATGGGTTTTAACGTCCCAAAGCGACTCAGGCTATGATAGACGCCGTAGTGGAGGGCTCCGGAAATTTCGACCACCTGGGGTTCTTTAACGTGCACTGACATCGCACAGTACACGGGCCTCTAGAATTTTTCCGCCAAAGAAATTCAGCCGCCGCGGCCGGGATCGAACCCGCGTCTTTCGGGTCAGCAGTCGAGCGCCATAACCACTGAGCCACCGCGGCGGGGCCAGGGCGGCACCTGTTGTTCTAGTGAGAAAGAAAGACGGAGCACTTCGATTCTGCGTTGATTACCGGCGCTTGAACAACATCACAAAGAAGGACGTCTGCCGCCTCTTTTGCATCGACGACACACTGGACCGACTCTGCAACGCCAGATATTTCTCATCGATGGTCCTCAAGAGCGGCTACTGGCAAATTGAGGTCGATGAAAGAGAACGCGAGAAGACCGCATTCATCACTCCAGATGTCCTCTTCGAGTTCAAGGTGATGCCATTTGGTCTCTGTTCTGCACCAGCCACATTTTAGCCAGTAATGGATACAGTGGTGGCACGCCTGAAGTGGCAAATTTGTCTGGTATATGTAGATGACGTTGTTGTCTTCGCGTCGAACTTTGAGAAACACCTAAAAAGGCTTCGAACAGTACTAGACGCAATCAAATCGTCCGGCCTAGCTTTGAAAGCAGGGAAGTGCCACTTTGCCTATGAAGAGCGGCTGTTTTTAGGCCACATCGTTAGCAAGGAGGGAGTACGGCCAGACCCGCACAAAACCGCTGCTATCGCAATGTTTCCACCAGCGGCCGATAAGAAAGCTGTGCGCAGATTCCTCGGACGATTTGTGAAGAACTTTTCGCGCACCGCCGAGCCACTGAAACACCTTACAAAGGCAAACATGCCATTTAAATGGGAAGCGCCGCAAATGGAAGCCTTCAAGGAACTTCAGCGTCGTTTACAGTCCCCACCGATCCTCGCGCACTTCGATGAAAACGCTGAGACTGAAATTCATACCAACGCAAGTAGCGGGGGCCTAGGCGCTGTCCACGTTCGGAAAATTGACGGATTGGAGAAGGTCATCGCGTACGCTAGCCGTTCCGTGTCCAAAGCCGAAGCTAATTATTGGACAACTGAGAAGGAGTGTCTTGCCATCATCTGGGCTACTTAGAAATTCCGCCCCTACCTGTACCGACGACCGTTCAAGGTGGTGAGCGATCCCCACGCACTGTGCTCGCTCGCCAGTTTTAAGGACCCCTCCGGCCGCCTCGCTCGATGGAGCCTGCGGCTCCAGGAGTTTGATGTAATCGTCGTTTACAAGTCGGGATGCAAGCACTCTGACGCCGACAGCCTGTCACGAGCCCCTGTAGATGCATCGCCGCCGGATGACGATCAGGACGCCTTCCTGGGACCCCTCCGCTCCAGCTCTTTTGCACAACAGCAACGCTCGGACCCCGACATAAAATGCCTAATCGAATACTTGGAAGGCAAGGTTTGTTCACCCCCCGCCTCGTTCAAGCGAGGATTGCCTTCGGTCTGTTTACAGAACGATGTCCTCGTGAAGAAGAACTTCGCAGCGAACGAAACAGCCTACCTCCTTGTTGTGCCTGTTAGTCTGCGTGGAGTTCTTCAGGCCTCACACGACGAGCCGACAGCTGGACATCTCGGGTTTTCACGCACCCTCCGCCGCATTCAAGACAAGTTTTACTGGCCCCGACTGTCTGCTGATGTCTCACATTATGTGAGAACCTGCCGAGAATGTCAGCGACGAAAGACCCTCCAACCCGACCAGCAGGATTTCTGAACCCCATTGAACCCCCCTCAAGGCCCGTTCAGCAGATCGGCATGGACTTGCTTGGCCCTTTACCGAAATCAACGTCTGGAAATAAGTAGATCATTATAGCGACCGACTACCTGACCCGCTACACCGAGGCAAAAGCCCTACCGAACGGAACAGCAGCAGAAGTCGCCAAATTTTTCGTGGAGAACATTCTTCTGCGATACGGCGCCCCCGATGTGCTCATCACTGACAGAGGAACAGCATTCACGGCGGAACTGACGCAAGCCATCCTCCATTACAGCCAAACCAGCCACCGGAGAACAACTGCATACCACCCGCAGACCAACGGACTGACCGAGCGCCTCAACAAAACCTTCGCCGATATGCTCGCCATGTATGTCGATGCCGAACATAAGACCTGGGACGTCATCTTACCTTACGTAGTCTTCGCCTACAACACCGCAGTGCAGGAGACCACGCAGATGACGCCTTTTAGGCTCGTCCCTGGCAGAGAGGTCACGACCACGCTGGACGCCATGCTACCGGACGTTACCGAGGATGATAACGTCGACGTCGCCGCCTACCTTCAAGGCGCAGAAGAAGCCCGAAGACTTGCCCGATTAACGATCAAAGACCAGCAGCGGACCAACGCCAGACGCTATAACTGACGAAGACGCAACGCAGAATACAAGCCAGGAGACCGAGTGTGGGTTTGGACGCCCATTCGCTGCCGAGGATTGAGTGACAAGCTTTTCCGCCACTATTTCGGCCCGTACAAGGTTCTTCATCGGCTAGGTGAATTAGACTATGAAGTCGTCCCTGATCAAATGAGTGCATCCCAGCGACGCCGCGTTACGACCAGAAGCAGTCCATTCCGTACGCCTAATGCAATATCATGCACGCTAAAGGACGCCGTGTTTCCACTTTCGGTGTTTATTTTTGCACAATCCGTTTTTGATTGTTTATAACCGCATTATGCTCTAAAGCATCGAGTCGATGCTTCTTTCAGAGGGGAGTAATGCCGCGAAACTTTGTAGTGTTTGTTCTGTTTATTTGTACATGCTCCAAGGCTGCCGTCACGTCGATTTATCGGTTCGTTTGTGACGCAGGACGCGCCTAGATTTATCTCGATTCATCGCATGCAGGCGGAGCCGGTTCTAGTTTCCACCAGAATATTCTAGTAACTTTCCAAGCTTTATCTGAAATGTTCGCTATCAGCTTTAAAAAGAGCACGGCTGACAGCGGCGGGCATTCTTTTCGACGACCGCCGAGCACGCTCGTTGCTACGCCGCCGCCGAGTGATTCAGTTCTTCGCGGGCGCAAGTCAGCCCAAATAAAGAGTTCCGTTTCGGAGACATCCTCGTTGTTTTCCTGTTCGTCTGACTGCAGTCACCACTACGTGACAATATATATATAACACCGTTGAGTGTGCACAAGGGGACACGCACTGGACTATCTTTGTTTAGGGTGCTCATTAAAGCCCCTTCTCAATGTTACTAGATTAGAATGTTACTAGATTAGGCGGGTTATCGGAATCCCCAATCGAGAGATTGATTGCAACTGCAGGATTTTTTGTAGCGAAAGCCACACTACTATAGCTGCGACGCATTTCGTCGTGAGCCTCCGAGTGACCGTGAAACGACCTTGAGATAAGTGTGTTGGTAAGAACAAATAACAGTGTGTTTTCCACTTAGTGAACCACTTGTGGCCTTTAACTGTGACTGAAGTTTGACAAACGACACACATGTCGCCATGAGGCTCCGAATGACCTTGAAACGACCTTGAAATAAGTAGTGGTCGCACATCTGCCTTATGTGTTGTCCACCTTGGTGCTGCTCCACTTGATCTTTGACCTTTTAAGTGGTCGGTAGAGGGCGGTAAGAAGCCACGTGGTAATTTCGTGGTGTCACGTGATTCAGTTTACAGTTGTGAAGTCAGGGTATGGGGTGTATCAACAGGAGCTGTGCGCTCTGCTTTGGATACGTTAAAACTCGGTTGAGCAAAGTTGAACCACTTGAATTCCTTTTGCGTCCTCTGTAGACGGCAGTGGCGTCGCACCAGGCTCAAACAGCTTCTCATCGTCCACTCATGCAGGAGTGATTTCACGGCTGGGCATCCTTATTTGCCGCTGCATTTCAGAGAATGTGATCTATAATCCACATCATGTTCGGCAGCAAACTAAGCATATTTCATGCTGGTAAGCCAACGGCGACTAGGCTTAAAATTAATGCTTATTTTCCCGCACTCATACCGTGTCCAAATGAGACGCTTTGGTCCGAGATTTGCGGCAGTGCAAATAACTTCTCAATGATCGTTTCATTCAGGAGTTACATCAGGGAGGGCTTTGGATGCGTGGTTTAACGTCCCGAAGTTTCATGCATAAAGTTTCTTGACTTTTTTCAACATAGCCACCAATGACAAAGCACATGGACGGACATACTCCTAAAAGCTGTCGCTGAAAGATCACACTTCCTGAAAGTTTCGAATCGTTGTGCGCTGGTTTCAGATATAAAAAGAGCAAAACGCTGAGGCATCGTATGAGTATCGGGCGTTTGCAATATCGAACGAATATTGCGTCATTAGCCATCTTCACTATATCGGGTAAACATTTTTCGTTATATCCGGATATCTACTTTTTTTCACGCCAACGTATACATCGTAAAAGGACAAATACCTCGACACCACTTAGAATGTCCTACGTCCATTGGTTTGGCCACAATGGACGTTTGAAGTTTCAAGAAGTACGGTTTGCGGAAGCAAAGGTCGTAGGTGCGAATTCCTATGATAAGATACTCTTTTATTCGACTAGTAATATTATGATCCTAATGCTGTGAACCATATGAAACTACTCCAAAGATCCTATGCCAATTAGGTGGTCCACAGTGTGTGTACCACCCCTCTGCGGTGGCTCAGTTGTTGCGGCGCTCAGCTGCTGGCCCGAAAGACTTGGTTTCGATCCAGGCCGCGGCGGCTGAATTTCGATGGAGGCGAAATTCTTGAGGCCCGTGTACTGTGCGATGTCAGTGCACGTTAAGAGCCCCAGGTGGTCGAAATTTCCGGAGCCCTTCACTACGGCGTCCCTCATAGCCTGAGTTGCTTCGGGACGTTAAACATCAATAAACCAAGTGTGTGTACCAATACCACCCACTGGTCCCACTTGAATGGTCTTGCGTTGCAGTAGTCTTAGTGCATCTGCCGAAATTTTTTTACCAAAAGTTACATTGGCCATGAACTTGCAATTTCGCTGTGGCGGTGCTCCGAGGAGGCACAGAGACCGACCGTGAGCCGTTGCCTAGCAACCGCCGCAGCTGGCGGACGCCGCGCGCTCGCCGCGCCATCTGGCATGACGTCACACCACGTGCCTTGCCGCGGAGCCGCCGCCGTTTTGTATGACGTCACACCGCTTGCCCCGTCGTTGCGCTCGCCTCCGCTCGCTTTGCCAGCTGTGCCGCATGCCTGCTTTCGCTGCGTATATCCTGCCATAGCCGAGCTAAGCCACTCCTAATTTTTCAGGAACTTCTGGTCCGTACCTAAAGTTTAAAACGGCGCTTATGATACCACCAAACACACCGAATCGCTTGCGAGCAACTCTTGTCGATATAGAAGCGAGAAATGAGAAAACAAGCCGTCGCGCCCACTCGTTCCCGCTCTTGGGTATGTGCGGCAAGCGCTTGCAGCCTTCAAAACGTTCTGTGCGCAACACGCACCAAGCGGGCGAAGAGAGGCGAGGTGGAAACTGAGGACGCACAGGAGTTTGTCGTTACTTTCAGAATCAAGGGGTTTGGTTTTAGTGTGACCTAACGCAGCACACCACAAAAGTGCCCGAACAAGTTAAGTGTCCTGAATGCGAATGCACTCATTGGCATCAAGTTGAACGAAATACGTGACTCTGTAAACTGCCTCAGGTGTGCCTCGAGTTCATTTTCCGCACTGATCCCAGGGTAGCTTTCTCATGTGCTGCTTTCGGATTGTTTTCACCTTAACGACTACTTAGCGCCGTTCGGAGGCTGCGCCTGAACTGAACTTAAATGCTTCCGCAAGCCCAGTGCGCCCCTCTGGTTAGTTGGCAATCCCATTAAGACAGCGACCAAATCCAGGCGGCATGCAAAGACGCGAGTATTCTGCGGCATGTCAGGGCACACAAAATAATCCGAGCCGGTCAAAAAAAAAATAATCAGGATTCCTCTACCCAGGGTTTTCTCGTGGCCTGACTTTAAATCCCATGCACTTCCCTATTGTCAATACACAGGCGATGGCGAGGTCTGCCTCTCCGCAACACCTGCTCTCCTCATATCTGGCCACTCCCTTGGTATCTCCCGAAGCGCACTAGGTGGTTCAGGTTGGCCTACCATCGCACGTCTTGCACAAGAGCGTTTCTACATCGTATGATCATTTGATGTATGATAAGTGGTCACTCGTATCATTCATCCCGGAATCCGCCCAGAATCGCGCGGTGCGTTTCTTATATTGAGATTAGTGTAACCACTCTAGTATTGTGTCACTAATATCTCAAGCTAACCTCTCTTGCCTTCGAATCTCGCCGAACGATGAATAGACTTCGCCTTTATAATAAATACTAAAAATTATAACCTGAGAACTTCCGTTATATCCCCAGCCAACCATCATTCATGCCGAATTAGCCACCCGAGATTCGCGCATCCACCAGGTGCATCCATCTCTGCCCGTTATTCATTCTTCAGGCTAATTGGCAGAGTGTAGAACAACTTACAAACGGAAACTGCGCCCCATAATGCCCCTGGCCGCTTAGAGGCATCACTCCAAGAAGTAATAACTTAAGACTGATGCAAGCCCGCCTCTGATGTCATGGCCTCGAAGCAGAAATAGAGTGCAGTTATACGCCGCAGACTAAATAAAACACTAGCGACAATTCGCGCAGCAAAACAGGAAAAAGGCCGATGAATCAGGGTCGTTTACTTACATGGCATCGACAACGCAGATGACCTGCCTGTACTGGGGCTTATTTGTGCTGGAGGTGGTAGCGGGGGGCTCGGCCGGCATTATTAGACTTTCAGATGAAATACCCACAAATTCGCATTTAGGAATTCCCATCTCGTCCTCGTTGTAAGCGTCTTCCTGCAGTGCGAAAATTGATGCACCAACAATAAGCACACAGTAAGAAGCTCTCGCGCAAAAAGTGCACCCTATATATGCACAAATTTCTGTACTGAGCCGTTCAGGCTGCTACACCTTCCTACTTGATCTGGCATATTCACGTTATGGTGCCATAAGCAACGCTGTAATAATTGCCGCACGATCCTCCAATATTAGATTTAAAGCAAACAACACTGGCCTCTGACGATTAGCTGCGATACTCTCGTGCATTAAGTTGCAATCCTTACTGCGTTGAACTCCCCTGAAAATTTTGTTGGTTGCTGCAAGAAAAATAGTTTCGTTTTCCCAAACTGACACAGGAAGCCGCGCTGCGTACTATTGGTGCGTTCCTCATGGCCTAAGTGCTATGTACGAGTCCATCAACATCATAAGCCTGACTACGCCCACTGCAGGGCAAATGAATCTCCCACGTCTCTATAAGCCTCTGGGCGCCGGCGATCGCTGGCGTAGCGTCAGTGGCGTTGTCTGAAGGTGGGCTCCGCCGCATGCCAGACGTGGGAGGAAGAAGACGAATTCGCTCGCGCAGGCGGGCCGGTCGACGTGTTGTACGGTGGGCGATGTGCTGGTGCGGAAAAAACATGTAGCGGCGGGGTGCAGGTGAGCGTGGTGCTGGCCTGAAGAACCGCAGTGGATGCAGCCAGGATTTTGACCAGCTCCGCAAGGAGTGCCGGGCCCATGGGACGCTCCTTGAGGACCCCGAGTTCCCCTGTAAGGGCAGCTCAGTCTGGGGCAACAAAGCCCCAAGTTCCCCCAATCATGTGGCTACGACCTCCGGATGTGTGTCACTCTCTAATGCTCTTTGTGGATGGAGCATCAAGGTTTGCCGTCGTACAAGGAAGTGTGGGAACTGTTAGATGGCTGCCTCTGCCGCCAACCTGACGCTGATCGATGAGCTCTTTTATCATGTGGTGCCCGAGGAGCAGTCCTTCAACCAGGACTATGCCGGGATCTTCCACTTCCGCAACTGGAAGGCCAATTGACCGGTGGATGAACAAAGCTAGTTGTCGCCGAATAACACGAAAAGCGTAAGGGAAATGATTCAATTTTTTAAATGCGTTTCGTTAATCAACTGAAAATAAACACTAATTATTCCACGGCTAAAAGGTAAGTTATTAGAAGGAAGAAGACAGAGAAACCACATGCCACAGTTGCTATCCGAACCGACGACCTCAGAATTTTGAGTACAGTGCTCTATCAACTTCGCTTGGCTGCTGCTGTCTAATCTTCTACTATCGGGGGTACTTAGTTTGCAACTGATCCAACCTTGAGAGTGTTCATCAGCGCCACCCACGCCTATAAACGGCGGACGTAGTACGTCCTGAGTTACCGCTGGTGTGACGTGGAACGTCATCAAACGACGAAGGTTGAAGCTGTGTGAGAACCCTCTTATGCTTCCTATGGCATCACGGCTGCCAGAACCGAGGCCCTCGGTTCTGGACTGGAGTTGTATGGGCTGTACTTGTCGGTATGCTTCCTTCAAAATGGAGCGCCTGTGATGTATTTGAGATTAACCTGAGTTACTGGGCAACGGTTTCTAGAGAGTTTTCTGAAGGTGTGCCCTGAAGGTTCCACATACTGTTAGAATACAGCAGATCACAGTGTGGTACCGCAACAAGGAGGCTCCACAATGAGTGCCTTATGCTTTGTAATAAACGCGCCGCTACAGAAAAAAAGCACTTCTGTATACTACCATGGATCCTGCGCCTTTTCCTTATATAACACCACTGAGACGCAGGGCTACAGAACAAGCAACCCACTGTATAATTCTGCTGCTAAAGAGAATCGGGGACCGCATATTCCTGTAGCTCATTTAGTTTTCATTTTACTTGATCGCCGCTTATTGGCCGTTTTTCCGGGGGACGTAGGTCGTAATGGTTGATGTCCCTTTGGTCACAGCAGAAACGCACCCCCGAGGCCATTTAATACCTAAACGCTTTCACGCCTCCGCTGTACTGACAGACCAGCACCGACGACTGACTGAACACGACGACACATTTTACATGCGATTTTTCTGGGGCGGTGCTCCGAGGAAGCACAGAGCCGTTGAACCTTGAGCCGTTGCCTAGCAACCACCGCAGCTGGCGGAAGCCGCGCGCTCGCCGCGCCATCTGGCATGACGTCACACCGCGCGCCTCGCCGCGGAGCCGCCGCCGCCGTTTGGCATGACGTCACACCGCTTGCCTGTTCGTTGCGGTCGCTTTCGCTACGTATGTGACTGCCAATTTTTCTGAGGCATTCCCATTTAGGGAAATAAACTAAGCTTTGGTTTAGAGACGAATTAGTAAAGCATAGTCCCTGCAACAAGGCCGCTCTGGAAGAGCTGGCAGTAGGGAGTCTAGGGAGGCAAGGACACAAAGCGTTCCAAAACACAGCCCTGCCTTGATTTCTGCTTCAGTGTGCGCTTGTTTGTTGATCCCCTGGTGACCAAGGGAACCTCAAGACGGTTGTCATGGCTTCTTACCAGAGGGATCATGGGAGCTGGCGATTTGCGAGGCGTCACTATGGCCCAGGGGTCACTGGACTCGGACTCGTTGTCGGGTTGCTCGTGCGGGAAGAGGTGTCCCTTCTGGCCCATCAGGAGGAGGACGATGGGCAGCACCACCACTATGGAAAACACGATACCGCCCAGCCATATGTTGTACCAGGTGCACCACCACCACCAGCCCTCAGCCTCTTCCACATCAGCGCCGTCGTCTTCCTCCAGGAGCTGGAACAAACGCAGCGTTGATGACATGGGGTGCCACCAACCAGAGTATCGGTAATGACTGCAGGGTGCAGCTAAGAGGACGTACCAACAGCCTCGATTGTCCGTTCTCTCCAATAAACGATGCACTTTTTAAAGACGCCGCTAAGATTCGAAACGGGCGTGAATTTTTGTGCCAGCTATGAACGAATTCTTGCAGTGCTTTGGAATATGAATTTGAGGAGAGGACAGAAGTTTAGGTTGGACGTCACCAGGGGCGTAGTCGGGGGGGGGTTCGGTGTCAGAACACCCCCCACTCCCCCCGAAATTTTCTGCGCATTGTATCCCCCCTTCTTTCAGCTTTTTTCGCACATGTTATTTTACAGCGCATGGATGTATAAAAAATGCAGAAACGAAAATAAGAGTGTCGGCTTGTTTGCAAAAATGGTTCCTGTTCCAAAACCAGATGGCGCCACTGAGTTGAAGTTACAGTTGTGTCTCCGTTTACACGCGCTGAACTAAACGTGCCAACATAAGAGTGTAAATTCCCGCAAAATGCAAATGTCTAAGACATTCTTTGGGCGCAGGCTCTTTTTTTTTTTCTACCGTCGGCGTAAACATCCCCAAAAAATGTTTCTGGCTACGCCACTGGATGTCACGGTCTCTTCACAAGACGTATTCGCTGGCTCTGCCGACAGGGGGTAAGTAATCGTAATACAGCCACGTTTTCTTGTCGCCTGCAGATGTGTTGTGACGTGTAATTGGCGTAAAACTGTACTCGTCAGCCGAAAAATAGAAACATCTTGTCGCTTTTCCTGTTAAGCTCCTGTGTCCAATAAACTGAATGATGACTGGCCGGACATTCCAAACACAAAGTTATTAAATTCGCAAACGAAAGGCAGTAAGAAATTTATTTATATGGATCAAGAGCATTTGCAATCACACAGCTCCGAAGACAATAGAAGTTCTGAACTTCGGGAAGCTCTTGGTTGGAAGTTATTATCCCACCGAAGAAAAGTTTTTGGAATAAAGTTTTTGTACGACATTTACAATAATAAAACAGGAATCAATAAAAGCCTCTATTTAAGGAAACCTCACTACGTTTCGAGTAGAAGGGACAATACCATGAAAATTAGAGGGTATAACTGCCGGATTAATACATTTAAATATTCATTTTTTCCCAACACAATAAGTGACTGGAACCTGCTGCCTAATGAAGTGTTTGAGAGCGAGAATTTCCAGGCCGCAATTGACCATGCAATAATATGATTATGCTGTTGTCAGTGTTGGTTCTGCGTGTCGGGTGCAATCAGAATGCTTTTATCTTTTTGGAAGTTCGTAACATTTTTTTGTAACTTTTCTTTCTCTTTTGTTCTCTTGTGCTGTATTCAGTTTTACTGTTAAAGGTGCACTGAAGAGGATTCTGAACATGTCTTTTTGCCGCGGGAACTCGATCCACACGTTCCTAGCATTCTTAGAAACAGTGACTTATTGCCCTGTGTGGCCGATTTCCCCAATTAAAAGGAATTAACGTCCGGCTCCCGCCTTTTTTTTTTTAATTCTGCCTCGTACGGTGGGCGGAGTCGACCAACGCGTGGAGCGCCTTTCACCCAGTCCCGTGGAGGCTTTGCTTTCGCTTTATTTTGTTTTTTAGGTTTCCATGAATAAATAGTTTCATTCGCAGATAATATAGCCGCAAAATAAGCCCGAAGAAATAAAAATACGCGTGGTCTATTTGCTACTACGGACTACTACGTATTACTACGCCGATGGCAGAGCGGCAAGCCGCCACGGGACTGGGTGAAAGGCGCTCCACGCGTTGGTCGACTCCGCCCACCGTACGAGGCAGATTTCAAAAAAAAAGGCGGGAGCCGGACGTTAATTCGATGTAATTGGGGAAATCGGCCACACAGGGCAGTAAATCGCGGTTTCTAAGAAAGCTCGGAACGTGTAGATCGAGTTCCCGCGGCAAAAAGACAAGTTCAGATTCCTCTTCAGTGCACCTTTAATGTACTTACCGCCCCTACAATAATGCCTCTCAAGGCGCTGGAGGTACCTTGAATAAATAAATAAATGCGAGTGGTAAACTTAGGGCAATAACTCAGGCCGCGGTAACATTTTTAAAGGTGTGAAAAAATACGCATGAGTGCGTCGGGCTTAAAAATTACGCCTGTGAGAGTGGTTTGCAGTGTCTAATGATGATACTGAGATCGACCACATTAATAAAAAGGCAGAGTGCAAGGATAATAAAGTGGTCCAAGGTGACTGAAAAACTTGATTGAAGTTGGCGTGAGGTAATCTAGGCCACAGTCCTTATCAGAACAAGAGCAGCTAGCCCATGACGGGAAGAACAGAAAAAAAGGACATCCGCAACACAATTGGGAAAATGAATCGGCATGTATAGCCCAAAGTCAAAGCTTAACATAACCTGGGCAGGATAAATGCAGCTGTTGACACTAACGGGGTAGACCAGAGATTACCCGCCCTCGAATGGTATGCATAGAGTTGGTATGTTTGTCAACTTACGAATATAGACTGAAGGTTTACAGCCCACCAATCCTGCATCTCCTTAAAGAGCCACTGACCAGCATTGGATAGTTTATGCAAAAAAGCGCAGTGCGTGCAATGTGCCTCGGTGAAAGTATGCAAAATACTGGAGGCACGCTCGCTCCGAAGAGCGGCAAAAATTCATATCAAAGCACTTCCGCACTTACTTTCGCTAGGCCTACCACCTCGAACTCTATGCTGACACCCAAGCACCCGTTGTGACGTATAAGCGAACGGAAATCCAATGGCAAAACGGAATGACGAATTTCCCACAACAACGCGTCGCCTGCCCGTCGCAATTTTCGTTTTCAGCACACACAAAACCAAAACTAGATTTTAGTTAGATTTTTTTTTGTCCCAGTCCACGAATGATTCAGCGCATTCTTTGTGCTGTCACTTTCGTATAGCCCTGATCTCGCTCATAGTTTTTCATCTTAGAGCACTCGCACGCAAACCCTTTTCAAGAAAGCTAATGTGTAACTCCACATTGAGACCACTTCTAGCACGCGCTGCAATGTCTCGTGCACAGCAGTGCTGATAACCGCGTCCTTGGGCCTGAAGCTAACGCCTAATAGCGCACTGTTCGCACCCGCTGGATTATTCCCCGGAGGCCTTTCACTCAGCACGTACGGCGGGGCACGTTCCAAAGTGAAGGAGGCCGTTAATTTCCCAATCCCAAGGATAAACAACGCCTCCGCCACGAACTTCGAGTTACAAAAGAAAAAAAAACAAGCGCACAGAGTATGAAAACGCCACCGGGGGTGCATTGGGAAATACGCCACGTCGCAAAAGTCAAGAATACTTGTCAAGGCAGGTGATGAATTAAGCATCTGGCGTACACCTCTATCCTATCTCCCGCTAAAGTAGGACTAAGCGGAGAAATTTCACTGGCGGTAGCTACTCAAAGTGACGGAAAAAAATTCGCTGTGGCTTAGCTTGGTTAAGCCCGGTAATTGCGAAAGCAATATCCGTACCTACCCCATGGTACAGCTCGTAGTGTAGCTGGTGGTGGTGCTTGTGGTTAGACTTGTGGTGATGCATCGGTTATACAATCCAATCCAAACCAATCCAATCCATTCCAATCCAATTCAATTCAATCCACTCCAATCCAATGTAATCTACTCTAATGTAATCTAATCTAATCTAATCGAATCCAA
Organism: Amblyomma mixtum; assembly: GCF_055824585.1. Taxonomy (NCBI): domain Eukaryota; kingdom Metazoa; phylum Arthropoda; class Arachnida; order Ixodida; family Ixodidae; genus Amblyomma; species Amblyomma mixtum. Next base: position 66,034,940 of record NC_143012.1, on the reverse strand, counting down.
TCTAATCCAAACTAATGCAATCAAGGTCAAATGAAGGTCAATGGTGGTCACCGCTGCGGCACGGCAAAGGCTTTCGTGAAAGTACAAGTAGTATTGCTTTCGCAATAAAAATCTTCGTAGAGGGTATGGTATGAAAGGACCTCTCGAAACCACTCGAATGCGATGGCTGTAACTCCACTGTTACTCTTTTTTATGAATAATTTAAGAACCAACTCCACGGGCCCTTTTCGGCGCGCGTCTTGCGCGCTTGGGCGCCCGCGCGCCGGCCAGAGGAAGTCTGCGCATGCGCGACGCGTCCACGACGCTCGGATCCGAGTAAACCAGATATTCGGCGCGCACGTAACTCGCGGCAGCGCGCGAGCTATTTCCGGCGCGCCAGCATCGACCAATCAGTGAGCGTTCCGCTTCTGTGTCTTCCAGAGCGGGTCTTCCAAGCGTTACCTGCAGCGCTCGACTGGACGCATACTCGCGCCATGCGCTTGGAGTTGTGTACCGTTTTGTTTTTTTGCGCGTCGGGGCGCGGCGCGCAGCGCGCATGGGGTGTAGCACGCAGAAGTGTCTATGTAGCCGGGCCTTTACTCTCACACGCTCCCCGGGCCATGCCTCACCCCATAGCGGAGTAACACATTTTCGACCAGAGCATGATCAAGAGTCATTTAAGGTAAACAGCCCTCCAACCCTTCATGAAAACATTCGCTGACGGTTCAAAGCCGAAGGCGCCGCTGGTTGCCGTAGTGCAACAAAAAAAAAACGTGCTTCGGTTGTGCCCATCACAAGTGCCCCCCGGCAAAGACGTCAGCCTACCGACTCGCTCTCCAAGTCTCTCGTATGCACGCTCAGCGGTGTGTCGTAAGGCTGTACGTAAGACGTCGACTCGGAGTGGCTGGGCGGCTGGCTGTGAGCAGCATCCCTGGACGGCTGCGGATTACTCCTCTCCACCTGCGCGGTGAAGTCCGGAGAAAGGGCACACTATGTAGGAGAGCTGGAGTGTGACACTTCCTGATTCAGATAGTGGAATGATTCTGTAGCGATGGCAGCCACGTCACTATAAAGTAGCATCCGCGGGTGCGTCTGTCATCATCATCAACCTGTCTACGCCCATTGCATGTGGCATGGGGTGCATAGTGGCGCAGTTGGAATATGATTCCAGAATCAAAAGTGGAGAAGTCTGACGAGTGAAAGGGGAATGCTCTCGCATCTCGTCCCCTTCAATCCAATTCACCGCCCCTAAATTTTCCCTCTAAATCTTGCCTTCCTGCATTCCCTGCGTGGATGAGGTGTTCTCCGAAGGAAAAGGTGAAGCGTAAGTGCACTAAAAGATGGCGGTAGGATAGGGCGTCGGTGTTGCATCGTTCTAATAAAACTAATACGCAATGGTACGTCGAAGAGTTGCCACGAGCTGCGCTGCTAGCGTATCAGCCACTCCAGATAGCGTTTATACTAGACGCATTTAGATAATCAGCAAAGAAGCATAGGGAAATGAGGATTCGGCTGATATTACATACATACATACAAGTTTTATTCTCCACAAAGAAGTGGAAGGAGGCGGAGGGAAAAGGAAAGAACGAATTTACGGAAAGAACGAAGAACGAATTCATAGGAAAGAACGAATTTAATTGAAAGCAAGAAAAATAGGTAAAGTTCTTTCTTTAAGTGTTACAGGACTGGATAATTATTTCTGTAATCAATATAGCTTCTTAAATTTTACCAACTTACGATTGCAGAGGGATTCCTACCTACGAATTCCCGTCACGTTGTTACGTTTCGCCTTGGGGGTGGTGGTGAAAACATTTATTAAAAAGGGACAGGAGGTATGTTTGGATCAGCCCTTAAGGGACTGATCCTTACAAACACAAGGTGGAGGTCCCTAGTATGGGACTCCAGTGGCGGTGGCCGCAGCCCGGGCGCGCCCGACTAAGGCTTGTTGGGCCTGCAAGTCGTGGCAGCCGAGCAAGATCGCCTCCCAGTCCTCCAGGGTTCGGTTGGGGATGGGTGGAATAGCCGGGTTGGAGGGACACCGTGTGATAGGTGGCAGAAGATACCGCACTACAGTGCAGGCAGCTGCCGTTAAAGGAGGGGTCAAAAATTTGTTAGAGGCTTAGCTTGGTTAAGCCCGGTAAGTAGCGAAAGCAGTAGCCCTGGCTGCGCCTGGTTTGTCTGGTGGTGTTTCTTGGTAGTGGTCTTAGTAAAGCTATTTATGAAAGTTTTGCCCATTTGTTTTACATGGCATTATACTCACCACACGAGGGCCCCCACGTGCTGGGAGATTGTGCTGGGAGATTTATGCGTGCCTCGGTCGCCGAAACGAGCGGCTGACGCTAACGGATGATTGTCTAAAAGCTTCCCTTTTCTTTAACTCCCACTTCCTCCCTTCCTGTACGGTGCGGTTCGGGGGTCCACCGAGATGACAGAGAATTTGCTTTCCTCAAAAAGCGTTGCATTCAAAGGGCAAGACATCGCGCCGAACGGGTGGTGGCGTTCCTCCCTTCCTGTGGTTCGGGTGTCAACCGAGATGACAGACAATTACTGCCCCATGCCTTTACCCTTTGAACGCACCGCTTTTTGAGGAAAGAAAATGGCGCAGTAATTCTCTGTCATCTCGGTGGACACCCGAACCGCGCGCGGCAGGAGCGGGAGTTAGGCCGCGCTTGGTAGCTGCGGCCTCGTTACGCGACGGCGTAAGTTGGAGCCCCGCTCTTCTAGCTGTGACGTCAGACCGCTAAGCGCGCCGCGCGTGGCAGGAGCAGGAGTTAGGCCGCGCTTGGTAGCTACCGGCCTCGCTACGCGACGGGCTGAAAGTGCAAGCAGTATTGCTTTCGCAATAAAATGTTTTAGTGCTGCCGGGCACAGAAATGTGTTGGTGAGAAGGCGGAGAAGGAGCCGCGCATCCGCCTTCTTCATTCCTTTACATAGGCCAGGGTAAAGGCGATGATTGTCTTGATGATAGGTTGTAATATCTTTGCAGATATAGATCGGATTAGGATCGGGTTCATGATCGGGTGGGGAGGAGAAAACAGCCCGGTGAGAGAGCGCGCGGGCGGCTGCGTCTGTTGCCTCGTTTCCTGCCAACCGCTGATGAGCAGGGACCCATATAAGGTAACGGTGTGGGGGGGGGTCCGTATCCCGTATGCAATTTTGATAGATTCGAAAGGCTAGGAAGGGAGTGTAGAATTGTTCGACGTTCCGACAGGCCCCTCGCGAGTCGGTGATTATGTATTTTGAATCGCAATGTGAGGCCGCGAGAGCAATCACGACCTCTTCTGGTTGTGTTGCACTAGGGGCTCTGAAGGTGAGGCCGTTAACTGTGTTGCTGTTGTGAACTACAAGCGACCGTGTACCATCCCCCGTGGTGAGGACCGGATTCGTCCACGTAGTATACACCTTTCTTGCGATAATGTCGGGCTAGCACTTCCGCTCGTGCCAGGCGCCGACCGTTATGGTTTTCGTGTGACATGTTGGCTGGAAGAGGCCGCACGTGGAGGGCAACGTCTCCACAGTTCTGAGATGTGAAACCTGTCTTCCATGGGAGAGGAGTGTTGGATATGGAGATGAGTAAGAAGGCGGCGACCCGACTCCGTTAGCGAGAAGCGCGTGTACTGGTTTGTAAGGTGCGCCTCCCGGAGCTCCCAGAAAGTATTCACCACCCCAAGGGCCATAAGCCGGCTGGTTGAAGTAGTGACGGGGAGGTCAAGGGCACGCTTAATTTTGCGAAGGATGACCTCAAGCGCATCCTCCCCTTGTTTCCATAGGTGTCGATGAGTCGAATAGAGAATTCGACTGGTTACAAAGGCGTTTGCCAGCCGCAAGGCATCCTTATTTCGTAACCCCCCGCGTTTGTTGTAAACCCGGCGTACAATGCGATCCACCTGGCCCCCCACCTTACGGAGTTTGGTCAATGTAGTGTCTGGCCGTCTGTGTTTGTGGATGTAGAGTCCGAGTACCCGTATCTCAACATTTTCGCGTATGGGACCACTCCCAAGAGAAAGAGATATTTTAGTTGTGCACTTTTGGGAGTGGCGGAGGTGCATAAATTCAGATTTTTAAGGGGAACATTGAAGACCGCAGCGGCGGGCGTAGCGGTCCACTATCGTCGCCGCTGTTTGCAGGCTGGTTTCAATGTCACCTGTGCTGCCCTGCGTGGCCCACAGAGTGACGTCATCAGCGTACAGGGCGTGCTGCACGCCGGCGACACCACTCAGCTGTGCCGGCAGGTGCATCATGGCAAGATTGAAGAGCAGCGGGGAAAGTACCGCGCCTTGGGGGGGGTTCCCCGCGTGCCGAGTAGATAAGGACCATGCTCTCTATCTTGGATTCGGATGTGGGATTGACGATCTATTAAAAATTTGCTTATGTACCAGAATGTGTTGAGGCCACAGTCGGTCAGGCTAATGTTAGTGAGTATGACCTCGTGTGTTACATTGTAAAATGCCCTCTTAAGATCCAAGGCGAGTACTACCCGGTCATTATGGGGGCATTCGAGGGGGTCTAGGACTTCCCGATTAAGTTGCAGGAGGACATCCTGTGCGGATCTGTGTGGGCGGATTCCGAACATGGTGCTCGCAAAGATATGTTTGCTTTCAAGATATCCAGGTAACCGATCCCGCACCATCGTCTCCATTAGTTTGCCCACACATGAGGTGAGAGAGATGGGGCGGAGGTTATCTGTGTCAATTGGTTTTCCTGCTTTAGGAATAAGAGTGACCAGAGCCGTTTACCAGTCGATTGGCAAGGGGGTGTCCCCACGCCAAATTACGTTTCGCCTTCGTCGTGTGGAAAAAAAACGGCGCTGCTGCAGCGGAACGCCGACTTGGAACGAAAGACACGTTGGGTCAACGCCTGGATTACCCGCGGAAACAGCGTCCGTCTGCCAGGAAGTTTTCAGCGAGCGTCTCCGCTACACGAGGTGCGAACGCACGTTCGAACGCATGAAATGCGCGGGAACGCCGCTCGAGGACATTCCAGCTTCTGCGCGACGTGGTTGACATATTTCTCTCTCTCCCAACACGTGACGGGGGCGTGTTTCCTAAGGAGAGTGTGTGATGGGTGCCACAGTGAACTTCCTTCCTCAGCAGGCCCGGCCCCCATATAGGGAATCTAGGGAAAGAAAACGCTTTAAAAACTCGGCAGCAAGTACGGCCGAGGGGCGGGTCTCAACATCAGGCGTTTCACCATTGAGCGTCTCGCCACAAGCTCCTTTGTTTGTACATAATGTATATTTAGTTGTATAAAGTTTTCCTCCTTGTCTTTCCCGCATCCTCGTCTCCGACCTCCCTCATTCCCTCTCCCGCCCGACCATGCTACCTGATCTTTAACGTGCAGTGCTCTACAAGCCCCATTCGGACCATCTGGTGGAAACGACTGTAACTATTGGTGCTCACGCCTGGTGTAAGGGGGTAGAGAAGCTGCGAAATTTGAGTATAACGTACCTTGCGGTCGCTCTTGGCCGTAACGAGCTTTTTCCGGCTCGCCTGAGGGCCAGGAGTTCCCGCCTCGTCGCGTTCGTCGTCCTGGGGGACATCTAGCGGGGTGGGAGCGGCGCCACGCTGCAAGTAAAGGTGAACGGTTATCTTTGCTGACTGTGATGCATTTTATTCGTGGGAAAGGACTTGGTGCTAAGAGGTCGCGGTAAGTGGTCGAGAGTGCATAGCCCTCGACGACTTTGTCAGCCCACTCCACCGCCGAAACTTGCGTTCTGGGGTCAGAGCTAGCCAGCACGGTCTCCCACCACTCGAGAGAAGGAGCGGTAACTAGATCACCCGGAGGTGGCGCTATTTTTCAGTCCCATAGGATATGATTGTAGTTGGCTCGTTGGCCGCAGTGTTTATAGTTCAGTTTGTTGAGATCAGGATAAATGAACGCGAGGAATAATGGGGCGCGTATCGATGTCGTCTGTAGACGCCACGTAACCTCTTCTTCTTTAGTCAGGTTTTTGTGCGGAGGGGGGGGGGAGTTCTCCTCTCTCGTTTAAAATGATTGGTTGGATCATAATATGTGATCACGGAATCGTTCGTGTAATTCAAGGAGCCAGACTCAGAACCCTGGAGGATACCGAAAACATTTCACTTGTATCAATCTTACCTCAATACTAAAAAGTTATTCCCAAATAGGGTAAGAAAAAGAGCGAAAAGAATCATATTCTTAGAAAACATGCCGGCGCCCATGAAATTGGTCCTCCTTTTGGAGTAGCGATTTCAAGAATCTGAGCCTAATTTGCCGGAATGTATTGTTTACGGAGGTTTAACGTCCCAAAGCGACTCAGGCTATGAGGGATGCCGTAGTGAAGGGCTCCGGAAATTTTGACCACCGGCGTTTCCTTAACGTGCACTGACATCGCACACTACACGGGCCTCTAGAATTTCGCCTCCATCGAAATTCGTCCGCCGTGACCGGGATCGAACCCGCGTTTTCGAAACATCAGTAGAGCGCCACAACCACTCAGCAACCGCGGCAGCAATTTGCCGGAATTTAACCTCCTTCAGATTTTCATAGCTTTGAACAAAACGCGTATAGTGAAGAATCGCGTGGCAAACCGTTAGACTCGGTGACGCTGTATATGGAAGAAAAATCGGCGAGTTACTCGCACAAGGTTCCTAGCACTAGGTGCGTTACTAGGCCCCAATCTAAAGTAGGGCGAATTGCGGAGGAATTTCCAGATGAGGTGGGAAGCAGATATGAAGTACTCCCACGTACCTGATATCGTCTACCGCACCGAGTAAGTGGCCGGTTGTGTAGACAAGAAGTAAAAACTATAATGCTACTGTTTTCACGTCCTACGGCGGAGCCGACATCAGGAACCGAAACAGAGACCGACGTAAGTGAATAACGAGTGCTAGGCACTTACCAGAATGTTTAGCCATCCACCAATGAGTTGCGGCTCTGGTTTCTCGTCCGCATCTTCCTCGTCGCCTTCGCCCTTGGGTGTAGCAGGGGACGCGTCCGAGTGCTTCTGAGGTGATACGGGAGAGCTGCCTTTCTTTCCCTGGGAAGAAGGTTTTCCAACAGCGCTAGGTTTCGATTTCGCGCCTAATGGACCCTTTTCAGGGCCTTCTCCCTTTTCGTTACGTTTTCTGACCTTGCCGGCGGTCTTAGCAGGGCTATCGGACGCCGGGGATTTCCTGCCTTCGCCCCGCCTCGGCTGCCCTTTTCTGCTGGCAGCCGACGCGTCACGGTCCGAGTGGATGCTGTTCTGGCTCTGGTCCCTTTCGAGTCCCCGTTTCTTCTTCTGGTCGACAGGAGCACTGCGGCCGGACTTGTAGGAGGAAGACTTAGCCAGGTTTCGTCGTGCTACAGGCTCCGCATCGACGTCCTCGTTGGACTGCCTCCGCGACTTGTCCGGCTCGTCTGTGCCGGGTGAGACGGCGTTGTCAGGCCTTGAAAAGTTCGGCGAGGGTGAAGTCTGTTCCTCGCCGTCACGACGCGTCCTTTCCACGCTGCCTGCTTCGCTGCCAGAGCGCGACTGCTCCCGTTCCTCCTTTCGGTCGTAGCTGCGTGCCCTCGAGGGAGCCGCCGGACGTTCACGGCGGCCCCTTGGTTCGACGCTTTCATCTTCCTGTCGACCACGCCTCTTCCGCTTCTCCATGACCTCCGGGGCTCGACCTCGGGCGGTTCCTTGGCGGATGGACCTTGCCTTTCAGCTGAGTAGTAGGCCCAGTAGATATCCTGGGCGAGTTAGGGTGCAGCGACCCTGCTGGGCTTGTCCTCAGGCAGTTCTTCAGTGGATGGACTTCGCCTCTCAGCTGAGTAGTAGGCCTAGCAGAAATTCTGGGACAGTGCGGATGCCGCGACCAGTCTCGCGGGGGAACGCCTCCTTCTGCGCGCTCCTCGAGCAAGATGTGGCTCTTCATCTTCTTCGCCCGATGTGGATGACTGGCACGAGATATTAGACGTATCAGTAAAATGCAACCGTGCGTGGACCTAGTGACACTAGAATGCAGTTTTCACATACAAGGAGGTGCTGAATAGGGCAAGTTGGATTGCCTTCATAATCAGAGTTGAGAGCAAACAGACGATGATAAAAGAAAAGGCAATGCTCACTAACGCGTTTTCAGAACTAGTTTATAGTGTTTACGTTTTGGAACGCCTGCGCCGCTCACTTCGAGCCGGCTGCAGTGTTATACCGCATCATTATTTCTTTGCCTTCGTACTCTGATAAACTGCGGCCACGTATCTGGCGATGACTGTCCTCCGTCGTCTGCCGAGCTACGGCGCAAAATAAATTGTGAGCTCAAGGCCACAGAGTTTTTGAAGACAACCGATAAGGAAAAGAGGCGGCACTATCTTGGCGAGTTTCTTGAAGAGAACGCAATGAACCACGGTAATGACAGGAAGTGGACACCACGTATTAAGGCGAAAGCCTTTAATGCCTCATACTGTCGTTAGCAGCCGTGTGGTGGTGGTGAAAACTTTTAATTACTGAAATAGAGTTTGGGAGCCACACTGTGGCCCCGCTACATGGTCGGCGTCCCTAGTCCGGGACACCGCATGACAATGCCCCGTCTCTAGCCCGTTTCACCAGAGCCCTTTGGGACTCAAGCGAGGAGCAGTTGAGAAGGGCAGTCTCCCATGCCTCTCTGGAAGGGGTAGGGGAAGGGGGGAGGTGGGGATTTTGAGTACATGCCCACACCATGTGGAAGATATCACAGGTCTCCCCACAGTGTGGGCATCGCCCATCCGTGTTAGGATCGTAATGCTTTAAGATTGCAGGACAGAGTAGAGTACCTGTCTGCAGGCGCCTTAAAGTTCGCTCCTCCGTCTTACTCAGCCCCTTTGCAGGGGCCGGGAAAAGGCGGTGGATGTCGCTATAATGCGTTATAATTTCCTTGAATCGCAGCAGCGGCTGGTTAGTCTCCGAGCCAGGAGAGCTGGGATGAGGAGCCCGGTGAGTAAGCGCTCGGGCAGCCGCGTCAGCGGCCTCATTACCTCGTAAGCCCTGGTGGCCAGGAGCCCAAATGATTCTTTTGGGTGTTGGATCAGTGGCAGTCCGTCTTAGAATACAAGCAGCTAAGGGGGAGATCTCCCCTGCCAAGTAATGATCACATGCTTTTCGGGAGTCCGTAATGATGATTCTCGAATTGGCGTGGGCGGCAGCAAGCGCTATCGCTACTTCCTCGGCTCGCATTGAATTCGGGGCTCGAAAAGAGAGTCCATCAACGTGCATTTCCTGGTGAACGACAGCGGCCGTGTAAAATCCCGTGGGCGATGGGCCTGCTACGTCTACATAATATACACCAGGTCGGGAGCCGTGTTGTCTCTCAAGAGCCCGAGCCCGCGCTTGTCGCCTGTTTACGTGCATGTCGGTGTCCATGTTACGGGGGAGCGGGGAGACCCAGAGCATATGGCGCCACAGTACTGGGATACGCTCCGCCTCCTCTGGAGTGCAGTCGTGTTGGATGTGTAAGCGGTTTAGCAGGCGGCGCCCAGGGGCCGTCTCCATGAGCCGCGTGTATTGGTTCACGAGGTGGGCCTCCCGCAGCTCCTGGTAGGAGTTTAGCACCCCCAATGCCTTGAGTTTGGCATTAGAGGTAGCCACCGGGAGATCCAGGGCTCGCTTAGTTGCCTTGCGGATGACGGCGTCTATTCGCGCCTCGTCTTGCTTAGTAGTGCGGAGATATGGCACGGCGTAGAGGATCCGGCTAGTCACGAAGGCATAGACGAGCCGAAGCGCGTCCCTGCCCCGCAGACCGCCCCGCTTGTTGGAAACGCGGCGGATCATGCGCCCTACCTGTTCGCCTACTCTCTTCACTTTCACAATGGTGGAGTCCGGTCTGAGTCTGTGATGAATGAAAAAGCCCAGAATACGGAGCTCCTCTATCTCTCTAATAGGACCTCCTGACGGAGAGATGTGAATTGCTGTCCTATCCTGCGGGTTCGCTCTGACATGCAGAAGCTCTGATTTCGCTGGAGCGCATTGGAGCCCACAGTCAATAGCATACGCATCGACTATGGAAGCGGCCTGCTGAAGGCGGGCCTCCATGTCCCCAAGGCTCCCCTCAGTGGTCCAAATTGTAATGTCGTCTGCATATAACGCGTGTTGAATGCCTTCCACCCGGGCCAGTTGGCTTGGGAGGCGCATCATAGCTATGTTGAACAGGAGTGGTGATAACACCGCTCCCTGAGGGGTACCCCGTGTTCCCATCATGTAAGGGCCGTATTCCTCGCCCTCAATCCGAAGAAAGGCCTGGCGATTAGTCAAGAAATCTCTTACATACGCGTAGGCCCTAGCCCCACAATCGGTAGAACTCAAGTTGGCCAGGATGCTTCCGTGTTTAACATTGTCGAAAGCCCCTTTCAGATCAAGGGCGAGGATGGCTTTGTCATTGTGTTGCATAGTTGTGGGTCGTATTACATCCCTGTGCAGCTGGAGAAGGACATCCTGTGCAGACATGTGGGGGCGAAACGCGAACATGGTGACTGCAAAGAAGCCCTTACTCTCCAGGTATGGAGAGAGGCGATCCCGAACCATCGTCTCCATAAGCTTGCCCGCACATGAGGTCAGTGATATGGGCCTCAGGTTGTCCGTATTCACGGCCTTACCTGTTTTAGGGAGCAGCCGTGTCGGCAGCCGTGTCCACAGCAGTGTCGACAGCCCTGTCGGCAGATGTGTCCGCGTTTTGACGGGTGTCCACGGAGATATGCGAGACAGTTACTGCTTAATTTCCTTAGCTCAAATACAATTTTCAGTTTCTTCATTACGGCCCCTCTTCTTTCACTCCCACGTCCTACCTTCCTGTGCGGTGCGGTTCGGTTGTCCACCGAGATGACGGAGAATTACTGCGCCATTTTCTTTCCTCAAAAAGCGTTGCGTTCAAAGGGCAAGGCATCGCGCCGAACGGGTGGTGGCGTTCCTCCCTTCTTGTACGGTGCGTTTCGGGTGTCCACCGAGATGACAGAGAATTACTGCGCCATTTCCTTTCCTCAAGTTGCGTTCAAAGAGCAAGGCATCGCGCCGAACGCGTGGTGGCGTTCCTCCCTTCTTGTACAGTGCGTTTCGGGTGTCCACCGAGATGACAGAGAATTACTGCGCCATTTCCTTTCCTCAAAAAGCGTTGCGTTCAAAGGGCAAGGCATCGCGCCGAACGCGTGGTGGCGTTCCTTCCTTCTTGTACGGTGCGGTTCGGGTGTCCACCGAGATGACAGAGAATTGCTGCTCCTTTTCTTTTGCTCAAAAAAAGAGAGGCGTTCAAAGGGCAAGGCATCGCGCCGAACGGGTAGTGGCGTTCTGTGGACTGCCTGGCAGCGCTACAACACGCTGTCGCGTTCCACTCCTAAAGGCGAAGCTTAAGCTTCATTATTTAGCAGTTAATTAGTATTTAGTCATTAATCAGTAATCAGTCACTAATAAGTAATTTGTCATTACTTCGTCATCAATTGTGTGTGAGGTCATCCAGTGGTGACGTCACCAGTGTCAAACAGGCAAAGTGGCGCGGAAAACGCTTTCGCCTCTACGCACATTAGACAAAGTGCCCCTGACTTTTTTGGCTTGGCCAGGATCGGAGCAAGAACGCGGATTTTGTGGCGGAATCTTAGCTCCATGGCAATGCATGCTGTGCACCTCGTCCAGATCTTTTATTAGGGCCGCCGCGGTGGCTCAGTGGTTATGGTGCTCGGCTGCTGACCCGAAAGTCGCGGGTTCGATCCCGGCCGCGGCGGTTGAATTTCTTTGGAGGAGAAATTCTAGAGGCCCGTGTACTGTGCGATGTCAGTGCACGTTAAAGAACCCCAGGTGGTCTAAATTTCCGGAGCCCTCCACTACGGCGTCTCTCATAGCCTTAGTCGCTTTGGGACGTTAAACCCCATAAACCAACCAACCATATTTTATTAGGGGTTAATCGCATCCTAGTCGAAATCAATAGGAAGAAATGGGCAGGGCATGTAATGCGAAGGCAAGGTTACCGCTGGTCCTTAAAGGTAACGGAGTGGATTCCAAGAGAAGGCAAGCGTAGCAGGGGGCGGCCGAAAGTTAGCTGGGCGGATGAGATAAAGTGTGAGGATACGGTGGTCGCCACTGGATATGAACGGCATTAATTGGAGAGACATGGGAAATGCCTTTGCACTGCAGTGAGCGTAGTCAGGCTGATGACGGTGATGACGGCGCAGCACCAGGCGGTGGTGGTGAAAACATCTATGTAATCATAGGGAAAGATGTTTGGGGTCCTGACATGAAGGGTCACGCCCTTACAACCACTAGGTGGGATGCCTAGTCATGCACCCCATTGGCAGTGGCCGTAGCTCGGGCGCGCTGCGTTAAGGTCGTTTGGGCCTCGAGGGTGCAGCAATCGGACAGGGTCGCCTCCCAGTCCTCTCGGGTAGGGTTTGGGGTAGGGGGTAGGGATGGGTTCTGCTGGCAGGCCCACACATCATGTGGTAGGTGTCAGACACCTCCCCACAGTGTGAGCACCACCCGTCGAACCGAGGATCGAAATGCGAGGATCGCCGAATGAGGATCGAAACGAGCAGGCGCAGGAGTAGCCGCTCGTTGGCCTTCCCCAGCCCTTTGCACGGGGTGGGAAGAGTTTGGTGCGTGGATTTGTAATAATCAAATATTTCCTTAAGTATGTAAACCAGACAGAAATCGGAGTCCTAGTCGGCGTCGGGTCAGTGGGGAATGCCCGGAGAGAGAGCGCGCGGGCAGCGGCGTTGGCTGCCTCGTTTTCGAGGAGGCCTTCGTGACCTCGAGCCCAAACGAGATCGATGTGCGGGATCCGAGTCTCGGCTGCAGTTGCGGTAGATGGGATAAGCCAGGGGAGTAGCCCATCCTTGCTGGACATTTCGACAAGCCCCTCGCGAATCGGTGATTATGTATTAGGAGGAAGTGTCGGAGGCTTCCAGGGCGATGGCAACTTCTTCTGCGTGAATTGCTGACTGGGCCTTGAAAGTAAGGGCGTCTACTGCTTTGCCCTGGTTGACTACCGCAGCCGTGTACCATCCCCTGGGATCCGGGCCGGAGGCGTCAACTTAGAAGACTCCTGGTTTGCCCCGGAAAGCGCGGTCCAAGGCTTCCGCCCGCGCCAGGCGCCTGCCATTATGGTCCTCTTTGGACATGTTGGTGGGAAGAGGCCGCACTTGAAGGGCGCGTCTCCAGTGTAGGGGAAGGCGGCACCTCTCCTCTGTGAATTGGGTGTGCTGGATGTGAAGTCGGGCTAGAAGGCGGCGACCCGGCCCCGTCTTTGTCAGACGAGTGTATTGGTTGTTGAGGTGGGCCTCCCAAAGCTCCCTGAAAGTGTTCACCACCCCCAGTGCCATAGAGGTAGAGGTAGAGACCCTGTCTGGAGAACCAACCTCGATCACATGACCACCGAGATGCACCTGGCTGGTTATCGAAATCATTACGTCATGTGCCATGTCACCAAGCCCCCCCCCCCCCCCCCCATCGGGAAGCCTAATAATAACACTCTTTATTATTGCGTTAGTATTAGAGGGGCGTGTGTAAGCCAAAATGGCGACTGTCGTCTGTCCCAGGGTATTAGAAATCTCCACGACAATTTGTGAGTCTTCATCAAAGAGAATCTTTGGGAAAGAGAAAATGATTCTTCGCGAAAGAAAAGCATGGGACGCACGATAATATTTTGTGAAAATAAAGACTTGAAATATTGATATCTTGTTCGCTACATATAGTATGTGCAGGAAGCAGAAACATGAAAGGGAACTTTGAGCAAAAGAACAAATTTTGTCGTTACTTCTGCACTGAAGCTGAAAGTGTTTCGTGGGCATTATCTGTCCAGAGGAAAACTATAACAAAAAGAAAGCTCTGCTTTTTTACTATTACTTTCGAAGTAACCATCAGTTGAATGTGGAGAACGTGCTGACTTTCTTATTGCATATAGCTGTTTATATTGTAAAAATATGGTGCTCGGCACTTCAGCGGTTTATTCACATGTTGGTGGGTCATCGCTGATTATCAAAAACCTGTGCGTCATGCGCGAATGCCCTGTTGGAAGCCTATACAGTATGACCTATGTGACTCGCTTGCTTTGACTGACACATTTCCATTTAGTTAGCTTTATATTGTTCTCTGGGTTCATAACGTACACTTTCAGTTTAGAAAGGCCAGTGTATGTAGACAGTCTTCTTCCTTCTTCTCGAGAGCCCATCTGCCACGTCACTTCCTGCTACATGACTGGGCACATTCGGAACCTTGAGACAATGGCCTCGACAACCACGTGATTTTCAACCACCTCTCCTGGCAGCCCTGGCCACTGGAAATGGCTTTCCTGTCTTTTTTTTTTGCACCTTGAGTGATGCCATTTGATTGGGTATTAGCAGGTTTGGTTTGGTTCATGGGGGTTTAACGTCCCAAAGCGACTCAGGCTTAGAGGGACACCGTAGTATGAACGTGGAAGAACATACCGGAAGAAAAGCTGTGTACCGCTTCCACGTAGAGTGCAGGAAATGTAAACATAGTTAATTTTTCTCCATTAAATTCCATTTAAATACAGGGCTAAATTGTCGTTTTAAAGGAGATACCTATAGTTCGTTTAAAATACTGGCTTCCTTGAAAAACGTGAAAATACTTGAAAATTAATAAGCGCTTAAAAGAGGGGGACTTTAATTATCACCTAATATCAACTGGGGGGTCCAATGGGATGTATTCAATATCACGAACGGCAGTTTACCAATATCCCTCAAGAGCAAAGTATACAGCAGCTGTATCTTACCCTTACTCACCTATGGGGCAGAAACGTGGAGGCTAACACAGAGGGTTCAGCTTAAGGTAAGGACAACGCAGCGAGCTATGGAAAGAAAAATGATACGTGTAACGTTAAGAGATCGGAGGCGGGCGGAGTGGGTGAGGGAACAAACGCGGGTTAATACATCCTTGTCGAAATCAAGACGAAGAAATGGGCTTCGGCAGGGCATGTAATGCGAAGGCAAGATAACCGCTGGTCCTTAAGTGTAACGGAGTGGATTCCAAGAAAAGGCAAGCGTGGCAGGGGGCGGCAGAATGTTAGGTGGGCGAATGAGATTAAGAAATTTGAGGGAATATAGTGGCCGCAACTGGCGAAGGACAGGGTTAATTGCAGAGAAATGGGAGAGGCCTTTGCTCTGGAGTGGGCGTAGTCAGGCTGATGGCGATGATGTGCGAAATACTTTTTCTCAGTTGTTGAAGTGTTGCACATGAAATTAAATGCGTACTGCGAGTTCGCCACCACACATTTCGCAGTGAGGTTTGTCTTGTTTTGTTAGCAAGCAACTGTGTGCAAGGCGCACACGTACAATGCGCAGGCGATACAAAACTTGTGTAAAACGTTCTTGATACCTAGATGATTTCCGTTCTCCTCGAAATGGGCATTACAGAATGTAGCTTGTTTATTCGCTCTCCGTAACACGGAACAAAGAAAATGCCGGAAGCAGTAATTATGGCCGCGGAGCCCATTTCTTAGATCACATACCGCTAAAAAGACACGGACACAAGGCAGACACAGGACGGGCGCTAACCTACAACTGAAGTTTATTGCATGAAACCAGGCCATATAACAGAAGAGGAGATAAATACATTTGAAAAAAAGGAAGCACTCAAACAGCGTTATCGTCAAACAGGATTTACAGATTAGCAGACATGAAAAGCATTTCCTTGTCCGAAAGAAACACTGAGGCAGCACTGACGCACATATCTTCCTTTTGTGAATGTATATTGAATGCCTCTATGATTTCCCTGATGAGCTGATCTTTGTGGCAATCAATGACAACAGAGCTTTTGAAATCCGGATAACAGCCAGGACACTTGTTCGTTTTTCCATCCTATTCTTTAGAGTTGATGTGGCCAGCAAGATGCCCCTTGACACCATTCCTAACATCATTGTTGTGTTCTCGCAGCCTATCGTTGAGGCATCCTCTTCTCTGTTATATTGCCTGGTTTCATGCAATAA
Organism: Amblyomma mixtum; assembly: GCF_055824585.1. Classification (NCBI taxonomy): domain Eukaryota; kingdom Metazoa; phylum Arthropoda; class Arachnida; order Ixodida; family Ixodidae; genus Amblyomma; species Amblyomma mixtum. The sequence goes on along the minus strand of NC_143012.1, from coordinate 66,019,074 downwards.
ACTTCAAAGTTAAGTTAGCGCCCATCCTGTGTGTCTCCCTTGTGTCCGTGTCTTTTTAGCGCTATGTGGCAAGTGAACCGTCACCAACTCGCCCAAGCTTCCACTCTGTACTTTGAGCAAGTTGTTGCGCAAACCACTAGCTAGCCACTTCCTTCCAGCAGCATAAACGCGAGGGTGGAGGACGATTCTCCGAGGGTTTTCAGGTTCGCATTACAAAGCGAGACCGGTGTTTTCACGTGGACTACGCAGCAGGTACGGTTTCCGGTGCCGGCACCTATGCCGGAAGTTTTTCTCATCAATCCCACGCAGCAAACGGCCATCGATACTATCCTAAGGAAATGGGCAAACGTTTTCGCACAATTTCAAGAAAATTGCGACGGCAAAGTTATCTGGTGTAGAGCAATGTAGTTTTCGTGTGTTCCTGAGTATGGAATAAAGTACATTACTCAGTTAAGTACTTCCGTGCAAGTTTGACGTGTGGAACCACCCTCCAAGCGCAGAAAATCAAGAGAGCGCTTTCGCAGGCATCATTAAGTGCTGAAATTAAGCTTACCACTATAATTTTAAAGTAATGTTTAAGATAAAAGTATCTGGCAAGTACAGAGGTAGAAACACGAAGTTAACATGTTAACTAGATACCGGCCGCAACGGTCGAATTTCGATGGAGGCCAAATTTAGAGGCCCGTGTATTGTGCGATGTCAGTGCATGTTGAAGAGCCCCAGGTGGAAGAAATTTCCGGAGCCCTTCACTACGGCGTCTTTCAAGGCCTGAGTCACTTCGAGACGTTAAACCCCACAAACTGAACCAAACCAGAAATCTTGAAAATATAACGGGGGCTGCGCAACGAGCTGTTCAATGCTATAGCTTTTTCCCGCAGCCATCGATTGCAATGCGCAGGCTATAAAGGTGCACTGAAAAGTTCATGCGCCCTGCTTCACATTACTGGCCGGGGTTGTCCCCGACTCCATGAGCTTTCCACTTGACAACTTAGCTTATTAGTTAATGGAGTTAACGTCCCAAAGCGGCTAATAGATTTGAGCCACGTTGAGTAGTGGTGAGTTGGTGTTGGTTAGCTCCATATATGAAGGGGCCGCGTGACTGCGCTACACTCTACATGACGTGATAGGGCTAACTCAAATTATAGCGCAGCTCTCCGAGAGACATGACAAAGGTTAAACGCTCAGGAAACCGCCAGCCCGTAAACATCCGAGCGGCTCCGCGTGTGACAAGTTTCGACCGGTAAACAGATTAGGGCTTTTATTTTGTTGCACTATCACCCGTACAGCATAAATAGGAATTCTAGACTGAGCTCGCACTGTTCAGTGTAAACTAAAGTGCGAGAGTCATGCAGTGTATACTACAGCTCACATTCGTCTTGTCCCTACATGGGCTCATCATGGCGAGTGACACTTGGAACTTCTACCAGGTACAGTGGAAGCGATCTGTATTATTGCCCTTGTACGTACGAATGCCATTTGTAATTAGACAACTGTAGAGAGAAAAAAAAGTAAGCATTTCCATGGCGTCGCTGTAACCAGAGGTAGTCAAGTTTAAAGCGAGCTGCGTTAAAATTTCGTTGTGTTACAGCGTAGCATTCATATTTGAAATGTATTTCAGAGTTGAAATGTCGCGATCAATCCTGTAAAGGAAGACTTGTAGGCATGATTACATTAAAAAAGCAAAGCTCCGGATTTCAAAGAGAAGCTTAGGAGGTGTTGAATTAGAAGTAGGTGAGGGAGTTAATGCACAAGAACTTAGGGACCTTTTATTTGATGATGATTTTGCCCGTCGAAATAATTCAGGATCAGGGTATGAATCGCCGCGCATGAGTGAGCGTGCAACGGGCGAACTACTACAATAAGGAAGGAGAGGTTATTGGTTTATTATTAGGGCTTTAGCGTCCCAAAACGACTCAGGCTATGAGGAACGCCGTAGTGAAGGGCTCCGGAAATTTCTACCACCTGGGGTTCGTTAGCGTGCACTGATATCGCACTGTACACGGCCTTCTAGAATTTCTCCTCCAAAGAAATTCTGCCACCGCGGCCGGGATCGAACCCGCGTCTTTTGGGTCAGCCGCCGAGAACCATAACCACTGAGCCACCGCGGCGGCCCTGATTCCGTCGCTTCAGTTGCGGGGGTCCTCAGTGAGGAGGCATGTTATGGGAGACCATGTAATATCCGGCAGAATAGATGCGCTGCTCCGCTCCATCATCGGCATTGGTTGTCAAGGCAATCATGACAGTGGGTATATTAGGTGGCCAAGGTCACCTTCTACGACAAGCAGTGTGCTCAGCGACTATAACTGAAGAATGAAGGGAGAGCCATTTTGTCCTGCCGTGGCCATAAACTGGTTAGTGTGATGAGCATGCTAATTACATAACGAGAACTTTTGCACTGCTTCAATTCAGTTTTGCGACAGCGCAACACATTAGCACAGAAATCGGCACACTTTGTTTATGATTGCAAACGGAAGCTCGTGTAACTTCTCCCAGCAACGTGCATTGACTCGTCGCATTTTCTGGCACAATGCAATGCGACGTCTAAGCTCTAGACTAGTTCGTACCCGATGACCCAAGCGAGCTGCTTTAAGGCAGTCAGCGACACCTAAATCAGTAGACCTTGCTAAAAAACGTGCATAAACAGGGCTGCACAGATTAAAACAGCAAAAGTTCACTTAGGAGACAGCTTTGCTACAAAACGCTTTACAAGGCAATAGTGCCTGCGCGTGTTTTCGCTCAAACTTGTAAGTTCTCTCCAGTTTCACTGAGGCTCTACAAACACAAAAGCGGTGATCTTGCATTGCTTGAGTTTTCAGTGGTCCAATCGATCGTCTGTAAGACGCCATTTTGTTACCGCTTCCTGCAGGACACACGGTCGAGACCCATCCTGATGTACGAGTGCTACCGCACGGGGGTCACGGCCGAGCCAGCGAACACAGTGAACTTCACCATCTTGTGGGACTGCACGGGGTCCCTAGGCGTCTGGTGTCCTCTCCGCACGTGGGCTGCTCAGACCGGCGAGCCCAACAGCTACCAACAGTGGGTGACCTCAAAAGCACACTGTGCTGACCCAGTTTACGCTCTCGCAAAGAAGCATTTTGAGCTCTGACACGAAATGCGCCAGACAGGAATGGGCCACAGCGCCCGTAGTGCTGCCCACAATCTATAGGCCACAATCTGCGTTGATCTATAAGAATGGAGTGCAGTGCATAGGGCAGGTTCTCTCAGATCATGAATGGCAATGTGTGTTAACATCAATTTGAGCAGCAGGTGGCTCAGTGGTGAGGCGCTCGGCTACCGAGCCGGAGTACCCGTGTTCGAACCCGACCGCGGCGGCCGCGTTTCGATGGAAGCGAAACGCAGGAGGCGCCCGTGTCTGTGCGATGTCAGTGCACGCACATTAAAGATCCCCAGGTGGTCGAAATTATTCCGGAGACCTGTACCATTGACTACCACTACAGCGGCTGTGCGCTTCTCTACGCTTGCGTACATAGAAGCGTCCGTATATAGTGTGTTTTCGGATCGGCCTAGCCTTTTGTCCATCTGCTCGGCCCTAGCCCTCCGCCTCTCCTCGTGTAAGTTGGGATCCATGTTTTTAGGCAATGGCCCTACATTGAAAGTCCTTCTGAGGTCGTCTGGTACTTCTGTGTATCTGTCAGCCAGACCACCGGTGTTCCGACCCAACCTCTTCAGGGGAAATGACCTCCTGCGCTTCAGTGGGAGTGTCGGGGATAGCGGAGGCCGAAGAGATTGCCGTCGCGCTGGCGGTAGCCGAAGGCTATAGAAGAGGCCGCTCCCTGAACATTCTAACGGACTCGAAAGAAACATGCAAGAGTTATACGAAGGGCAACATTAGCGGCATCGCCCTTAGGATCATCGGCGAGGCGGCAGCTTCCGCTGGAAAAACGCCTATACAGCATATCATCTGGGTGCCAGCTCACGCAGGCGTAGCAGGAAACGAAAGGGCGGACAGCCTGGCTCGAGGGCTCACTTACCGAGCAGGCTTATCGGACGCCCCGGAGTTACGGCTACTCACGTGCGAGGGAGGCTACGCAGAGACCCTACAACTTTATAGGGGAACTAGATTGAGGTATCCACCACCACACAGAGCACTGACTAGGGAAGAGGCTGTAGGATGGCGTAGGCTACAGACGAACACTTTTCCTAACCTGTACATATACAGCAAAATGTCACCAACGCAATTCAGATCAGACTGTCCCTGGTGCGGCGGTACACCTACACTCTATCACATTACCTGGGAGTGCGAAAGAAACATAGCATTCCACAATTATCAACCACCGAGTGAGGAGCAATGGGAGAGCTGTCTCTCCAGCAGCGAGCTCGAGGTCCAGAGGGCCTTGGTACAGCACGCTGTTGAAGCGGCACGACTCAGTGGAGCCCTGGACTGAGGGCCCACCCTTGCTCGAAGACTCAAGTCGCCAGCGCCCAAGCAGGACGACCAAGAAGTCTTCATCTCCGCGAATCTCTTGAAAGAGCAATAAAAGTTTTCTCTCTCTCTCCGGAGACCTCCACTATGGCACCTCTTTCCTCTTTCACTCCCACCTTCATCCCTTCCCTTAAGGCGCGGTTCAGGTGTCCGTCGAGATATGTGAGACAGATACTGCGCCATTTCCTTTCCTCAAAAACCAATTTACCAATTTTTTTTCCCTCTTTCTCTTTCTTCTTTCACTCCCACTTCCTACTTTCCTCTCCAAACGGATGACGAATGTCCACCGAGATATGTGAAACAGTTACTGCGTAATTTCCTTTCCTCAAATACAATTTTTATTTTTTTCATTACGCCCCTCTTTCTCTTCTTTCACTCCCACTTCTTCCCTTCCTGCATGGTGCGGTTCAGGTGTCCACCGAGATCACAGAATTACTGCACCCTTCCCTTTCCTCAATATATATATATATATATATATATATATATATATATATATATATATATATATATATATATATATATATATATATATATTAGTTTCGTTCAAGGGCAAGGCATCGCGCTGAACGGGTGGTGGTCTGTTCCGTGGACTGCCTGGCAGCGCTACAACACGCTGTCGCGTCCCACTCCTAAAGGGGAAGCTTAAGAGTCTTTAATTAGCAGTTAATTAGTATTTAAGCATTAATCTGTAATTACCCATTGATTAGTAATTGGTCATCACTTAGTAATTAGTACTTCATTATGTGTGACGTCATGCAGTGGTGGCGCCACCAGTGCCAGAGAGGCAGTCAATGGTGCGGAAAACGCTTTCGCCTCCACGCATTTTAAACAGTAAAAGTGCCCCTGAGATGCCGCCACCGCTGCGATTGCCGCGCCGCGCCGTAGCTTCCGCAATTCTACTCGGGTTGGCCATTGGTCAAACCACAGCCAATTTTTTTAACAGGCCCAAATCTTCTGGTAAAGGCCTGCCTAGTCCCCGCAAAATACGCATTTTCATTCGATCGAATCCGGGAAAGAACACTTGACACACAGCTGCTTCAACCCGTTGCTTCCACACACTCGTACCCTTGCGCCATGATGTAGAGCACGTGTGAGTGCCCCGGCCATATTTTAATTTCTACTTCCACTGCTCATCTGCATCCTTGCGACCGAAGAACAGCACTCCACGCTCGCGTGTGATGCATCACAACCCGCACATCTCTTATTCTGGGGTTGTTAAAAAAAAAACAAATGACATGACGATATGTTGAGGTTGAGAATATGAACGCGACCTCTTATCTGTGTTCTATGGCACACTTTATACAGCTCGTTCGGTCGAAAAGCCGTCGGCGTCATAGTTGTAGTTGCCGGCACTGCGCGCGTTGGAAAGAAGTCTGTCATGCCAACAGTTTGCAGCAGAATGTTCCAGATGGTGTAATACCATTCAGCGTTTTTAGCAACATGAACTCACTATAGTTAAGTTAGAGAGCTCTCAGCAGGAATTCGAACGGGTGACCTACAATCGGGGCTGCGGGTGTCCACCGAGATGTGAGAGACAGTTACCGCAACTTCCTTTCCTCAAATCTAATTTTCGTTTCCTTAATTACGGCACCTCTTTCTCTCTCTTCTTTCACTCCCACCTACCTCCCTTTCCTTACAGCGGGGTTCGGGTGTCCACCGAGATGTGAGAGAATTATCGAGTTTCCTCTAATTGAGACTTGGATCGGTCTTTTCATCCACTAGCGTAAGCTGGCGACGACCACGCTCGACGAGCTGAAGGTGGTGGGAGATCAGGTGGGCGGAATGATCCGCAAAGTCTCGACAAGGAAGGGGGATTGCGAAGCAAAGATGCTCTGCGGCTGGCCAATGTCTTTGTAACAAGCAGAATCCTATACTCAAGCCCCTATCTGCGCCTCAACAAACACGACCAGAAAAATTACGAGGAACTTTAGCGGCTAAAGTGGTGAAAGGCGAAAGCCTGAGTGCTGCATTCTGCTACGCGATTGTTCACTGCACATTTTGATGGTGCATTAATTAACTGCCAATTAATGACGCTTAAGCTTCGCCTTTAGGAGTGGAACGCGACAGCGTGTTGTAGCGCTGCCAGGGAGTCCAGGGAACACCACCACCCGTTCGGCGCGATGCGTTGCCCTTTGAACGCAACGCTTTTTAAGGAAAGGAAATGGGGCTGTAATTTTCTGTCCTCTCGGTGGACACCTGAGCCGCACGGTACAGGAAGGGGGGAAGTGTGAGTGAAAGAAGAAAGAGGGGCCCGTAGTGAAGAAAATGAAAATTGTATTTGAGGAAAGGAAATTACGCATTAACTGTCTCACATATCTCAGTAGACACTAGTCGAAAATTGTATTTGAGGGAAGGAAGTTGCGCAGTGACTGTCTCACATATTTCGGTGGCACCCGTCAAAATTCGCGCGTGGTGACGTCACGACTATTTGGACCAATCTGAAACGCGGACAAATACGCCTTGCTCGTCGGTAAATTGGTTTTTGAGGAAAGGAAATTATCGGTCTCTCGTATCTCGGTGGACACCTAAACCTCGCCGTAACGGGAAGGGAGGAAGATGGGAGTGAACGAAGACACCGTATTCACTAGAGGCACCTTTGTTATTCCAAACCATCAAGCTGGCATGGCGGAGTGGTAGCGTGCTCGACTCGCACTCTGGAGACTGGGGTTCGATTCCTAAGCTCGGCCAATTTCTTACTCGGTTTTATTTATTTATCTTGTCTGACTAGAAAGGTTAATTGGACTAATTGGTTAAGTAAGCAATTAACTAAACTCAGTCAAACTTACTTGGAGCATCACTATACGATCCCTTTGATTGGTTGCATGGTTGGTATTGATTGTAAAACATTTTATTCGCCGGGAAGAGCTTGGCAAGAGGTCGCGTTAAGTGGTCGAGAGTACATAGCCCTCGACGACTTTGTCAGCCCACTCCACCGCCAAAACTTGCGTTCTGGGGTCAGAGCTAGCCAGCACGGTCTCCCACCGCTCGAGAGAAGGAGCTGTAACTAGATCACCCGGAGGTGGCTCTATTTTGCAGTCCCACAGGATGTGATCGTAGGTAGCACGGTGGCCACAGTGTTTGCAGTTTGGGTTGTAAAGATCTGGATAAATGTGCGCGAGGAGTGATGGGGTGCGTATCGATCTCGTCTGTAGACGACGCCACGTAACCTCTTGTTCTTTAGTAAGTCTTTTGTCTGGAGGGGGGAAAATTCTCCTCTCTAGTTTAAAATGATTGGTGAGATCATGATATGTGATCATGGAGTCCTTCGTGAAATTCAGGGAGCCAGACTCATCCACTGCCCGGTCGACGAAACCTCGGGCTTTATTGTGGGCTGCCTCGTTCCCCGGATTCCCCGAATGGGCTGGGACCCATATCAATTCGGAATAATTTGGTGAGAATTTGGTTGCGTTAAGGATTCTAAGGGAGGTGTTTGTAATTCGCCCTTTAGCGAAATTATTGATACCCATTTTGGAATCGCTGAAGATGATGCTCCCTTGGGTATGCGCTAGGGCGAGGGCTATAGCCGCCTCTTCTGCCGTTTCAGAGGATTTCGTTTTGATTGTCGCCGAGACGATGTGGTCACCATTCTCGTTCACAACCACAATTGCAAAGGCATTGGTATTTTTGTATTCTGCCGCATCTACATAAAGTGTTCCAGCGCACTGTCTGTATTTGTTATGTAAGGCTTTGGCTCTTGCTTGTCTTCTACCCTCATGGTGTAAGGGGTGCATGTTTTTGGGGAGTGGTTTGATTAGTAGGGTCGTCCTATAGTCGCGGGGTAAATCTACTTTAGCATCGTTATTCGTAGGTTGAAAGTTAATTCCGAGCCTGGTAAGAATACTCCTGCCAGTTCTGGAATTGGCTAATCACGCTGTTTGAGCCATTAAATGGGCTTCTTTCAGTTCATTGTAGGTGTTATGTATTCCTAACCTCATAAGCCTTTCGGTTGAGGCATTTAGTGGGAGTCCTAACGCAGCCTTATAGGCCTGCCGTATCATACTATCCAATTTGTCCTTTTCTGCTTTCGAAAATTTGAGATAAGGGGTGGCATAGAGTATCCTGCTTAGCGCAAAGGCCTGCACTAGTCGGCATAAATCTCTTTCCCTCACTCCTTGTCTGCGGTTAGCTATGCGGCGGATTAATCGCGCCGTCGCTTCTACCGTGCGTTTTAGCTTAGTGAGTGTGTCAGTATTCTTTCCATTTGTTTGTAAATACAACCCCAGTATCCTCATGGTCTGTACCTCTTTGACAGATCGTCCATTAACATAGACGTTTATTTGCGGGGGGGATGTCGTGGTACGCCTACCTCTTTGTTTACGACGGATCACGAAGAGTTCAGATTTTTGCTCAGAACAAGTGAGGCCGGATTCCCATGCGCATGCCTCAATGATGTCCACTGCTGCTTGGAGTGTGTCTTCTATGTAGCCTTCGCATCCTTTGGTTACCCAAAGTGTGATGTCATCTGCATAGAACGTGTGATGTAGGTCTGGTATTTGTGCCAGTTTGGGGGGAATTTTGATGAGGGAGAGGTTAAAAAGGAAAGGGGACAGGACGGAGCCCTGTGGCGTTCCTTTACTTCCTAGTGTGATTGGGGCAGACTCTATTGTTCCGACCGTTATCACTGCTGTTCTGTTAGTGAGGAAGGATCGGATGTAGTTGTACGTCCTTTCTCCGGGGTTGATTTCTGACAAGTTGATTTCTGCATGGTTGGTAGCCAAAGTAGAATTGACCCCGTTTGAAATTCGCGCACTGTGACGTCACGACCGTTTCGACCAACTGAAAAGCGTGACATATCTGTGACAGCTCCTGCTTACAACGATGAGACATTAAAGGCTTCCGCCATAACATCATCGAGGTGATCACACGCAAACTGGCGAAGAAAGCCCTCGACCTCCCGATAATCACGTCTAACCTGAGACTTCGAGGAACTACGAGAAGCCCACCTCACAGGTCAATAACCGCGATTATCGCAGACGCCGTCGGGACGCCGCCTGATGTGCCCGGCCTCGCTAAAGGACTTTGACCCTGCCATCTCTGGGGAGTGCCCGCACAGTGGGGAGAGGTCCTCGCACAGCTACCACATGGTGTGGGCGCGCCCCTCCAACCCTGCCTTTACTCCCAACCCAAACCCCACTGGGGCGGACCGTGAGGCGACCCTACTCGCCTGTTCTGACCTGAAAGCCCAAAAGGCGATGGTCAAACGAGCAATGGCGGCATCGGAAGCCACCCAAGCGGTGGAGAGAGAGAGAGAAAACTTTATTGTCGGAAAAGAAGGGTTCCTGGACGCTTAGCAGAAGGGCCAGGCGGCCGTTAGCTGATAGCTGGCAGCGACCTCTTCGGCGCGCTCGATGGCTCCTGCCTGGACGGCGGGGTCCGAGCTGCGCAGCACTTCTTCCCAGGCGTCTGGTGAGGGAGCTTCTATAAGAGCTTCCGGAGGAGGATCCTCCGGGCAGTCCCATAGCATATGATCGAGGGTGGCAGTGCTACCGCAGTGTTTGCAGGTGGGGTCTATGAGATCGGGGTACATGTGGGCGTAAATGTACGGGTTCGGGTAAGAATGGGTTTGAAGTCTTCTCCAAGCCACCTCTTGGTGTTTGGAGAGTGACTTGTGCGGGGGAGGATAGATTCTTCTAGAGAGTTTGTAGAATTGGGTAATTTCGTGGTACGAAATCACTGCCTCCATCTCGGATCCCCCTGGACGAGAACCCACCGCTCGGCCGACAAAACCTCGAGCATGTTGGTGGGCTGCTTCGTTCCCTGGGTTGCCTGAATGGGCAGGAGTCCATACCAGTTCTATTTCTCGTTGCAGTGTAATATTTGTGAGTATGTTTCTAGCAGTTAGGGATATTCTACCGCGCGAGAAGTTGCGTATGGCAGTCTTGGAATCACTGAGAATGATGTCAGCGTCAGTATTTGCTATGGCCAAGGCTATGGCCGCTTCTTCTGCTTGATCCGCGTACTTGACCGTGACTGAGGCCGCAGAGATGCACTCGCTTCTTCCTGCTATGAATTTGGATGCGCAGATAGCGAAGGCCCCTTGGCTGAAATTATAATCGGCTGCATCGGTGTATACTGCTCCAGGATGATTGAGGTACTTTCTATGCAGAGCCCGCGCTCTGGCTCGTCGTCTGCCATCGTGGAAGCCCGGTAGCATATTTTTGGGGAGCGGTTTGATGAGTAGTTTGTCGCGCACTCCTCGTAGTAGAGGGCCCGGTCGGTTAGACATGGGTTCAGCGTTTACGCCTATTCGATCTAGAATCCCCCTTCCCGCTGTAGTGTGGGCCAGTCTTTGGATGTGCATCGCCTTGTGTGCAGTGATGAGTTCTTCTACAGTGTTGTGTATACCCAAGGATAAAAATCTGTCCGTGGGTGTGTTTCTAGGAAGCCCTAGACCAGCTTTATATGCCTTTCTGAGTAAGCTGTTTAATCTGTCGATGTCCACCTTAAAGAGTTTGAGGTATGGTAGAGAGTAGGTGAATCTGCTAATGACGAATGCATGTATAAGGCGACAGATGTCGGCCTCCTTCATACCTCTCTTCTTAGCAGTGATTCTTCGAATGAGCCTGACTATCTGGTTGACCATTGTTTCCAGACGGGTGATTCCAATGTTGCTCTTACGATTATTTTGAATGAACAGACCTAGTACTAGAATGGTTTCGACCTCCTTTATCGGGAGACCTTGAAGGTGCACCTCTATGATGTTTTCTCTCTGTTTCTTATGTCTGATTAGAAGGAGTTCAGACTTGGGTTGAGAACATTTGAGTCCTATGCTACTCGCATGCTCCTGGACTACTTGTACTGCTTTCTGAAGAGTTTCTTCTATGTGAGCATCGGAGCCATTCGCCACCCATAGGGTAACGTCGTCCGCATAGAGTGTATGACGTAAGTCCTCTATGGCGTTTAGCTTGCTAGGCAGTGATATGAGTGATAGGTTGAAGAGAAAGGGTGACAGGACGGAGCCTTGCGGCGTGCCTCTATCTCCCAGTTCTATCCTATCCGATCTGATGCCCCCGATTGAGAGTTCTGCCGTTCTTCCCGATAAGAAAGAACTGACATACTTGTAGGTTCTGGCACCTACATTTATGCTCGAGAGGCCTCTTAGAAAAGGCCTTCGACTACGTGTCGCATGGAGCAATTCTAAGTCAAGTCCAAGAACGGCTTTGGTGCCGGTTTTATCCGGGGGATCTATGACGTCGTTATACAACTGGAGCATGACGTCTTGGGTTGTTAGGTGGCTCCTGAAACCTACCATAGTACTGGGTAATAAGTCATTATCCTCAGCATAGCCTTGCAATCGGCTCAAGATCACATGCTCCATGAGTTTGGCTAAGCACGAGGTAAGGGATATGGGTTTGTGGTTGTCAATGCTGAGCTTCTTGTTGGGTTTAGGAATGAACGTTACTATCGCGTGTTTCCACGACTGAGGAAGTTCTCCTTTGCGCCAATATCCATTCATTAAATCGGTAACTGCCGAGAGAGATTTACCATCTAGATTTCGCAGCATCTTATTCGTGACTCCGTCCGGTCCCGCGGCTGATGTTGTGCGAAGGTGACCGATTGCAGCCCATGTCTCCGCGTCTGTTATGTCTCTGTCCAGCTCCTCGTTGGGAGCTTAAGGGCGTCGCTTTTGGACGTGTTCAGGTATCTCTTTCGAAGTTCGTCTAGGAGCTCCGCATCTGTTCCGGGAAATCCGTGAATGATTTCGCTCATGTGAGATCTGGTAGTAGATTTTGTTTGAGTGGGATCTAAGAAGTGCCTTAAGAGGAGCCAGGCCCTTTTGCTGCCTAACTGACCATTTAGGCTGTCGCATATCTGGCCCCATTGTTGCCTAGATAAGTCGGATGTATGTGCTTCGATCTGCCTCTGTAGTTTGGCTGCCTTTAGCTTAAGTGCCCTGTTGTGTTTTTGTTTTTGCCATCTATTGAGGATGCTTTTGTGCGCTTCCCAGAGATGTAGAAGCTTGGAGTCAGCCGTCGGCTGATCTTCCGTCGCGTCCACCTCCTTGGTCGTCTTGCGCACGTCATTTTTAAGCTGCTCTACCCAACTATCTAAGTTTTCGATGTTGGTGGGAGCGGTATCTTCTCTAAGTTTTCTAAAGTTATCCCAATCCGTGAGCGTAGTGCTTGTTGGAATTGACTTGTGTGCAGACGTATGAAACGAGATTGTTATAATGCAGTGATCGCTGCCTGCCGTATTTCTGGTGTTATGCCATTTGGCTTCAGTTATATTCTTGGTGAAGGTCAGGTCGGGTGTGCTATCCCTGCTGACGCTGTCGCCTAGCCGCGTGCAGGAGTGGGGATCATTAAGTAAAGTGAGGCCGAGATCGCGTGAAGTTTCCCATAGCTTCGTGCCTTTCTTGGTGGATTTAACGTATCCCCATTCAGCATGGGATGCGTTAAAGTCTCCGACTACGAGGAGTTGCGCTCCTTTAGTGAAGTGCATAGTCTTACGCAATAAATTTGGAACGGCTAGCCCTTTATCCTGGGGAGAGCTGTACACATTAAGTATGAAAAGATTTCTGTCTCCTCTATTGCGAGGAACAACCTCTATCAAAGTGTAATTAGCGGTTATGCCATCGAATTCGTGCTGGATAGCAGTGATGTTTCTTTGTACTAGAATAGCGGTTAATTGTTCTTTTTTGGTGTCCGCGCCTTTCTGCATGAAGCTTTTGAATCCCGCTAATTTGGTTTTTCCTCTATTCTCCTGGAGCGCAATTACGTCCGGTTTTTCTTCAGTATTCCGGATTAGAAGCTGCAGGTGATCCTTCTTGGGAAGGAAGTACCTGCAGTTCCACTGCCATACGCTAATTCTCTGCGGGCGGGGGGCCATATTGCCCATGAATTGGTTGCATTCCGTGTGCAGTGATCATGGCCGCTAGGCTGGCCATTTCTTTCTTAACTTCGTCGATGATAAAACTTGAATTCTGCCAGTGTAGCCGCGAATTTGGCATCTAGACGTTCTAGATCGGCCTTTCTGTCGGCCTCTACTTTGGCAAATCTGAGGTCCACTTTGGCGACTAAATCTGCTACCGTCGTTTCGGTTTTTTTCTTGGGAGGTGTGAGGAGTATCTGCCATCGAATTGGCCGGCCTTTTAAGTCTAGATGCCACCTCCACGTCCATAGCCTTATCTCCTAGCTTATCGTCCTGCTTGGGAAGAGCAGGGGATGTGTGTTTGATCACTGAGGGGCCTGATGGGGAAGGTGATTTGGGTTCAGGTGGAGTACTTGTGGTTGCAGACTGCTGTAGCACTGCCTTGTAGGATTTTGGTTGATTAGGAGTTAAGGCATGTTGTCCTATTAGCTTCCTCAGCTCGTCTATTTGGGACTGCAAGCGCTGGTTATGCATTTGAAGCTCCCTCACCTGTTTCTGAAGGGCTTCTTTTTCGGGGTTGTGTGCCAGGTCACACTCTTGCGTCCCGGGCTTTCGCTGAGGTCGCGATATCGGCTGCGGCTGGCGGATCTGCTGGCGCTTCCCGACGAGGCGTCGCTGCCTAAGGGAGGGAAGGATGACGATCCGTTGCGGTGGCGTCCCCCTGGTGGATGCTTGCTCCTGGATCGCGATTGTCTCTCGTCGGTTTGTTTTTGGCCCTCATTGTTGTTGGCCCTCTTCAGGTTGGCTTCTTTTACTTGATTTTGAAAGCGGAACTTGCAGTTGCGGCTGCCAGTGAAGTGATGGCCCCTGCAGATGATGCAAGTGGAGATGCACGTATGTTGTTCTCCCTGCTTGGGCTGAGCGTGGTTGACTCCACATCTGCGGCAGAGTTCGCGGAATGGTTGAGGGCAGACGTCCATGCGGTGTCCAACCTTCCGACAGTTGAAGCAAGCTTCCACTCTGTCGTGGTATGGATAAACGAGTTCATCGAACATCAGATATCTGATGGATCTTGGGAGGTGATTTCCGGCAAATATGATGAAGTGCCTGGTCTGCCCCATTCTTCGCGCGTATTATATCCGTGTCGGGATTTCGGGCACGAAGTTCCGCTAGGATCTCCTCGTCCATTTCTCTCGTGTAAGTGTTGAAGACGATACCTCGGACAGAATCTTCTGGCTTTGGTACGTAGGACTTGACCTCAAACAGCTGGTCCGCCATCTGAAAAGATGTCAGGCGACTATAAGCTTCGGCACGTTGCATGTTTGGCGTGCAGATGGTCAGAGTGTTGTTCGACGGATGCACTCTGAACCTATCATTCTGGACTGTCTCCGCTGGAGGCAGTTTTAGCGCAGTACATATGGCTTCGGCAATCTCCAACCTGGATGCCGTCTTCAGATCGAGTGGCGTTCGTGGTCGTACGACGATTATGTAGTCGTCTTGCGGGAGTTTTGGCAGTGGTTTGCCTCGAAATAGAGGCGGCGGACGCGGCTTGGGTGCAGCAGAGTTTCCATCCTTGGACGCCTTGCTGTGATCAGAGAGACGCCCCGGCCCGTCAGCGTCTGCTGCCGGCGTTCCGTTGGCGGCTTGCCTATTTTTCCTGTATTTCTTCTGCGCGGCGAGGGCGGCGAGGATCCATCCGTCATCCTGAAGCTCTGCCTCCGTTACAGCTTCGCCTTCTACGGCGTGGATCATCTTGCGTGACCGTACTCGGCACCGGCGTCGCCGTTAGGCCTAGCCGGCTCGGTCGATGCCGTGGTCGCAGCTATGCCTAGCTGTCAACACGGTGTCCGAAAAATGGTTCCGTCGAATATTCGGCAGAGGACACACTTGCCTGGTAGCGATAGGTATCCACGGAATCCGGATGGTGTTCCGCTTCGTCTGGTACCAGTCTTGGGTCAATGCGGTTTCGTGTCGCCGTGGTAGCAATAATTTACGGAGCCCATGCGAAGCGCGTCCGCATGGCTCGGAGTCGAAGTGAAAAAAAAAGCACCCAAGCGGTGGAGTCCCACCTTGTGAGGGGAAGGGCACTAAGCATGACCCCAGATCAACCTCCATGTAACTCCCTCTTTTCAGAGGAAATAAACGTTTTTACCACCACCACCTCCTCAAATATGGGTTGCGTTCAAAGCTGTTTCCAACGGACAAGGCGTCGCGTTGAACGGGCAATGGTGTTCCGTGGACTCCCTGGCAGCACTGCAACATGTTGCCGCGTCCCACTTCTAAAGGTGAAGCTTAAGCGTCTTCCAATTTCTTTTTTAAGCCACCCCGCATGGGTTTCAGAGGAGACGCCCTCGACTCAGCGTCTAGCCTCCAAGTAAAAAAAAGGGAGGGGGGGGATGCTCGTTTAGTGTCCAGCTTTCGCCGGCCGCAAGCCAGAGAATAGGTCGGAGCCAAAGGTTCACAAAACAAGAACTTTATACAGCAAAGAAACGATACAGGGGAATTTCCAGTCACTCGTAAGAATACATACAATGTGATGCACAAAATAATTCAACACATGTAAAGTAACACCAGCGGGAGGTTAGAATACGAGAGATCTTGCATCCAAAGTGCACTAATACACCATAGACAGTAACAGAATAGAACACAATTTGTTCACCGGACACTATGACAGTCCGACGAGAAGAGGATCTCGATGGGCCGTCCGGCAGTCTAACACGCGCACCGTCGTAGGTCCGTGCCTGGACGACAGCGGTGTTCCTCGGGAGTAGTGGGGGCGCGCTTCTCTGAAGCTTGACCAATGCACCGGCTGAGTGAAAGCGGTCAACGCCCTTCTTTACAGGGCGCGCAGCGTGATTCGTTTCTTCGCTCAAGGAAGGCACGCACATCAGGTGTTCAATTTCTCTCCTACCCACCCGCCGGGCGCGATTCACCATTGGGCAGGCGTGGAGAGAGGCTCTCTCAGGCTGTCCGACAGATCCCCAACAATATCGCTTCAGAGGCTCGCACACCCGGGCCCTTGGGAGACCTTGCTGCCCAGCTCCGACCTGGAAACACAAGAAGAGGTGGTGACAAGAGCCCAAGAGGTCGCCGCCAATCTCCGCTGACGGCCACCTATCAACTAATCCACCTGTTACTCAAGCCGATAATAAAAGTTTTTCAATCCAGTCTCCACTGTTGTCGAATTGTCTATGGGCGAGATTCTTTCCACGCCGGCTTACGAATGCGTAAACATGTTCCCTGGGGTGAACTCATTCAATGATTTTCCCTCCAAAAGTTAAACGCGGGTATGAGTTTTAAGCTATATTGGGCTCGCGAGTGGCGCTCTGAACAATGCGCCACGTCTGGTCACATTTTTCCTATATGGGCATGAGGCGGGGGTCGAGAACTTTGTTTTTCATTTCTCTCTAAGAGTTTGTTGACTGATTTCCTTTCCTCTCTGTTCACAGGGACAGCGACCTGCAATACCGATACGATGAGCTGAGTGATTCCGTTGTTCTCGCCTCAAATGGTAAGCCTGATATCCCTCCTTTCTCTCTCGCCACAGAAACCGGTCGCGACGGCTCAGTGGTTATGGTTCTCGACTGCTAGCCCGAGAGATGCAGGTTCAATCCCGGCAGCGGCCGTCGCAGTTCGATGGAGGCGAAATGCTACAAGCCCATGTACTGTACGGCGTCAGTGCGTGTTAAAGAGCTCCAGGTGGTTAAAATCATCCGCATTCCTTCACTACGGAGTCGCTCATAGCCTCAGGCACTTTGGGCCGTTAAACGCCATAAACCTGTCGCACTAGACCAGTGTATTGGCGGTTGACTGTTGACCAGCGAACACTCCAGCAGGCCTTTCGGTATTGCAATGGTTTGTTTTATTAAAGCGACTCAAGCTATGAGGGATGCCATAGTACATAGCACCGGCAATCTCGACCGCCTAGGGTTCTTTAACGTGCACTGACATCGCACAGTACATGGGCCTCTGACATTTCGCCTCCATCGAAATGCGACCACCGCGGCCGGGTTCGAACCCGCGTCTTTCGGTTTAGCAGCCAAGTACCATAACCAGTAAGTCAATGCATATATGGGAACTAACCCACTACGCTACGCGTCATACTTTAATGCAGAGCTAAAGTGTAGCCTCCAATTTTTATTTTATTTTTGCGTCAGCTGTAGCTATGCTGGGTTTGACCAAGTTCATCCTCAAGGTCGCGTTCCCCATTGTCTACAGCTTCCTCCGACAGGCTGCAGCTTGCGCGAAGCACTTCCGAACCCGAACTTACCCGAGTTATTCCAAGGCATCGCAGAAGAATCTTCGTTTGGACAGTGTTAAGTAGTGCTCCTGCACAAAAAAAATAGCAGCACTAGTTACGGTGGGCACTTAAGGTCCCTACATGCTAGAGGTACTTGAGTTAAAGGCCTGCGCAAACGTCTTTAACCTGAAGGCCGTCCCATAAAGGCCTTGGGCTAAAAGCATTTCGTCAAAGGCCTTTGCCCTGAAGGCATTTACCTTGAAGGCCACATTGCAGGTTACACACAAAAGTTAGTTACTTCATCGGACAATGCACAAGAGGTCGTTATATCCGCGGTAGCATACCAAGTTCATAACTACTAAGTTCGTATATGCAGTATCCTAAATTCGCAGCCCATTATATTCTACATTTCAAAAATGCGCACCCCATATTTAGCACATTCCTCATGCCCCATATGACTCATATCACACTTCTCACCCATATCCAATAACACCATATGCATTTAAGGCTCTTTAAATAGGGATGGGATAAAGTGACCGGATATGGTAGCGTCCATACTCACGTGCTGTAAAGCATGAATATTTTTACCTGCAAATAGTTCGTATAACATACAGCAGAAAGAAGGAAGGCAGAAATTTATTCAGGCAATGTCCACTTGTCTACCCAACACATGGAGATGGGGATAAAGAAAAATAGAGGGACCGAAGGTTCAGTCCTTAGTGTGCAACCTATCCGTATTGTTCTTTGGTCTGTAACTACAAAGGACACCCAAAATCAGTCGGCACAGTGGAGCTGACGAAGCCTGCATCTTTTGTCCACGGTAAAATTTTAAAAGTCAAGCATGTAGAGCCTCACGTACTGCATTCCGAGAAATACATGCTTTTAGAATCTCACGGACGCTGACTAACCTCACTTGACTGAAGGCTGCCAGGGATTTTCTGCTGCTGAAATAAAGAGGACCATAAATGCAAACACATGTTGTTTTCTTTCAGACTACAGCGAGAGCATCGAATTTTCAATCAGTATGATTGCCGAATTGGCTTACTACATGGCGATAAGTAAGTGGCACTCTTATCATCTTTCTAGTTCTAAGCACGCGTACATGTGGATGAATGCACACAATTCAAAGGGTAAGATGAACCACGGAAACTAACCGGTATGAGCCCTAGCTCTCGGGACCAGGGTGCCGATGTTGGGTCCCCGACTGTTTGAAGCCCGTGTCTCCAGCACCTAAGCAAAACTGGAAGTTGTGCTGTTCATGAGAACTCCCAAGTCACGCCCTTCCTGGTGATAGCGTCACCCAGAAAAACCTGTTCCCATCAGCGCATTACACAGTCAAGCCTGTTTTCTTTACAAGGAACTCTACCGACATGAACGATAGCTTAGTACCATATAATAAGCTTGAAAAGCACTTTTTGAGCGATATCCCCATTCAAGCTTATATTTGGCAGAAAGTAGACATGTAGAATATAACACGGCTAGTTACGCTATTCGCAACAACATACTCAAAATAGTGTCACCTTGCTATATACGATTAGAATACACGCACAAATAGGTATAAGTCTGTAATGTGGAGGGGACCCTTAGCAAAAACTAATACGTTTGGAATATACGGAAGGCTATTTAAAATGTATTTTAAACATATTTTGTATTCATGAATGCACTAAAAATATGTAGGAAATACGTTTCTGAAATTTCATGCTTGGTATTCGAAATATATTTTTAAAATGTGCCAAAAATACCTCACTTAAAGCATACTTCGAGCACTTTTCAAATACATGAAAAAATATGCATGCAGTTTTAGCATCTTGTCAGTGTATTAAAAGTGTATTTTCGGAAATATGAAATTAATTCATCGAAAGTTTACTTCAATTCTAGAAAACGGGCAGCCCTTGTAAACGTATATGTATGCAGTTTTAGCATCTTGCCAATATATTAAAAGTGAACTTTCGTAAATATGAAATTAATTCATCCGAAATATATTTCAATTCTAACAAACGGGCAGTCCTTTTAAACGTCTTTGCACACTTCTAGCTGCCATGAACAGTCGAGTGCTCGAAATCGCGTTTCGGGAAATGGCATTTGCGTGTCGTCAATGTATTTGAAGTGTACTTCCGTAAATACGCAATTAATTCGCCCAAAAACACTGAAATTCTAGCAAATTGGCAGTCCGCATTAGCATGTTTGCAGCGCACTACAAGCTGTCGTTGAACAATCTAATGCTCAAAATCAAGTTTCGGGACATCGCATTTTGGTGCTGGCCATCTATTTAAAGTGTACTTTCGTAAATACGCAATTAATCCGTCTGAAGTATATTTAAATTCTAACAAATGGGTTGTCCGCGTAAACATATTTGCATTACACTTCAAGCTACCGTGGAACAATCTAGGGCTCGAAATGACGTTTCAGCGAAGAGTGAAAACTTTCCCTTTCTTGTCATCCTTTGGTTTATGGTAACTTCTAGCAGGAAGGTAATCACCACTAATGCCCCTGCTACACGGGCGCATCGAATGCCTTCCAGCCGAATGTCATCTAACGATGCTACACGTGTTCTGTCTAATGGAGTGCTTGAAGATAATATTACGCCAATGAATATTAACCGCGTCAGCATGAAATTTCCCCGGGAGTGCGCCGATGAGGACGACTGCACTCATACTGTTGTTTACATCGCATGTTTACATAACATAAAACGCAATCTGCGCTTTGGTTCTATTAAACAATCTGTTTTCTTTTTTACTGGTTGTACTCGTGATTGTTCACGCAGTGCGACAATGTGTGGGAAGCGATGATGCGATCGCACGCCTGAGAAAGCCGGGTTGTTGGCATCGCGCAGGACTGGCGCTTCTCGCTGCTTGTCCCGGCTTTCTCCGACGTGACCAGTACTTTTTTTTAAAACTACTTTATCCAGAAGTATGTCTGGCGACTTTTCGCTTTAACTGAAACGGCCTAACTTGTTATCCACAAGCTAGCGACGGCGACGACTGCTGCTGGCCGTAAAGCACGGCTCGGCAGTCTGGGTCACACCGGCGATTCCAGTTCATCGTACGCGTGCCCTGCGATGTAAGCAATAGTTGATTTCAGGTCACTGTTGCCAAAACTACACCTGGTGACCATTTGCATTCGCTAAAGCTTGTGATTCGCTCTTCACAACCACCGAAATCACAGATTCAACCCTGCGAACTCGCTGGGCCTAGTCGTCGTGGAAGGGAACAGAGCCGTCGTCGATTGAAACTGATTTGGCAAGCGCTTATCGCTGGTGAGTGTTCAGGTATGCACACGTGAAATATAGCCGTTCGTTTCGCTCATTTAGAAGCGCGAGCATATACACACCGCCGCCTCATCACCGTGCTCTCGCTCAGCCGCCGACAAGGCTGACCGTCCGCCGACCGGATTCGTCGGTGTCGTTGGCCTGAAAAACGTGTCGCTCTAGAATCATATTATAGTAAACTATAGATATTTCACTATAATTACATGCTGTTGTTCAGCGTGATATATACTGTCGTTGTCGGACTAGTGTGACCGCCGTCGTCGTCGTCGTTGTACACTGAAAACGAGCTGAGGCTTTCGAATGCGTTTCGAAACTGTCGTGCAGGACCGCGGCAGTCCGTCGAGTCCGAATGTCATTCCTATTCTCGAATGTCATTCCACTCAATGTCATTCGAACATTTCCGTGTGAGAACGTGATAGCATTATACCAGCAAAAGCGCCTTGGGTACTTCTGGGTCCGAATAAGCCAGCGGAAAGGACCCCGTCTGTCAGGGCAGACCGGCTCCCTTACACGCCCATGTATCTGTTGGTTGACAGTTCGACTACTGACCTGTGCCTGACGCAAGTTTGAACTAGCAATTACATTCTCAATGAACCCCAGATTCGAACACGACCAGTAGGGTACTTCTGCGATAATTTGGCAGCCCACAGTATTTGCGCAAAAAAAGGCCTCACCGCGCCAAATAGTGCGTCGCTTTCGCTAGGTATATATACGGCAAGCCAAGTATAGTGCTTGTCGTAGGATTTGTTGTTTGCTGTGTCGCTGTTGTCTTGGTATGCTGTGTGTGTAGGTATCTGCCGTTCCCAATCAATCACGTGACCTTATAATGTCAGACGCCGTTGATTAATGATAAATAACCGTGTACGATTTGTTCTTAGAATTAATTAACCCGTGTCATTCCATGGAGCCGCCCAGTAGACTTTTTTTAAGCCCGAGTAAACATATTTTTAATGTATTAAATGTATATTTTTAGTGTATTTCTAATGTAAATTTTTATTATATTTTTAATGCATTATAAATATGCTAAGCGGGCAAAAATGTACTTTTCACGTATTTTTAAGAACGTTTAAAATATTATACCTAGTATACTTAGAAAGCATTCGTATTGCAGTTTAAGCATAGGGACAAAAAAATGCGAAATAAATATGAAATTAATACAATACGTTTGAAATGCATTTTTAGCACATCCTCTTTTCGCTAAGGGGAGAAATAAATTATTCCTACAATTCCCGTTTAGCTAGCCACCCCCCATGTTCTTTTCAAGAAGGTTAAACAAATGACAACACACATAGGAGGACTTGTCTTGCCACCTTCAGAGGGATATGTCTTTAGCTTTCGCTTAACTCCTAAAGAAATTTTCCAACAATGCTATTTAGCCCTCAGGAAACTATAGAGAATGTAGCTGTGTTTTGTCGGCACAAACTCAATGTAGAGGGCTAGCATGCGCCATGTGTGTTTTTCCCCCCTCCCCCTCCTTTCTTAGCGGCTAAGGAAGGGGGGCTTCGTCGTTGAGCGGGCCCCAGGGAGATATGTGGATGCGTGCGGTCTCATTAGGAGCGCCCATCTTTCTGTCGCCTTTGGTGTCGCCGCTGCAGAACCCGGAGAGCCCCCGGCGGCGGGGCTGCGAGGAGAGCGCAGGGAGCGGCCGGCGCACCCAATGCCTCCCATTGTCCCCTTTTTGGGGAAGGACGCGTGTTTCTGGCCGGGGCCGCTTGGTGCCAGTGCACAAAGAACCAAGAGCGTAAAAAGGTCAAGCCGCCGTTTCATCTTACGCCGAAAGCTCACCGCGGCTTCACAAACGCCACTTGCGGCCCAATTAAGTTTCGGACGCTTCGTTCGGAGGTTCGACCGCTTTTCTTTTGAGAAGAGAACACTGCCGAACGAAGCGGGGTCCGGTGCGTCCGGATGAATGGGAGCTGTGGGCGGCGGTGCAGCTGGCTGGCGTCCGGGATAGCCCCGAGGCTCGACAACGCGGGCTCAAGAAGCGGGCGCGCGCAGAAGACGCCGCCGCACAGAGCGAGCACTGCCACCTGCTTAATTGAGGACAGTGGCGGTCATCTCGACTTATGTCGCCGCCCCGACCCCGGAGGACAACTGGTGGCTTCGGCAGTCCATTGTGTTGTGTTGTGTTGGGTTTATTGGCGCATAAGCAGCTAAGGCTATCATGCGCCAAGAACAAGGTATGGAAAAAATATGCTTGAGCAGAGTTTGAAAACAAAGTGGATAAAAACGTTGGTGTAAAGGGCCTAAAAGTTATTTTACTAACTAGCTGATAAAAGACAAGAATTTTAAAAATGTCTGATAGAGAAGCTTTTAAAGGTTGGGTTACCTCCGCAGACATCCTTGGCTCGGCAAGGATTTCGAGGCTCCCAACAACTCAGAAAAAGACCTCAGCTTCCTTCTCATGATTGAGAAAGTGGCTGAGGTGTATAACTGTATGCAGTGAAGAACAGGGTGAGTAAATTAGAGCTGATGAAGAATACTGGCTTCCCTTAAAAAGCTAAAAACACAGAGTATACTGACAAGTGCATCTTCGCCTAAAATCAATGCTGGATGAAAAGGAATGTGTTCTTTGTAAAAGGTAGTAAAATGTTTTTTCCTTAGTGATTCAAGTTCTGTACATGAGAATAATATGTGGTTTATTGTTAGATCATCTCCGCACTTTTCACAAAGAGGTTGGTCTTCTTTTGTAAGTAGGAAGTTGTGTGTGAGATGTGTGTGTCCAATACGGAGGCGGCATAAAATAACTTCGATGAAACGTTCTTGGTGGTAGCATGACTTCCATTCTTCTATAAATGGTTTTACTAAGTGGAGCTTATTATTACCTTCAATATTCCATTCAGACTGCCATTTATCTCTGAGCTTAAACTGTACTAACTTCATGCCATCTTTGTAGGGAATGTTCACTTCCTTTATTTCTTTATTGCGAGCTTTTCCAGCACATTCATCTGCTTTCTCATTGCCAGCGATTCCAATGTGGCTGGGAACCCAGCAAAATTTTATGTCTTGTCCCTGTATTGTGGCGCTCGTTATGTTATGTATGATATCCCCGATTAGTGGTGTCACTGCATTTCTATGGTGAAGTGAGGTTAGTATGCTCAGAGAATCAATGTAAATGATACTGCTCTGAATGTTCTCATTTATTATTTTTTCTAAAGCCAGTAATACTGCGTAACACTCGGCGGTGAAAATGGATGCACACTCAGGTAGCCGTACTATTTTTTCCCAATTATTCTGAACTACAGCACTTCCCACGTAGTGCGCCGATTTTGATCCATCGGTATAAAAAGCTTTGTATTCTCCGTATTTTTCTTTGAGTGCTAAATATTCTTGTAATATCTGTTCATGTGGTGTATGTTTTTTCCGAAATTGTGTTAATGTGAAGTCGCACACAGATGGTAGGCAGTACCAAGGCGGGAGTGGATCAGGTTTGCGGGCAATATTAGGTAATATGTTCATTATGTCTAGTTCTTGGCATTTCTCTTCAAAGCGGAGAAGAAGTGGTCTGATTGCGAGAGGTTTGTTGGTAAATAGTGTTCGAGATGGACACTTTGTAACGAGTGGGTAACAGATGTGTTTAGGCTGGGAACGGATCTTTAAGATGTATGAGCATGTGAGCATTGTTCGTCTGTCTGCAAGTGGTGGTTCATTAGTTTCTACGTAAAGGCTTTTTATGGGTGATGTCCTGTAAGCACCAGTTGAAAGACGCAAACCCATATTGTGCACAGGGTCCAGTCGCTTCAAGTACGACGGCCTTGCTGATCCATACACTATGCAGCCATAATCTAAAACAGAACGTACTACAGAGCGATAAATCTGTAGAAGGCATACCCGATCAGAACCCCAGTGTTTGCGTGAAAGGACTTTAAGTATGTTCAGTGATAGCGACGCTTTCTTCTTTAGTGCGTTTATGTGAGGCAGGAAAGTAAGCTTTTTATCGAAGGTGATGCCTAGAAATTTGTGTTCTTTTTTTAAAGGCAGTTTGGTTTGGTTTAGGTGTAATGTGGGATCTGTGTGCAAGCCTCGTTTGAGTGAAAAAATTAAGGCTACTGTTTTCTGTGGTGAGAACTGGAAACCATTCTTGTCTGCCCATGTTGCCAGTTTGTTGATTGTAAGTTGTACTTGTCTTTCACATGTAGATATATTGGAAGATGTGCACGCTATCTGAAGATCGTCGACATAGACTGAATGTGTTATGGACCTTGGTATAATTTTGTTAAGAGAATTCATTTTTACAATAAAAAGAGTTGTGCTTAAAATACACCCTTGAGGCACTCCATTTTCCTGAATAAAATCCCTTGAAAGGGTTGAGCCTAGACGAACTTTAAATGAACGGTTAGTCAAAAAGTCTTTAATTGAGTTCAGTATTCTGCCACGGATGCCAAGCTCAGCTAAGTCCTGGAGGATCCCGAACCTCCAGGTAGTATCATATGCTTTTTCTAAATCAAAAAAGACGCTAAGACAGTGTTGCTTGTGTATAAAAGCTTCTCTGACCGTATTTTCAAGGCGGACTAGGTGGTCTGTAGTGCAGCATCCCTTTTTAAATCCACACTGATGGATATCAAGAAGTTCACCAGATTGAAGAACAAAGGTTAGTCTTATATTTAGGACACTTTCAAAGGATTTGGCAAGGCAACTAGTCAGGGCTATGGGTCTATAACTGCTAGGAGAAGTTGGGGGTTTACTAGGCTTAAGAAGCGGTACAATAATAGCTTTCTTCCAGGCTTCCGGTATTTTGCCAGTCATGAATATTGTGTTAAAGAATCTTAAAAGTGCGTCCACGGCTGGCTCGGAAAGATGCGCAAGCATTTCATAGTGTATTTCGTCGGGTCCTGGAGCAGTTTTTTTGCCGGCAGATAGTACTTTATTGATTTCTTGGAGGGTAATTAGACAATTGTATTTTTCATTTGTGCCTCCACTTGTTGGGAGCCTCTGTTTTTCCGCTGTGTTTTTGTATTTTAAAAAAGACTGTGTATAGTGAGATGAACTTGAGACTGCAGCGAAATGTTCCCCTAGTATGTCTGCCTGTTCCTCTATGCTTGTTTGTGTGCCGGGTGTTGTTAAAAAAGGAATTGTGAAGGGTGAAAAGTTTCCATTTAATTTGCGAACCTGCTCCCACATTTTTTTAAATGTCATCTGACTGTTAATGGATGAAACATAACTCTGCCATGATGCTTTCTCGGCACTCCGACGGACGTACCGAGCTTTAGCTCTTGCCTTCTTAAAATTAACGAGATTTTCATGTGTCGGATACCGGCGAAATTTACCCCAAGCTCTGTTTTGTACTTTTTTTGCTTCCTTGCACTCTTTTGTCCACCATATTTTATGATTTTGTTGCACCACTCCCGACGACTGTGGAATAGCTGTGAGTGCGGCAGTTATGATACAATTAGTGAACTTTTCATTTATCTGGTCGATGGAGAGATTATCTAAAAGTATATTTTCTAAATTTGCATTTGCTCTAAAAAGCGACCAGTCGGCGAGGTGAAGCTTCCAGCGCCGTGGCCTTGTGGGGATTATTTCGGGTGGGGATGTTAAAGTGATTAGTATAGGGAGGTGATCGCTGCCATATGGGTTGTCAATGACATCCCATTTAAAATCATTAAAAACAGAAGGTGAGCTAAAAGACAAATCTAAAAAGGTCATTTTCCCCGAGGCAGGGGAGCAGTAGGTGGCTTTTCCTGTATTTAAAAGACATACATTGTTTGTGAGGATAAAATCTTCGATTATTTGACCCCTAGAGTCACAGTGCTCGCTTCCCCAAAAGGGGGAGTGAGCGTTAAAGTCCCCAACTACTAGATACGGTTCTGGAAGTTCATTGATAAGTTCTTGTAAATCGGCGACTGTTAATGTAGAATGTGGAGGAATATATACAGAACAGAGAGAAATTGTTTTATGGCTGACGACACTGACCGCAACAGCTTCAAGCTTCGTTTTGAGTGCGATTTCTCGAGCAGGGACGCCGCTTTGCACGACAATCGCGACGCCTCCAGAGAGTCTATTTGCCTGTTCACGATCTCGTCTAAAAGTTTTATAATGCTTCAGGATGTTCATATGTTGCGGACCTAGATTGGTTTCCTGGAGACATAAGGCTACGGGTGACATTGACCCTAAAATGTTTTTTATGTCATCGTAATTTCTCAATATTCCTCTACAGTTCCACTGAACTAGAAAAGCCATGTTTATGTTTTGGGGTAGGAGCAACGAGAGGTTTACTTATGTTCTGGGGCCGTTATGGTAGCCCTGCCTTTTTTTCGTTCAAGAGAGCTGTTCCGCCGCTGTAGAGCAGGCGGGCTGGGAGTTTGGTCCATCACCTCGGAAGAGGTGCTGGACGACCGCGAAGAAGCCGCGGGTGTGTGGGTGTCAGGCCTCCCCCGACGGGGGGAAGTCCTGCGGGATGCTGACTTGTGGGCCGGCACTCCCTGGCTTGTAGTTGGCAGAGCAGCTTTCGCTGTCTCTGCCTGGGGCGTGGATGGCACTGCCACAGGCGCGGTGGAAGTGGCCGCGGCAGGTGCCGGAGCGCTGTGTGGTGCTACGCCCCCGCGCACCACATCAGCGAAGTTAGGTTTCGCTGTGAAGGAGAATGTGTTGGTAAGCGCAAAACGCCTCCTCGCTTCTTTGAATGAAATGTTTTCTTTGGTCTTAATGGTGATGATTTCTTTTTCCTTTTTCCAGGACGGACACGCCCTGGAGTATGCAGCGTGATCTCCTTCACAATTCGCGCAGCGTAGGGCTGCGTCGCATTCCTCAGAAGGGTGGTCCTTCGAAGCGCATTTCGCGCAGGTTTTGCGGCCGCGGCAGCTCTGCGAGCCGTGGCCAAACTTCTGACAGTTAAAACAGCGGCGGGGATTGGGTATGTAGTGTCTGACGGTGATTTTCAGGTATCCAACATCGATTGTTTCGGGTAAGCTGCTGGTGTTAAATGTAAGGACCATGTGTTTAGTGTCTATTTCCTTGTTATCCTTGCGGATTTTGATCCTATGGACGTCAATTACATTTTGATCAGAAAGTCCTTCAAGCATTTCGGTTTCTGTAAGGTGAATAAAGTCAGACTCTGAGATCACGCCTTTGACTGTGTTGAGGGATCGGTGGGGAGTTACAGAGACAGAGATGTCCCCTATAGAAACAATGTTTGCAAGTTTCGAGCACTGGATACTCTCGCGTAGTTCAAGGAGTAGGTCGCCGCTGGACATTTTGGATACCTTGTAGCCAGGCCCTAAGGTATCTGTTAGGCATTTGGTAACAAGAAATGGGGATATTATTCGGGCTTGCTTTTCGTCACTGTTGCTGTGTATCACATGAAACTTAGTGAATGTCGGTTTCTTTTTCGTAAAAAAGTCTGCTGCTTCGTTCCGCACTCTTTTAAGAGAGCGATCAGGTTTGGAAAGGGGGGGAGCCATAAAAAATTGATGTTTTTCGGTCATGGTGCCAGCCACCCACCATGGAGCCCAACAAGGGGACGCGACAGGAACTTGAAAGAAAGTCCTGCCCACGCCAGCTGTACACCTTAACTATAACCTAATATGACTCAACACAGGGTAGTTGGTCACACACGGTTAACCCTCGCCGCCAGGAAAAAGAGGAAAAAACCAAGAAGGGAGGAGGATACAGGAGAGTTGTAAGAAAGGAGAAAGGAAAGTGAAAGATGGAGAGGAGAACAGGAAAAGGCGACTGCCGATTTCCCCCGGTCGGGTCAGGCCGGAGGTGCCGTCTACAGGAAGCTGGGGCCAAAGTGGTGTGTTGCCTCCGCCGAGGGGCCTTAAGGGTCCAAACGCTCGGCATCAGCTCAACCACCAGGATCCCCTTTTCCCCGGACACGGCGATGCCACGCACGGCTAAGCGCGGATGCTCGGGTCCGTGGTGACGCATTGTTCACCATCATCCCCCTGCGGGGATGTCCCTGCGGATGCTCGGGTTAACCCCGTGGTGTCGCCACTCACCAACGTCTGCATGCTGCAGACGCCTCCCTGCGGGGAGGCAGTCCATTGTGATCCGACTCTTATCGGAAAGGGGATCTGCGCTCCCGGGCGATGTTTGCGACAGTCGCAGCTGGGTTGGGGCCGACAATTGCCCTAGTGCCGGGAAGCGTCAAGGTCACGGGTACTGGGGAGACAGACGTGGGAGTGTCTTGCTATGTTGGTTTGTGTGTTTTGCTTCTTCCTCCTTAGGGGAGAGAGTTGGTCTGATATAGCGGGTGTGTTTTGCTATGTGGTTTGTAAGTATTTTGCTTTTCTTTCCATAGGGGAGAGAGTTTGTTTAATACGGTGGAAGTGTGGGGCGGGGCACGTAACCCGGGGGGCCAATCCGTATGAGTGTGAATTCTCGGAATGTACTATGTTTTAAGTGAAAAAGATGCCCTTTTTACAGTATGTACATTTGAGAGAGAGTTATGTGCCTTAAGGAAGTTGGAGGGCGGACCACGCGGCTAAAACCCAATTGTGTTAAGGGTTTGACACGATTGGATGCTGATGAATGTGGGCCGGGCCCAGGTGTCTTTAAAACTGGGTCCCGGAGCCCGGAAGAGAGGTTCTGGGCTACGGAGATAGATGTAACGCATCTTCGGCTATGCCGAGTAGGGGCCTCCCCTAAATGTTAGCCAGTTCCATGTTGTTGTTGTGCTCACTGCTCAACTTGTATATATATGTAAACTATTGTATATAAAGCTTCAAGTTATATCCCCTGCAAGTTCTCTGTTGTTTGCAAGTATCATCTCCTATAGACCTTCAGCCTTCAAGTCATTATAACAAGCCGTCTCCGACGGGGCACCCCTGGTGCAAAGGAAGAAAGAAGAGGAAAAGAACCTATTCGCTTTTTGGTAGAAGAAAGAAGAGAGGGCGAAACTTTACTCTCAATACACATTTTCATGGAATAGTCTCCATTGTGTCAATATACTCTTTTCTGCAACTAGTGTAGAAAAGAAGGTGAGGCCGGAAGTTGACTGTTTAGCTCGGCAGCATTGAATAACATTGACGAAGATATGGAGGGCGAGACATGCATACCACTGCAAGATTACCAGTTTTCTGCTTATATTGTACACGGGTAATGTTAGTGTTACAAAACCACATAAATAAGTACAACGAAATCTCACACCTCACATCGTAGCACGTAACTCGAGAATATCCTCCGCGTCTACCACCACAGCCAAGAGTGAGGAATAATTTCTATAAAGAACCTGCACCCCACAGTCCAATTCTGAGCCATAAAACCCAAACTGTAAAGGAGATGACGCAAATGCAATGAGAAGCATTCTACTCTAACCTTAGCAAAAAGGGCCATGAACGATTGGAGCGTATAGCTTTAAAAGGGCCTGCTAAAAAAACATGAGCCACCTGAATAATTTGGTTTTGCATTTAAGGATACTAATTGTTCTAGCGTCGGACTACTGGATCATCGATCACGAGCATACGACGTGCTATCAGTATGCATTTGAAAATAGGTGGTGGTGGTGGTGTGACACTTTTTATTAACAGCCTTTATGTTAGGCGTTCAATAGGTCCTGGGCCAAGGTGACGAGGGCGCGTTGCAGGTTCAGGTCCCGGGAGGCAAGCCAGATGGGCCACAGTGGGGGTGGCGGGAAAGGAGAGGCGGGGGACTGTAAGACTACGTGGCACTGTGTAAGGCAGTGTTCTATGTCTGCATATGTGTGTGGACAGTTTGGGCACTGAGGTGAGGAAGTGTGCCGGTACAGATAAAGTTTGGCTGGTGCACGTAGGACATTAAACTGTATTCGGCGAAGAATGTGAGCTTCACGGATCGATAAGGATGGGTGTGGTGGTGGTAATGCGAGCTTCACGGATCGATAGGGATGGGTGTGGTGGTGGTAATGGGTGGAAACAGCGAAAGCACAGTTGATAATTATGGAGTGAAACTTGGTGCTAAGCTAAACAATAAAACGGCTAAACAAAGTATCAAGGGCCTGAAAACAAACAGACTGTCTACGATTTCATTTTCACTTCCATAACCAAAGCTGGACTATGCGTTACACTCTAGTAAAGGAATATAGATTTTTTTGACTGCTGAAAAAGCACTGATCGCATTCACATCGCAGTGCAGGGCCGTTCTAGCAATGTACGTTCAACGAAACGAAGCTACCAAGGATGAGATGGAAGCAAGGAGCTGTGTGCTATGCCGCCTAGGTGAGGTGCTAGATGACAAATACTGACCACTGCAGCGGGTGATGAGATACCAATAATGCAAGCCGTATTCCAACAGAAATGGCCAGAAAGGCTTGAACAAATTTGCAGAGCAAACATTTCACACCAAATAGGACTGCGCAGATAAGACAAGGACGGGAGACATAGGAATGAAAACGATACTACGGGCACAGACTTCAACTGAGGAATCTGCTCCAGAACTGGTTGAAAAGGATGATGATGCACCTGTCGTCTTGTGCTGCCTTCTAATTTGGCGCTTGTCTGTTAAAATAGCGGGAGATTTGCAATTATTAATACCGCTTCTTGAGCTGTCACAAAGGGAGGGAGATACAGAGGATAGTGGAAGGGGTGGTTCCACCTTTTGTAAGACGACTTGTGGGTGCTTTGCAGCTGTTACCAGCGAGCATGACCGTAAGGTGGTCAAGCTTTACGACGAGGAGTCCGGATGCGGCAATGCAGCGGAGCTTTTGCATCTACTGGACATCGAGGGAAAGGGCAACTTCGTGTTCTCAAGAGCAGTGGCTGAGCCCACCCGCACTTGCAAGCGATCTATGATGTGCGCCTGAGTCCATCAGGGTTCGAGAAAATAAAGATCTCCCTCTATGCCCATATTTCATTAAATTTCTACCTCCGCAAATAGAGTCTAGCGGTGCATGGACCACTAATATATGCAGTGACATGTGCCTAAAAAGATGACAAATTCTTAGACTGGTTACTCTAACGAAAATTCAAACTGCAAGTTATTTCTCGGCTCGTTCTGGGTATACTAATCGCTATCCCAGACGACCACTAGGAAAAGAAAATTTAGTTGTGGTAACTTATGGATCGTGCGTCGTGCTGGCACCCGAAAATACATGACCTGCTTACTGTTTGGCTTGCCAATTACTAGGCTGGCCAGCCGGGACGCACGCCAGCGTCAAAAATGAGGAAGGTGCGTTGTGCTGTCGCCGTCGATCTCCACTGTCCTACTGCGATAAGCCTAGTTAGTTATACTGCATTCTATGGCACATGACCACCTAAGGCTGTCGTGCACAAAACGCAGGGCTAAAATGTCTGTTCCTTGTGTCAGATGGAGTAAACTGCAAAATTTGTAATTTGTTCAAGACGCTTTCTTGAAGAGCAAAATAACATGAAAAATCCATGCGTGCACGTTCACCTAGTAAAAGCAAAATTAGATAAAAAAAGTTTGGCTTTGTTTTATGAGGTTTAACGTACCAAAGCGAGTCAGGCTATTAGGGACGCCGTAGTAGAGGGCTCAGTTTCGGGGAATCCCTCAAGGTGATGATTTGTAATAAGGGAGCTATTACTCAATAGGCACCCACCAAAGCACTGTGGGAACACTGTTCACACTTCAAGTTTTTGATCGATTCGCTCTCGCCCCAGCAAGCTTGCAGTCCTGGTTAGCTCAGTTGGCAGAGCGACTGCTCCATAAAAGCGGCGGTCCTGGGTTCGAACCCCGGACCAGGACGTATTTTACATGACAGCCACACCTCCTTCACTTTAAAAGTAGTTGCAGTTGTGCGCACCGCGCGTTGGAAATATTCGGGGGTTGCATAAAAATCAGAACGTACACACACTCAGTGAATAAAAAAATTAGCTGCAGTTAAACTAGTGCTGAACCTGGTAGAGAGCGATAGCTATGGCGTGTCGGGCAACTGCACGCGGCTTGGCGTCTGCAACGTTGACCACGTTCCGGACACTGGATAGGCAGCCCCCCAACCTGCCATCTTGGCAGGTTGCAGTTAATGGCTGAATGCGAGGGTTTCTTCACCTATTGACAGCTGCGACCTATTGCTGCAGTGCCGTGTCTGCCACAACGTTGTCAGTTCTAACGCACGCAGCCCACATCTCTCTCTCACCACCTCACGTAACCTAAAGCGCGAATCAGGCGTCCATTGACCCAGGGAGCCATTTATGCGCACAATGCGCACGACGGCACGGACGGACGGGAAAGCCAGTTGTAGTAAGCCTATCCTTCCTGCCCTGTGACCTTCTCCTTACTTATAGTTTGACGAGCAGCCACCATGGAGGTTACGCGAAATTGTCAGTTCGCTGCGCTGGTATGGTGGTGCCACTGCTCCGGTGTGACGGCCAATATACGTGGTGCGCCAGAAACAGTGCAACATGTACTGAATATGCGCTGCTGTCGCCTCATCTGCTGAGCCTTCTGCAGCAACTCCACATAGATGAAGAGGGACTGTTTAGCATGGGCAGCGACCATAATCGCCTGCGTCTGGAATTCAGCCACAGACAACATCGGAAGACCAGACCGCGACGGTCGAAAACTCTCTACCTTCCACTAAGGCAGATGAAGGTTGTCACCAAGGAATTTGAAGCGAGCTAGAGCCGACTCGGAGCCGCCCATACGGCGAATACATGGAAGCCCTGCGTTCGATAATGTGATCACACATGGTCCACAAGGGACATGGACAAGCCTACAAGAAGCCATGGTGGGACAGGCAGGTGGCAGAGGCATGAGAAGCACGCCGGGACGTGAACAGTGCCAATAGCAGGGCGGTGAAAGAAAAGGATCCTGTGGCAGCAGCAGCGGCGTGGGAGAAGTACCTGCAACGCAAACTTGAAATACAGTCACTGGTGCAGGCAAAGTTGGCAGCCTCAAATCTCAAGCAAATGCAAGCACTGCGGGCAAAGGGCAAGTCGGCGGCTCAGAGATTTTGGCGGTATGTCAGCTCCCTGGACATGGAAAGGGAGGGGACAATAGAAATGGTGAATAGTGCTACAGGACAGTCCATCAACAGCACGTCACTGGCTACTTGTCAGACCTGTATGGGCCACCAGCCCACACGCCTGAGCACAAGCTCGAAAAGACTTCGCCCTCAGCTCCATCCCAGGACCAACCAGAAATCATGTGGGAGGTCGCACTGCCAGGCATGAATCGGGCACTGGGCCGCATCGGCGCTTGTACAGCCACGGGACCCAATATGGAATACCAACTCGCCTACTAAAACTACTCAGTCCAAACTGGAGGGAACAGCTTGCCGATTTGTTTACCACCATTATCAGCGGCGGAGACATACCCGAGGACTGGCACAATTGCAGGGTGGTGCTCCTGCTGAAGCATAGCGGAAATGCGGCTCATATCGGCGACTACTGGGCACTCACAGTCACCAGTGTGGTGTACCGAGTTTTCATGCAAGTCTTGAAAGCCTGGATCAGCGGATGGGCTGAATCAGCGCACGTCCTAACGAAGCTGCAGAATGGGTTTCATCCGAGCAGACGGCTAGAAGACAACCTCTTCACTCACCAGCTGTATAGACATCGCCAGGAAGGAGGGCAGGAGACTCATCTGCTGCTTTCTGAATGCCGAAAAGGCATATGATAACGTTCCGCACGAAACTCTCTTCCACTGCCTTGGGGATGGCACCACCACTCCTCGATACGATCAAGAGGTTGCACCGTGAAAACGCAGTCACAGCCTTATTTGGCAATGTGCAATCGGAACGGGTCTGTGTACACTAGGGGCTTTGGCAGGGATGCACATTAGACAGTTTTAGCAGAGCGTATTTGCGCCTCCGCTCCGGTCAGCCGGGGAGCGCGTGAGCGGACCGGCACTTCCGTTCTGCTTGCGCGCAGTCCCGGCGGAGCGCAGAACAGCACTATGAGCGAGGCTCATGCAAGGCCTTCTGGTCTCCCATGCGCGGAGTCACCAGCGCTGTTCAACATGGTAGCCGCTTGTTCTGCAGCTGACAGCGAATGTGCCTCGGCCTCCGCGAAACGCATTGGCTTATTCAACCGCAAACCTAGTAAAAGGTTTTGCATAGATCAGGATCTAAGCCTTTTGCGCGAAGTAGCAGCAGCAAATCCTTTCAGCAAACCCCGCGTTTGGGACGAAGTGCGCCGAAACATAGCAGATGCAGCGGGGCGCGATCTCACCCTCTGCGCAGTGTGCGACAGGCTGGACCTGCTGCTTGGGTATTTTCGCCAGCAGGACAAAGCAAACCTACGAAAGTAAGTGCTTACGTACCTATTTTGTTTTGCGCTGTGCCTGTGACATATACATTGCATGCCTTATCCCACAATCGAACCTGCGCTCTCCTCAGATTCGGGACAGAGGAGCAATACAG
This sequence comes from Amblyomma mixtum, assembly GCF_055824585.1. Taxonomy (NCBI): domain Eukaryota; kingdom Metazoa; phylum Arthropoda; class Arachnida; order Ixodida; family Ixodidae; genus Amblyomma; species Amblyomma mixtum. Next base: position 65,984,069 of record NC_143012.1, on the reverse strand, counting down.
CAAGCGTGATCAGCTTCTTCAAGAAGTATCCGATATGGCCCAGGAATTCGGGTATACGCCCAGGACCGTGCAAAAGGATGTTGGCGGTGCTGTTTTCAGCTGCTGCCGAAATGCGTGCCGCGCAGAACTTGAGGGACGATGCTGTACTGCCGATGGACAGGGGGGGAGGCCAGGCCGATGATGGAGGTCCCTTCAAGTAGCGAAGGCAGAGTGTGTATTGAACTCAGCAATTGCCCTGTGTCGAATAGCACAGGGTTGACGTTTCTAAAAGTCAAGTCAGCTCAAGTCAGGAATATTTGTGATTCATTTAAGGATGTTGGACTGAATTCTGGTCATGACCAGTACATTTTGGAGGCAAAAATAAAAAAAATGCTCACGTGCTGTGTGACAGTGGATGTTAAAGTACCCAGAGTGGCCTAAATAACCTAAAGTCCTCCACTAGAGTCTTTACTAGCATGCATGCAGCTTGTCGTCCAGCACCGAATACAACGTCCACTTGTACTGATGAGGGTTGACATTCAAAAGGGCTCACTCTCTCATGTTCCTCACATGTGCAAGTGGTATGCGTTTTTCGCTTAATTTTTTTTTTCTTCTTTGGAACATTTAGTTATTTTTCATTTATTTTGAATTGGCGTTAAGCCTGGCAAAGCATTGCTGGTCCAGGCATCCTCTCTCTTTCTTTTATGTTTTTTTACCTCTTTTTTGAGAGGACCAATAAAAGGGTAAAAGGGTATGCGTGCACTCATGAGAGAGCTGCCCACCTGTGAACATGGCACCGCTCCCTGCTGTAATGTTCTGAAGTATACAAACACAATAAAACAAAGAGAAAAATTATGAAAACGGCAAAGCAACATGAACTTGTATGTAGGTATTGAATGTGTAGGTATTTTGAGGTGTAGATAAGAGCATGCAGTTAGTAAAGGTAAATAAATTGGTCACTGCTTTGTTTATCACACCTTTTCTCTGGTTGGTACATTTTTAACCGTGCATCCATAATTTACTGATGCTTCTGTAAAATTCACTTTGAAGCACTGCAGTGTTTGCACTACGGTTTAGTGGAGTGCTCGAGTCTCTATGCTGCCACAATGGGGTGGCTTATTGTGTATTTTGAGAGTGGCAAGTGCACTCTTATGAGGAACTGTAACTTCGGACTCTAGGGCAATTTCTAAAGACTGAGCTCCATGTACGCGAAAAAGTAAGCGATGCGACGAGGCAGCGCGGCGATGACGGCTGGCTGTCGCTCCTTCGCCCACCGGCCAAGCTCCATGCATAGCGACAACTCGAACGCGAAATGGAGACGACGATCAGTGTTGCTGGCATAACACACCGCAACGCTGTTTGCATTTATAACAAGAGTCACATTATTTGCAAAGATTAAAATTTTGGGCAGAAAAATGTCATATAAAACGTGTTTACAGCTTTGTCATTGTATGCCATTGCATGTCGTTTTATGTTATTGTCACGGGCGCCGCCATGTTGCCTGAACGTGGGGCGCACACCTGTTTGACCCTCGCGCGCTTTCTGACCTCAAACGACGCATACTCGCTAAGCCTAGCAGCACAGTAAACACAAGCAATCTGAAAATCTGGGGTGTTTTATCGCTAAAATTTTGTGGTTGACGCAAGTTCAGAGAAAGCGAAAGCTTCGTGTGCATTTAGTTTGCCGTGAACGTGGGGCACAGCGTAGCGACAACGACGAATCGGTGGTGAAGCAAGATTCCCGGCCAGAGCCAGTGCCAGAGCGGCAAGAGGCTCGGTAGTGACGTACGCTGCCAGATTAGCTGCTATTGGCTAATCGCGTTGGCAAGTTCCGGGCGACGAGCGAAATTTTCTGTGAGTGCAGATCCGAGCGACACGACAAGCGACCCGGGTATTTCGCTTCGCGCGACGGTGCCGCTCGTCGCTTGCCGCTGTCGCGTTCGCGTGAGTTTTCTTGTACATGGAGTTCAGCCTTAAAGGTATATGTAAGTGAGGGAGAAGGAGTTGATGGGTCATGTGTGCGCCAATTTTCTTTTTAAATTGGAAGCTTTTGCAGGAAGTGCTGAGCTGACATCATAGCAGTGTATAAAACTCTCTACAACTTTTACGTGACCAGCAGGTTTGTAATTGGAATACAAAGTCTTTTCGCAGGTACGACATCAACACCTTGACAGGCGAATGCCAAACTTGAAATTGGTTTATTTTTATCGCACAGCATGCACTGCACAAGAGATGAAAAAAAAGCTGTCATTTGCAGCTTGGACCTGTAGTGCGCCAGCCATGGCGCCAGCCCTCGCCGGCACAACTTACGCGTGCTTCTTCCCTGTGCCTCCGGCAACGTGAGGTGAACGCCGTTGCGGTCGAAGTCTGCGGCGTCCCTTCAAAGGAACCCGACCGCACCCCGCGCGGCCCCGCATCTGGCGCGCTCTTTCCTTCTCCTCCCTTTTCCCTCTCGCAGCGGCGGGGCGCGCCTCCCGCGCTCCCCGCCGCAGCTCCGTTACTCAGAGAATAAACGGTTGAACAGAACAGACGTCTTGTCTTCCCTGAGGATCTCCGAGCAGCTTACGCCCTACAATTGGCCGCCTCTACGCCGTGGACGCCAACGTCACCGCTCCTCAACGCCTGGACAGCGCGGACAGAGTGAGCGAAGTCCATCCACAGGCCCACGCATCTGCTATTACCACCGTCGCTTCAGCGCCAACGCCCGCCACTGCCTCCTGCCTTGCAGCTGGACGGAAAACCGGCCGGCCGACCACTAGCGGCGACGAGCGGTCTGTGCCAAGAAGAGTGTCGCCTTTTCCACGTCTACGACAGAACCACCGGACAGAAATTCCTTATTGACACCGGGGCCCAGGTGAGCGTTCTCCCAGCCACAAAAGCAGAGCGTGCTTCCGCTGCAATTTCGTACCTGCAAGCAGTGAACGGAACGCGCATACCTGTTTACAAACAGCGCTCGGTGACGCTCAACCTCGGGCTTCGAAGAGTCTTCCGGTGGTTATTTTTAGTCGCCGACGTTGGTTCTGCCATAATTGGTGCCGACTTTCTAACCAAGCACGAGCTCCTCATCGACGTCAAGCGAAAGCGCCTCATTGATTCCGCAACGAAACTCTTTATTCACGGCATAGCAGCGCGCGCAACTAACGATGTAGCACCCTCATGCGCTACAGTTGCCAAAGAGCCGTTTGCAGCCCTGAATAATGAATTTCCAAAGCTACCGTCACCCCCGGATTGGACTCAACCCGTCTGCCACGACGTTCAGCACCACATCATAACATCGGGACCACCTGTTTTCTCTCGTCCACGACGCCTGGCTCCGGACAAACTCAAGGTGGCCCGTGCAGAATTCGAGCATATGCTGGAATTTGGTATTATTAGACCTTCATCCAGCAGCTGGGCATCTCCACTCCACCTTGTCCCGAAGAAGTCAGGAGACTGGAGACCATGCGGAGACTATCGTTTTCTGAACACCAAGACCGTCCCGGACCGATACCCATTGCCCAACATACAAGATTTCACGTCTTCTCTGCACGGTGCAACCATCTTTTCAAAAATAGATCTTGTTTGGGCTTATCATCAGATCCCTGTAACAGAAGAAGATATCCCCAAAACTGCGATCACGACACCATTCGGACTGTTTGAATTCTTGAGAATGCCATTCGGACTTCGCAACGCTGCGCAGACCTCCCAGCGTTTCATCGACTCCGTCGTACGTGGCCTTCCCTTCGTGTTCGCCTACGTGGATGATATTCTCGTGGCAAGTTCATGTATTGAAGAACACCTGCACCACCTCCGCCAACTTTTCGAGCGTCTTTCGACTAACGGCATTGTTGTCAACACCGAAAAGAGTGAGTTTGGGCAACCAGCTCTCGTATTCCTCGGCCATCACTTGGACAACAACGGCATCCGCCCGCTTCCCGAAAAAGTGAAAGCAATCACCGAGTTTCCCAAGCCCACTTCAAGCACGAAGCTCCGCCAGTTTCTTGGCCTCGTAAATTTTTACCGCCGATTTATCAGAAACTGCGCCACCCTGCTTGAACCACTTGACCGCATGCTGTGCGGCAAGCACTCGGCGAAAACACTACACTGGGACACCACTGCGGACGATGCCTTCAATGCCATCAAGCGCGCTCTGGCCGACGCCACTCTACTCGCCCACCCAAACCCCGATTATCCGCTGGCACTCATGACAGACGCTTCCAACACAGCGCTCGGAGCTGTCTTTCAGCAGCAGGTCAGTGGCGTGTGGCAACCCCTCGCATTCTTCTCAAAACGCATGACTCCTGCCCAGACACGATACAGTGTTTTTGGCCGCGAACTTCTCGCCATATACCTGGCAGTGCGTCATTTCCGCCACTTGCTTGAGGGCAGAGCATTTACCGTTTTCACGGATCACAAGCCTCTTACTTACTCAATTGGCTGTCCTGCATCCCTGTACACGCCACGGGAAGTGAGACAACTTTCCTTCATATCTGAGTTCTCGACTGACATCCGACACATCAGTGGTGCCGACAACACCCCGGCTGACGCCCTCAGTCGCGTCGATGCTGTCACACGCAGTCGTTCCGAAACATGGACTTCGTCCTCCTTTCCCTTCGACATACATGAACTGTCTGCAGCGCAAGCAAGCGACCCCGAGCTGTCCCGCCTACGTACAGCGCAAACATCCCTGAAGCTCGAGACAGTCCTCATTGATGACGTGCCAATCGTTTGTGATACCTCCACAGGTACGCCAAGGTCCGTTTTGCCCATCGATTTCCGCAAGAAAATCTTCGAATCCTTGCACACCCTTTCCCATCCTGGAATTCGTGCAACTCAAAAGCTGATCAAATCCCGCTTTGTCTGGTTCCGCATGAACACCGACATTCGCGACTGGGTCCGCGCGTGTGCACCCTGCCAACGTGCGAAAGTACACCGGTACCCTGTGCCCCCCACCCAGCGTTTCCTGCAGCCCGACCAACGCTTCGCAGTAGTCCATATCGACATCGTTGGCCCTCTACCCCAATGTCAAGGCTACCGGTATTTATTGACATGCATCGATCGCTTCACCCGATGGCCTGAGGCTACACCAATCGCCGACATCACAGCAGCCACTGTCGCCGCGGCCTTCGTCTCTACTTGGGTAGCGCGGTTCGGCTGCCCCACAACCATCGTCATGGACCGCGGTCGCCAGTGCGAGTCATCGCTTTTCACAGAACTCCTCAAACTGCTCGGAGCAGCACGGCTACGGACTGCATCTTACCATCCACAAACAAACGGACTCGTAGAGCGTTTCCATCGGCACCTCAAAGCAGCACTTACGGCGCACGGACCCCCCGTCAAGTGGCTCGAAGCTCTTCCGCTCACACTGCTCGGAATCCGATCTGCCTTCAAAGAAGACCTTTCGTGCGCCTGTGCCGAGCTTGTTTATGGAACCTCCCTTCGTCTTCCAGCCGATTTCTTGGAAAGCGCGAAACCCGCCGTCCCGTCCACAGCAAGTGAATACGTCGACAGGCTCCGCATATCCTCCGCCACCTTCAACCACAGCCGACGCGAGAACACCAACGCACTGTGTACGTGACTCCAGACTTAAACACAGCAACCCATGTTTTCGTGCGTTACGGCCCTGTGCGCGGTTCCCTCCAACCCCATTATATCGGCCCCTTCCCCGTCCTTGAGCGCCGTCCTTCCACTTTCCTGGTAGACTTGAACGGAACGCGAGATGCAGTGGCCCTCGAACGACTCAAGCCAGCGTACATCGAGGCCCCAGTCTCTTGCGTTTCGGCGCCTGCACTTGCGACAGCCCCATTCATTTCCGACCGACAGCAAGCTCCTCCGGCTCGTCGCGTCCACTGGCATCCCAGCTGCCCAAAGAAGTAAATCGTTCGTCGCCTTGGCTTCCTCTCTCGGGGGGGAGCCGTGTAGTGTGCCAGCCATGGCGCCAGCCCTCGCCGGCACAACTTACGCGTGCTTCTTCCCTGTGCCTCCGGCAACGTGAGGTGAACGCCGTTGCGGTCGAAGTCTGCGGCGTCCCTTCAAAGGAACCCGACCGCACCCCGCGCGCCCCCGCATCTGGCGCGCTCTTTCCTTCTCCTCCCTTTTCCCTCTCGCAGCGGCGGGGCGCGCCTCCCGCGCTCCCCGCCGCAGCTCCGTTACCATGGAGGAAAAAAAACTGAGGAGGGAGCGGCCGGCGACAACCTTGAAGCCTCGTCTTAACAAGTAAAGATATAGCAAAAAAAAGAGAGTGTGTCCCCCCGTGATCGCGCCACGTGATAACGTGCGGTAAAGTCTAGCCCCGCTGCTCGCGCGCATGCGCCGATTAGCGCGGCAGACTAACTGTAGATCAACTTCCTTGCTGTAGACGCTCGCGCCGCGGGTCGCGCATACGCACGCACTAAAACATACCGGAATCAAAACATAAGGGACCGGCTCGGAGAGCGAAAAACTGAGGGAGAAAACGACTTCAAAACACTCGGCTTGCGGACGCTGGCCGCGTGACGTCATGCTCCCTCCTTAGTTTTTTTTCCTCCATGTCCGTTACTCAGAGAATAAACGGTTGAACAGAACAGACGTCTTGTCTTCCCTGAGGATCTCCGAGCAGCTTACGCCCTACAGACCCTTTGCACCCACTGGGCACATAAGGTTACAGTAACATGAAACAAGTTCTGTACACTGTTGAACATGAAAAGGTATACAGTTGCACTCAAGTTAACAGCACCAACTTCACAATACAAATACAGCTTCACAACTTGCAACATGAAGCTTAGTATCTCTGACCTTACTCTAGCAAACAATTTCACACAACTGGACCTGACAACATTGCAATAGTTATCACATGACATCACTCAGCTCTACATATATTTTCACTTTGTTTCATGTGTGCTTACTTCCAAACAGGGGAATAAAAACCTTTGGAAAGGCAGGGTACAGCCTTTGTCAGCTGTGTCCAGATCAAAGGCAGTAGCTTCTGAGCTGTGCAAGGCTCCTGCTATTGCCAGGCAGGGTTAGCACGCTTGTCACCCTTGCTCCTAAAGCTCTAGACCGCCTGGAATGTTGCTTCACTGCTCAAAAGGCACCACTGAGAATGTATACTGCTCTAGGGTGAACCATGTCGGCCAGATTGACAAACGCTGCATGTTTACTTCTGTACACAGAAGAAAGCCGTTTTTACCCTGTTCGTGTGCAGCAGTTTGAAGCGTAACAAATGTAGTGTGCTCTGAATGCAACGTCTGCTTCATGAGTATATTTAAAACATGACTGACTGGCGCAATAGTTTAGTACCATTTACACTCTAAGGGACACTAAAAATGTTTCTTTGTTTTCCTGATAGGGATACAAGGACTCCAAAGCATGGGCCTAGAGCTCCTGGCCCAAAGGGAAGAATATGAATTTCTTCTGAAGAAGGAAAACCTTGCCCTAACAAATCGCCAGCTGCGACTAGTCGAAAAAAAGCTAGCAGTGGAAGAGAGAAAAGTGCGCATCAAGTGCGCATCAAATTAATTCCTGGAAAGATCAACATGATCAGCTGTTGGAGCAGATGCAGCGCATTGGGGATTTATTGCAAGAGCGGAGGAGAACAGGCAGGAAAAAACGAAAAATAAAATATTGCAGTTGGTGCATAACATACTGTGCTGCCAGAAATAATCGCTATGTTGTCATGCGCAACGTTGGCCCTGCCTTACATGGTGGCAGCGGTGCCTAGTTGAGATGTCGACGACACCACCCCCGCCAACGATGTCGCCGGTACCATCTACTTTATTGCCGGCGCTGAGGCCCCCAGATACGTCAGACAACGCCTGGCTTGCCTGGAACATGTGGAAGAGTGAGTTTGAACTATTTGCCACTGCTACTCAGTTGACTAAACAGCCGAGCGATGTGCAGGCAGCAACATTTCTGGTGAGCATAAGCGAAGAAGGCAGAAAAGCATACAGCACTTTCAAGTTTGAGGCACAAGAGGACAAAAATGATGTCGAAGTGTTGAAAAAAAAGTTTGAGGACTACTATAGCCCCTAATTATAGGTCACTGGTTGGAATCCCTGCCGCGAATTAGGCTCCGCAGAGTAGCACGAGGCTACTGCGCTAGCCAACCCATCACCATCGAAGCGCAGAGCAGTCATTGATGACAACCAAATGTAGTCATGTCCGCATCCGCTCGACGAATTGCCGGTTGTCAACGTTTGCCTTTGAATATTTGTCACCTGTGGACTACACCGCTACCGAACTGTTGGTAGCCATGAAAAATGGTGCCAGCGAGCGCTGCATCACCGCGACTGCGCGGATGGACAGAGCGGTGTAGGTGTCCTCACAATTTTCGGTTTCGACTGTGGAGAAACGAAAGTGAAGATGCAAAGAACAAGACAAACGCGCATACTGAGTGGCTCAAAAATACTGCCAACAATTGCAAACAGGAAATACAAAGGCTCAAGAAAGAGTGCTTTGTTCATGTATTCCTCCAAGTTATCGAGAAATCGAAGGAGAAAGACTTGGCTGCGTCAGTATTAGCAGAACAAGTTAAGAATTTCGGGAAAACGAAACCAACGTGGTCTGATCTGATAGTGAGTCATGCTGTGGTTTTACGTAACCTCTCGACTCGCGCATACGAGCATATAAGGACTGCAGGCTTTCTCCAGCTGCCCAGTCAAAGCACTCTGGAGCGTTTTATGGGCTCATCATGTGGAGAAGTCGGCGTGTCGGAACTCGTGAAGCAAAGGCTGTCAACAGAGCTCGCTTCTGATCCCTCATCGCAAGCCAGAGCGTGCTTGTTAATTGTTGACAAAATGCGTGTGAAACAGAGGCTAGGTAGTACGAACAGTGCACAGTATGTTTTTATTTTCATTATTCCTGCAGGTCGTCCTCTGCCGGTTCTTGGGGCTTTGTGCCCAATAAGCGTGCTCGCGAACTTTCCTCAGGTGAACTGCCCTCTTGTGCCTACCTGGAGGAAAGAAAGGCACGCTCAAAGGAAGAGAAGTGCACTGTTGAGCTCCCTTTGCAAAGCACAGCTGTTGAAACTGAGCGCATCAGAGAATGCTTGGGCAGTTAAAGGAAGCTTTTTACTGCGATGGAAGTCGTTGATGTGCGGCCGCTGAGGTTGAAAAGATGCGAAATGCATCTTTCCGAAAAGGATAAAGCCTTTTTTGATCAGTCATGAAAAATGCTGACAAAATCACTGAAATCGCTCTAATGACGAGGCCAGGCAGCATCAGCAAGGTTTGCGAGGAGAGTTTTTCTCACTTTTTTTCTGGCCGCTTTTGTGTTTCTTTATCAATGATCGATTCACATTTCACCACAGGTGGCATCAAGAATGACGCGTTTGTGTAACAAGTACTAGTGCGCACAGAATTAAAATCTGCACATCAAAATTTGAAGACCTGGCGGAATCTCTGGCAATACGAAGGTTCTTCTCAACAGCGGCCACCTCATATGGTAGAATGCTTTGCACTGCGTGCTAACGAGCATGAACTGCATACAAGAAAATTGTGCATGCATGATGTCCCCATACTCTTACCCATACTCTTACTCTTACCATACGTTGAGGTTTAAGTGACACTTAGCCCATGTTGTTGAGATAATTCAGCGATTTTCGAGACGTTAAGCCTAGCTATCCACGTACGTAGCCAAAGTTGCCAAAGTAGCAACAACAGTAGTTTTTGTGCCAGCTACGAGGCGGGCTGCGAGACGGCCGTAGACAAGCCAAGCCAAGATAGCTAGCTCGGAGAAAGGAAGCATGGCGGCGCACGCAGCGTGTTCAAACGAGCAGGGTGCTTATATCCACCCAAGCATGGAAGAAATGGACCATGCCAGCACAAGAAACAACGCGATGCAGTGCAGGGTGCGCTACCATATCAGTGACGATCTCGCTCTTCTTCGCGAGGTCGTCAAATTGAATCCTTTTGCGGACCCGTCGCAATGGGGGGCTATCGCAGTGAATGTGTCCCTTGTTACTGGCCGAGATTTCTCGGCAAGAAGTGTGAAGGAGCGGCTGCAGCTCATGGTGAGAAGATTCCTCCTTTTGTGGACCCGTCGCAATGGGGGGCTATCGCAGTGAATGTGTCCCTTGTTACTGGCCGAGATTTCTCGGCAAGAAGTGTGAAGGAGCGGCTGCAGCTCATGGTGAGAAGAATCCTCCTTTTGCGGACCCGTCGCAATGGGGGGCTATCGCAGTGAATGTGTCCCTTGTTACTGGCCGAGATTTCTCGGCAAGAAGTGTGAAGGAGCGGCTGCAGCTCATGGTGAGAAGATTCCTCCTTTTGCGGACCCGTCGCAATGGGGGGCTATCGCAGTGAATGTGTCCCTTGTTACTGGCCGAGATTTCTCGGCAAGAAGTGTGAAGGAGCGGCTGCAGATCATGGTGAGAAGATTCCTCCTTTTGCGGACCCGTCGCAATGGGGGGCTATCGCAGTGAATGTGTCCCTTGTTACTGGCCGAGATTTCTCGGCAAGAAGTGTGAAGGAGCGGCTGCAGCTCATGGTGAGAAGATTCCTCCTTTTGCGGACCCGTCGCAATGGGGGGCTATCGCAGTGAATGTGTCCCTTGCTACTGGCCGAGATTTCTCGGCAAGAAGTGTGAAGGAGCGGCTGCAGATCATGGTGAGAAGATTCCTCCTTTTGCGGACCCGTCGCAATGGGGGGCTATCGCAGTGAATGTGTCCCTTGTTACTGGCCGAGATTTCTCGGCAAGAAGTGTGAAGGAGCGGCTGCAGATCATGGTGAGAAGATTCCTCCTTTTGCGGACCCGTCGCAATGGGGGGCTATCGCAGTGAATGTGTCCCTTGTTACTGGCCGAGATTTCTCGGCAAGAAGTGTGAAGGAGCGGCTGCAGATCATGGTGAGAAGATTCCTCCTTTTGCGGACCCGTCGCAATGGGGGGCTATCGCAGTGAATGTGTCCCTTGTTACTGGCCGAGATTTCTCGGCAAGAAGTGTGAAGGAGCGGCTGCAGCTCATGGTGAGAAGATTCCTCCTTTTGCGGACCCGTCGCAATGGGGGGCTATCGCAGTGAATGTGTCCCTTGTTACTGGCCGAGATTTCTCGGCAAGAAGTGTGAAGGAGCGGCTGCAGATCATGGTGAGAAGATTCCTCCTTTTGCGGACCCGTCGCAATGGGGGGCTATCGCAGTGAATGTGTCCCTTGTTACTGGCCGAGATTTCTCGGCAAGAAGTGTGAAGGAGCGGCTGCAGCTCATGGTGAGAAGATTCCTCCACAACGAACGGCAGGTGCGGAAGTGTTTACAAATTCATGACTGACTTTTTTTCGTTTTCATTGCCTCAAGCTGCGCAAAAAACTGACTGTTCGTTTCAAACCAGGTCCGGCACCGAAGAACAGCATACGGAGCGGGACCAGCTGCTTCAGCAAGTTGCTGACCTCTGTAAAGAGTTTGGCTTCACTCTGCGGCCTGCAACTAAAAGGGTCGCGAAAGGGCCCACGTGCAGGGCTCCGGCACGATCCGCAGCCCGCGCCTCGTTGCAGGACGGCAGAATGAGTGCTGCCATGCGCTTTTATGAGCAGGCAGCAGACCCGGCAGCAGCGGAAAACGAGGGCATTCCCTGTTATCGTGAGCTATAGAGCCTTGTGTTGTGTCCTTAGAGCGAGTGTTTATTAAGTATGTACGTGCGCTTCTGCGGCATTTCATGAACGGCTACGCGCAAGAGAGATTTTTGTGGAATACTACACTATTATACACTGCAGTAGAGTTCTTGGGCTAGTTGGCATTCATGATTGAAACCAAAATTTTCAGCGCTACGGCACACCTGATGCCATGTTCAACACTATGTTGTGGGAGGTTTGATTTCATACAACGGGGGAGCTGAGGCACGAGAACCCCCCAGGCCGTTCGCATGGTTGCCACTGCCTGTAAGCCACATGCCCCAAATGCAGTACAAAGCTGTATTTTGTAAATGTCATGCACATGTAATCATGGAAAAGATTGTTGGAGGCGTGTTGCTAGCAGACCTAAGCATTGTCAGGCATTGCGGTGTCCTCCAACTGGCACTTCAGTTTCTGTGGTTGTTTCTTGCACATTTTGTATAACTTGTACTTCAATACATTTTTGAAGCAGAAAGCTGCATGCTTAAACAGCATTTCCTATAAAAAGGGTAGTGCGCTGAAATTATTACACAAAAGTATTTTCCAGAAGCACTACCACTTTCTTCGGATATTTTTGTGCAGGTGTGCAAAGGCAGAATGTGGCGGCACTGCACTTCCTCGAGTCACGTGGGAGCCGCGACAAAGAAAATGAGCGCCTCCGCCTTGAGCTCGAATGGAGGCGGCTTGATTTTGAGATTAAACAACACGAGGACTTAATGAAGGTGCGCATGTGGCGGAGAGAGGAGCGCCAACAAGAGCGACAAGCTCACCTTGCCTCTCAAGACGCCCATGTTCGTCTTATAGAAAAACTAATAGAAAAACTGGACAAATAAAGTTTGCCTGTGCTGCAGTTGGCAGCCATGTATGAATTGAACTGGTTGAATTTCCCCTTCATTTTTATGTCTGCATTCGAAAAAAAGCAATAGGGCTCATATAAGATGTGACAAAAGATTAATACATTGCACTGTTATGTACCAAGCAATCACGATTCCAACGCAATTGCAAAACACACGAACAGGTACGACCATCACCTTACATTAACAGGAAAAACAAGCCTCTCAAAGTGAAACGAAAGGATTTGAGAGCCCGACTGTCACTCGATTCATTAGTCATCCAAATTGCACTGTACACCATGACAAGGACACAAAGAAGTATGCCAGCTATCTATTCACATTTCCCGTACCTTGCACAGTTAAGTAGGCAGTGCACTCCTTCACTTTATTGCGAGCACGAAACCTGTGCCAACACAGAAGCAGTACCCCAACTGGGTGAACTACATTTTTCATTACCAACATCAAATGACCATCACCTTACATTTACAGGAATAACAAGCCTCTCAAAGTGAAACGAAAGGATTTGAGAGCCCGACTGTCACTCGATTCATTGGTCACCCAAATTGCACTGTACACCATGACAAGGACACAAAGAAGCATGCCAGCTATCCACATTTCTCGTGTCGTATCGTACAGACAACTTGTTATTTTTCACACATATTCCTTCCTCAAGAAACACTCCGCTAACAGTTCTTGATTGTCATGAAGGAAGCTTGGTGGACGGAGAAATAGATGGATATATGCTCGACTTGCTGCACCGGTGACTGGTTCTCAAAGACGAGGTCTGCGCAAGTATTTCCCGAGGTTGTCACAGCTGTGGGAGCCGTTACGAGCGAGAGGAACGGGATGTTCTCCCGCATAAGTGGTAAGAAATTCCGGCTTGTCTTTATATCTACATTGAAGTCCCCACCCACCCAGCCACCCAATAAAACTGAAATGTGGGCTTCAAAGGAATTAAATTTTTGGGGGGGAGGAGGGGCACAATCTCCTTGCAATGTTTATTATTTCTTTGAAGACAATACAGTCTAGCCCGTTTATAACGAAGCCGCTTATAGCGAAACAGCGGTTATAACGAAGGGATTTCAGTTTCCCATTCCCATTTTTGCATTTTCAATACATTTTGGGTCCGGTTTTAACGAAGTAAATAAGAGCGCGTCAGCGGATATAACGAAGACATTTAATACCAACCGAAAAATAATCTGCCAATCAACACATTTTTGCATCCTTGAGGCGATTTTTTCCGCGAAAATAAGAGCAAAATTCGGCTGACGGCGTCCTTTCGTGGCGTCGTCTGCTCTCCTGCGGAGCGAAAGGTTGCTTCACTGCATCGCATGGCACGCCGGTCTTCTTTCTTCGCAAGCGGAGCCTGGAGGGATGTGAAGCACCTGACCATCGCCCATTGCTTCGAGAAAGCCGGCTTCTCCAAAAGCAGCAGCGCGGAGGCGGCGCCTGCTGGGGACGAAGCTACCGCAATTGACGTCGCTGCAACCGCTGATGCTGCCGCCGCGACAGCCTGCTTGGAGCAGCTTTGGGATTCCGCTAGCGACTTGAACCTTGTACCTGCAGGTCTAAGCCACATGGACTTCGTTTTTGACGACGAAGACCTTGTTGCCACCGAGGACTTGACGACTGAAGAAGTTGCCGGGAGTGTCATGGAAGAGACCTTGGCGGAGAGCGCCTCCGACAGCGAATGCGACGATGCTAGTTGTGCCCCTAAGCCGGTCACCTTCGCAGCGGCCATCGCAGCTGTTGACACGCTACGGATGTACCTCGGGAGTCCGGAGCTCGACCAGATCTTTGGTTCGCAGTTGGATGGTATGGAAGCCGCAATCCTGAAGTCCGCACTCGCGAAACGTGTTCAGGGGACGCTGGACGACTTCTTTCAGCGGCAATCAATCGGTATGCCGATGTTTGCATTTTTTTTTCGTAGTCCGCATATTACGAAATAGCGGATATAGCGAAGTGATTTCAGATTCCCGTTGACTTCGTTATAACCGGGCTAGACTGTATAAATATTATCACTATCCGAGGAGTAACAACGCTCTGTCCTTGCTTCAGGACCATTGCAGCTGTGATTACTGTCCGGGGAATGAAGGCAGAGGACTCGAAGAAGCAGCAGCACTGCCTCTCTCCAAAGGTTGCTTCCCTCATCACATCACTGCAAGTCTTTGACTTTCAACTGTTCTGAAATTTGACTTATCACAGCGTACACATAAATATCGATTTGAAAAGTTTCAAACAACTTGTGGCATGCCTTATGTCCTGTTGCTTGTATCTCACTGCTACACGCCGTACTAGTGTCAGGCAAGACACAATTTGCTTAAGATGCCTTATTTATGTGTATACTTGATGTTACACTTTAGTGGCTGGTTGTATGAATTGTAGCGCTACACTCTATATTGTGTGTTACTATTTTAATTTCAAAGTTATTGTAGTCTCCAGATAAGACGTACTAACTAGAGTGAAAAAATGTTTTGCAGTTACACTGTGATAAGGCAAACAGCCCATAAAATGCCTGTCTTGTTGCTTGCATCTTGCTTAATGCAGCATTAGTCATGAGCAAAGCATATTTTTCTAATACTCTCTTTTTGCGTATGCTTGCCATTAGTTTAGTGACTGGTTGTGTTCATTGTTGAGTGTTACTTTGTGTCATATTAATTCCGTTGTATTACTATTTTTGAGAGAATCATGCTATTCTGTATCACAGAATGGCGCAGGTTTCGTTTCTACTATACTTGCCATTACTGCATATTTTTCATGCTTTTAATGTATGCCTGTAGTGCAGGCAGGGCAATTTAATATTCTTTTTTTCTTCGGCCACCCACCTACCGTTTACCTCAATTAAGTGATGCTGAAAGACATTACTGTATAGTAAAATACCAGCCAAGATGGCATTAGCACTGCATATTTTCCAATATTCTTGAATGCTAACTTGCCACTGCTTGTCGTTGTTTAAAAGTGAAATATTTTATTCTCTTGAAATGTGGCAGCAGTTCTAATGTTCTGTATCTGCTTTTATGTCAGTCCTTAAAAGATGATGTGAAAGAAATAGTGTGTGAAAATGACAGAATATGGAGCTTCACAGAAAATTTCTGTCACGAAAAAAAAAAGCTGTTAAATGACAGAAAATATGGTAAGAGAAAATGGAACATCACAGAATTTTCCTGTTAGCAGCAAACCGAAAAACGTAAACACAGAAAGTTTGTAATCTTGACAGACATTTTCTGTTAGTTGCAAACAAAAAACCCGGTGAAATGACAGAAAAAGTAAAAACAGAAAACATACGATAACAGAAAATTTCTGTCACCTTAAGGAATACTGAAGCAAAATCTTAAAATTGAACCAAAAACACTGAAAATAGATTCTCAGAATGTGATTACACCAAAATCTAGTCGTCACTGCGCATATTTTTCAGCGGATGGTTTTATTTTCGATGTTTCATGAGCACGCGCGCCAAGCCCTCACGGACTGGTTTCGTCGTTGTTACTGCCTTCTTCAGCGCGTTCAATGGCCATAAATGGGCCACCGGTCTTTCGCTTCGTCTCCTGTCGCCCATAAGAAAACGTACGAGTAATAAATTTGCATTATTTTTTTTTATTTAGAGTGACGATTCTGCCCCCTTTAGGCTAAGAGGGGCGCCAGTTTGTTGACAATGATTCCCCTCTTAACCACCAGATGGCACCACTAGTCTGAACATCGTCGGGCTTCTGTTTTAAAAGTGAGAATGTTAGAAATGACGTAAGGTCCGGAAAAAAAGCTGCATTTAGCGGACATAAGCGTGCATACGGTTATGGTATGTAGACAGCATCGATTAACATCTTGACATATCTGTGTACGCCGTGAGCAGACGACAGACAGACGACGAGCAGACGACGCGGTGGCAATCGTGCATTCTGTGAGAACAGTGGGCGCGAGCGGATGTAATGACGTCTAGTCGCAGCTTCCATAGGCGGCCGCCAGGTGCAACGATACGGCAATAAATCGCGAAAAAAAAAGTGTTATCCGCCTTTTTCACTAAAATGCTTGTCACATTTATCAATTTTACAGTCAAGCTCTTGTTTACATGTAAAAGAGCAGCTCCAAAAATTTGGTTCGTATCCCTTTAACAGAAATTCTTTGTTAGTCGAAAACAGAAAAGATCTGCAAAAATGACAGAAAAAGTAAAACACCAAGAACTCAGTACAACAAAAAATTTCTGGCTGGCCAGCTGCAGAAAATTTTTTTTTTTCAATAAATATTTTTTTACAGTGTACGCAGTACATGCCTGCTGTGACCCAAAAAGGCTGTTGTGGTGAGGTCATCATGGTGAGCTCAGTGCAGCATAACTGTGCCCCCAGCTTATACCTGTGCAATGCAACCTCCTCTCAGCGAGTGAACCTGCCGTCTGACCTACACAGGAGTACATGCTCAAGGAAAGGCACTTATGTGGATAACATCAAACAGGTGGCTAGCCATGTACTCCACATGACAAAGTAGGGCTGTAATGAAAATCCACCAAAAGCTCGATAGTAGTGGCAGCATTAACAAGAGGTGGCACCTATGCTAAACAATGAATGGGCTATCAAACAGATGTCATGATTTTCCTATTTACCGTATTTACCGGTGTATAACACGCACCCTTGTATAAGACGCACCTGCCATATATGCAGGCTGTCATTGAAAAAGTTGGTATATAAGACGCACCCAAATTTACCCAGTTAGGCTAGTGACGCTTCATTAAACATGCTTGTGTGACCACCGTGCATCGTACTTGTGAGAAGCTCTTAAGCAATGCTAAGTGATCGAAAAAGGCAACACTCACGCCATACCCACCCACGTTTTAGCAAAAAAGAAAAAAAAACAAATATCCGTAACAACTTTTTATTTTAACTTAAAACCTTCGAAGTCATCACCTTCGGATGCGCTATCAAAAAGTTCGCTCATTTCCGGAGGCAACGCGGCTGAAACATTCTCTTCGCTGCAAAGGGTGACTAAAAAAAAACGTCGGCTTGTCTTGGCTTGCCTTGACAATGCCGAGAAGTGTGATTGTCGCCATCTTTTCGCATTTCACATTACTTTCGCTTGGGGCCTCCTAAACTGCCGCATGTGTATGATCCCGGAAGTCGTTATCCCCGCCGTTTCATAATAAAGTTCACCTAGAAAAGATGCGCACGGCAGTCCCCATATTGAAGTATTAACCGTGTTAAAACCGCGTTATTGGTAGCGATACTTTTTTGGTGAAAAAGCTTGAACATGAACCCGAGTGATTTCCGAACTCGCAAAAAAAGAGAAAAATTCGCATATAAGACGGGACGCACCAGCAAGATTTTTGAAAAAAAGCCGCGTCTTATACACTGGAAAATACGGTAGAGCCATTTAAAATGATGAATGCATTGTATCATGCTAGCATAGAGACAGCAAAACAAATATAAATCTGTCAAGAACAGCACTGAATTCAGCAGAACACACTGGTGAGGTGGTGCAAGCCATGGAAGAACTTTGGCCTACCACTGGTTGGCCATGATTTATATGGTATGTGTTCTGTCATTTGCGTTTTCCATTTCAGGCACGTTGTTCCAAGCAACAATGACGGTTCCGGTCCGACAACCTGAACCAGAAGTTGCCGCCACACCTGCTGCTGTTCAACATGGATCCCATTTCAACATTGACACCTTGCCGGAAGCTTCTGGGCCATGCAGTGCTTTCTATGAAAAATATGTCACACTTTCTGATAGTGCGGTGGCTGCACTTGAGGCAGCTACAAGGGATCACAACAACCACCTGTGGCATATTTCAAGACGGCTGCACATTATTGCATCAAACAAAAAGAATCCCAAAGCGTGAAGGAACAGCAAGTATAAAAGTACTGCCGGCACTCACATCACCGAAGTTTCACGGTAATGCTGCTATACAGCATGGACTGCAGCATGAAAGAGTGGCCCGTCGCCAGTTCGCTCCAGACTACGATGCATCTTTCAATTCATGGGATACATTTTGAAAAGCGAGCCTAGGTTGTCTGCCACACCACATGGTGTTAGTGACACACCATGCAATTTTGGAAATCAAATGCCCGTTCTTAGAAGACTGTACACAGTTAATTCGCAGTGGAAAGTATGATCTTGAAAATGGACCTAACGATTACTATGCATAGACACAGTTCACTATGCTTTGTGCTGAAAAGATCCTTTGCTTCTTTTGTGTATGGTCTTTAAAATTTGCTGTGCTTGTGAAGGTTCCTTTCAGTGAAGCTTATATCAAAAAGTGATGCAAAGACTTGAGATGTTTTATTTTTCATGGTGCTGCCACAGCTTGAAGAACTGAACAGGAAAGGGAAACGATCTATCGCTCTACAGTCAGCTAACAGAAAAGTGAATTTCACTGCTAAATTTCTTTCCACATTCGAAAGGTTTGCGCTGCTAAGTTATTTAATAGAATGTATTGCAGTCTATGCTTCATGACCTAAAAAGACAGAGTGCAATGCTCAGCTAAGAAGTAACATGAAGAAAGCTTCAGTTCACAGTGCAGGAAAGGAGCAACAGTTCAACTAACTTATGTAGACAGGCATTGGAAGTAGTAAAAGCAATATGACCACCTAGGCGAAGTAGTGACCATTGACCCAAGTCATGAGAAAGAGCTTGCTCAAATAAGAAATTCTTCTCTTTTGATTGATTGAGGCCATTAAGCCTTGGATGGGTGCCATTTCCCTGTTTCTCCCCCTAAAGAACACACACACCAGTGACTATTGTCTTCACTTGTGCCCTCTTCAGAATGCCCTAAAGAACTGTCCCTGTCTGATGTTCATGACTTGCCAGAGAAGAACCTCGAGTTGGTTTTTAATGTTGTTGCCTGCAGCAAGTGCATCTGCACTTTCAGAGTGGGTCTTGGAAAGAACCTTGGCAAAACGGGAACACTTCTGTGCAAAATGCTGAAAGCCAACCAGTCTATTAAATGCTTGGAGATAATTACTGAAGATGAAGAAAGGAGATTTAGTCCACAATGTCTTGCACTCTTGCAGGTAGCGAAAGCATACTTGAGCTGATAATTTTCATCCACAGCATCACAGAGTTCACAACTGCATTAGATCTCTCCTACATTCTGGCTCAGAACAAGGGCTGGTAAGTACCAAAACCGTCAAACAAACCTTTATTCATAACTTGAGATAAACATTTTTTTTTCCATAATCCAAATAGCATTTGGAGGCATAGTGTCATCCCGCTAGCCCTTGTGGACTGCAAGTACACCTTCAGGTATATCAGGGTTGGATCCCCTGGATGATGTCACGATTCCCATGTCTATTAAAAGTCAGCCTTGGCCAAGGGTGTTTCCAGTTCCATGTTTGCAGCATCTACAGCTGTTATCAGTGGCATTGCAGTACCTCCTTTGATACTTTATGATAAGACTTTTGCACTTACATCTAACCTCATAAATCCTTCTCCCAGCTCAAGCACCACACAGGACCAAAATTTTAACTACCACCTTTCAAAATCTTGATGAATCGTTGAAAATGCTTTTGGCAGACTTAAGGCTCGGTTCCACTTTGTAATGAGAAGAATGGAGAGCGATATATCAAAAATGTACTGACTGCAATACGTGCATGCTGTGTACTTCACAACATTTATGAGCACTTCAGGGACTCCGTTTCACAGCAGTGGTTGCTTGAAATAGACATATGAGAGTATTTATCAGCAGCCAACACATTCTACAGATGTCTAGATTGAGAGACTAGAAACGAAATTCGAGAAACACTTGTAGTTCTGCAAACAACTGGGATGCAGCTAGACACAGCACAAGAATGTTGCACAAGCAGCAGAATGCTTTTTGAAGAACTATTTATTGAAAAATTGCCCCATAAGATCAAGAAGCTTTGCTCCACATTCTTCCTCAGTAGACACTGCTGCTCAAGAACTGCTTTCTGGAATATCTAATCGGCAGACATCCTTTTTTCTTTTGAGGGGGGGGGGGGGACACCACACGTCTTTACACTGAGTAGCACTCAGCCCAACTTCAACGGCACCACATTCTCTGGTCTCTGGTGCAGGACAGTTCCTGCATTCCGTCGATGGAAAGAGTTGAGGAGGTGAGGCAACTTGTGACCTCGATGGGTGAAGCAATATACTTTTTCCTCATCGACTGCACGTACCCTTCAATAACGATGTAGATTTCAAAAGCAGTGTGGTTTTTCAGACATGATTGATCTTAGTATTGCTTGTAACTAAACTGACTACCTTAATAGTGTGAGATACAACAGGTTTTACTGTCATGAGAGACCAGATGAATACGTACATTTACAGTGCCTTCAAAGCAGTGTTGCTTCTACTTCAGATATGATAAGAGCAAAATCTAGACTAGAACCTGTAGCCTTGCCGCCTCAAGCCTGGCTGCCTGCAGTCTTTACATTGTCAGGCTTGCCGCCTTCAGACTTGCCACCTCGAGACATCCAAACAGCTGAGATAACACACACATTGTTCAAGGGCTTGTGGAAGCCTATAATGACTGCTTTCCAATAACAGACAAGTGCGTTCAAGTGGTGGTGAAGCCATCAACAGCTTGCCAAGGTTCACAGACTGTATGGAGTAAAAGTATGATGTCGAAGTCACTGTAGACAGGCATTGGAAGTAGTAAAGCAATATGACCATCTGGGCCAAGTAGTGACCGTTGACCCAAGTCATGAGAAAGAGCTTGCTGGAATAAGAAATTCTTCTCATTTGATTGATTGAGGCCATTGAGCCTTGGATGGGTGCCATTACCCCATTTGTCCCCCTAAAGAACACGCCAGTGACTATTGTCTGCGCTTGTGCCCTCTTCAGAATGCCCTAAAGAACTGTCCCTGTCTGATGTTCATGACTTGCCAGAGAAGGACGTCGAGTTGCTTTTTAATGTTGTTGCCCGCATCTGCACTTTCAGAGTGGGTCTTGGAAAGAACCTTGGCAAAACGGGGTACACTTCTGTGCAAAATGCTGCAAGCCAACCGGTCTATTAAATGCTTGCAGATAATTACTGAAGGTGACAAAAAGATTTAGTCCACAATGTCTTGCACACTCTTGCAGATAACAAGAGTATATTAGAGCTGATAATTTTCATCCACAGCATCGCAGAGTTCGCAACTGCATTAGATCTCTCCTACATTCTGGCTCAGAACAGGACCGCCGCTACAAATACAAGAGCTGGTAAGTACCAAAAGCATCAAATAAATATGGATCTTTATTCATAACTTGAGACAAAAATGTTTTTTTCATAATTCAAATAGCATTTGGAGGCATAGTGTCATCCCGCTAGCCCTTGTGGACTGCAAGTACACCTTCAGGTACATCAGGGTTGGATCCCCTGGATGATGTCACGATTCCCATGTCTATTAAGAGTCAGCCTTGGCCAAGGGTGTTTCCAGTTCCATGTTTGCAGCATCTACAGCTGTTATTAGTGGCATTGCAGTACCTCCTTTGATACTTTACGATCAGGCTTTTGCACTTACATCTAACCTCATAAAGCCTTTTCCTAGCTCAAGCACCACACAGGACCAATATTTTAACTACCATCTTTCAAAATCTTGATGAATCGTTGAAAATGCTTTTGATAGACTTAAGGCTCTGTTCCATTTTGTAATGAAAAGAATGGAGAGCGATATCAAAAATGTACTGCCTTCAATATGTGCATGCTGTATACTTCACAACATTTGTGAGCACCTCAGGGACTCCGTCTCACAGCAGTGGTTGCTTGAAACAGAGATGTATGAGAGTATTTCTAAGCAGCCGACATATTCCACAGATGTCCAGATTGGGACTGGAATGCTTTTTCAAGAACTATTTATTGAAAAATTGCCTCATAAGATCAAGAAGCTTTTCCTGGGCTTTAAAGTGGCACTCCCGGAAAACAGCTCCTTCTTTTCCGACAGCCTCCACATTCCTCTTCAGTAGACCCGATTTAATGAAACGTTCCCGATTTAATGAAATAAATCACGGCTCCTTCAGACTTGCATAAAAAGGAAACACTTGTTCTGTGTCACCGGCCTCTGGATAGAAACGAGTGTGCTTCCACTAAGCGACCTTGCCTGCGGTTCTAACCACTTATCCAAAAGCTACTAACCTCACTGTCAGACACTGATGAAGATCCACTCGTATCCTGTTCTTGTGGAGTGTCTGCACATCTACTGCCATCATAGGATGCAGGTTCACATCCCATTTGCATTGCTGCATAGTAATCGGCAACATCGAAATCTGTTCCTTCAGTCCCATCACTGTTGCTGCTAGCCAGCCCTGCGGGAATTCCTCCTTGAGTGGAGTCTGCTTCCCTTGGCAAGAGGTCATCTTCAAATGACAAGGATGCGTCTGAAGTTCCCCGTGACAATACGGGCACATGCTTAACTCGCGTGTCTATGCTCTGTCCTAAATATTGTCCAGAGACATAGAGAATGAAATTACAGCCCCGTTGGTGGCGGGCGCAGGCGGTAAATGGAGAAGTTGAAAATCTGCAGCCAGGCTCAAGCAGGCTTTAGAAGGTCTTAGTTTTCATGAGTCCGTGTTGCCGCTGAATTTGAAATCAGAGATGCATTCTTTGCGAAAACAAACACTTTCTCTACTACAGTCCAAACCGCCTTCGACAGCAGCACGCAGAAGTACTATAGAGGTACACAGCTGGTAGCCACCATCTAGAAAATAATTATCTAGCAAATCCAGTCGATGTTACTGCTCCGCCTCGTATTCCATGTACAAGTGTTTGTATCTTAGAGATCTGTTTCTTTCTCAAGTGAAAATGTATGAATAAAATGTTATTTTTTTACGAAATGAAAAAACTTTTGCTGTGTTAAAGTTTGTTACATTATAACTTGTAAAGTGGGAACTGACTGCCGAATCCTGCATGCTGATGCAGTGTAAACAAAAGCTCTGCAGGCCACGTTGTGTTGTCGTGTGGTTCTGGGTCTCGTGGTGGTGGTGAAAACTTATATATGGTAGAACAGAGTGGCCCCGCTACATGGTTGGCGTCCTTGGTCCGGGGCACCGCATGACGAGGCCCCGTCTCGTGCCCGCTTCACCAGAGCCCTTTGGAACTCAAGCGAGGAGCAGGTGAGGAGGGCATTCTCCCATGCCTCTCGGGAAGGGGTAGGGGAAGGTGGACATTCTCACCCCACATCATTTGGAAGATATCACATATCTCCCCACAGTGCTGGCATCACCCATCCATGTTAGGATCGTAATATTTGATGATTGCAGGACAGAGTAGAGTACCTGTCTGCAGGCGCCTTAAAGTTCGCTCCCCAGTCTTACTCAGCCCCTTTGCAGGAGCCGGGAAAGGCGGTGGTTGTCGTTATGTGTTAGGGGGAGCTAGCGTCAGTGACGGGAGCAGTCACATACCAAGTCGACTCCGTGACAGATCACTATTAATTGCAATACATCAACTTTTCCCCCTGCAAGCCTGGTATCGTCGTCTCCAGGAACCTCAGCGGCACCCATGTACATGACGTTTGTTAAGGTGGGGCCAATTTTTTATCAATTTTCGGTCATTTGAAGCTTTCGCCATGCCGCGGAGGTGCTAAGCCTAACGGCACCGGGGCCCACGATGGCGCCAGTCAGGGATCCCTTGGCTCTGGTGGCTCCAACTCAAGTCACCGGATACGACCCGCAGACCCTGCGGATCATCAGAATGGACACAACTCAAACCGAGGATACAACTCAAGGCGAGGCACCTCTACCAACCGAGGATGAATACCTCTAGGATATTGTCCGCGTCTGGTGCGGAAAGAAAAATGTGGTGGCGGCATCGAGGGACACCAGTGCTGGTGCCGCCCAGCAACAGGTGCTGGCTCGCTCTGCGCATACGCACAGCGGGAGTGCGTTGAACGCAGCCTTGAAGCGCTCCAAGCAACTCCGGTGGTGCGTTGAACGCAGCCTCGAAGCGCTCCAAGCAACTCCGGTGGCGGCCGCAGAACACGCTGCGCATCGAAAGAGACGAGATCATCGTGGTGCTCAAACCACGAAACACGCTCGACCTCAAGGCAACTTTAGGTCCTGGACAAGCAGGCGCTGCAATACGCAGCATCCTCGGGGATGATGCAAAGGCGGGGACTTGCGGTGTGGCCTGTTTGGGACTAAAATGTGATAGTCTGTGCGCTAAAATCCGTCAACGCCGCGGAGAAGCGTAGCAAATCTTCGTGGGGAGCTGAGGGCAGCCAAAGAGAGCCTGGCGGCAACAAAGTTCACCGAAGAGGCTCTTCGCGGTGATGACGAAAGTCGCCTTCTACACAGGACTGCCATCATTTATGGCACTTTTTTTTTTCTTTTATGCTGAAATAGCTTTTCTGCTGAAACAAAGTTTAAGGAGATGGTAATGTTTCTGATGAGAATGAGGCTTGGAACCCAAATGCAAGATTTAGCATACCGCTTTGGTGTTTCTGAGCCCACTGTATCTAGGGTTTGCGATAAGTGGTTGGACATTTGTTATGATTTTCTCGGGTCATTTGTATGGTGGCCTAGGAAAGAAAAAAATAGTGGAGACACTGCCAGCTGCCTTTGTCGAAAACTTTGGATTGAATGTCAGTGATTCTGGACTGCTTCGAGGTATTTATTCACAGGCCCAGCTCACTGATGCCACGTGCAGAAACGTGGTCTCAATACAAACGTCACAATACTGTCAAATTTCTGTTTGGAACCTCCCTGCAAGGAATGGTTACATATATTTCTCAAGCATTTGGTGGGCATGCCAGTGACAAGCTGATCACCGAGGACAGTGGTATACTTAATCTGTCAGACAAAGGAGACATCGTTCTAGCAGACAGGGGGTTCCTCATTGCTGAAAGCGTTGGCATGCGCAGTGCAAAGTTAGCAGTTCCTGCATTCACAGAAAGAAACACGCAGCTTTCTAGTTCTGAGGTTGAACGAACACAAGAAATCGGTAATGTTCGCATTCGTGTTGAGTGCGTTATTGGAATGGTGAAGAAAAAATACGCAATATTAAAGGGAAGTAGAAGTTCTAAGAATGCCAGCAATGAATGTGTAACTGACAAGATTGCTAGGGTCTGCTATGCACCAACAAACTTATGTAACTCAGTGGTGCCATTCAACTAATTTTTGTACTGGAATGAATGCAGGCCTGTGTCCCAAAATTGGTAAGGGTTGGCAGCTCTTAATGCTGTGTGGCAGCGATGCTCACGACTGAAGGAAAGGTGGAGCAACTGTTTCAACATGCCCACTTAAACTATGCCATGAGTGGAGGGAGAAAAGGAGGTACATAGCTATCATTTTTGTTTGATGCCAGAAGCGGCCTGACTAATCTCCATTGATCACTGCCATGAGGAGCTGCACCTACGTTTTTCCAGATTACTGTAGTTGATTTTGACCTGTTGTCTCGAAGTTTCCTTGCTGGCTTTAAATTGAGCAATGCAGCGAGTGGCGAGCATTCGTAGTTCGACGACTGACGAGCCAGTTTGTTGCTTAAGCCGCTGTGCCATGCTGTTTAGTTCTTTTGTAGGTGCAAGTCAGCCCAAATAAGGAGCTTCGTTTGCAAGTTTTGTGGCAGTCTTCCTGACCGCTAGACTGCCGTCATTACAACGTGACATCTGGTGGAGGTGCTGGCTAACCTTCCATGTTCTGACACCCCCTGCAAGTTGTGACGCCAGCCCTCCGAGTCATTCACCGGAGGACCTGACTCCAGTCCACCGTGCAAGCTGACATCTGCTAGGGGACGCACCTGAGTTCGGGACTCTGCCGGAGCCTACCCAGAAGCGAAAGCAAACAGCAACGTCCACCATGAGCTTGCCCCAGACATCGACTCTAATCATTCTACAGCAGCCCTGGGTGCCACCAACCTTTGACGCTTCGCCTGGCGCCGACCCCGAAGAATGGCTAGAACAGTTCGACCGTGTGGCAATCTTTAACTGGGAAATTTAGGTATGTGTTCTTCTCCTTGGAGGGACCAGCAAGAATCTGGTTTGAGAATGAGGAAGCTAGCCTTACGAACTGGGAAATCTTCAAGGAGCAGCTTCTGAAGACTTTCACAAACGTCGTGCGAAAGGAGAGAGCCCAGCAGCTGCTACAGTCTTGCATGCAACACCCAAACGAGACCGTTGCAGTGTATACTGAGGAGACAAAGCGTCTCTTCCGGCGTGCCGACGCAAACGTGAAGGAAGAAGAAAAAGTAAAGCTGCTTATGCGAGGAGTTAAAGAGCAACTATTTGCTGGCCTGGTCTGCAACCCACCGAAAACCCGCTGAAAAATTCGTAGAAGAGACATCCACCATGGAAAAAACTCTTGATGCCCGAGCCCGCCAGTACGACCGCCAGCAGCGCATTTTCTCAGCAAGCTGCCCGGACACCGCTAACAATGATAACCTGCAGGAGGTTATACGTCAAGTTGTGTGAGAAGAGCTCTGACATTTGCTGCCAACGGGAATGCAGCCACAGCTTACATCGCTCACTGACGTCATCCGGGATGAGGTTCAACAGTCCTTGGGTGTGATGCCGACAACCACGCAGCCTCTGGAGCCCCCAGCCATGGCTTGCGCCGCAACAGTGCACAGTCCTGCACCTCGACCATGGGACGCAAGCCCCTGTTGCACTCAGCCAGCTCCGCTGGACCGCCGCCCTCTCGCCCCATCCCGCCCGTCCTACGAGCGCAGCACACGGCCGAGGAAATGCGACGAGAGGAGAACTTCCGAACAGCGTCGCTCACTATGCTTCCCCAGTGGCGAAGCCAGTCACATCCTCCGGCACTGCCCATACAGAAGAATGGGCATCTGAGGGTTTTCTTACGACACCCCAAGACCCTGATCCGGCCAGCGACCAGCCGAAATCGAAGAGTTTTTGCGTCGGGAAGGATGCTCATCACCGAGCCGCCTATCACGTTCCCTGTCGCCATCGTCACCATGCTTTGTATCTCCTAGCCGAGGCTACGCGTAGTGCTGAAAGCTGTAGGGTCTGCTCGCGGGCAGGTCAAATCTCGCGCCGCGCATCGCGGGTAGCCTCGACCCCTTCTTCCCGAGTGGTGGGGCGGGGGGAGCGAGGCTAGGAGGAAGCCTTCTTAAGGCGCGACCGCGAAGGCTCGCTCTCTCTTGGACCAGCCCTGCCAGAATACCACCTGACCCCGCTGCCCCAACGACAACCGACCCCCCTGATGTGAGAATAAACCTATTCGTACAAAGACCTGCCTCGAGTCACTGCCTGTGCGTCCCCGCGCAGAGGAAGCGCCCACAAAGCTTACATTATGACTCCATGCTTCAGAAGTGCAACGTAGTCCTCAGATAGAAGATAGTCCTCAGCCTGACCATCAACAAGGAAGCCACCCAAAGCATAGAAAGAACCAGGACCCAGGCACTGAGTGCAAAATGGTTTGCATTCAGAACCGGCATTCAAAACTGAGTTGGTCAGGGAGGGCAAATATGTCTCCAATGTCTGCCAGCTTGTTGAGAAAAGCAATCGTGGTACCTTTGTTTAGATACCGGTATTTTTCGGTGAAATTGGTTAGCAGCACCTGGGCTTGGTTGGCCATTTCGGATTTGGGCGACTCCCCTTGCGAAGCCTAGTCCTCGATCCAGGAGTAACTGGGTGTTCCCCTTGACGATGCCATCAGCATTTTCGATGCCTCCAGTACCTATGCAGGCGACGACACTTGATCGGGGCAGCACGCTCAACGCTTCGTCGAGGACATTTATGGCGACGTGATGAGTCGTGCTCGTCGCAGCAGGTATGGCTTTGTCCGTGGAAAGTGTGATCGACTTAGATCGGAGGCCGATGACTACCCGATGTTCATCTAGGAAGCCCAGTCCCAAAATCAGGTCTTGCGAGCATTGCTGTAGGACCAGGAAGGTTGTAGCATAGGTTCATCCATTTAATTTAACTCTCGCGGTGCAGCATCCTGATGGCGCAATGTTACCACCTGCAGTGCGGATCAGCGGGCCATCCCAAGTTGTTGTTACTTTCCTGAGTCGGACAACGAGTGGCTCGCTCATGATGGAGCAGTAAGCTGCCGTGTCGACCAAGGCAGTAACCGTGTGACCGTTGACAATAACTTCAAGGTCACGTGTTCGGACTTTTTTCAGCCGCTGGTGACATATGAGCTTCCAGAGATTTGTAAGCCTTCAGTTGCTCGCGAGTGACAAAACTCGTCCTCAAAACGAGATATTCAGGGATGTCGCACATGTTTATGCGGGGCCGCAGGTCGACGTCCACAGCGCAGTCTCATGCGTCGAGGGAAAAGGCAACCACGCCACAAGCCTTGATTTTTGCGGCCTATTTTTCCTCGTCCGCATCGCAAAAACTAGCCAAATAGGCTGAACAGTCGCTCGGTCCAGGAAACCTAGCCGCCGTCACATCTGTGGCGAGATAACGAATGAGCATGAACAGACATCAGCACACGAACAGACAGCCGACCAATGCGACTGTACCAATGCCGAGAGAACATCAAAATGGCATCGAGTAGGTGGTGACATCGCTCCTATATCGCATGCATACCTCCTCTAGTGCAGCTTGTCGTAGCACCGAGGGGTAAATAAGGACAAAATGAACTATTTGCTTGGCCTCTGACCCCAAGAAGGACCTATGGTGGCATAGATAAAACCTGTATTCTTTGAAGACAGTGAAGCAAGTGGGCAGGGACGTAAGCTTGCGCTCTCGAAGCTGTCCTTCGTAAGTCGTGTGAAACAGGCAAACTAGGACCACACAGACCTTACAGTCAGTATTACTATGGGGTGTGGAGGTATATGAAGCTACTGCTGTGGGTTGGTGTCGAGGTGAGCATGGCCGCGGTGCCGTCCGCCGAGCGCAAGCGCCCGAGTGCATTTCCCCTGCAGGCGATCAACAACACGGCCATTGCCACACCGAAAAACGGTCGCCGTAGCCAAACTTCGGCCAGGGCGCAACATGCTCGCTGCAATTCATCAGCTGCCAAAGTGAGGTTCGCCACTGTAGAAGTGGCTAACGATGCAGGTGGCTACATGTTGTCGGCATCTTTACATTGCATCTACTTGCTGTGCTCCTCAGCAGTATTTCCATGCCTCCTAGGAGTGGCAGCTGTAGTTACCTCTTCAGCTCAGCGGAAGGTGAAGAGTGGTTCTGTTCCTCATAACCACAGGAACAGTACTGCGAGGTTTGTATCAATTTTAGATTTGATGCCTTATACCCGTGCCAGACGCGCACAAAAAATGGCAGTAAATGCTTAAGGCCTTAAGTTTGTTAATGCCGTCATTTTCGGACTTGTTGCTACACGTACACATTTAATGCCATCATCGAAAGTGAGGATGACGATAACGCTTGCAAGTTTCAACTGAATATAAACATTCCAAATGAGAACAATATATGGGAAATGTTGTTCAAATGTAATGCAAAAACGATTTTTTAGAAAGTACGGCTGTTCCTGCTTTACAAGTTGAAAAAGTAGCCATAAACTCGCATGTCAGCGCATAAGTCGAGAGTATCTATCAACAAGGCTGGTTAAAATGGCACTCTTCACATCGAAAATGCGGTATGGATGCCTTATCTGCCTGAAAGTAAAGAATTAACCATTTCCTACTGGTTAGAAAGTTGTTACTAACAAAGCTGCGTGCTTATCTGCGTGTGGCTTGGAGGAAGGAAAATTTCCTTCCTCCATGGCGTGAGGAATGGGAACGAGAGTACACATTGCACGGGCAAATGAGTTGTGGCGAACTCAGTAGGTCGCGAATGGCAGTAAGGCTAATGCCATTAAATTTACGCGTGTGGCACCGCATGAATGCCATTAAAACTTAAGGCAGTAAGCACTTAATGGCATTAAATCGACCCGTGTGGCACGGGTATTAGATGTTCTTCACAGTGAATGGGAGCAGCAAGATGAGGTACAGAGGGCAGGTGCCGGCGGAATGTGCGAGGAGTCAATTGGGCGAAGGAGGCGGGGTTGGAGTGCTTCATATGCATTGGCTCTTAGCGCACATATCATGCACAAATAGAGCAACCATAAAATTTTTTTGGAAGTTGTGCACAGTGGACACAGCTCACGGTCAAAGATTTGCACCCTAGACAATGCATAACCATCATGCCATTCTCACTTTTGCCATAACAGCACACGTCTGCACAAGGTTTGACACACCTGCTGCACAGCTAAAGAACAGATTGTCATCAATGGTTTCGAGAGGATTCAAGTAGTTGATCAAGGGCAGCCCCCATCCCTGTATCAATGGATGCAGCGGAGTTCCACTTCCCTTGTGGAATGGTACACTAGCCATGCTATAATGTGATGTGTGCGGACTACGGCTGGCCCATTGTACTCTCTCCCTCGATGGCGGCGGACGCCATTGCCATCCATGAAAGCAGAGTTTCGAAGAAACGCTCGACCCGGTCAACACAAGCACTGTAGCTGTTTCTAACGCACCCAGACTCCCCCCTAACATGACAATGCACCCAACGGGAGAGGCATGATGACTGCGACATTGAGAAGATTCAAGATGAATGGCTATGCGCGTTGACGTGCCCTTTGTCACGACTGTAACGCGGCATGCTTAATGATGCCCGGTGCCCAGGGCCGTGACGATGACTGCCACGCCGAGAAATGGCTGGCTCGTTAAGGGATTAAGTCAGAGGTGCCAACAACTGGTTTCGGAACAGTTACGAGCCACTTCAACTCCCAGATTGTTGACCGGGTGCAGATGCCGAGCGGCGCAGACAGCGCCAATGGTTGGTGACGTGAAGCTGGCCCGTGCATCGTACAGCATGTCCAGCAAGGACCGACAGCGCAAAGTAAAAGGGCGGTTTGACAGACTGCAGTTCAACCACTGACACTGAGGCGGGAATCCCAAATGAGGCCCAGGCCTGAACCAATGGTGCGGCCGAGAGAGGACGCTTGCAGCACAACACTTGGCCACAGTAACGTGCGGTGCAAGTCTTTACCTACAAAATCGCAAGAACAGCGACCCAGAGGAGCCCCGAATGTGACAGCAGACAGAGCAAGCTCGCTTCGAGAAGCTAGGTGGAGGTTAGCGAAGCGGCGAGAGAGCCGTCAGGACCGATATAGTCTCAGAGGTTTATGACTGTGACATGAGAGCATTTTAAAAGGGCATTCACAATTGTTCAACTGGAGCGACAGATGATGAGTTTTCCTACCTCCGAGCTGTCGTTGCTACATTTTGTGACTCTAGTTAACACGCTTTCGAGAAGCTAGGTGGAGGTTAGCGAAGCGGCGAGAGAGCCGTCAGGGCCAATATAGTCTCAGAGGTTTATGACTGTGACCTGAGAGCATTTTAAAAGGACATTCGCAATTGTTCAACTGGAGTGACAGATAAATGGGTCTTCCTACCTCCGAGATGTCGTTGCTACATTTTGTGACTCTAGTTAACACGCCAGAAGCATGCACATGCTTGCTTTGAAAGTGCTGCCTTAATGCAAGGCTTTGACAATTGTCGTACTTCTCCATAATCCACTCATATTTGGGAAATGCCTGGCATGTGCGGCTTCACGGACATGTGGTTATCAAGTAGTGCATGGAACACATGAAAACTGGCCATGAGCAGAAACAAACCGAACGAAACATTTGAATGCATCTTTGTTTGCCCATCGATGCTGAGCTGTGGCTTTCTTTTCCCCATATAATCCGCGGATCTGAGGGTGTGTTCTCAGTTTCTGATGAGCCCTGTCTGTGAACATTTGTTTTGCTTTGCCTGGATAAATGTTATGCCTCTATTTTCCTCGAACTTGTGTCACCTCTTTGGTGAAACCGTGGCTCACAAACCCTCTTTAACCAGAAAGCGTGGCCTTCAGCTTCCTCTCCGAGAAAACGTCACAAAGACCTTAAAGACTTGGACTTGTAGCTAGCAAGACACTGATTTAGGCCACGCGTGCCCACCTTCATAACGACACCCTTGCTGAAGCCCTACGTGTACGGAGGTTTTAAGTGTGTTTGTGACTGTCATGAATGTTATGGCAATGCTCTGAAGAGCTGTCGTGAACTGCGGTAAAATTGTAAGCACCACGTAAATCAACAAACATGCAAATGAAGCAGCCAACCTCTCCATGCTGTAGTAGACGGTTTCTATTCTACAAGTCTCTGCAATGCTCTTCATTGGCAGCCTCCTGATGCTAAAGGCGAAAAGTGCAAGAGCCCTCAGGTTTCGATCAGTGACATTTGTGCTCTAAGCTGCGAGTCACTTGGCCCACAGCGCTGACAATGCTGCACTGGTCGTTCCCATAAAGGGAAAGGGGGGCAAAACACTGCTCAGGGGTGAACGACCGGCACCCCGAGCAGTAGCCAGGAGGCATTAAAATGCATCTGGAAGAATGCAACTATCACAAAGTGCACAATGCTCTTGACATTGGCCAGTGCTGCAGATGTAGTAGCTGACAATTCGCATTTATTATCATTTCAAGCGTGCTGACCCGCCTGCATGACAAGCTGACAAGCAGAAGGACTCCAGGATTCCAGAACATATCTTTCAGGGGTGTGCGAATATCAAATTTTTCGAATACGAATCGGATACGAATACTTCATCCCGAATATCGAATCGAATATCGAATAATCAAGGACTGACGTATTTTACCACTACAAAACATTTATTTGAGCACCCAAGAACATCACAGTTCGACTATCAGTGATGAAATGAGCACAAAAGGTGTGTGTGGCTGCACAAAAAGTATCAAAGTCTCAAACATTGTTCTTAGAAGAGTGGAATTATCAGAGAAGATGGCTAGTACACAGCATTGATCAAGGCTAGCTTGCCATAAGCACAAAAGCGCATTGCTGGGATGAACATAAAAGGTTGTCGTGAAGGAAAACCGGCTGCTGCACATGGTTAGGCAGTAGTAGTTCCCTTCTAGCTGAAACGAATTCTCCAGCCGCAGAAAATGCCCTCTCAATTGACACTGAACAGGCACGTATTGCGAGGTATTTCGTGCACAGCCCTGACTATACCAGCTTTGCAGCTATAGCCATAAAGAAGCTCACCAGCGCAGTC
The DNA here is from genome assembly GCF_055824585.1 of Amblyomma mixtum. Lineage (NCBI taxonomy): Eukaryota > Metazoa > Arthropoda > Arachnida > Ixodida > Ixodidae > Amblyomma > Amblyomma mixtum. The sequence goes on along the minus strand of NC_143012.1, from coordinate 65,950,824 downwards.
AGCTACTGCATGGCCCAATGTTACGCATTGCTCTGGGCGCCCCCATGTTGTTATGTATCTGTCGATAGAACTTGCGGACCGAAATGAACGCCGGTGCTCGCAATAGAATATTCAGCTAGATACGAATATTCGCGTCGTGTCGAATATTCGAGACAACACGATTACTTGGATTTCGAATCGAATACGAATACTAAAAATATAATATTCGAATTATATTCGAAAATTTCGAATATTCGCACACCCCTAATATCTTTCTTTGGCATATCATCAAAAGACAGCTGAACTTCAGTCAGTAATAAAAGCACGGTTCACTCTTAGTCAATGAGAGCCTACATGATTGAACAACAGGCTGATAATTTAGTACATTTGAAATCTGGCTGCAAGGCACCTTAAAACCTTCTCCGCGTATGCAAAGAAAGAAATCAGCATGTTCAATCAAGCGTTCTTGATCCTTCAATTCTTTCTCTCAAACTGCAACTTCACAGCTCTTCTTGGGCGCTCAATGTGATCATGATTCAGTGCTGATCCTTGTAGGTCCCAGTGGTCTACAAAGGGCAGTACAGCGCTAGCAAGGTCCACGCCGCAAACGCCCAAGCGCCAAAAAAGGCAAAAACTGTTTGTTCAGCCAGAAAGGTGATGGTGACCATCTTTTGGGATTCAAGTGGAATAATCTCTGTACACTACTTACAAAACAGCAAAACAATAACAGGACCGTACTATGCAACACTCCCAAAGCAACTCAAGAAAGAATTGCGCACTAAACGACCTGGGTTAGCGCGGAAAAAAGTCCTCTTTCACGAAGACAATGCTCCACCCCACAGACCCTTGTTGCAATGTCCAAATTGCAAGAGTTAAGCTTCGAGGTTGCGCCTCATCCACCCTAATCTCTGGATTTATCCCATGCGACTTTTTCCTTTTTCCAAACCTAAAGAATTGGCTGGGTGGAAAGAAATTTTCTTCAGATGAAGAGGTTATCTCCCCGGTGAATGACTATTTCAAGGGCCTCGCACCATCCCTTTTTTTTTGAGGGAATGAAAAATTTGGAGCAGCGCTGGAAGAACTACGTGGAACTGGAAAGGGGCTATGTTGAAAAATAAAATGTTCTCAGCAAACTTGCTACATTTAATTGCTTTTTACCACACTTATCAAACAACCCTCATACCCTTGTACATTTCAATAAACTTGCATGTAAGGCAGAAAGCTGGGCTAGTTGGTGTTTGGATTGAGAGGACATAGTAGTAGCGCTAAAAAACAAGGACGACAGGGTAGAGACCCTGTCGTCCTTGTTTTTTAGCGCTACTACTATGTCCTCTCAATAAACTTGCAGTTGTTAGTAGCGCTTGTCCTTCCGAACATGGAGTTTCGAACATGGAGCAGCAAATTATGCGGCCTGAATGGAGTGCTTGGCAGCGCACCATGCCACAAGCCTTTTACGACTCATTCGGCAGTGACGTGGCAGTCCTGATAGACTGCTTTGAGATAAAAATAGAGGGACCGTCGTCATACTTGCCCAGGTGTGAAGCCTGGTCCACCTACAAAGGCAGCAACAGTGCCAAATATCTCACTGGAATAGCTCCACAGGGAGTCACCACATACATTTCAGATGGCTGGGGAGGTAGCGTCAGTGATAAACATATCACTGAGCACTGTGAGCTGCTAGATAACCTGCTGCCTGGAGATGCATACTAGCAGGCCGAGCTTTTAACATCGCAGAGAGTGTTGGGTTCTACTGTGCTCACCTGCACAAAAGGCAAAAAGCAACTGTCAGCAGCAGAGGTCGAAAGCACAAGGAGGCTTGCAAATGTGAGGATTCATGTGGAGAGGGTGACTGGACTTATAAGGAAATTTTTGTTGCTGAAGAGTGTTGTTCCAATTATGCAACATGTCGGCAGGGTGATAATGTGACTCCAATGGACAAAATAGTGACTGTGTGCTGTGCGCTGTCAAATTTGGCCCCTTCCATTGTTGCTGTATTAAAGGACTCAAGCAAGAGTCATGTGCTTGACAGCACTGAATGTCAATCACAGTTAGTGATGTAAGTTTATGCATGCATTAGTCATGTGCTTGAGAGCATTGAATGTCATAGTTGATGATGTATGTTTCATGCATGTGGTCACGGACAAATGTTTATGGAACAGATTCATAGATCTGAATGAATTTCTGTCTTTTCTGTAGCCAATTGCATTTGCAAGGGGAAGCGTATGTGTACTCTAATGCATTTAGTGGACTTTATACCTGAATGCATTTTTTTTTTTGCAAGTTGACCCAAAAGCTATCTTACAGAACGTATTCAGCATTACATTTAAACCTAAGTACTTTCTCACAAAATATGTTTCCTAAGAGTAATAACCCCAAGCAGTCACTGTTTATCCTCATTTTATCTCTCCAAAGTCACTTGTTTCTTTTATAATCAAAACTGGGCGGAACTGGAACCCGTCCTCTCCATCGAGGCTCTTAAAGGGAGACTGAGGCGGTTTTCGAATCAGCTAATTTTTTAGGGTTTTGAAGTAGTGTCATTGCTGATCACGTCTGTGAAATTATTTTTTCGATTTTGGCCAAAACAGTGGCGCAATCACCAATTAAAAACGCGATGTTTAAATCTCCCGCGCCGCGCGCGACCGCAGGAGAGGAGAACAGCGGAGAGGGAAACCTCGTCCATGTCGGCCAACGTGACGTCACGTTGAGGAGCCGGGGATACTTCGGCGCACCCGAGAGAGCTTTCAGCGCACGTTGTTTCTCGTGCTGCATGCGTTGTTCCTCGTACTGCGTGCGCTGTGACGTACAAAGCCTGTCAGCTGACCTTGAGAATCAGATTCAACACGAGGTACTACTCTGCTTTCGTGTCCACGAACAACTACGCCCGCGACTGTGTCGTCTTCCACTGTTTTCCGCAAGATCATACGCTCGCAGCGCAAGCGCTCGCTGCTTTGACGAAGAATTCAAGCCGACCAAAGCAAGCGTACTCTGCTCGAAGCACTTTCGTGACACCGGCTACATGCAGAGCTTGTCCCTAATGTGATCTCTGGAGATTTCGGTCGCGGCTGAACCATGACGCAGTTCCTTTCATTTCCTCGCGCATGAGAGGCGTGTCACCATTTCGAAGAAGCGCCTCTTCTAAAAGCAGAAACATGCTCACTAGAAACACGCCCCTGCAGAAACCTAATAGAGGCTCAGTATGTGTTGCTCTTCTCAGCTTATAGGTGCGGCCAGACCACCTGAGGCGTGCTCAGCAAGGCTCGGTTAGTGATTTTGTACTCGGTTCAACGTGCCCAAGCAAGCAAGCAAAGCAAAACACAATAAAGCAAAGCAAGCAAGCATTGAAGCTCTTCATATGCGGCATCTCGTTTAATCGTATCTAAGCGATTAAAATGAAACCGTTCGACGTTCTGATTTCGGATGCAAATTTAACAGAGAAATGAATGCCAACCTAGTTTTTGCAAAAAAACATCATGTCTCGCAACCTTAGTCGGTTTCTTCTTCAAGTTGTGGCAGCGAACGAGTTTCAGCTAGCTTGGCTTTTAAACACGCATCTAGTTGGCCACTACTTCACTGAACATAAACTGCAAATCTAGGAAGGGCGAACGTTTCCGAGGCAGCGATTAATATTTTCTGGCATCTGCTGAACGCGCCACGAGTGAAGCAGCAGCCTTGTGTGCGTATTTGGCTTGGTTTCCAGCGCACAATGATTCCCACCAATATCCTATGGTCACATGCCTCGCAGTGCTTGGCCACTGCGCTTCGCTAATTTTGACGTCAGCTTTGTGCTGCTTCATCGTTTCCTTGAAATACTTTCTTGCCCCAACCTACGCCGGGTAGTGAGAATAGGATTTTTTGTACACAGCGCTTTGGGCCTTTTCTTTAGGATGACGCTCTTTCGGGCGAGCCAGGAGGCGTCCGGTGGTGGTAATTGACTTGAGTATTGTTCGCACCCCTTCCTTTCCGAGAATACCAGCCGAGGTTGTGCTGGCACCTTTTACGCATGATCTGCGTACGTGTCTTTCACGCTAGCGTATGCTTGTGCTAGGCGTAAAATTTTTTGCTCGTGTCTTTTTTGCTTTCAGGTGATACGTGGAATGAACAAACTATAGTATCCTTTTCTTTAGAGGTCAGTAAAAAAATAGTCGCCATATTCGCTTTTACAACGCCACGGAAAGCTGTGATCTGCACTCAGCGCAGCGCCGGATCCGCAGCGGCAGCTTCTCCAGTCCTCAAAGTGACGTCACGACCTCTCTTGACCAATCACGGGCGGCGGAGCGCCGCGCGGCGTGCCCCGCGGCAGAGGCCGCCCGTGATTGGTCAAGAGAGGTCGTGACGTCACTTTGAGGACTGGAGAAGCTGCCGCTGCGGATCCGGCGCTCCCTCAGCGCAGCGCCGGATCCGCAGCGGCAGCTTCTCCAGTCCTCAAAGTGACGTCACGACCTCTCTTGACCAATCACGGGCGGCGGAGCGCCGCGCGGCGTGCCCCGCGGCAGAGGCCGCATATTTCTGCTAAAAAAGGCAATTCGCGCTTGTTTTTGCCTTATTTGGATGCGATATTCGAGCATACAGCATGAAAAACTATAGGACGCCGCTGCCAGCCTGATTTTAAAAAAAAGTGCTTCAGTCTCCCTTTAACTCATCCAAGGATACTTGTCTTCATGTGCTCTAACTACACGTATTTGTGGTTCATTTTTTCCCTCACTCCTCTGCGTAACGCCGGAGAGCCTTGAAAGTAATAAAATGAAATGGCTACGTAGGCGGACATGCAGGGCTTATTTTTGCTAACTGCATTTTTGATGTGCTCTGCAAATTTCGGTTTGCGGACGTCCGGTACTTTCACGTAGCAGTAAGCGCTGCCGTCACAGCGAGGAGAACTTTTTTTTCTTCATGTCATGGAGATTCATTCGCGTAAACCATTTCGTGTAATTTCATTTGAAAGCTTACCTCTCCAAGCAGAAGCATCTTTTTATATTGTAGGCGCATCGCAGTCAGGCTTCTCGCCCACCCGCTGGTGAAAATTGTTGTGCGCCTCTAATGATTTGAATGCCTTCATTTCTTTCACAGTCACAAAGGTGGAGGAATGAACTAAATAGTTGACGATACCACCGTGGGTCACTTCACGGGACACATCAGCCTCAGCCGTCGTGTCAACGCCTGGTCGTGGCGTGTATGGATCCATACCGCTGCACATTTGCACTTTTTCTTCATAGCGTACCCATGCCAATCCAACTCGTTCAGGGTAATAGCCGGCACACAACAGCTCACTCCTCTCAGGAGGAAGCAAATGCGCGCGAAGGAACATGAAAATATCGACCGAAGTGCCTGTACAGTAGTCCGGTGTAATGGAGCGACCAACGCGAAGCACAGAAGGTCGGACGAATGCTTCGGCACCAGTTCAACAGCATGGCCACTTGTGCTAACCAAGAGGGGAAGCGACCCCACGTGCAAGACATGTATATGGTTATTTCTGTCGTGTGTAATGCACCTCTCTGGTCCAGATTTATTAGTGTTATGTAAATGTTATCCAACTAGTTCAGAGTAATAGCCTGCACACAACAGCTCACTCCTTTAAGAAGGAGACAAATGCGCGCGAAGGAACATGAGAATATCGGCCAAAGTGCCTGTACAGCAGTACCGGCGTAACGGAGCGACCAACGCGAAGCACAGATGGTCGGACAAATGGGTCAACAGCGCTGCCACTCGCGCTGGGCGAGGGCGTAAGTGACCTCCCGTGCAAGACATGTATATGGTATTTCTGTCACGTGTAATGCACCTCTCTGGTCCAGATTTTTTAGTGTTATGTAAATGTTATCCAACTAGTTCAGAGTAATAGCCTGCACACAACAGCTCACTCCTTTAAGAAGGAGACAAATGCGCGCGAAGGAACATGAGAATATCGGCCAAAGTGCCTGTACAGTAGTCCGGCGTAACGGAGCGACCAACGCGAAGCACAGATGGTCGGACAAATGGGTCAACAGCGCTGCCACTCACGCTGGGCGAGGGCGTAAGTGACCTCCCGTGCAAGACATGTATATGGTATTTCTGTCACGTGTAATGCACCTCTCTGGTCCAGATTTTTTAGTGTTATGTAAATGTTATCCAACTAGTTCAGAGTAATAGCCTGCACACAACAGCTCACTCCTTTAAGAAGGAGACAAATGCGCGCGAAGGAACATGAGAATATCGGCCAAAGTGCCTGTACAGTAGTCCGGCGTAACGGAGCGACCAACGCGAAGCACAGATGGTCGGACAAATGGGTCAACAGCGCTGCCACTCGCGCTGGGCGAGGGCGTAAGTGACCTCCCGTGCAAGACATGTATATGGTATTTCTGTCGTGTGTAATGTCGCTCTGTGGTCTGGATTTTTTTAGTGGTATGTAAATGTTATCCAACTAGTTCAGGGTAATAGCCTGCACACAACCGCCCACTCCTCTAAGGAGGAGGCAAATGCGCACGAAGGAAAATGAGAATATCGGCCAAAGTGCCTGTACAGTAGTCCGGCGTAACGGAGCGACCAACGCGAAGCACAGACGGTCGGACGAATGCTTCGGCACTAGTTGAACAGCATGGCCACTTCTGCTAACCAAGAGCGGAAGCGACCCCAGGTGCAACCAATGTACTATATGGTATTTCTGTCGTGTGTAATATCTCTCTGTGGTCTGGATTTTTTAGTGGTATGCAAATGTTATGTAGAACGTTACACCTTTAGTTTACTGATCTCCCATGAACAGTAGTGCTCTCCCTAAGGGAGGAAATATACGTGGTATCGGACTTGTTTCTTTTGATTTGGGATTGTCGGGTTGATTGATGGCTCCATTTGTGTGTGTGTGCTTGGAAGTCGGCCAATTAAGAGGTCATGTGACCCAAGGCTATAAATACTGTGATTGACCTGAATAAAGGGTTCCTCTACGTGTCACCTCAACGCTTGTGTCTGTTCTACATTTCGTCGGGGCACGCCTGGTCCCCTACATCACACTTGTCACAAACAATTATTAAGTACCCTAGTAGCACAGTATGTTACTGCAACATTGCAACAACATTGCCAATGTTGTACTATGTTGCTCTAACATTGGGCCACATTTATCCAACATAACGCAAAAACTAAAAACATTCTCCAACATTAGATAATGTTGCTGCAATGTTACCAAGCAACATGCTGATAACGTTGCTCGAAAGTTAACTTCTCACATTGCAGCAATATTGTCAAATGATGAATAAATGTTGAACCACATACGATGGCATTGCTATAACATTTATGCTATAGGTTAATTGTCTGCCCTTTCGGGCTATTTCTGAAGTCCAAATAGAAACGGCGGTACCAGATCATTTTTCCCCATCTTGACAATATTTATTTATTTTTTTTACTTCGAGTGCAAGCTTGTATGTGGTGTGTATGCAACTGGTGAGCAGTGCAAGTGTACTTGCACTCTATGACACTGAGGCAGAAAGACATATTTCTATCGACAATATTTTTAACCAGCTGGAATTACTTTTTTTTGCAATTAAACACGCAGACAAAATTAATACTGCGAAAAAATTTAGTTCTGGTTTTGGTGACGCCTCGCAGTCTAATGGTCATGGAGATCACTATCACAAATAATTCAATCCAATCTAATCCAACCCGCGGCTACTCGCGGCCGTACCGAGAGCCAATCCTGCGACGCACGCTAATCCGGGGTCCGCGTGTCAGCGGCAGTCGTGGCAAGATTTTCACGCTTTTTGTTCTTCTAGTACAGTTTTTTTTGCGGTCACCGTGTCTGTGCTGCTGTGTTTCATTGTGGTTTCACTGGAATTCAACTGAAACAGCAAAGGCTTGCCCAGACGATGACCTCAATGGTGAGTGATTTCTAGACTTGCATTGTTGTGCTGTGACCTGTGTTGGTTTGCACAAAGCCAGTAGTGTATATATGTTACTCATGCCCTTCGTGATAGTTTGATAAAGTGCTACATTCGTTGTATCATGAAGAGAGTGAAGTGCTCGCTAAGCGAAGTGTCCATTCGGCAACGACGTCGACTACTGTTCATGAGAACTAGAAAACTGTTTAGCAGTTGTCATTCTTGATAATGGTCGTGGCAGCAGATTGTGCGCAACAGGAGCAGAACAGGATCAAGATGCCTTTTCATTGCATAATGTTATTATTTTATCCTCTTTATCAGCGCCAGCCAAGGACGCAGATGAAAGCCGCAGTTCTCACTTGTCGGATTTTGGCACCGCTAGCAGCATCTCTGACATAGGAAGTGCAACGTAAAAGTTGTCCTGGATATCTGGCAATGAGGAGTTGGTGGTTTATGAAGATAGGATGACACCCGAGTCTGGTGCCGCTATTCAATGTCTAGAGCACGACTTGCGTGTATGGGCAATTAATAGCCGAGTAATACTTGTTGGGGGGCTAGTTGGTGCATGTTTCCAGAAAAGGGTTACAGCGCCGAAACGGACAACACACAGAAAGCTAGACGGGACAGGCGTCTAGCTTTCTGTGTGTTGTCTGTTTCGGCGCTATAACACTTTTCTGGAAAAAGTAATAGCCAATTGCCTGCTTCACACCTGCATTCCCTGCTTAAAGTGCTGAAGCCATACCATCCAGAGTTACCCACGGATGCTAGAAAATTACTAAAGACGCAGAGGCGTACTGATCCATTAGTGATGACCGATGGTCATTACCACCACTTTGGAATTTTTCGATCTCTGGAAGAACATGTTGTGCACATACCTTAACGTCTGCACTTTGTGCAAGGGCACTACACCAGTTGCCATGCATTCTACTGGAAGATAGCATAAATCTAGTGGCATTGTTAGCAAGGAACCACAATTTATTCTTTCACTCGAAATTGATGCTGCTACATCATGCATAGTAGTTTAGTCTTTCCCCTCTCATTCCCAATCAGGTGCATACTTTTATAACCAACATTAATGGGACTGTGCAGCGATTTGCGCCAAGGGTAAGAAAATTGGAGATTGGTATTCAGTCACCCTCCATTATCATCAGCCGGTCTGTACCCAGTGCAGGGCGACAGCCTCTCCCATATTTCCCAATTAACCCTTTCCTGTGCTAGCTGCATTCACTTCACCCCTGCACTTAACATCATCCCACAAAAGTTTGTGATCTAGCTTATGTAGCACAGGAAGAATCGGCCGTTAGCAACGTTGTCTTTCTGTTGGCAACGTTGGCAGAGCGAATGGAACTGCTACAAGATCTTCTTTGCCATTGGATGAATAACCATGATGTGCAATTGCAAAGAAAGAGCACATGTTCAGAAGCAGCAGGCAGCAAGAACACAGGAAGTGCCTTTGAAGACATCTGTACAGCAAGTGATAGTACTGCAGACAATGTTCAACCTGCCCTAAAAAGAAAAACTGATCAGAAAATGCCTTCTGATTACCTGCTAGCCTCTGATGCGAGCACCTCTGACACTGTACCAGTAGGAAATCAGATGATTTCGACCACTGCCCAAGACTCCCCTGCACGTGACCTCGATCATGATGACGACAATCTGGAACACGAAGCTGCTTTCAGCATGCGAAATGAAAACCTTCCAACAGCTGACGAGGCTACAAATATATCAAGCGATGCGCTCAGTCAAATCAAAGTTGCGCCAGCAATACGGAAGTGTGGCCGGCCAAAGGGACACACACTGACCGTAGTTGGGCTAATTAAGAAACGGAAGCATGTTGCTAGTGAACGCGTGCCTTTCAAGCTCTTGACAGCAAGAGAAAAAAGAAAAATAATTTTGACATGCTTAGTAGGTGAAAGTGCTGGAAAAGCTGCAATACAAGGCAAGGAACTACAAGAAGCAGACGTTGAGCAACGGCCAGAGTTTGTGCACTGTGGTGTTTTAGATGAAAATGTCGACATAAATGCCGTTAGAGCTCATTTTTCAGATGACGCCTGGCTAGCCGTGACTGATATGTTACAATGTAAACGAAGGCTGCAGCAATGGGAATGTGAAACATGCAAGACCAATCTTGACACTCATGACTCCATAATGTGTGACTGGTGCTTATCATGGTACCATTTGCCTTGTGTGTGCCTTAAAAGGCAGCCAAAATCAAAAGTCTGGCAATGCTCCAGTTGTGAATAGCTCTAGTTCGTTTCTTCCATGTGCAAAATAAAGAGTTAAAAAATGTATTTGTGCCTTGTGTCTGCAGTAAAAAACGATCTTGCACTTCTTCGCACTAGGAAGTTTTTTTTTTTTTTTCACAGCCTAATGGACACATTTAAATTATTTCGTTTCTGCAAACGCATGCAGCTACCTCAGCGCTATAAGACTGGTTTATAGGCTTTAAAGTCCCGAAGTGACACATGAACTGTGGGGAATGCCGTAGCTGAGGCCGCTAGACCACCCAAGGCTCTCGAAGTGCATTGCCATCGCACACCATACGGGCTCCGGGATTGAACACGAGCCTTCCAGTTTTCAAAGTCTTGTTACAAAACCATTCCTTTTGAATGGTGTCGTATTCTCCTAAATGAACTTCTGCGGCAGAGGAAACCAGAAGTTATACATGATGACCTCAAAAGACTGACCGCCTCCAAACTGCGAGGCATTTTATTTGGCATTGTCACGATAAGTGTCGTTGGCATGCCCGATGGAGGAAAGAAAGATAATCCCTTCCTCCATGGCTTGCCTCGACTGGTAAGCGTATGCAGTGGATGCCCAGCGAAGCTGCCGGCATTTTCGAGGCGTTCAGCGTGATACCGGCTGCCGGCATCTTTGCCCCACTATCGATTCTGCCGGCTGCCGGCAAAATAGGCCTGCAAAGAATATGCCGGCACTATAGTCACGTGGTCGTAGCCAGCCAATGGGGGCCAACTGCCGGCAACTTTTCGGGCGGGCTATTCGGCCGGCATAATAGGCGCTTCTATTAAGAAAATGTTACAGCAATGTTGCATTAATATTGTCTCCAGAAGTTGCTTCAACATTGACTGAAAGTTGATGTAACATTGGAGCAATATTGTCTCAACGTTGTCTTATGTATGTTGCGTTAACGTGGCAAAAAGAGGACGCTAGCCACGTTAGAAGCTAACGTTGTTGCCAGTGTGTGCTACTAGGGTAATCATCACTCGAATGCTCAAGCTTGAGAAATGGCGAATCAGATACGTAGTTGTAGACCTTGACACCGTGCAGAGGACAAAATTGCATGCAATTTGTAGTTGTATTTCGATCCACTCGTCAAATCGCTGCGCACTGCTCTTTCTCAACAACCGCAGCCTTGCACGGCCAAGTAGATACGAGACTCGCAGATGTGAATGGGCACTGAATGGCCTCGGGACATTTCCATTTTGGCACGAAATTTCACGCATTGCGTATCTGGAAACAAAAGTAGCATTTGGAAGGACGGAGCTGCCATGGCAGTACTCACTGAAGGCAGTTCCTCGCTTGCCGCATTGTTGTTCCCGCGAAATGCACCCACATGCCGGAATGCGGTTGCACCTTGGAAAGTCTCTCACAGTGCTTTCAATGAACACACACAGATTAAGTGTGCAAAGCCGTAAAATTTGCTACTTTAAAGCATTATTTGCACTGCACCAAAACGAAGGTCGTGACCAAAACACATGCATTATCACGCGAGGCAAATACAGCAGTCCGCCTCCGCCTTGCCTCGTGGCTAAAGTAAAAAAACAAAAAAAGAAGTCGAGGTCAAGTGGTCTCGATGCCGATTTGCCAGCCTGCAGCGACGCAGAACGCAAATCTTAGGTAGATTTCGGTTTCGTTTCTGCACCGCGTTTTTCCTAAACCAAGATTTTTTTTATTCTAGCTTTCCCTAAGACAGCTTTCGCCCCGCTACTATGACGAAAAATTTAGCCTTCGAGAGTGGGTCTCTGCAATCATTAACCCATCGCTGCCTGCAACCTCCCGCGCATGGCAGACGGGCAGGAAATGCTAATCACACCCACACATCTGATTCGGAGAGGTCTCAAAAAATTATCGACGAGGGCAAAACAATCCTGGTCGAAATCTCTCTTCCATACTTTGTATCATATTCTAAGGATTTATATTACGAGATACATTTCCTTCCGTGTATGCACGATGAACACTCTTATAACTGAAAACTAGGGGTGTGCGAGTATTTGAAATTTCGAATACGAATAAGTTTGATAATCGGTTCATATTCGATTCGAGAAACTGATATTTGAGAATTTCCGAATGATCACAAATTATCGAATATGCGAGCGACTGAACACCGCGCCGGCTTTTACAAAATTGATTACCCGAAGGCAAACTGTGCAAGGAAAACAATACAGTGGCATCCTTTTCGTTTTGCCCCGCCGCGGTGGCTCAGTGGTTACGGCGCTCGGCTGCTGACCCGAAAGACGCGAGTTCGATCCCGGCCGCGGCGGCCGAATTTCGATGAAGGCCCGTGTACTGCGCGATATCAGTGCTGCACGTTAAACATCCCCAGGTGGTCGAAATTTCCGGAGCCCTTCACTACGGCGTCCCTCATAGCCTGAGTTGCTTTGGGACGTTAAACACCAATAAACCAACCTTTACGTTTTTTTCTCCGTTGCTTATCGCATGGCCCGTCCACATTCGGACGCTGCTTGGTGATTGTGGTGGAAAACATTTATTTAGGCTTGGTTTGGTTTGGTTTATGGGGTTTAACGTCCCAAAGCGACTAAGGCTATGAGAGACGCAGTGGAGGGCTCCGGAAATTTCGACCACCTGGGGTTCTTTAACGTGCACTGACATCGCACAGTACACGGGCCTCTAGAATTTCTCCTCCAAAGAAATTCGGCCGCCGCGGCCGGGATCGAACCCGCGTCTTTCGGGTCAGCAACCGAGCACCATGACCACTGAGCCACCGCGGCTAGGATTTACAGGAGAGTGGGGACTGGCCTTGAGGACCAGCCCCTTACAAATTCTAGGAAGGGTCCCTAGTCCGGTACCCCTGTGGCTTCCGCGGTAGCTCGGGCCCTAGCCAAGAGAGCTTGTTGGCTGTCTAAGGTAGAGCATCCGAGCAGGGCAGCTTCACAGCTCTCTCGGGTAGGTGAGGGGAAAAGGGGGTAAGTGAAGAGGGGCATGCCCACACCATGTGGTACACGTCCTAGAACGCGCACCCACAATGCGGGCACTCCACGTTAAAAGCCAGCTGAATAAAATATAACAGCACTGCCGGGCACAGTACCGTGTTGGTATACAAGGGAAGGAGCCGACGCTCCTCGCTTTTTCTTAGCCCTTTCGAAGGGGGATGAAAGCAGCTATGCTGGGTTTTGATATATTTGAACAATGTCTTCGTAAGTCATAGCAGGGTTAGGTTCTGATACCTCAGGCGGCGAGTGTCGCGGCAATGCCAGGTGGTTGATCGTGCGGGCTGAGGCATCGGCAGCCTGCTTGGCCCTCATGCGAAATTGCACTAGTGGGCTTTCTCACGTGCGACAGATGATGAGAATTAGATGGTCGACCAGTCACTTCCACAAAAATGCACCGCGAAAGCGCGTTTTTTGTTTGATCCTTCAATAATGCGTTACATACGTAAAGCCCACACCCATGCCATTCATGTCTCCTCCACAACTCTACTAGAGTGAGCGCAGCCACCTCGTTTTGGTGAACTATGGTACGGGGGAAAGCCCGCTTTCGAAATTTTGCATGGGCTCCCGAAGATGGTTTGGTTTATGGGGGTTACGTCCCAAATCAACTCGGGCTATGACTATGAGGGACATCGTGGGTGTCGCAGCATGGCAAGTGGTGGTGTAAACATCCCGCCTATTGCATGGTGCATTGTAACCCACACACCTAGTACTTAGTGTTCGCAACGGCAAGCACGACGACGATCGGAGGACCCCTGTCACCAGTCCAAACAATAGCCCCACCGCTCGACAGAGTCCTTCAATACTATTTATTTCAGAGCTTCGTCGCTAGCTCGATTGCAGTTTCACTGGTCGTCCGAAACCAGCTGTGTGCCACGTTCGGACGCCCGACTGGCACGTCGCTGGTCATTCATCCTATTTAAAGCACTCTCGCTGTTCGACGATGCCTATGTGCATTACCCTCGCTTACGTTCGCATTCTTACATCACGGCGCATCATGAGCTTTTCGGTGTTAGTATGGTGGAGCCTCCTCAAGATTTCACCACCTTTTCGTATTTCCAGCAGCTTGTTAAGCATGAAATGCTTTTAGCTACCGTTGTCAGCGCGCCGCGGGCGATCTAGGCACTAGTACTGAGGGTGAACAAAGAGGCGAACCTAAGATTTGTTCAAGAATCAGCTCCAACTTCAAGGTGAGAACTGAATAAGTGAGACACAGCAACGAAACAAACCAAAGCGCTAGTTTATTATTACATTCAGATCTACCAGTACAACACTTACCCTAAGCAAGTTCTTAACGCCTGTACATGCAATTTTCTAAAGTAAAGCAAGAACTTGGTTTAAAGGCATACTGTAGAACAAATTGCTTAAAGCCTACAAAACGGGAAACAACAGACCGAGCCAGAGAGTTTCGCTGCAATGCCCCGTTTCCACAGCGTCGGGCACGATGGACACACAGGTCCGTTTGCGAAGGCATCAGGTGGGCGCCGGTGGCGCCAGAAAATGCGGCTGAGAAACACTTGGCCCTCAGTGGGTCTCGGTGAGCGCCGGTGTGTCTGAGGAACAACGCGGCTTGCACTTGTCTAAAGGCAGTGCCAAAGATCCCTGTAACAGACTACTAATCTCCTGCAAGAAAGTCCCGCCACGGCCACAAGAGGGCGACACTCAACTTGCCCATTCATTAGAGCTACACATTTGGCTGGCAATGGTCTGATACAGTACAACACTGATATGGAGGAAATGAAAGATGTGTGCGTTGACAGCGCTGAGTGTGTTGTCACTGAGTGGGATCACATCGGATGACACGGGTTAATAGACCAACCGAAGAAAGCAGACAAAGCAGAGAAGTGACGATGAGAGAGCACAGAGCAGAAAACAACAACGCACCGGGTGAGGACGCCCCTCCCCTCACCCCAACATGTCCTCGACGAACATGGGGAAGGACAGGAACCAGGTGTTCTTCCACAGACACGCCGGCCAAAGGAAGACAGAGGGAACGCACACGACAGGGCTCACCACCGAGCCCCAGCACAGCAGGGCCAGCCTGTGTGCTGAAGGCTCGCCGAGTGCTGCCCTGGGCTGTGCTGGAGAACACACTGACTGGGAAGAAGGGGGGTGCCTGAACAGCTGACTCTGGCAGCAGTCGCCCAACACCTAGACGAGTCAACGACCACAGCTTCTGCACTGACCGCAAGCAGCACTTTAAAGGTGCACTGAAGAGGATTCTGAACTTGTCTTTTTGCCGCGGGAACTCAATCTACACGTTCCTAGCATTCTTAGAAACTGCGACTTACTGCCCTGTATGGCCGATTTCCCTAATTAAATCGAATTAACGGTGAATACCCATATATGCAGGTGCATACTCATGTATGCAGAATTGGTCATCCTCTTAACATTCACAGATCTCTGGCAGTCCTCATACCAGTCCTGGCTCACTACGCCGCTGCCCTACAATGGGAGCTGCTGCCACCAGTGGACATTGCGCGGCCCATGTTCCTCGCCCATGTTGCGCGACCCGTGTTGTATTCCCGAGCACCACCTCGCGGCCTATCATTCATTTAACTGCCACCTGCCACGGTGTTCAGTTTGCTCACAATCCGGTGAGCAGGTTGTGATGACGCCACAAGGTCACGTGACCTAGGTGGCGTGACGTCATTCCAAGTCAAGGCAAGGCAAGATTCGCCCTCCCGAGAAAAGATAAGATTCTTGCTCGGGGTTGGTACGTCTGGGGCAGTGTTTTCGCACTAAAAGAGGCAGTCAGAAGCCGACTCCTGGTACATTACACGCCTTCTGCTATTACAAGCTAAAAAAGAACAAAGGTTTTCCGTGCAACGGGAAAAAAATGGTAGGCTTTTAATAGTAGTAATAATAATAATAAAATAATAATAATAATAATAATAATAATAATAAATTCTTACTTCCACTTTTGAGTACAGCTGTGGGCCTGCCAAAACCTCAGAAGGCTTGAGTGGCAGTACCCGGCAGCAGACAGCATATAAGTCATGCACCGAGCAGACAAGTTGCAAAAAAAAGATGGGAGGGAAAAAAAGTAAAGGGAGCAAGGAAAAATTCCTGAGAAGAAAAAAAATGAATTCCAAAAGAGCAAACGCAAAAATACACACAAAAGGAGAGAAAACAAAAACATGTGAAAACATAGAGAGAGAGAGAGAGAGAGAGAGAGAAACAATTTTATTTGCTCGAGCTAAATACGATGTCTGCTTAGACGCCGTCGATGGGAGTGGTTCCCTCTTCACGGGACCCATATGCATCCCTGGCCGCCTGGCCCCTGGAGGTCAGGACGAGCTGGTCTTCCACCGCGGGGCTGGTTAGCAACGTCTCCCATCGCTCGGTAAGGGAGGATGAGGGATGGGGTTGGGTAGTGGGGCAGGTAAGAGGTGGGGGGATTTCCTTGATGAAGTTGCATACTCCAATGACATGTTGGAGCGTGCTTAACTCAATCTTGCAGAAATCACGTTCCTTCTGGTACCTTTCCGGGTACATATTGTGTTGAAGGTAAGGGTGCGGGAAGGATCCTGCCTGTATCTGCCTGTAGATCGCTTGCTGTTCGCTGGTAAGCGATTTGTGAGGATCGGGGTAACGTTGCCTCGCATCAAACAGAATACTGGAACTAACAACTTAATTTCACAAGACAAGCTTTCAGTATCTTTTTAGAATTAGCAGAAAATATTACCGCATTTCAACAGACTAGACGTGCGAAAGCATGTGTTTAGCCTGATTGGCTCGTGGTTTTGCTTTGCTGGGTCGTCGGCACGTCTGGTAACGATATTAGACTCGGGTTAAGCTCTGGTCGAGGTTAAGCTGGTTTGGTTTGGTTTGGTTTATGGGGTTTAACGTCCCAAAGCGACTGAGGCTATGAGAGACGCCGTAGTGAAGGGCTCCGGAAATTTCGACCACCTGGGGTTCTTTAACGTGCACTGACATCGCACAGTACACGGGCCTCTTAGAATTTCTCCTCCAAAGAAATTCCAGCCGCCGCGGCCGGGATCGAACCCGCGTCTTTCGGGTCAGCAGCCGAGCACCATAACCGCTGGGCCACCGCGGCGGCCGAGGTTAAGCTGATCTGATCTGTTCGCGCCGTCGCCGGTCCGACACCCAGTCGCGGCAATATTTATTTTATTTCTGCATGGGTGGTTGCTATGGCAGGATTGGCCAAGGTCAGCCTTCCTTCGGTTGCAGCTACCGCGACGCTCCTCGGTACTTACCCGAGGTTCCTTCCATTGGGTGCAGCTTGCGCAACGCTCATCCCAACCCGAGCTTACCCGAGTCACTCAGGGGCTTCGCAAAAGATGTAGTGCTTTCGCACTGAAATATCGCCAGCTACCGATTATACACAATCAGGAGACTATGCTGAGGTGTGAAGGAAACTGTGCCCATCCAATGGTGAGGACAAACCCAAAGTTTTTTTTTTTTAACACAGGGAAAAGCCGCGAGAATCGCACCAAAACCTAACCGTGAAAGGTAGTAACATTGCCGAGCGGTAAACGCTTTCATTCTTCCCGCCCTCTCCCATGTAATGATGATGGAAAGACATCCTATTTAAAAAACTATTTATTTTGTAACGACGAAGAAGTTCTTGTTCCGGCGAAGACGACGACGAACTTTTGACCGTTGTGTTGAGCGGCATTGCCATCGCTTTGTGTGTGAGCTCTCGGTGCTCGACCTGGGTGTCTACGAGGCCTGTGTCTCTGCATCTACCACCGGCGCCCTGCTCCTCTAACCGTCCCAGTACCCATCTTACATTTGGTGGAGGTGCTGGGTACTGGGACGGTTAGAGGAGCAGGGCGCCGGTGGTAGACGCAGAGACACAGGCCTCGTAGACACACAGGTCGTGCACCGAGAGCTCACACACAAAGCGATGGCAATGCCGCTCAACACAACGGTCAAAAGTTCGTCGTCGTCTTCGCCGGAACAAGAACTTCTTCGTCGTTACAAAATAAATAGTTTTTTAAATAGGATGTCTTTCCATCATCATTACATGGGAGAGGGCGGGAAGAATGAAAGCGTTTAAGGAAGAATGAAAGGACACACTATACTCCATCGAGTTCGTCGTGCTGCCTTCTTGCTCACATGCTTTAATTTTAGGGTGGGATTTCCTGTCGCGCCACGAAGCTGTCATCGACTGCGCTCGCGCAGAAGTTGGGTTCTCCGCTTTGCCTAATGTCTCGCCAGACGCTGCTCCTTCTGTTCCGTGCGCTAAAGCCGTCGTCACTGAAGACATCATCCTTCCTCCCAGCTCCACTGCGCTTGTAAGCATCTCTTGTGACTCTGTTTGTGATGACGTTGTTCTCTTCACGCCAGCCTGCACTTTCCTGCGCCGCAAGTCCCTCCCGCTGCCCTACGCTGTGCTCACTATTTCTGCAGGCCTTTCCGTGCTATGGGTCTCTAACCCGTTTTCCTTCCCTACTGCTTTGCGCCATGGCGAATGTCTCGGCAGTTTACAATCTATTGCGTCCATTCTCACCTGTGAGGACCCCGCCGATTCACCTCATCTAGCCATGACTGCGCTCAGCCCTCCATCTTCTGCGCCTGATTCCTCCGCTACAGACCTCTTCCTTCGCTCTATCGACACCGATCTTCCTTCCCCGCAACGGACGCAGCTTCTTAACCTCCTTCACCAGTTCCGCTCCTCCTTCGACTGTCATCGGAGTTCCTTGGGCCAAACTTCCACGGTCACCCATCGTGTCGACACCGGCAACCACGCACCAGTGCGGCAGCGCCCCTATCGTGTATCTGCCACCGAGCGCCATGTTATCGAAGAGCAAGTTGATAAAATGCTCCAAGACGGCGTGATCCAGCCCTCCAGTAGCCCTTGGGCTTCGCCTGTTGTGCTGGTCAAGAAGAAAGACGGCTCCATCCGATTTTGTGTCGACTACCGCCGCCTTAATAAGATTACGCGGAAGGATGTCTACCCTCTTCCGCGCATCGATGACGCTTTGGACTGTTTGCAAGGGGCCGAACTATTTTCTTCCCTCGATCTTCGTTCCGGATATTGGCAGGTCCCCATGGAAGCGGCCGATCGCCCCAAAACCGCTTTTGTAACCCCCGACGGCTTATACGAATTTACAGTTATGCCATTCGGCCTTTGTAATGCGCCTGCAACATTTTAGAGGATGATGGACACCATTTTGCGGGGATTAAAATGGAAGGTATGCCTCTGCTATCTCGACGACATCGTCGTCTTTTCTGCGGATTTTGACACCCACCTTCATCGCCTGAGGCACGTCTTGAACTGCCTTTCTGACGCCGGTTTGCAGCTACACTTGAAGAAATGCCGTTTTGCCGCTCGTAAACTCACTATCTTAGGGCACGTTGTCTCGAAGGAAGGCGTCTCTCCCGACCCAGCCAAACTTCGAGCGGTCGCTGCTTTTCCCAAGCCTACATCTGTCAAAGAACTGCGCAGCTTCCTTGGCCTGTGTTCCTGCTTTCGTAGATTTATCCGAAACTTTGCGTCAATTGCTGCCCCTTTAACACAACTCCTATCCAGCAGCTCCGACTTTTCACAGTGGTCACCCGCATGCGACAACGCGTTTTATACCTTACGCCGCATCCTCACCGCACCACCTATCCTGCGCCATTTCGACCCGACGGCCCCTACCGAGGTCCACACCGACGCCAGTGGTGTTGGTCTCGGAGCTGTACTCGCGCAGCGCAAACCTGGCTTTCATGAGTACGTTGTCGCCTATGCAAGCCGCACCCTGACGAAGGCAGAGTCCAATTACTCAGTGACGGAAAAAGAGTGTTTGGCTATCGTTTGGGCTCTTACCAAATTCCGCCCTTATCTCTATGGTCGTCCCTTTGATGTCGTGACGGACCACCATGGGCTTTGCTGGTTATCCTCCCTGAAAGACCCCTCCGGCCGCCTCGCAAGATGGGCTCTTCGTATGCAGGAATACGATGCCCGTGTAGTTTATCGCACCGGACGCAAGCACCAAGATGCCGACGCCCTTTCTCGCTGCCCACTTCCGGTTGAGCTCGCCGGCCTCTCAACACTCGACGACTCCCCTCCGTTGCTTCACATCAACGACATGCCCTCAGCGCAGCGCATGGACCCTTGGATTGCGTCTCTGCTTGATTTCCTCTCTAACACTACGGCGGCTTCTCCATCACGCGCTCTCCGTCGCCAAGCTCCTCACTTCGCCATTCGTGACAATCTCCTTTACCGCCGCAACTACAGCGCAGATGGTCGCAAGTGGTTATTGGTTGTTCCTCGCCACCTCCGCTCGCAAGTCTGTGATTATTTCCACGCTGACCCACAATGCGGACACGCAGGAGTATTCAAAACATACAATCGGATCCGGCTGCGTTACTACTGGCGCGGAATGTATAACTTCATCCTTAAGCACATCCGCTCATGCCTGCCCTGCCAACGTCGCAAGCGCCCTGCCCACCCTTTTGCAGGCGAGTTGCAGCCGCTACCTTGCCCACCGCGCCCATTCGACCGCGTAGGCATTGATTTGTATGGACCTCTTCCCTACACTGCAGCCAGTAACCGTTGGGCTATCGTCGCAGTTGACCACTTGACGAGGTATGCAGAAGCCGCCGCCCTTCCATCCGCCTCAGCGTCTGACGTCGCCTCCTTCATTTTGCGACGGTTCATTCTTCGCCACGGCGCACCGCGCGAACTGCTGAGTGACAGAGGCCGCGTTTTCTTATCGGAAGTTGTGCAAGCCTTGCTCCGCAAGTGCAACATCATTCACCGAACAAGCTCTGCCTATCACCCGCAAACTAACGGCCTTACAGAAAGATTTAACCGTACCCTCGGCGATATGCTCTCTATATACGTCTCATCAGACCATTCCAACTGGGATCTCGTCCTTCCGTATGTGACGTACGCCTACAACACCGCAACGCAGTCGACTACTGGCTTCTCTCCGTTCTATCTTCTTTACGGCCGTCATCCTTCTGCTCCACTCGATACCATTCTCCCATACCAGCCTGACGCATCTGAGTGTACTCCTATTTCGCAAGCTGCACGACACGCAGAAGAGTGTCGCCAAATCGCCCGTTCTCTCACAACTGAGGCCCAATACCGTCGGAAATCCCGCCACGACAGCCAACACACGTCCCCGCACTTTTCTTCTGGTAGCCTCGTGTGGCTCTGGGTTCCATCCAGTACTCCAGGCCTCTCCTCGAAACTTCTTGCGAAGTTTCATGGCCCCTACCGAGTTGTGGAGCGCACCTCGCCTGTTAATTACGTGGTGGAACCGCTGATGCCGTCTTCTGATCTTCGCCGGCGCGGACGCGAGACTGTTCACGTGCAGCGCCTAAAGCCGTATTATGACCCTGCCATCTCACCCACCCCGTAAGTCGCCAGGATGGCTCCTCTCCTTCCCGGGGGGGGGGGGGGGGGGGGGGGGGCAGTTGTAACGACGAAGAAGTTCTTGTTCCGGCGAAGACGACGACGAACTTTTGACCGTTGTGTTGAGCGGCATTGCCATCGCTTTGTGTGTGAGCTCTCGGTGCTCGACCTGTGTGTCTACGAGGCCTGTGTCTCTGCGTCTACCACCGGCGCCCTGCTCCTCTAACCGTCCCAGTACCCATCTTACATTTTATTTATATCCTACATTCGTTTGCAATAGCTTTTATTGGAACGTTAACTAAATCGTCATTGTCTTCCAGACAGCAGACAGTAGTTATATCTCAGTTAATAAAAAGTTATGTCGCTTACTGCATATAATTTTACTTCTTGGCCAACAGTCTCTTGACCACACTATCTCAGTGTAATGCTCTTCGTGATTAAGACAAAAGAAATGAGTATGTATACACCTCACTTCCTTCGGACCTCGGAGACTTTACCCATTATCTGTCCCCGCTGTGGTGGCTCAGTGGTTACGGCGCTCGGCTGCTGGCCTGAAAGACGCGGGTTCGATCCCGGCCGCGGCGGTTGAATTTCTTTGGAGGAGAAATTCTAGAGGCCCGTGTACTGTGCGATGTCAGTGCACGTTAAAAAACCCCAGGTGGTCGAAATTTCCGGAGCCCTTCACTGCGGCGTCCCTCATAGCCTGAGTCGCAATCGAAAACAATTAAATTCGTAGCAAAATTACGATACACAACGCTGTGATAATCAGTGCTTTCTTTTGAAAATCACTTCTTGACGTCAGTGGAAGAAATCTACTCACCGGTGATGGGTCTTCCTTGTGCTCTCTGCGCTCCACCGCCAAAACAGGCTGCTGGTTGCTGGGGCTAGTTCTCGGAGTTTTATTGGAAAAAGAGAACTTAACCCGCCCCGGTGGCTCAGTGGTTAAGGCGCTCGTCTAAAGAGCCGGAGTACCCGGGTTCGAACCCGACCGCGGCGGCCGCGTTTCGATGGAGGCGAGGCGGTAAGCAAAAGGCGCCCGTGTGCTGTGCGATGTCAGTGCATGTCAGAGACCCCCATGTGGTCGAAAGTATTCTATAGCACTCCACTATGGCACCTCTTTCTTCCTTTCTTCATTCGCTCCGACCTTCCTCCCTTTCCTTACGGCGCGGTTCAGATGTCCGCCGAGATACGTGAGACAGATACTGCGCCATTTCCTTTCCTCAAAGACCAATTTATTTTAACTGATAATGCGTGTTCCAGTGCTCGTTTAGTAGGTAGGTCTCGTTTCCCAGCGAAGCCCATTGGTGCGAAAGGACTGGCTGTTGACATCAAACGACGGAAGCGGTAGAAAACGGTTAGATCTAGTGTGCGAAGTGCCTATTTATTTATTTATTTACAGAATACTGCAGACCGAATCGGCCCAAGCAGGAGAGGGTCCATACATTTGTTATATTAAGTACTATGCCTTAGGTGTCAAGTGTACGAAGTGTCAAGTTAATAAGCGTCAAGTTACACTAAATTCGCGTTAATCTCTCCTCAATATTGCCGTATATGCATTCTCGGTTTCTAGCTGCATAAGTGTGGATCTCGCGTTATATTTTACAGCGAGAAGCTACTACATAGTTGGTCTCCGTAGCTTGTAGCCCCGGGCAGCTAAGGCTACCAGTGATCCTGCACAATACTCAGAGACGCTACGTCCTTGGTCATAGCACGCAGTACTCTAATGTTAACCTAACAACTTAACAAAACCATGTTCACTTCCCACTGGGAGACGTCACTTCCGGTTCGCATCACCGAAGAAGGCTGCACTTGAGGGAGCGCAGTTATAGATCAGGCCCCGTCTCGGCGATGGTCTGGAGCAGTGGCGCCTCCATGTCTGTATCCTTGCAAGCCTTGCGGGGATCGTCGTCCAGGAAGACGTCGAACACCGCCACGGGTGCCTCGCCCATGCCGTCATCGTACGACCTCTGCATGCGATGCTTCAGCTCCTGAGGTCCCGCCAGAGCTGCCGCCTGCAACCACAGAGCAGTCCATCAAAGACAGCCTGCAGAAACATTGAGCGAAAAGTGTCTCTCTCCATCCATAACACACGTAAAGATGTCCGACCACACGCTGCGAGCGCAGTCAAGGCGTAATCACTGAATATCTTCAGCAAGGCGGAAATGTGGGCGAGTTGGTAAGTATTCATGATTTTGTTCACAGCGCAACATGAACGGGAAAGACGGAAGACGAAAGAGTGACAAAAACAAGCGCTGACTATCAACTAGTTTTTATTGAGGAACGAAAGGCGTATATATACAAATATTAAAACACTTATGAGGAACACAGAAGTTATCTGGAAGGCCCGTGGGAGTTTAGATACCTCAATTCCCTCTCAGATAAAGCAATTTAAGGGCTGCTGATACACAAAGCAATTTTCTGGTGAATATGAAAGGCCGCCATAATCTCGCGTGTGACTTTACTTACTCTATCTTACTTTGCTCTAATGCTACCCTAGTAGTAGTTAGTAGTGCGACCCCGATTGTTTGGTGCATCTGAGGCCCAGTGCCACAGCCCTAATATATTGCTACAGGGCAGAACAATATATTGTAGAACAAGATTTTGACGCAGCTCCAATCTCGTTCGCAATAAGCGAGCGTTCGTTATAACAGCGGGCGTTGTAATTTGGCTACATAATGTAACGTTCAACAGTCTGGGAAGGAAACACCAGTTTACAATTAGCGGCGAGGCGCAGGAAACGGTAAAGGAATGTGTCTACTTGGGGCAGGTGCGGCCAGATATTCGGATGATGACAGGGAAATAATTTAGAATAATAAAAGAGAGGTGGCGCTCATTTTGTAGGTACTGTCTTATCACAAATAGCAATTTGCTAACATCTCTAAAGAGAAATTTTATAACAGCTCTATTCTACCGATAGGCACCTATGGGACAGAAACGTGGAGGCTTGCGAAGAGCGTTGAGCTTAAAATTGAAGACAACGCAGCGATGTATGGAGAGGAAAATTATTGGTGTAACGCTAAGTGACAGGAAAAGAACAGAGTGGGTGAGGAAACAAACACGGGTTATTGACATTCTAGCCGAAAACAAGAAAGAGCAGGACTGGACAGGCCATTCAGTGCGAAGGCAAGATAACCAATGCTCATTAAACGTAGCGGACTGGATTCTGAGAGAAGGCAAGCGTAGCAGAGGGCAGCAGAAACTTAGGTGGTTGGATGAGATCACGACGTTTGGTGCAATAATTGAGCCGTGACTGCCACATCATAAGGTTAATTGAAGAGATATCGGAGAGGCCTTTGGCCTCCAGTAGACGCAGTCAGGTTTATGACGACGACGAAATCCATATCATGCTTGATGCCATGCTCCCATGGCCAGATGATGATTAGCCGACGCTAGAGGTCCAGCACGTTGCCCAACGCCGTCAGCTGGCCCGCGTGACCTTCTGGAAGCAGCAGGGCACTGATGAGGACCGCCACAACTTTTGCCACCGATAGATTGGAACTACAAACCCGGTGACCAAGTCTAGGACACCGTGTTTGGGGACACCAGTACCACGTCAAGACTTTTTCGAGAACCTGCTATGGAACTACTTTGGCCTTGCAAAGTGTCATGGCTTGTCAGTGATGTTAAATGTGAAGTCCTTCCAGACCGAGCAGCGCAACCTAGACGGCGGCATTCCTGTTCTAACATTGCGCATGTTGTGCGTCTGAAGACATACATACGCGGTAACGGCAAGCGTGTTCTAGTCGTCGCGAACTTCAGTTATGACTGATCGCTCACTTTTCTACCTGTCTTGTTTGTTTTGATTTTGAATGTCGGCTTGGCTTCGAGGCTCTGCGCATCACGGCAATGCCCTTCTTTTTCGATATGGCGAAGAGTAATGCGACCTAGTATAGTCACATGGTGCATAGCTGACCCAGAAGACCGTGATGTAGCGCTAGCACTATCGCGTCTCGGCCGGCACCATTACCATTTCCCATTGCGTGGCTCCAGGTATCAGTGCTAAATCATTACTATAAGGTTACCAACCCCGAGCAACAATCTTTTGAATGAATGAATGAATGAATGAATGAATGAATGAATGAATGAATGAATGAATGAATGAATGAATGTTTATTTTGCTTTTTGCCTTACAGAAAGCGTGGGTGACGAAATAAAAGCGGTTCGCAATAACCGCTTAACGAGCTTCTTGTTTTGTCATGGGCTGTCGGAGTAACTCGGGTAAGTTCGGATTTGTTCGGAGGAGCGTCGCGCAACTTGCAGTCGATGGGAGGAATCTCGGTTAAGTTCGGAGGAGCGTCGTGCAGGCTGTAGCCAATGAGAGGAGATCGTCGCGCCACCTAAGTCGCGTAACCTGGTGGTGTCATCACAACCTGCCCATCGGATTTTTAAGCAAGCTATCACCTTGGCTCATCATCATCATCATTAGCTTGACTACGCCCACTGCAGGGCAAAGGCCTCTTCCATGTCTCTGCAATTAACCTTGTCCTTCGCCAGTTGCGGACCCCGTAACCCCGCAAACTTCTTAATCTTATTCGCCCACCTAACTTTCTGCCGCCCCCTGCTACGTTTGCCTTCTCTTGAAATCCACTCCGTTACCCTTAAGGACCAGCGGTTATCTTGACTTCGCATTACATGCCCTGCCCAAGCCCACTTCTTCCTCTTGATTTCGACTAGAATGTCAATGACCCGCGTTTGTTCCCTCACCAACTGCGGCTGCAGATGCTAGTGGCAATTATATTAATCATCGCCCGCGAGACGTTGCTCGGGAAGAGCAACATAGGTCGCATGGTAGCGCAGGGCTCCCATCGCAGGATAACCACGCAACACTTAAACGCTTAACCACTGCGCCAGGAGTGGTATAGGGACTCTCAGCGATCTGTGAATAAGTTGAGAAAGACCAATACTGCACATATGCGCATTAACCCACTGAAGCTATCACGTCCATACCCTTAAGGCGGAGCGTAAGTGTCTCCTCCAATTGAAGAATGACACGTCTACTCGGTTTAACTGCACTAAGCCCCTACCACTTTTTAAGCACATCATTCTAACAAGCGCATAATAAAAAAACTGAAAACGGTTTGGTTTGGTTTGGCTTATGGGGGTTTAACGTCGCAAACCAACTCAGGCTATGAGGGATGCCGTAGGGAAGGGCTGCAGAAATGTCGACCACCTGGGGTTCTTCAACGTGCACTGACATCGCACAGTATACGGGCCTCTAGAATTTCGCCTCCATCGAAATTCAGCCGAGCGAGTGAATTACGCAGCTGGCCTGCAGACACGGACGGTGGCGTGGTGTGATCTTTTATAGCAGCCAGGGTTAAACGCATGCACTGTCAGCATCACCCACCTCCTGAAGAACGCCGTCATTTTGGCTGAGAGTGCTCTTGCCCTTCACCACCCGGCACTCTTCATCGGCATCCTGATCCTCGGTCGACAGCTCGCACACGTCCTTGTAGCTTGTCTTGCCCCACATAATTTCTCTCCCGTTGAAGACAGAGGAGATGCGCACAGTGGGAGCTAGGTATTGCACTTCCGTCTCGTGAGCCAGATGGTAGATGTCGGCGCCCACCTGGAAAGAAAAACAAGGTTCACATAGCGGACTCGCGCCAGCATGCAATAGCCCACCTTAGGTGTTTTTTTCGACTGAGGAGCGGCCAAAACGCCAAACATTATAACTTTGACATGTACTGAAATATTCGCTGTAATCACCCTCAACATGGTAGCGAAAATTGGAAGGAACGCCTAAGCTCCGTCTAAAGGGTATTATGCGATCGCTAATGGGTTAAGGTAATGGGTTAATGCCAATATATACAGAAGTGGGCATTCTCTACTTAACATTGTAGGTCCCTGGGAGTCCTCACACCTCTCCTGACGCAGTGGCGCAGCGGTTAAGCTATGCGCCTCTGCCCTGCGACGGCAGGAGCTGCCACCGGCAGGGCTTGTGCGATGCAGGTTGCCCTTCCCAGCAACCTCTCTCGAATAATCATTAAATTAACTGCCACTTTTGACGGTGCGCAGTTTGCTCACAATCCGGTGGGCAGGTTGTGATGACATCACACGGTCACGTGACTAAGATGGCCCACCTACCTCCTAGATTGCTGCTCTGAGGATTTTTTTGGGAAGTTTTCACCTACGGTCGACGACGTCGGCGACACCGCCGGATTTTCTCCGACACGAACTCCCAAACGCTATTGAGTTGAAGGTGCACTGAAGAGGAATCTGAACTCGTCTTCTTGCTGCGGGAACTCAGTCTACAGGTTCCCAGTATTCTTAGAAACATCGAATCATTACCCTGTGCGGCCGATTTCCCTAATTAAATCGGATTAACGTCCGGCTCCCACCTTTTTTTTTGAAATCCCCGCATTCGCTGGGAGGAGTCGACCAACGCATGGAGTGCCTTTCATTCAATCTCGTGGCGGCTTCGCTTTCGCTTTTATTTTGTTTCTTTAGGTTTCTGTGAATAAATAGATCTAGTCAGAGACTGCATAGGTGCAAATTAGGCCCACGGAAATAAAAATACGCGTGGTCTCATTGCTTTCGCCGTTCGCTACGTATCACTGCGCCGATGGCAGAGCGGCAAGCCGCCACGGGACTGGGTGAAAGCTTGGTCGACTCCTCCCACCGTTTGCGGGGAATTAAAAAAAAAGGCGGGAGCCCGATGTAAATTCGATTTAAATTAAGGAAATCGGCCGCACAGGGCAATAATTCGCAGTTTATAACAAGGTTCGGAACATGTAGATCGAGTTCCCGCGGCAAAAATACGAGTTCAGATTCCTCTTCAGCCCTCCTTTAATATAACAATACTGCCTACTTAAACCATGCATTCTAGTTCCTACCAACAGTGTCCGTCTAACATTGGGCACACTGATTCCCGCGGCGCCCTCTTTGCAGCTCCTTCGAAGTTTTACCAGAAAGTTTACCGCCTTACCATGGGTTGCCTACTTTCTTGGGTGCAGGCTCTTCCTCGAGGAATGGGTTGGACGGATAATAAAGTCGCTCTATTTGAAAGCCTATTTCAGCGTCACCATGCGTTGCCTACTTTATTGGGTACAGGCTCTTACTCGAGGAATGGGCTGGACGGCTAATTAAGTTGCTCTATTTGAATGCCTATTTCAGCGTCACCATGCGTTGCCTACTTTATTGGGTGCATGTGCTTCCTCGAGGAATGGGCTGGACGGCTAATAAAGTTGCTGTATTTGAAAACCTATTTCAGCGTCACCCTTCATTGATTCAGGCCACCCGCGGTGTAAATCATAGCATAATGTGAACTATTTTCAGACTCTAGTGCACTTTTTTCCTTTGTACGTGACCATTACTGTTTCTCTCCGGAGGCAACGCAGATGCACACCGCAAACTCCTTTAAAGCTGGCCTCTTACGCTTGACGAGCACGGATTCCCTTCCGTTTGTGGTAGAAACACAAGTTGAAGCTTATTAGAAAGTTCAATGCATTTACTTTTCAAAAGAAACCTGCAATATGCATAACTGTCATTTTTTCTTCTTTTTTTTTAGACCGCCCTTCTAAACAACTATTCACTGTTGCAAAAACCACTCGGCCTTTCTCGAGATTAACGTTTCACTGAAACGGTCTTTGGACCAGTAGTTTATCCAAAGAACTTCCCAAAAAAACCTTCGACTGGTTATTTCTACCCGTTTAAATTATATTTTCCCTCCACAGTCCTTGACTGACAATGTTTCGAACAAATGCTGTGAACGATGTTTGGAAAACAGCATTGCGTCTGGAGCGTCCTGGGGGACCGGTAATAGGTCTATTTACAGATTACATGTGCCGTGGTTACTGAAAAGGGCATCATCATCATCCGTGCCTTTTATTATCACCTCAATAATTTCGCGGGTGGAGTGGGTGAGGGAACAAACAGGGGTTAATGACGTCCTAGTTAAAAACAAGAGGAATAAATGGGCTTGGGCAGGGCATGTAATGCGAAGGCAAGATAACTGATGGTCCTTAAGGGTAGCGTAGTGGATTCCAAGAGAAGGCAAACGTAGCAAGGGGGCGGCAGAAAGTTAGGTGGACGGAGTAGATCATGAAGATTTCGGGGATACGGTGGCCGCAACTGGCAAAGGACAGGGTTAATTGGAGACACATGGGAGAGGCCTTTGCCCAGCAGAGGGCGTAGTCAGGCTGATGATGATGAATACTTTCGCCTCCTACACAATGACAGTTAGTCACCAACAGTCAGGGATAAAGGCAGAGGTAAGGCCTTTCAGGCTCATTCTGCGAAAGGTTCACACTAGAGATGTAGAGCACCAGGCATAGGGAGCAATTGTGCTCATTGAAAAAAAAAGACAGTGAGTGTAAGGTGGCTATGGGGATTTATCCCCAAGCCTCCCACATGCGAGCCAGAGGCTCTCATCGCTTAAGCTACCGCTGCAGTTGTGGATTGGATTTTTACAGCCGTTGGTACAGCCTTTGTGAAAAATGAAGAGACCAAGGTGTTTACTTCATTCAAGCAAAAAATGTTTTCACTCTTCCTGGTGCAACGCTTCTCCAGCGCTGCTAAACGCTTTTGAGGGGCTTCACAAACACCTTAATAGTGTTCGTGAGCACCCTTATTGTGTTAGGGCACTCACAAAAACTCTCAAACGATGGTATCCCAGGGACAAGACCGTTACACCTTTAAAACCTTATGTTGTTGGGGGCTCATGAATACCCTGAAAATGTTTATGAGACAATATAAGGGTGTTTATGAACATCATAAAGTGTGTTAGCCCTAGGGCGTTTTGGGCACCTTTTTTACACCTTTAAGGGTGCCAAAGTTTCACAGTGTAGAAGAACTTTAGTAGCTTCCATGGAGGTCCTAACTTTTCGGAAGGCGACGAATACAGTTCATTTCACCTTTACGAAGTTCCGGAGGCTGAAAATGATGATGATGATGGATTTTTATGGCGCAAGGGCATCTGTGGCCAAAGAACTTCATGGCACAATTTCCCTTCTACTCAAGGTGGGTAAAGACCCATTTCCCAATCATTCCACCCTCTATAAGCCGAGCACCAGACCAGGGGAAAGCTTGTACCCATTGTATGACCGGCGGGTACCCGGCGGCACTGGGGATCGAACCCCGCGCCTTTCGCATGCGAGGCGGGTGCTCAGACCACTAGGCCACCACTGCGGTGACAGCGGCTACAGAATGAGCCTGAGACTACCCTGCAGAAACATCTCTTGATCTCTAAACCTTGAGACTACTCTGCAGAAACACATCTCCTGATGTCTAAATCTTGAGACTATTCTGCAGAAACACATCTTGATTTCTAAATCTTGAGACTACTCTGCCGAAACACATCTCCTGACGTCTAAATCTTGACACTACTCTGCAGAAACACATATATTGATTTCTAAATCTTGAGACTACTCTGCAGAAACACAACTCCTGATGTCTAAATCTTGAGACTACACTACAGAAACACATCTCTTGATTTCTAAATCTTTAGACTACTCTGCAGAAGCACATCTCTTGATCTCTAAATCTGGAGACTACTCTGCAGAAACACATATCTTGATTTCTAAATCTTGAGACTACTCCGCAGAAACACATCTCCTGATGTCTAAATCTTTAGACTACACTACAGAAACACATCTCCTGATTTCTAAATCTTTAGACTACTCTGCAGAAGCACATCTCTTGATCTCTAAATCTTTAGACTACACTGCAGAAACACATATCTTGATTTCTAAATCTTGAGACTACTCCGCAGAAACACAACTCCTGATGTCTAAATCTTGAGACTACACTACAGAAACACATCTCTTGATTTCTAAATCTTTAGACTACTCTGCAGAAGCACATCTCTTGATCTCTAAATCTTTAGACTACACTGCAGAAACACATATCTTGATTTCTAAATCTTGAGACTACTCCGCAGAAACACATCTCCTGATGTCTAAATCTTTAGACTACACTACAGAAACACATCTCTTGATTTCTAAATCTTGAGACTACTCTGCAGAAACACATATCTTGATTTCTAAATCTTGAGACTACTCCGCAGAAACACAACTCCTGATGTCTAAATCTTTAGACTACACTACAGAAACACATCTCTTCATTTCTAAATCTTTAGACTACTCTGCAGAAGCACATCTCTTGATCTCTAAATCTTGAGACTACTCTGCAGAAACACATATCTTGATTTCTAAATCTTGAGACTACTCCGCAGAAACACATCTCCTGATGTCTAAATCTTGAGACTACCCTGCAGAAACACATCTTTTGATCTCTAAATCTTGAGACTACTCTGCAGAAACACATCTCTTGATGTTTAAATCTTGAAACCACTCTACAGAAACACATCTCGATTTCTAAATGTTGATACTATTCTGCAGAAACCCATCTCTTGATCTCTAAATCTTGAGACTACTCTGCGGAAACATCTCTTGATTTCTAAATCTTTAGACTACTCTGCAGAAACACATCTCTTGATGTTTAAATCTTGAGACCACTCTACAGAAACACATCTCGATTTCTAAATGTTGATACTATTCTGCAGAAACCCATCTCTTGATCTCTAAATCTTGAGACTACTCTGCGGAAACATCTCTTGATTTCAAAATCTTTAGACTACTCTGCAGAAACACATCTTTTAATCTCTAAATCTTGTGCATGTGCTATATGACGCACCGAAATGCTGTAGGCAAACTTGCGCAGCGTCTCGTCGTCGCCTCCAGGCTCCACGAAATGGTCCCTGATGTGGCGGAAGGCTGCCGCTGCCAGGAGCCGTTCGCCGGTGCATGCGACCACTTCCGGCCGCCGAAGCTTGTGCGTCGCCACGACCACGTATTGCAATTGCGGAAGCATCAGCCGCAAGTGGTAAAATCCCAGGAGCTTGAGCAGCGGCGGCACCGTGAACATCAGCTTGTATTTCGTCATAAAGGAAGCAAACTTTTCCAGAAATACGCTCGTTTGATTCTCGCCTAAGTTACTGGTGCAGCGGTCTCCGGGTCGGTTCCAGTCGAGATTGATGCCCTACGCGTGTGTAAATAAGAGAACAGAGTGCAGTCGGCTCACATTGAAAGCGATGAACAATCAGTTGCTGTCGCTTTAACGTCAGCTTGATTTGATTTGATTTATTTTCCATTTAAAGAAAATGGTGGAAACTGAGGCAAAAGCTGCATAAAGCAGCGTGAAAAGCCCTCAGTCCCAGTACATTGGCAGCATCAGAGGCATAATGGAAATGGAAAACCCAAATATTAAGCTACCACAAGCCTACTGCTGTCTAAACAATCGGTACCGTTTAAATATTGTAGGCTGGTTTATGAGGTTTAACGTCCCAAAGCGACTCACACTATGAGGGAAGCCGTATGAGGGAAATTTCGACCACCTGGGGTTCTTCAACGTGCACTCACATCGCACAGCACACGGGCTTCTAGGATTTCCCCACCATTGAAATTCGGCAGTCACGGCCGGGATCGAACCCGCGTCTTTTGGGTCAACAGCCGAGCCCATAGCCACTAAGCCACTGCGACGACTGCGTACGAATGATGTTTAACCTGTTAAAGTTACTTCATTATTCTTTGGTTAACCTTGAGAAATTCTTCATAGGCGCTAACCATGCGAAAAACGGTGCACTTAAGCCAAAACATCGTTTATCGCCTAGTTGCCGCATTGTGGAAAAACTTTGACGCTAGAACGACTGTGTATGCAGTCATAAACTTATGAAGCTTATGCGGATTGAAGTGGAAAAAGCGGCTGCGTGACATGTTAAATTATCTTAATCTTTCAACTTACGAATTGGTTTGTGGTAAGTGTATTATAACCTCTCCTGCTGCAACTTTTACTGCTGTCAAAGTGGCCGTTGCAAAAGTGTATGCTTGAACGACCATCATAAATTGCTTACCATTCTTTAATAGCGTTTTCTAACTTATAAGAAAATGTGGTAAATGTTACTGTTACCCACTCTCCCGCGAAACCATTGCGGTAGGCAAGTACCATGAGGATCGCACGGGAGAATTTCTTGAAGCGATAGCTACACTCTGAGCCAATGTGATAGGCAAGTATCATGAAGAGCGCATGGGAGAATTTCTTGAAGCGATAGCTACACTCTGAACCAATGTGATAGGCAAGTATCATGAAGAGCGCATGGGAGAATTTCTTGAAGCGATAGCTACACTCTGAACCAATGTGATAGGCAAGTATCATGAAGAGCGCATGGGAGAATTTCTTGAAGCGATAGGTAAACTCTGAACCAATGTGATAGGCAAGTATCATGAAGAGCGCATGGGAGAATTTCTTGAAGCGATAGCTACACTCTGAACCAATGTGATAGGCAAGTATCATGAAGAGCGCATGGGAGAATTTCTTGAAGCGATAGCTACACTCTGAACCAATGTGATAGGCAAGTATCATGAAGAGCGCATGGGAGAATTTCTTGAAGCGATAGGTAAACTCTGAACCAATGTGATAGGCAAGTATCATGAAGAGCGCATGGGAGAATTTCTTGAAGCGATAGGTAAACTCTGAACCAATGTGGTAGGCAAGTATCATGAAGAGCACATGGGAGAATTTCTTGAAGCGATAGCTACACTCTGAACCAATGTGATAGGCAAGTATCATGAAGAGCGCATGGGAGAATTTCTTGAAGCGATAGCTACACTCTGAACCAATGTGATAGGCAAGTATCATGAAGAGCGCATGGGAGAATTTCTTGAAGCGATAGCTACACTCTGAAACAATGTGATAGGCAAGTATCATGAAGAGCGCATGGGAGAATTTCTTGAAGCGATAGGTAAACTCTGAACCAATGTGATAGGCAAGTATCATGAAGAGCGCATGGGAGAATTTCTTGAAGCGATAGCTACACTCTGAACCAATGTGATAGGCAAGTATCATGAAGAGCGCATGGGAGAATTTCTTGAAGCAATAGGTAAACTCTGAACCAATGTGGTAGGCAAGTATCATGAAGAGCGCATGGGAGAATTTCTTGAAGCGATAGCTACACTCTGAACCAATGTGATAGGCAAGTATCATGAAGAGCGCATGGGAGAATTTCTTGAAGCGATAGGTAAACTCTGAACCAATGTGATAGGCAAGTATCATGAAGAGCGCATGGGAGAATTTCTTGAAGCGATAGCTACACTCTGAACCAATGTGATAGGCAAGTATCATGAAGAGCGCATGGGAGAATTTCTTGAAGCGATAGGTAAACTCTGAACCAATGTGGTAGGCAAGTATCATGAAGAGCGCATGGGAGAATTTCTTGAAGCGATAGCTACACTCTGAACCAATGTGATAGGCAAGTATCATGAAGAGCGCATGGGAGAATTTCTTGAAGCGATAGCTAGACTCTGAACCAATGTGATAGGCAAGTATCATGAAGAGCGCATGGGAGAATTTCTTGAAGCGATAACTACACTCTGAACCAATGTGATAGGCAAGTATCATGAAGAGCGCATGGGAGAATTTCTTGAAGCGATAGGTAAACTCTGAACCAATGTGATAGGCAAGTATCATGAAGAGCGCATGGGAGAATTTCTTGAAGCGATAGGTAAACTCTGAACCAATGTGGTAGGCAAGTATCATGAAGAGCGCATGGGAGAATTTCTTGAAGCGATAGGTAAACTCTGAACCAATGTGGTAGGCAAGTATCATGAAGAGCGCATGGGAGAATTTCTTGAAGCGATAGGTAAACTCTGAACCAATGTGGTAGGCAAGTATCATGAAGAGCGCATGGGAGAATTTCTTGAAGCGATAGGTAAACTCTGAACCAATGTGGTAGGCAAGTATCATGAAGAGCGCATGGGAGAATTTCTTGAAGCGATAGGTAAACTCTGAACCAATGTGGTAGGCAAGTATCATGAAGAGCGCATGGGAGAATTTCTTGAAGCGATAGCTACACTCTGAACCAATGTGGTAGGCAAGTATCATGAAGAGCGCATGGGAGAATTTCTTGAAGCGATAGGTAAACTCTGAACCAATGTGGTAGGCAAGTATCATGAAGAGCGCATGGGAGAATTTCTTGAAGCGATAGCTACACTCTGAACCAATGTGGTAGGCAAGTATCATGAAGAGCGCATGGGAGAATTTCTTGAAGCGATAGGTAAACTCTGAACCAATGTGCTAGGCAAGTATCATGAAGAGCGCATGGGAGAATTTCTTGAAGCGATAGGTAAACTCTGAACCAATGTGGTAGGCAAGTATCATGAAGAGCGCATGGGAGAATTTCTTGAAGCGATAGGTAAACTCTGAACCAATGTGGTAGGCAAGTATCATGAAGAGCGCATGGGAGAATTTCTTGAAGCGATAGCTACACTCTGAACCAATGTGGTAGGCAAGTATCATGAAGAGCGCATGGGAGAATTTCTTGAAGCGATAGGTAAACTCTGAACCAATGTGGTAGGCAAGTATCATGAAGAGCGCATGGGAGAATTTCTTGAAGCGATAGGTAAACTGTGAACCAATGTGGTAGGCAAGTATCATGAAGAGCGCATGGGAGAATTTCTTGAAGCGATAGGTAAACTGTGAACCAATGTGGTAGGCAAGTATCATGAAGAGCGCATGGGAGAATTTCTTGAAGCGATAGGTAAACTCTGAACCAATGTGGTAGGCAAGTATCATGAAGAGCGCATGGGAGAATTTCTTGAAGCGATAGGTAAACTCTGAACCAATGTGGTAGGCAAGTATCATGAAGAGCGCATGGGAGAATTTCTTGAAGCGATAGGTAAACTCTGAACCAATGTGGTAGGCAAGTATCATGAAGAGCGCATGGGAGAATTTCTTGAAGCGATAGGTAAACTCTGAACCAATGTGGTAGGCAAGTATCATGAAGAGCGCATGGGAGAATTTCTTGAAGCGACAGGTAAACTCTGAACCAATGTGCAAGGCAAGTATCATGAAGAGCGCATGGGAGAATTTCTTGAAGCGATAGGTAAACTCTGAACCAATGTGGTAGGCAAGTATCATGAAGAGCGCATGGGAGAATTTCTTGAAGCGATAGGTAAACTCTGAACCAATGTGGTAGGCAAGTATCATGAAGAGCGCATGGGAGAATTTCTTGAAGCGATAGGTAAACTCTGAACCAATGTGGTAGGCAAGTATCATGAAGAGCGCATGGGAGAATTTCTTGAAGCGATAACTACACTCTGAACCAATGTGATAGGCAAGTATCATGAAGAGCGCATGGGAGAATTTCTTGAAGCGATAGGTAAACTCTGAACCAATGTGATAGGCAAGTATCATGAAGAGCGCATGGGAGAATTTCTTGAAGCGATAGGTAAACTCTGAACCAATGTGGTAGGCAAGTATCATGAAGAGCGCATGGGAGAATTTCTTGAAGCGATAGGTAAACTCTGAACCAATGTGGTAGGCAAGTATCATGAAGAGCGCATGGGAGAATTTCTTGAAGCGATAGGTAAACTCTGAACCAATGTGGTAGGCAAGTATCATGAAGAGCGCATGGGAGAATTTCTTGAAGCGATAGGTAAACTCTGAACCAATGTGGTAGGCAAGTATCATGAAGAGCGCATGGGAGAATTTCTTGAAGCGATAGCTACACTCTGAACCAATGTGGTAGGCAAGTATCATGAAGAGCGCATGGGAGAATTTCTTGAAGCGATAGGTAAACTCTGAACCAATGTGGTAGGCAAGTATCATGAAGAGCGCATGGGAGAATTTCTTGAAGCGATAGGTAAACTCTGAACCAATGTGGTAGGCAAGTATCATGAAGAGCGCATGGGAGAATTTCTTGAAGCGATAGGTAAACTCTGAACCAATGTGATAGGCAAGTATCATGAAGAGCGCATGGGAGAATTTCTTGAAGCGATAGCTACACTCTGAACCAACGTGATAGGCAAGTATCATGAAGAGCGCATGGGAGAATTTCTTGAAGCGATAGGTAAACTCTGAACCAATGTGGTAGGCAAGTATCATGAAGAGCGCATGGGAGAATTTCTTGAAGCGATAGCTACACTCTGAACCAATGTGGTAGGCAAGTATCATGAAGAGCGCATGGGAGAATTTCTTGAAGCGATAGGTAAACTCTGAACCAATGTGCTAGGCAAGTATCATGAAGAGCGCATGGGAGAATTTCTTGAAGCGATAGGTAAACTCTGAACCAATGTGGTAGGCAAGTATCATGAAGAGCGCATGGGAGAATTTCTTGAAGCGATAGGTAAACTCTGAACCAATGTGGTAGGCAAGTATCATGAAGAGCGCATGGGAGAATTTCTTGAAGCGATAGCTACACTCTGAACCAATGTGGTAGGCAAGTATCATGAAGAGCGCATGGGAGAATTTCTTGAAGCGATAGGTAAACTCTGAACCAATGTGGTAGGCAAGTATCATGAAGAGCGCATGGGAGAATTTCTTGAAGCGATAGGTAAACTGTGAACCAATGTGGTAGGCAAGTATCATGAAGAGCGCATGGGAGAATTTCTTGAAGCGATAGGTAAACTGTGAACCAATGTGGTAGGCAAGTATCATGAAGAGCGCATGGGAGAATTTCTTGAAGCGATAGGTAAACTCTGAACCAATGTGGTAGGCAAGTATCATGAAGAGCGCATGGGAGAATTTCTTGAAGCGATAGGTAAACTCTGAACCAATGTGGTAGGCAAGTATCATGAAGAGCGCATGGGAGAATTTCTTGAAGCGATAGGTAAACTCTGAACCAATGTGGTAGGCAAGTATCATGAAGAGCGCATGGGAGAATTTCTTGAAGCGACAGGTAAACTCTGAACCAATGTGCTAGGCAAGTATCATGAAGAGCGCATGGGAGAATTTCTTGAAGCGATAGGTAAACTCTGAACCAATGTGGTAGGCAAGTATCATGAAGAGCGCATGGGAGAATTTCTTGAAGCGATAGGTAAACTCTGAACCAATGTGGTAGGCAAGTATCATGAAGAGCGCATGGGAGAATTTCTTGAAGCGATAGGTAAACTCTGAACCAATGTGGTAGGCAAGTATCATGAAGAGCGCATGGGAGAATTTCTTGAAGCGATAGGTAAACTCTGAACCAATGTGGTAGGCAAGTATCATGAAGAGCGCATGGGAGAATTTCTTGAAGCGATAGGTAAACTCTGAACCAATGTGGTAGGCAAGTATCATGAAGAGCGCATGGGAGAATTTCTTGAAGCGATAGGTAAACTCTGAACCAATGTGGTAGGCAAGTATCATGAAGAGCGCATGGGAGAATTTCTTGAAGCGATAGGTAAACTCTGAACCAATGTGGTAGGCAAGTATCATGAAGAGCGCATGGGAGAATTTCTTGAAGCGATAGCTACACTCTGAACCAATGTGGTAGGCAAGTATCATGAAGAGCGCATGGGAGAATTTCTTGAAGCGATAGGTAAACTCTGAACCAATGTGGTAGGCAAGTATCATGAAGAGCGCATGGGAGAATTTCTTGAAGCGATAGGTAAACTCTGAACCAATGTGGTAGGCAAGTATCATGAAGAGCGCATGGGAGAATTTCTTGAAGCGATAGGTAAACTCTGAACCAATGTGGTAGGCAAGTATCATGAAGAGCGCATGGGAGAATTTCTTGAAGCGATAGGTAAACTCTGAACCAATGTGGTAGGCAAGTATCATGAAGAGCGCATGGGAGAATTTCTTGAAGCGATAGGTAAACTCTGAACCAATGTGGTAGGCAAGTATCATGAAGAGCGCATGGGAGAATTTCTTGAAGCGATAGCTACACTCTGCTGGATATAGACGGGATCGCCATGTGTGCAATATGACCTTCGGGAGAGCTGTGGGGGCTCTGATCTGACGCCACGGCAAACCGGGAGGGGGGGGGGGGACTGAAGAGCCATATACCGGTCTGAAATTTGGGTGGATTTACGTTACTGCTAGAGAGCAACCTAAGAGGCAGGTGGATCGCGTAGGTCACGTGAGCTTACGGCGTCATCACAGCCTGCCAAGTGAGCAAACGGCTGCCTACCTTGACAGGTGGCAGTTATTGGTCTCTCGGGGACAGCAACCGGGGCCGCAAAATGCCCACCGTTGTGAGCACCTGCCGTCGCAGGGCAGTGGCGCATTGCTTAGCCGCTGCACCACTGCGCCAGGAGGGGTACGAGGACTCCCAGGGGTCTATGATTGTAGAGTATGACCTTCTGCATGAATGGGGATTAACCGATTAAGCTATTGCGTCATACCCTTAAGGAAGAGCTTAAGGGTTCCCTCAACTTTTTTTTTTGTCG
Source organism: Amblyomma mixtum (assembly GCF_055824585.1). Taxonomy (NCBI): domain Eukaryota; kingdom Metazoa; phylum Arthropoda; class Arachnida; order Ixodida; family Ixodidae; genus Amblyomma; species Amblyomma mixtum. The sequence continues at coordinate 65,911,358 of NC_143012.1, read as the reverse complement.
CAAGTGCTGGGAATATCCGCGTTAGCCACCCATCAATCCCTTTGACTACAATCCAGCAAGCCTATCATGCGACTCCACTTCAGTATCTACCCAGTGTGGATACGTTCATCCATACGTTATATATTTACGCTTTATATATCCAGCAAGCGTATCATGCGACTGCACTTCAGTATCTACCCAGTGTGGATACGTTCATCCATACGTTATATATTTACGCTTTATATTTTTTACCTCTTTTTTTACTTCCACCTTCTGAATGTAACGCATGCTGCCCTGCCGCTGGGTTTGTATGTTCTTACAGGGCATATAACAAAGCGACTGCGTTTAGGGCCTCGCGTGCCTCGGGAAAGCCGGCGTCGGCGTAATTGGCCGTCAGCGAAAAATCCACTAAAAATTCCCAGGGGAGCTACCTTGCGCGCAGGCGGCTCACCTTGGTGGCGCCACCTTTTGACGTCATCACAACCTGGGGTACATTCTTTGTATGTGCCTATTGCAAGAAGCACAACTAGGTTTTTCGTCGAGCTGCAGCGGTGGCTCAACGGTTAAGGCGCTCGTCTACCGAGCCGGAGTGCCCGGGTCCGAACCCGACCGCGGCGGCCGCGTTTCGATGGGGGCGGAACGCAAGGGGCGCCCGTGTGCTGTGCCATGTCAGTGCAGGTTAAAGATCCCCAGGTGGTAGAAATTTCCGGAGCCCTCCACTACGGCACCTCTTTCTCTCTTTCTCCTTTCACTCCCTCCTTCTTCCTTTCCCTTATGGCAATAACGGTGTAAAGTAGCCCCCTATTTTCTCGCCTGTTGACGAGTGAGCACTCTAAAACTGCATGCCACTTGCCTGAACGCCCCTAATGCCAGGCAAAACATCGAGTAACCTGGGCAGTTTTTTCGGCTTGCGCATCAGTTCCATGATTGCGTAGCTGTCGCTCCGTGACCCGCCGATGGTCAGGTAGACGGGAATGCTCCGATTGCGGTGGCGGCGTCCGGCTGACTGCACGAGTTGCTCGAGCGCCTCTGCGGCTCGACCACTGTCCATCCTGTACTGAGGCTGGTTTCCGGCTGCAATGGCCACAGAGTAGTAGACCATTGCTGTGCAGTAGCGATTGGGGATAGCCTTAAGGCTGTAGTAGAAGCCGTTGCTGGATGGTCGCTCGAAGGTGTACCTGCGGTAGCAAGAAATGAAAGCGCGTGTCATATAGAGCCCGCGAGTCCCGGTCATTACTGCAGGAAAGGTATTGCAAAAACGAGACTTTATGCCTACGTTTAACCGCATTTCAGGTTTTATCTGAGAAGCAGTGAGAACCAGGCTAAAAGTGCTGGCTGCGAGGCTAATGCCTTTGTTTTACTTCCCGGTTTGTAACGTTCGCCATCCTGAAGTGTGGTATATCGCTAAATGCAGAAACCATTATGGACTTCAAATATGGAAACTTCTATTGCCCACACTTATAAATCGCATATTAAATGAAACTAACATATCATCAAAAGAAGTGCGTGCAGTGTTTGTTTATGATGTGATACAGTGACTTCTTTTCTTTCTTCCTTTCTTTATGTTATAATTCCCTGTTCGAGCATTGTTGCATAACTCATGCATATGTTCGTCCTAGTGCGTTGTACTTCCTTAGCCGCACGCTGCCATGCTTCCCCGTGTGCTAGGGGATCAGGGCTCCTCAAGCTATTCTCACAGCTTTTACCTGTCTTAGCGCTCCTCGTAACATTTGTTGGGGAATAAATTTGATTTGATTTATTTGGATGGTGAACACAGCATCCATAAGAGGTATTTACGCTGGAGGATGACGCAAAGTCATACGATTCGTGCAATAGGGCCCTTCAAATTTGATCCGGGCCATTGACAAAATGCATTGATGCATAGGTGGCGCGGCACATTCTACTGTGCGGTGATCCAATGCTCCCCTTCTCTTTCTCGCAGTTATATATAACTGCGAGAAACTGCGGTTATACCTGCGGTTATACCTGCGGTTAACCGCAGGTTATACCTGCAATTAACCGCAGGTTATACCTGCGGTTAACTGCGGTGTAACCGCAATTAAACTCTGCCTTACTTTTTCTCACTGCCATTGTGTAGCTTTTTCAAGCGGATTCTGGTGTGGGCTAGTTGGTTCATGCTTAATAAACAGATTCACACAGCACTACGGAACGAGGACAGAAGGAACACGAAAAACACAGGACGGGCGCTGACTACTAACTCTTTATTGCGTGAAAAAACCGGCACAGATTAATACTATTTTTCTGGACCACGTGATACACTGTCAGCCACGGGACACAGCGAAGGAACGCCTCACAAGCTTGGCGAGTCGTAACACACCTCGAAAGAACTCATGTAAAGTGCATGCACTATCAAACTATAGCATTACTAAACTAATGATAAAAGGACTAACAGATAAAAGATGTGCATGACCCAGCTATAGCCTTTGACATCTACAGCTCAGATAGGCAGGAAAATAAAGAGTTGGTAGTCAGCGGCCGTTCTGTGTTTTTCGTGTTCCTTCTGTCCTCGTTCCGCAGCGCTGTGAGAATCTGTTTTGTAGCTTTTTCCTCTGCAATTTTCGGTTTGTTTCCACCTTAACGACTTGTTACCGGTATTAGGAGGCTGCGCTAGAATAGAACATACTTCCGCAAGCCTAGTGTGGGCCTCTGCTTACCTGGCAATCGCGTTAAATCTCTCATCCGAAGACCGAGACCAAATCCAGGCCTCTGCGACCGACTTAGATCAAGGAGCACGAAAAGACGCGCGTTTGTTGCGATTTGTCAGAGCAAACAAAAGAATCCAAGGCTGTTAAAATAATGAGAAGTCCTCCATTAAGGATTTTCTCGTCGCCTATGCACAGCTGCCGGGCGTTAAATCCCATGCACTTCCCCATTGTGAAGGTACAGGGACCGGTGTGGTTTGCGTAATTTGTCAATCCCTTGGTATCGGCCGAAGTGCACTAGGACGTTCAGGTTGGCCAAGCATCGCCTGTCTTGCACAAGAGCGCTTATCGATCGTACTAGAGCGCAGTTATAGGCCGTTGACTAATTCAATAACTAGCGATATTTCGCGCTGAAAAAGAGGCGAAAAGGCAATGAATCAAGGTACTCACTTGGCGTCTACAACACAGATAACCGGCCTGTGCTGGGGCTTAAGTGTGCTGGTGGTGGAAATGGAGATCTCGGGCGGCATTTGTAAGCTTGAATCTTCAGTTGGAGGCTGCGCGTAAACGCATACAGGCACAACTCCCGTCTCGTCCTCGTTGTAAGCGTCTTCCTGCAGTGTGGAAATTGATGCCCCAGCAATATGCACAATGTCAGAAGCTGTCACGCAAGAAGTGCACCCCATATATACGCAAACTTAGGAGGGTAGATGTGTAGGCCAGTTGGTGAGACATGAAGGAGCTAAACACCGCAGCGGACACGGGACAGAGAAAGAAGACGACACAGGGCGGTCGTCTTCTTTCTCTGTCCCGTGTCCTCTGCGGTGTTTAGCTCCTTCATATATACGCAACTTTCTGTGCCGAGCAGCTCAGCCTGCTAGGCCATCCTACATGACCTGGCATATTGAAGTGGCGTTACGATGCAATAAGCAACGATGTCTAATCATAGCCGCACGATCCTCCAATATTAATTAGAGTTAAGGTAAACAACAGTTGTCTCGGACGACTGGCTGTGATACCCTCCTGCATTAAGTTGCAATCCAAATTGCAAGGCTGTTTAGTGGGCTAGTTGGTTGCTCATAATTTGAACGAATACGTGAGCGCGCACAAAGACGGGGATATGAGGAAGACGAAGGACATAGCGCTGTGTCCTGTGTCCCATTGGTGTCCCCGCCTTCCTGCGCGCTTACGTTTTCAACCTTACTGAGTTGAACTGCACTGAATTTTTTATTGCGTAAGCAGTACTGCGCCAGGTTTCGAGCCGTCGCGTAGCTCCCGGCGGTGGCCACGGTCGACCTTCAGCCGCAGCGAGGTCAAACAGATGGAGCGCCGTTGCCATAGCAACCGTTCCAGCCGCGCTCCACCAGGCTCCACGTTGCTTACGAAACTTGCCAGGTTTTAACCAGAGCTAAACCACAGCTAATTTGTTGTTGGTCGCTACAAAAAAAAGTTGCTTTTATGAGACTAACACACGAAGCCGAGATGTGTTATATCTGTGTTATAGTGTGTTAACCTAACGCTCTAAGTGCTATGTACGAGTTACCTGTATTAAGGCATGCGAAATCACGTCAAAGCCATTTCTCCCTATACCTTGAGGGCAATGCGTTGAATCCAGGAATAAAAGCCGCCATTACACTGTAAACACGAATACGCTTATATGAGAGTAAACAGGAAGCCCAGTTCACTCCCTTTTATAAAAGGCAGTGGGTTAGAGGGCAGCTTGCTTCATTTTCACTCCTTTTTGTTGAGAGTTTACTAGAGGAACACATGGTCCGGAGACTTTTGACCCCGACTGTACCTAAGAGCATGGCCCGCCTGCAGATGGCATCAGCCTGGTTCGAGGAAATTTACCGGTTGTATTTATGTACCATTATTTACATTATGTACCATTACCCTGTTTGCTAAAAGACAAACAGGGCAATGTCATCAGCAATATGGATAAGATAGTTGAATTAGCCGAAGAGTTCTACACAAATCTATACAGTAGCGAATGTAATCATCAAGTTACTGAGGGAGGCAGTCAAGCACAGCAATGGGACATCCTGCCAGTAACGAAGGAGAAAGTAAAGAAAGCCTTAGGAGCAATGCAAAGAGGGAAAGCAGCTGGTGAGGATCAGGTAACAGCAGATTTGTTGAAGGACGGAGGAGAGATTGTGCTACAAAAACTAGCCACCCTGTATACGCAATGCCTTGTGACCTCGAGAGTACCAGAAGCTTGGAAGAACGCTAACATTATCTTAATTCATAAGAAAGGAGATGTGAAGGACTTGAAGAATTACAGACCAATCAGCTTATTGTCCGTTGCCTACAAGGTATTTACTAAGGTAGTCGCTAATAGAGTCAGGACAACCTTGGACTTTAGTCAACCAAATGATCAGGCAGGCTTTCGTAAAGGATACTCGACAATAGACCACATTCACACTATCAATCAGGTGATAGAGAAATGCGCAGAATATAACCAACCCTTATATATAGCCTTCATTGATTACGAAAAAGCATTTGACTCGGTGGAAACCTCAGCTGTCATGCAGGCATTGCGGAATCAGGGTGTAGAAGAGTGTTATGTGAAAATATTGGAAGATATTTATAACGACTGCACAGCTACTATAGTTCTCCATAAAGTCAGCAATAAAATTCCAATACGGAAAGGGGTCAGGCAGGGAGACACGATCTCGCCAATGCTCTTCACTGCCTGCTTACAGGAGGTATTCCGGGGACTGGAATGGGAACAGTTGGGGATAAGAGTTAATGGAGAATACCTGAGTAATTTGCGATTCGCTGATGACATTGCCTTGCTAAGCCACTCAGGACAAGAACTGCAAAGCATGATCAATCAGTTAGACAGGCAGAGCAGAACGGTGGGGCTAAGAATTAACATGCAGAAAACCAAAGTAATGTTCAACAGCCTAGCAAGGGAACAGCAGTTCGCAATTGGTAGCGAGGTGCTGGAAGTAGTAAGAGAATATGTCTACTTAGGGCAGGTAGTGACCGCAGATCCGGATCATGAGAGGGAAATAACTAGAAGAATACGAATGGGGTAGAGCGCATATGGTAGGTTCTCTCAGATCATGAATGGTAGCTTACCAATATCCCTGAAGAGAAAAGTATACAACAGCTGTATCCTACCGGTACTCACCTATGGGGCAGAAACGTGGAGGCTAACAAAGAGGGTTCAGCTTAAGTTAAGAACAACGCAGCGAGCTATGGAAAGGAAAATGATAGGTGTAACGTTAAGAGATCGGAAGAGGGCGGAGTGGGTGAGGGAACAAACGCGGGTTAATGACATCTTAGTTGAAATCAAGAGGAAGAAATGGGCTTGGGCAGGGCATGTAATGCGAAGGCAAGATAACCGCTGGTCCTTAAGGGTAACGGAGTGGATTCCAAGAGAAAGCAAACGTAGCAGGGGACGGCAGAAAGTTAGGTGGGCGGATGAGATTAAGAAGTTTGCAGGGATACAGTGGCGGCAACTGACAAAGGACAGGGTTAATTGGAGAGACATGGGAGAGGCCTTTGCCCTGCAGTGGGTGTAGTCAGGCTGATGATGATTTAGATATAAATTTAAGGCATCCATGATGTTCGACTTCAGTGCCTATAAATAAATATTTGGCTCCCTCCATAGTAAGTAAATTGGCGCTGCAGTAGGTAGGGGTACAAACTCGATGCAAGCAAAGGCAATGAAATGAAAGGACTAGTCTAATGCCAGCTCAAGTGTTAGCCGAATTGACGCTTTAGGTCCTGGCGCTCAGTTATCTCCCCCTGGAGTTCCCGGTGCACAAACAAACGAAAGACGCGCACATTGCAGAATTCCCCCCACCTTAGACGGAAATTCGAAAACGTGAGGCATGAAGACCTTTGATTCATTTAGAGTAGTATGCATGCATAAATACCCATGCTTGTAGTGTGGAAAGAACGGACAATGCGGCTGACGGTAATCCGGTCAACGAATACAACGCTCAGTCTTGTGCACACGCGATGGAACCCGTCTGCAACGAGATCACACCAATTCCCCTTAAATCTCGTCCACCGTTCGCAATTACTAAGAGCCAAGTTTCCTAGGTTTTTTTAATAAATGAGGATATGACGCCTGATCTGGAGGGCCCGGACAAGTCTGGACCACGTTGTGAATATTGGTTTCGTCACCACTATGTAACGACCATATGAAAAGGAAATCACACAAGTTTAACGTCTCAAAGCGACTCAGGCGATGAGGAACGCCGTAGTGAAGAGCTCCGGAAATTTCGACCACCTGGGATTCTTTAACGAGCACTGACATCGCGCAGTACAAGGGCCTCTAGAATTTCGCCTCCGTCGAAACGCTACCGCCGTGACCTAATTTATGTGGAGGCGAAATTCTAGAGGCCCGTGCAATGTGCGATATGTCAGTGCACGTTAAAGGACCGCAGGTGGTCGAAATATCGGGAGCCCTTCAGTACAGCCTTTCTCATAGCCTGAGTCGCTTAGGGACGTTAAACCCCCATAAACTAAACAAAGCGTTCGAAAGCACGGACTTGACTTGATTTCTGCCTCAGTGTGCGCTTGTTTGTTGATCCCTCGGTGACTAACGGAACCTCTGGACGGTTGTCAAAGGTTCTTACCGGAGGAATCATGGGCGGTCGCGGCTTGCGAGGCGTCACTACGGCCGATGGGTCGCTGGTCTCCGTCTCGTTCTCAGGCTGCTCGTGTGGGTAAACTTGTCCCTTGTGGGCCATCAGGAGGAGGATGAGGGGCAACCCCACCACTACGAAACACACGATACTGCCCAGCCATATGTTGGACCAGGTACACCACCACCACCGTCCCTCAGCCTCTTCCACGCCAGCGCCGTCGTCGTCTTCCTCCAGAAGCTGGAACACACGCAGCGTTAACGACACCGGGTGCCATTAACGAGAGTATCGGTAATGACTGCAGGGTACAGTTAGGTGTATGTGCCAACAACCTCGATTGTCCATTCTCTCCAATAGACAATGCTCTTTTTCGCAGCCCCACTCAGATGCGAAAAAGTGCGCCTACCGACTCGCTCTCCAAGTCCCTCGTGTGCACGCTCAGAGGTGCGTCGTAAGGCTGTACGTAAGACGTCGACTCGGAGTGGCTGGGCGCCTGGCTGTGGGCAGCATCCCTGGACGGCTGCGCATTCCTCTTCTCCACCTGCGCGGCAATGTCCGGAGAAAGGGCACACTATGTAGGAGAGCTGGAGTGTGACACTTCCTGCTTCAGATAGTGGAATGATTCTGTAGCGATGGCAGCCACGTCACTAGAAAGTGCCATCCGGGGGTGCGCCTGTGTATCCTAACGAAAGCCAGCTGAGTCGCGTGTATTTAACACCAACGGGCAAATGAGAGCGAATAATGTCTTGTACTGCAGTTGCGCTTGTGAAATTCTGATTTCTTAGCTTCCTTAATTCACGCTATCTGACACGCTACCCTCCCACGCAGCCCACAGTGGCAAGTTGTCAAAGGCACCATCTTATTAAACAAGATGTGAATATATGCTTGTTAAATAACATTTTTTTCCCCAAATAGTTACTGTCCATTATTTATATTTATCATTCTGGTCTAAGGCGGCAGATGAGCTGCAGCAGTTTGGTGCAACGTACCCTGAGGTCGCCCCTGGCCGGAACGGCCTCAAGGCGGCTCACACTGGGGCCAGAATCACTTGCCGACTCGTCGCTTTCTTCGCTCCGGGGGACCTTCAGTAGGGTGGGTTGTGCGCCACGCTGCAGATGAAGGTGAATGGTTTTTAAGGCGAAAGCCTTTAATGGCTCATACTCGCGGCCAAGGTCACGTCCGGTGTAACGCTGTCTTCCACGAATAACGGGGCAACTGATCAGGATAGGAGAAAACGAATGGTAGCATCAGATAGAGGGGACAAAATGTAGCTCCGACGCCATGTTTGGCGACTGTAGAGTAATTCGTTAATTATAGCCAATTATAGCGAAAAAAAACAAAGAAAACAACGAAATGCGTTGATATAGCGACGAGAACGGTATGACGTCACATCCGCCGGACGTCGTCACGGCATCGCGAAAATTTTCACAAAATGGGCGGGAAAACACCGGATTTGTGTCAAATTAAGTTTAAAATGTGTAATTAGGCGTAATTAGTACTTCATATAATCTAAGGGTCGATAATTTCGGTAAAAATTGCTCAGAAACGAGGAAAAGTGGATGACGACGTCATATCAGACGAAAGGAGGTCGAAGCAGTGTGATCCGCCGCCGGCTCGGCTGCTGGCCCGAAAGACGTAGGTTCGATCCCGGCCGCGGCGGTTGAATTTCTTTGGGGGAGAAATTCTAGAGGCCCGTGTGCTGTGCGATGTCAGTGCACGTTAAAGAACCCCAGGTGGTCGAAATTTCCGGAGCCCTCCACTACGGCGTCTCTCATAGCCTCAGTCGCTTTGGGACGTTAAACCCCATAGACCAAACCAAAGCTGATCCGCCGCCAAGCAACAACTGCCGACGCGCTGCGCATGCGCAGAGTGACGTCATCGCTTCCTCTCGCCAGGCTCTTCTCCTCTGTCGTGAAATGAATTCAAGAGCGGCAACATCAAATCAGTGCAATGAGCCGCAAACTGGTCTCGCTTTCCCGCACTTAACAAATGTCAAAGTGCCTCCAACGAATATTTACTGGACTCTGGAGGATTGCGGTAACATAGTACTTGTCTCAGTCTTATTTCCGTACTAAAAATCTGTGCCCGAATCCAGGCAGAAAAACTAGCAGAGGTATAGCGCTTGTTAAACCTGGTGTTACGAGCGAAAGCTCTGTTAAGTATGGTTACGCATGGTTTGGCAACGGAGTCGGTCCGGCACGCGCCTCACCCGTGGCGAGACTGAGCGACCGAGTGCCAGCGAATAAGCTTTTATATCCTCCGCTAGTCACGTCGAACAACAGGGGCGTGGCTGCGAGCGAGCGCAGCTGCGGCGCCTCTCGACAGCGAGTCACGTGGTATGACGTCACTCGCCACACCTCCGCTCCTCCGGCTCAAGGTCAAACGCGCACGTAACTTGACCTTGGGAGTTGTAATGCGAAGAGTAGAGCTTTCGCTCTAAAACAGCGAACAGACTGAAATTGTTCACCAAGATGCCGACGATCGCGTCATTTGTCTTGCTGGTAGAGTAGCGGCTTCAGAAACCTGACCCTAATGTGCCGGAATTAAATCTGATTCAGATTTTCATAGCTTTCAACGCAGCGTTTAGAGTGATCAAACGCGTGGAAAACCGTTTCACTCAGTGGCGCTGAATATACAGGAAAAAGTAGTGAGTTATTCGCACAGGGTGCCTTGAAGTAGGCACACTGTAAAACCGAGGGTCGGGTCTCTTTTCAGACAACGGTCCAAAAAAATTCTCTTCAAAGCGAATTGCGGAGGAATTTCGAGATGAGGGGAAGAGCAGATATCAAGTACCCCCACGGGCCTCATAAAAAATTCTCTTCAAAGCGAATTGCGGAGGAATTTCGAGATGAGGGGAAGAGCAGATATCAAGTACCCCCACGGGCCTCATATCGTACACCGCACCCAATAAGCGGCCGGTTGTGCAGATAAAAAGCCGGAACTGCTACTGTTTGCACGGCCTACGAGAGAGCTGACATCAAGAACCGAAACCGAGGCCGACGTTAGTGAATAATGAGTGCTAGACACTTACCAGAATGTCTAGCCAAGCACCAATGAGTTGCAGCTCTGGTTTCTCGTCGGCATCTTCTGCGTCGCCTGCCCCCTTGGGGGCAGCAGAGGACGCATCGGAGTGCTTCGGAAGTGATACGGGAGAACTCTCTTTATTCCCCTGGGAAAAAGCTTTTCCAGCTGCGCTAGGTTTGAATTTTGCGCCTGGCGGACTCTTTCCATGGCCTTCTTCCTTTTGGTTACGTTTGCTGACCTTGCCGGCGGCCTTGGCGGGGCTATCGGACGCCGCGGATTTCCTGTCTTCGCCTCGCCTCGGCTGCCCTTTTTTGCTGGCAGCCGACACGTCACGGTCCGAGTGGATGCTGTGCTGACTCTGGTCCCTTTCGAGTCCCCGTTTCTTCTTTTGGTCGACAGGAGCGCTGCGGCCGGACTTGTAGGAGGAAGACTTAGCCAGGTTTCGTCGTGCTACGGGCTCCGCATCGACGTCCTCGTTGGACTGCCTCCGCGACTTGTCCGGCTCGTCTGTGCCGGGTGAGACGGCGTCCTCAGGCCTTGAAAAGTTCGGCGAGGGTGAAGTCTGTTCCTCGCCGTCACGACGTGTCCTTTCCACGCTGCCTGCTTCGCTGCCAGAGCGCGACTGGTCCCGTTCCTCCTTAAGGTCGTAGCTGCGTGCCTTCGATGGAGCACTCGGACGTTCAAGGCGGCCCCTTGTTTCGACGCTCTCATCTTCCTGTCGACCACGCCTCTCCCGCTTCTCCATGACCTCCAGGGCTCCTCCTCGGGCAGGTCTTAGGGGATGGACTTTGCCACTTCGCTGGGTAGTAGTCCTAACAGAAATTCTGGGCGAATGCGGATGCCGTGACCAGTCTCATCTTCTTCTTCTTCTTCTCCCCATGAAAATGGCACATACCCACGCGGGGGGATTGGCCAAGGTACGGTGGTGAATGCCGAGGAAAAAGAAAAAAAAAGCATGAGAAAAAAAAAGCTAAGGAAAATAGTAGAATGTTTGAAATTAGAAAATATGTATGAATTGTGGTAGAATATCTTCTTCTGCGTGACCCTAGAGCAAGATGATGATGATTATGTTCTCATACTTAATAGCGGATGCAAACGCACTCGTGTACAAAGATCATCTACATGGATCATTTTTTTAACGTAGACTAGAATTTCTACAAAAAAAAACGGAAAATAAAAGTATCGAATTCTCATTCTAGCAGAGGAATCTACCTGATGTTATTATACAGTCGTGAATATAGTCGCAGACTGGTTTCAAGGCATATCCATTGGCAGAGCAAGATTGAGTTTATTGAGTTTATTCACATTTTAGTTCTCAGTACAGAAAACTAAGGGCCGGGAACAAAAGGTACAAAACCTGTACCTGGCTGGGTCCATAGAGTTTCTTACTATTACCTAGAAGGAAAGCTGGCGGCGCTGCACTTCAGCCACCATGGACGCCCAAAGCATCATGGGGCGGTGAGCTACTTGTTTCGGGACAGTCGTAATTTTTCGGGCACACGGAGTGGCGCTACTAACGCGTTTCATTCCAAAAACGCGGTTCGTGTGTGCGCAGATGACTTTCGCGCGAACGCAGTGTGCAAAACCCATAGTAGTGAAAACGCGACGACACACGACGCCAATAAAAGTTTTCACTTTTCTGAAATGCCATTAAAAACCTGTTATAGTGTTTAAGCAACAACAATTTTTTTTTGAAAACATATTTACTTTTAAAAGTGCGCCTATTAATTACGAAATATTAGTTTTTGTAGTGTTCTTTACTGGGCCAATAGGAGAGCTAGCCATCCCTTATTTTGGGCGAACTTTGCACTTAAATGCATTTCTGCTCGTTTGTTGCAATTTACAGACAGGGTATTGAATGTTAGGACATTCTTAATTATTGAATAGCGTTTATTTTTGCATTATTTTTTGGCCAAAAGTTGAAGTTCTGCAGTCGGTAGCTCACCGGCCCATGATGCTTTGAGCACCCATGGTGGCTGAAGTGGTCTCGAGGGGTCTCCATGCAAACTCCCATAGACGGGCTGCCAGCTTTTTCTCTAGGTAATAGTAAGAAACTCTATGGGCTGGGTCCCCTGACGCCATAATCTTGCTCTTCATCATCTTCGTCCGATGTGCACAAATGGCACGCGATATTGGGAAGTATCATTAATAGGCAGGTCATTCTGCTCAGCCATCACACTGACCAGCAGCACTCTGGTGCGGAAAACCAACGCGTTAGCGATAACCAGTAGAGTGCCGGAATAGGCGGACCACCCAAGGCCCCGGTAATTGCCATTCTTTCAATAAAGTTTTCAGTCAGTCAATCGCTCTGCGCCCGAACGGTGAGCACGAGCCTCGAGCTGGAGCCAGGGCGCGCTTGGTCGTTTTTAGGCTGATGGCGCTGGGGCTGCTATGAATTCCAGTAATATGTGTTGTGGAGCGAGTTGGTTCATTCAAAGAATTATTTTTTGCGCACACAAATACTACACAATAAGACAAGACTAGACAATAAGACAAGGGGTAGGGGTCTTATTGTATCGTCTTTGTGTGCGCAAAAAGAATTCTGTGCTGCTATGAATCATCCCGGATTCCTCAGCAAGAACACCGAAATCTGCACTGACAACAAAAATATTCCAGTAATAGCAACTTCCGACAGTTCGTCTCTGCGTGATTTCTATCTTTATTTTTACGATTGCCCCATGGCAATCATCCCTTCTTTCATTTCGACTGCTGTAAATCAGCGGAATGACTATTCTCACGTGCCTCTGCGGACGCAACAGTGAAGAAGGCAAAGGGATCGTTGAAGAAGAAGTGTTCCGCTGCCCAGCCCGCTGGGATTTGTTAGAACAACCAAGGAAGCGCAAGGCGGATCGGCTAAGTATTGGGTGGCTTGTCCTGTTTTTGTTTTTCCCCCTGCGCCTTTGCGCATTTTGTCTTGTGTAGATAACGCACGCAGTTCGCTTAACTGAGTTGATGTCTACGCAGTCTATCGGCCGGGGGAGCTCCCCCTGGTCGGCTTCCCTATCGCCTAATGAGATGCCTCTGGAGGCTTTTCAACGCACAGGCGTCCGCAGCATTCCTGTGGCGCTGGTGCCGAAGGATGGTGATGCCATCAAAATGTCCAACCCAGGGTCTGTTCGAGCTGCTCTCCAGGCAGCCACGTCCCTCTATGAGGAAATTTCTGAGGTGAGGCAGTTTGGACGCGGCGGGATACTGTGCCGTTCCCAAGACCTATCCTGCGTAAAGGATCTTCTAAACTGCGCATCCTTTGGATCTATTCCGGTTAACAGCTTTATTCCTTCCCATCTCGCCTGCACAAAAGGTCTAGTCCGTGGCGTCGACTCCTGTATGTCTCCGGTGGAGACCCTCGACCTTCTCTCAGCGGCAGGCGTTGTTGCTGTGTACAGATGTAGCCGGGAGGTGAATAATGTGCGTATACCAACCGAATCAGTCATTGCCACTTTTGCTGGTACTTCCTGCCCGTCAGAAATTAAAGCATGGCCACTGATCTTCCGGGTCGATCCCCTTCCATCAAAGCCACTGCAATGTAACAACTGCTGGCGATATGGACATAGTGCTGGTGGTTGCAAGTCCACCTTGCGATGTTGCAATTGCGGCAATAACCATGCATCGACTGCATGCACCGAACAGGAGGTTAAGTGTTGCCTTTGCGGGGGTGATCACGCTGCAAATTCCCTGGATTGCCCTTCTCGGGCTCAGGAATCTCAAATTGTTGAGTTAATTGACCGCAAACGCTGTTCGCGGCGTGAAGCCATAATTGAAATTAAAGAAAGAGCGCACGGCTATGCGGGTGTGGCAGCCCGCTCAGGTGTCGCCCTCGATGCATCTGTCTCGCAGGCCATAGTGACTGCTGTAGAAGCCTCAATGACGAAAATGATTGAAAAGATTGTATCAACTGTCACAGAGAGCATCTCAAACGCTCTCGCTACGCAGATTACTCAGGCCATGCAATCTGCAATATCTTCACAGATGACACGTTTGCCATCGTTGCTTTCTCAACCTTCATTACCGGTCATATCGCTACCCCAGGAACCAGTTAGTCCTGATGCTCCTATTATTAGCTCCGGCGTTTCGAATGATGTCCCAGTCACTCATGATGCAGAGATGATGGATACAGATACGCGAGTCCTCAAACGCAGTGGCTCCCATATGTCTAACCCGTCTTCTCCTCAAAATCCGAAATCAAAGAAACAACAGCTGGGCTCTAAGCCAAAGGAAAATATTTTGCAGCAGGCAGTTGCTGCTGCTCAGATTGCGCCACCATAGGGGTGTTACGAATACTCCAGTGGAACTGTCGATCACTCATTTCAGCTTCAACAGATTTACTTTACCTTTCATCACAACTTAATCCAGTCATAATCATTTTGCAAGAAACCTGGCTTTCACCTGAAAAACATTTCCATTTACAAAATTATTCCTCATTTCGCCAAGATCGCCAGTCAAGAGGAGGGGGGTTGCTCATTCTGGTTTCTTCAAAATTTTGTCACAGGGCCAAAATTGTTTTCCAGTTCTCTTCTCTAGACTGTGAGATGATGGCTTTAGACTTTGTAATTCCTGGGTGCTATCCCTTCTCATTAGTTAATGCTTATTTTCCTAATGGTGTGCAGGATTCAAGGCCTCTAGATCTTCTACTAGTCAATTGCCAGAAGTCAGTTCTGTTGGCAGGCGACTTCAATTCGCACCATGTATCGTGGGCATATAAGACAGATCCCTGTGGCAAACGCCTTTGGGATTGGGTTACAGATAACAACCTTATGTGCATGAATTCAGGTTTGGCGACCTTTCTTCGGGCTCAAACCGTATCTGTATTAGATTTAACTTTCTCCAGCCCTTGTGTTCCTGTTCTGAATTGGTCGACAGTTGGTTGTGGTACATCTAGTGATCACATACCTATTATTTTTTAGGTTAACTGCCGCTTAACTCCAGCGTCTTCACAGTTGAGATCATATATTAATTATAACCAGTTCCAGGTTACTTTGCGCTCTTCTCTTGCGTCAGCGTTAAGTTCTGAAGACGATCATAATTCAAAAGACATTTGCTTGGCTATTGAGGAATGCCGCAAAAAGTCCGAATTCCTGGTGCGTACATCAAAAGGGGCCAATTCAACAAGGTGGTGGAATGCAGACTGTACGCGGGACTACAGACGCAGAAAGGCTGCATGGAAGAAGCTCCTCCACAATCAGTGCCCGAAAAATTGGCATGGTTATAAGTTTATTGCAGCCACTTTTAAACGCACGGTTTCGCGCGCTAAAGACGATTATGAATCTGAGCGTTTCGATTTCCTGACGAAATCAGGAAACCGACGTGCACTTTTCAGATTTTTACACTCGCTGAAAAAGGTACCGGCCCCAGGTAATTTTCCCTCATGTGTCTTGACTCCGCAAGAAGCAACAGACACCATTGAAACCATTGCCAAAGGATTAGAGAAGCGTTTCTCGTCTGCACTACCTTTGCACTCCGTGTGTGTAGCGTCAGTGGATCAGATTAAGCTTGTCCCTCAGGTTACCCTCTCAGAACTTTCGCCTATAGTGCTGAGGTTACCATCAGCTGCTCCTGGACCTGATAGGGTAACTTCAAAAATGATAAAGATCCTCTTTGAGGAGTATCCTAACTCTTTATTACAGCTAGTAAATGATTCCATCAATTATGCTTGGATTCCTCCTGAATGGAAACTCGCCAAAGTGATTCCTTTACCTAAAAATAATGGCGGCGGCTATTCTCTGGAAAATATTAGACCTATTTCATTGACATCCAATGTGGTTAAATTAATTGAAAGGGTCTTGCTCCTACGTATTTCGGAGTTTGTGGATAGTGAAAATATCCTCAGTCACTGTCAAATCGGTTTCCGTCGAAAATGTTCAATATGGAATGCCCATGTTGACCTCGAAAGTCGAATCCTCCTTGCGCGGCGTCAAAAAATGCATGCTGCTTTGGTTACATTAGATGTAGCCAAAGCTTACGACAGTGTGGAACACACCATATTATTGCAAAGACTGCAGACTCTGCAGTTTCCACACTACATAATTGCTTGGCTCTCGGCGTTCCTAGATAAGAGGCAGTTTTATTGTACACTCCATGGTGTCAACTCTGGATGGTATAATCAAACTAGAGGTGTTCCTCAGGGGGCAATCCTTTCACCCATACTCTTCAACATTCTACTGAGCTCAATTCCCAGTCATCACGAAATTCGCACGTACGTCTATGCGGACGACATTGCTTTTTTCTCGGCTGCTCCTGACATTCAATCTCTTTACGTGCGTCTGCAATCTTACCTGAACTTGCTTGAGAGTTGGTTGGGTGGCCTACGACTCACTTTAAATGTTAGCAAATGCGCTACCCTTGTTTTCCGACTCCAAGATCCTGTTGCTCTTTCTCTAACTTACAAGCAACAAATTATTCCCCAAGTTCAGTCTTTAAAATATCTTGGTGTCATTTATGACGACAAGCTCACATGGCGCTCTCACATTGACCATGTTGCAGCGAAAGGCACTCGTGCTGTGGGCATGTTGCGTAGATTAAGCAATCCCCGGTCTGGAATGCGGAGAGATGCACTTTTAATGATTTATGTTATGTACGTCCGACCAATGTTAGAATTTGGATCAGTGCTGTTTTCTGGTTCAGCTGCTTACAAAATTCGCCCGCTTGTTCTTTTAGAGCGGGAAGCTCTACGGTTGTGCCTTGGCCTCCCTAAATTTGTAGCCAACGACGTGCTTTACCTTGAAGCTCGAATTCCACCTTTAGTATCTAGATTTAAATTTCTCACTGTTCAGACGTACCTCACGATATATGACTCAAGTTTCAACCGTTCCTCGTCTGTGTTTTGTTGCCAGCCGACCTTCTTTTTTGGAATCCACTGGCCTCGATTTCATACACCGCAGGTAGTACTGGTACAATCTTTACTTCACCCCTTAAATGTACTCCTGTCTGACATACTTCCGACACAGAAGAGTGGGCCTGCCGTGAAAATTGTCTATGATGACATTTTCCCGAAGAATGCAAAGCATTTACCATCAAGCATTTTAAATGGATTATTAGAAGACCATTTAAAAAGCCTACCTGTTTCCATAATGATTGCTACTGACGCCTCCCAATGTGATGAAAAGGCAGGAGTGGGAATATATTGCCCGCTTCTGGATTGGTCTTTTTCTGTGCGTCTTCCGGATTTCACCCCAATTTTCCAAGCGGAGTTTCTGGCGGTGGTGCTTGCTCTTCGGAAACTAGACCCTTCTTTCTCCGCAGTGGCTGTCATTACTGACTCCTTTTCTTTGTGCTTGTCCCTTGCCTCAGCTACGGATTCTCCAATCCTCAACACCTTCTTATCATTACTTCCTCCCCATTTGAGCCTTTTACATATGATATGGGTACCGGGTCATAGCAGTGTGACAGTCAATGAAGTGGCTGATAGCCTGGCAAAAGCGTCCCTCAATGGCCCCGTGCTACCTATTCTCCCGGCTACAGCGTACATCACAGCAGCGAGGTTTCGGAGAAGCATTTTGTTAGGCATGACATCAGGATCAATTTTAAGATCTGATGATTTCCTGCATCTTCAGTATCCGTGGAGCAGGAAATCATGCCATTCGCGACAGCTTGAAGTCTCTCTAACTAGGCTGCGCTGCCGGATCCCCCCCTTAAATTTTTATTTGCACAGGTCTGGTTTGGCGCTTTCTCCCGTCTGCGCATTCTGTGGTGAACAAGAATCAATAGACCATTTTTTGTTGTTTTGTCGACGCTTCACCATGATGAGACGTCGATATTTAGAGCAACCACTGCAACAGCTTGGCCTTAGTTTGAGCAGCCCGATCATATTGTCATTTGGGGCCACCATTCTCGGTTACAGCCACAGGTCTGTTTTTACCGCCATTCAAAATTTTTTACTGGAATCTAAACGGTTACCTTGCTAATATTTTATTCTTTATTTATTTATTTAATTTTTTACTCATCATTACTTTTTTTTTCTATCCACCGTTACTATTATTATTATTATTTTTTTTTCATTCATTTATTTCTTAATCAACTCCCTCTGCTAGAGATCTTGCTGAGTCCAGCTCCTGCGTGCGTTATGCTTGCCCTGTTTCTTTTTAGTCTTTCTGCTTTCTCATAAAGATTCTTTTCCCCAGCATTCTGCTATTTCTATTTATTACTTCATTTATCTATTTATTTTTCCCCAGAAAACAAAACTAAACAAACAAGCAAAAAATCTCAAAAACTCTCTATGCACCCCTCTTCTTGGCCGATCCCCCTCTGTGGGTATGCGCCATCCCATGAGGTGAACAACAACAACAACAACAACGATCGGTTGAGTTTCGGGTGGTTGGTTGAGGTTTTGTTTTTCTCCCTGAGCCTTTGTCCTTGTCGTTTTGTGGGCATCAAGCACACGGTGAGGCCGTAAGCCCGGGGTATGTCTACCCAGTCTCCCGGCCAGGGGAGCTCCTCCTGGTCGGCATCCCTTTCCCCTGATGTCTTGCCCTTGGAGGCTTTTTTGCGCAGTGGCGTCGGCAGCATCCCGGTTGCGCTGGTGCCTAAGGATGGTGGCGCCATCAAGATGACTAATCCTGGAATTGTTCGGGCTGCGCTCCAGTCAGCCACTTCTCATTATGAAGCCATCAGTGAGGTCCGCCAGTTTGGACGCGGCGGTATTCTCTGCAGGTCCTCAGACCTTGCCTGCGTCAGAGATCTTCTAGCTACCTCGTCTTTCGCATCTCTCCGGGTAAGCTCTTTTATTCCGCCTCATCTGGCTTGCACGAAGGGCATTGTCCGAGGCGTCGACTCTTCGCTGTCTCCAGTTGAGACCCTTGATCTGCTGTCCGCCGCAGGTGTTGTTGCTGTGCACCGCTGTAACCGTGATGTTGGCAACATGCGGGTGCCCACTGAGTCGGTAATTGCCACCTTTGCCGGCACGTCTTGCCCCAGTGAAATAAAGGCCTGGCCTTTAATTTTTCGGGTTGACCAGTTGTCGTCTAGGCCTCTGCAGTGCTCCAACTGCTGGCGCTATGGCCATAGCGCCGGCGGTTGTAAATCCACCTTGCGCTGCTGTCACTGTGGAGAAGATCATGCTACGAGCACTTGCTCTGAACACAAACAGAAGTGCTGCCTTTGCGGTGGCGCCCACGCTGCTAATTCTTCCAACTGCCCCTCTCGTGCGCAGGAAATTCAGATCCTGGAGGTTATAGACCGGAAACGATGTTCGCGCCGAGAAGCTATACAGGAAATTAAGGAACGGACCTACGGGTATGCAGGGGTGACCGCTCGTCAGGGCATGACTTTAGACTCAACGCTGACTCAGGCAATTGCGTCTGCTGTGGAAGCATCCATGACAAAAATGGTAGAGAAAATTGCAGCAGGTGTTTCGGAATGCCTCACCAACGTCCTCGCTTCCCAGCTCACTAATGCTATGCAGACCAGTTTGGCTTCTCTATCGAATGTAATTACCCCTGCTCTTGTACGTTCTTCTCTATCTGCAACATCTCAGCCCCAGGAACAAACTTCTGCACCCAGCACTGTTCTTACCTCGGGTACTTCCAGTGACGCTGGAGTTATCTGTGATTCCGAGATGATGGAGCCTGACGTGCGGGTCCTAAAGCGTAGCGGGTCCCCGATATCTCCTTCATCTTCTTCTCGTTCACAATCCAAATCACAGAAGAAGCAGCTTGGCAATATGCCGAAGGACACCATTTTAGAGCAGGCAGTTGCTGCTGCTCTGCTTTCGAAACCATA
Source organism: Amblyomma mixtum (assembly GCF_055824585.1). Taxonomy (NCBI): domain Eukaryota; kingdom Metazoa; phylum Arthropoda; class Arachnida; order Ixodida; family Ixodidae; genus Amblyomma; species Amblyomma mixtum. The sequence continues at coordinate 65,891,374 of NC_143012.1, read as the reverse complement.
GCGTCGTTGCGAGTTTTACAGTGGAACTGTCGCTCTATTCTTACAGCTTCAACAGATTTACACTGTATTTCTTCCCAGCTTAATCCGGATATCATTATTCTTCAAGAAACGTGGCTTTCAGCCGACAAACATTTTAACTTTAAAAATTATCGTTCATTTCGTCTAGATCGCCAGTCACGAGGAGGGGGTTTGCTTACGTTAGTTTCTTCAAAACTTTGCCACAAGGCTAAGGTATCTATTCAGCTAATGTCCCCTGACTGTGAGATTTTGCATTAGACTTTCTTCTTCCTGGGTGCTCCCCATTTTCCTTAGTAAATGTTTATTTCCCCTATGGAGTCCAGGATACTAGACCGCTAGATTCACTTCTCGCTAGCTGTGGAAACCCACTTCTCATGGCTGGCGATTTCAATTCACACCATGTGTCTTGGGGCTACCGCACAAATCTATGTGGGAAGCGCCTTTGGGACTGGGTTTCTGATAACAGCCTTACGTGTTCAAATTCTGGATCAGCCACTTACCTTTGCGCTCAGTCTAAATCTGTTTTAGATCTTACATTCACCAGTCCTGGAATTGGCATAATGAATTGGTCGACTGTTGATTGCGGCTCCTCAAGTGACCATATACCTGTTCGTTTTGATATCTTATGTCGTGTAACTCCTGCGGCTCGTCCGTTGCGGACGCATGTAAATTATGACAAATTTGAGACGATGTTGCGCTCTGCCCTCGCGTCAGTTTCTAACATCGCCGAAGATCACCAGCCAACAAGCATATGCCTGGCTTTAGAGGATTGCCGGAAAAAGTCGGAGTTCCTGGTGCGGCCCTCAAATGGGAATTCCTCTAATCATTGGTGGAACGCGGACTGTACGAGGGATTACAGGCGGAGGAAGGCAGCATGGAAAAAGCTTCTTTATAACCAATGCCCAAATAACTGGAAAGATTATAAATTCATAGCAGCCACCTTTAAACGCACAGTTTCTCGTGCGAAAGAGAAATATGACTCTGAACATTTTGATTTCCTTTCAAAGTCAGGCAACCGACGGGCATTATTTGGCTTTTTACGGTCCAGGAAACAGGTCCTGCCTTCTCGTGATTTACAGTCATTAGTTATGTCTCCAAAGGAAGCTATCGAGGTGGTTGAATCAATTGCCGCGGGCTTGCATAAGCGGTTCTCGTCTCTATTTCCTTTGCGTCCCATGTTGTTTGCGCTCAGGACGCCAGATAATTATTTCACTAAAGTTACTCTTCCGGAGCTTTCTCAAGTTGTTCAAAGATTACCAGCTTCTGCTCCCGGTCCTGATGGTGTTACTTCAAAGATGCTCAAGATTCTATTTGAGGCGTCTCCGAACTCTTTGTTACACCTGGTCAACTATTCTATCAAACTCGCTTGGATCCCTTCTGAGTGGAAGCTGGCCAAGGTGATCCCTTTACTTAAAAACCAGGGCGGAGGTTATGAATTGGAAAATATTAGGCCTATTTCTCTAACATCGAACGTGGTAAAATTAATAGAAAGGGTGTTACTTATGCGGGTTTCTGCCTTTGTGGACCGCAGAACTATTCTCAGCCCGTGTCAACTCGGCTTCCGGCCGCGATGTTCGATATGGCATGCACATGTAGATCTTGAGAGTCGTATTCTTCTAGCTCGTCGTCAACGCCTGTATGCTGCTTTGGTTACGCTCGACGTCTCTAAAGCTTATGACAGTGTAGAGCATTCCATCCTAATACACAGGCTACAGTCCCTCCAGTTTCCGGAATATTTAGTTGCTTGGATATCTGCGTTTCTCTATAACAGGGAATTCTTCTGCGTTCATAATGGGGTAAAATCCGAGAGGTACAAACAGACGAGAGGTGTTCCGCAGGGAGCTGTCCTTTCGCCTGTGCTGTTCAATATTCTCATGAGCTCCATTCCTCTCCACCACCATGTTCGCACTTACGTCTACGCGGACGACATAGCATTTTTTGCGGCTGCGCCTGATATACATTCCCTCTATGATCAGTTGCAACCATATATGAGTTCTCTTGAGCTCTGGTTGAGCAGTTTACACCTCTCATTAAATGTTAACAAGTGTGCCGTCCTTGTTTTTCCTCTACAGGATCCTGTCGTGCTCTCTCTTTCATGCAAATTTCAACCAATTCCTCAAGTTCAATCCCTAAAATACCTGGGCGTCATTTATGACGACAAACTCACATGGCGGCCTCACATTGACCATGTTGCTGTAAAAGGGACTCGTGCCGCAGGCATGTTACGGAGGTTATGTAGTCACAGGTACGGCATGCGCAGGGATACGCTTCTAATGATTTACGTATTGTATGTTAGGCCAATTTTAGAATTTGGCTCTGTGTTGTTTTCAGGCTCGGCTTCATACAAACTTCGTCCTCTCATCCTTTTGGAGAGGGAGGTGCTTCGGATGTGCCTTGGCGTCCCCAAATTCGTGGCTTCCAATGTGCTGTACCTTGAGGCCCGCATTCCTCCTCTGTTAACCCGATTTCACTTTCTAACTGTGCAGACGTTCCTCAAAATCTTTGAATCCCATTTTCACCGTTCGCAAAGCATTTTCTGTTGCCAGCCGACCTCCTTTTTTGGTGTCCACTGGCCTCGTTTTCATACCCCACAGGTTGTGTTCGTGCAAAGGCTGCTTGAGCCTTTAAACGTGCAGATTTACAACATCCTTCCAGCATTAAGCAGTGGATCCTCTGTCCACATTGTTTTCGACAACATTTTTCCTCAAAACGCGAAACTTTTACCACCCCGTATTTTAAATGGTCTATTAGAGGATCATTTAAGGTCCCTACCAACAAAAATTGCAATAGCAACCGATGCCTCTCAGTGCAACGAAAAGGCAGGGGTGGGAATTTACTGTCCGAGTTTAGACTGGTCCTTTTCGCTGCGCCTTCCGGATTACACCCCTATTTTTCAAGCTGAGTTTCTAGCAGTAGTTCTTGCTCTGCGCAAGCTTGATCCTTCTATTTCTGCAGTGGCAGTCATTACCGATTCTTTATCTTTGTGTTCGTCCCTCGCGTCGCATGTTGACTGTCCCACTTTAAGCACTTTTTTATCGCTTCTTCCTTCGCATTTGAGCCTTGTTCACTTGATATGGGTACCCGGCCACAGCAGCGTGACTGTCAATGAGATCGCGGATAACCTTGCAAAGGCTTCCCTAGGCGGCCATGTGTTGCCCATCATCCCGGCTACAGCGTATATCACAGCATCTAGGTTCCGGCGTCGAGCGTTATTAAGCGTGCAAGACTCAACACTTTTAACATCGGTGGAATATCAGCATCTGAAATATTCATGGAGCAGGAAAATTTGTCCATCTCGGCAGCTAGAAGTATCTCTGACGAGGTTGCGCTGCCGCATCCCCCCTCTAAATTTCTATCTGCACAGATCTGGTTTGGCGCTATCTCCCCTCTGTGCATTTTGCCGTGAGCCTGAATCTATCGATCATTTTTGGCTCCATTGTCGTCGTTTCACCTCTTTGAGAAGAAGACTGCTGGAGTTGCCCTTACAGCAACTTGGCCTCAGTTTGAGCAGCCCACACTTGCTATCATTTGGTGCCACCACACTTGGGTTCAGCCACAGGTCTGTTTGTGACGCTGTTCAAAATTTCTTGCTGGAATCTCATCGACTACCTTGCTAAAGCTTTCAGTATTTTCTTTTTATGCTTCTTTTTTTTTTAGAATTATTCTCTTTTCTCTTTCTTTCTCTCTCCAATCCAATCTCCTATATATATATATATATATATATATATATATATATTATGGTTATTATTATTATTATTATTATTATTATTATTATTATTATTATTATTATTATTTGTTTTTAGTTTTGTTGATTTTTTTTTTAAATTTTTTTTCATCCTCTCCGTGCCCTTCTTGTGGTAGACTCCCCCGGTGTTCCTCTCCCGTGTGCTTTCCTTTTGCCTTTACTACGTACAGGTGAATACCAACCTTTTCCACCCGATTCTTGGCCCATCCCCCAGAGTGGGTATGTGCCATTCTGTCGTAGGCTACAACAACAACAACTTCGGTTCACACGCGTGCCGGACCGCTTCGCTTCGTTGCGGGGAACAGAAAGACAGCGAGCAGTGTATGGACAGTGAATGGACTGCAAGACAGCGTTCAAGGCAAGCTGCTCAACCAGAGACATTCGTTGAGATCTCTGAGTGCCTATAGCAACAGCGTAGCCTTAGCAACCGAGAGGACACCATACAGAAACACTGCGCAACGAGAGACAGACCCTCGATGTCCTTGCAGGTTGGTTCCCATGAGTGCAGGATGGTGAAGAGCGACGACAGCGTACCGTGGGAGTCGAAAGCCAGGCAAGTGACAGCCCCGATGACTTGGACGGGCGGCTTCTGCTGGCTACCAAAAGGAAGCAGTCTGGATTCAAGAGCCCGCCGCAGAAGTCGCAGATCGAGGAAAGCTTCGGGTCTTCTTCAGAAATTTACCTCAAAGATCCCACCACGGTTGACGGCAAAGGAAACGGTAATCCTCGCAAAGACCAGCGCTCGAAGAAGACAGTTCAGAAGAACCGCTCTTCAAATGGAGAGGCTGAAAACGAGAGCAGCGCACTGTCCTCATCCGAGTCCGAGGAGGGCGAAGTCTCGGACCCTGGCGGTGGTTCCTTGGTCAAAGCCGGCCGCTGCGGTACAGAAAGCGACTCCATTAAGAAGCGTTCGACGGTGGCCTCAGCGACAGGCTTGTCTGTAAGGATGATGCCCAGGCGAGGCTGGAGCGAACGACGACGACAGAACGCAAGCAAGAGCTGTTCAGCTGCATTCGGAAGGGAGAGATGTCGAAGACACGCTTCGAACCTAAAAATAACCCTACATCAGCAAAGCTCACCAAGAAGAAGGGGAAATTTAAGCAAGAGATATCGTTGCCGTGTCGTCAGCTGAAGCGCTTAGTGCACGCGCTATCCTTCGCCACAACAGTGATTGGCAGCTTCGTGCGTATTCGCACTGGCACCAACAATCAGTGCTGTGTATAGAGCGACGCAGACCACAGATGTGGTTGAGACTTCAGAAGCGTGTTGCTTGGGACTCTCAGCACACAAAACCCATGACCTGAACCATAAGGGCTGGAGTGTTGTCTATTTTTTTTAAATTTAAATATTAGCCTTTTAGGGCAAAGACTTGCCCAGTTCTGCGCATTGTGGGAGCAATTGGTATTGCTTGATATTTTCGCTCTCAATGTTTCTTCAAAATAAATGTTCTGCAAATCACTGCATTGTATATCATTATTTCTAAATTATGGCTAGCTTCGTTTAGATTCCATTGTAGTACAGCCGTGATGTCAGAGTTCTGGAATATCATTAGGATTCGAGAGCTTGTCATTCTGCGGAATATTTTTTTTTCTTCTGCCTACTGTTAGCTGTAGCCGCAACTAAGTGAACTCACACTGAAGCTTTGCCTTCAAGCAGAGCTCTACATACGCTGCCGATTCGCAGAGATCTCCTCAGCACACACAGGGATCGAAGATGAAACATTTGTCCAGGTGCAAACACAAGCGGCTTCCCCTAAGTGTGGCACGTGACATGAACTAAGAGTAATTTTCATAGTAATGAGAAACTTCAGCCCACACACGGTGCGGTTTTTAACAGGAACAGAAAGAGAAATCCGCGGACGATTGCATTCGTATCAACAGCTTGTCGGTGCTAAGTGCTGACGTCCGTCCTATTGTCTAACACTGTGTAGGCGCGTGGAATGACTCTTGCGTTCATGCCTGTACATTTGCATTGGTGCCATGGTTAAGCACTAGAGAAAGCCAGCTTCATTAGCAGTGGGTGGTGATGTGGGTCGATATCTTCCCGCTCTCAATAACACATTAACTCTGATCCTCTGAAATTAGGATTCATGCAGTCGGAGTACTCACCGACAGGCCAAATCAGATACGCGACTTTTGACCTCAGAGGCAAAAAAAAGTGTGTTGGGGCAGTTCCAACATCGGTGCAAGAACAATAAAAAAAACTAGAACCGCAACAACACATTAAACTGGGAACCGCAAGATGCAGCGGAGGATGCGCCTTCAGCGTATCACCGGTGGGTGCCCGGAACGTGATCCGATCCACTTCGATCCTGAGTCGTGTCTACGGGCGCTGAAGAGTGAAGGCTTCGGACACACACAGCGGTGTTTTCGCCGAATTAGGGCTATAATGCTAAAACAAAAAAAATAATGTGTGCTAATGAATTCATAACTAACCTTTCAAATACTCCCGGATGTAAAATTTTGCTCATTAGTAAAGAGAACCAAATTTTCGCTCACTGCTTTTTATCGCAGCTCCTGCGCAACTCCAGTGGCTTTTAGGTTGCTTTGACTCCACAATCGATTGCTGTAAAACTGCCACGCCTCCAAGAGAGTCGATACGGTATCCCATCTGTAGTGGTCATGCGGCAAGAAAATAGTGCCCGATTGAAGCGCGCTTCGACAGACTAAGGTTTCTAGCGCGCGCACACGCTATTAGGCTCTCCATGCAGCACGAACTACAGTGTACGTATATTCTGGTAAGATTTCCGCTGGACGAGTAGCACCCAGGCGATTAGAATCAGTTACGCAAGGCCACAAGTTGCAACGCGCTATATTGCAGATAAAACTCAAGGTTGCTGCTGCGACAAGAGCAGACGCTGCCAGGAAACGAATGCCTTGACCGGCGAGTTCGCTTTCTGTTGATGTTGTGGTTGTTGTTGGCCTCTTATGACATGGCAGGTAGCTACGAGGGGGAATTTCCCAGGGTTTGGAGGCCCGAGCTAGGCCGCGGCACCGATCCATCGCTTTTACACCTCGGCCGATCGTGTTGCTGATGGTGGTGTTGTGGTTGTTGGCCTTTCCAAAGATGGCACATACCCACACTGGGGGATCAGCCAAGAGTCCCGAGGCGTAGAGAGCTATACACCTGTACAACATATAGGAAAAGAAAACGCTACGCTCTATGGTGCTGCTGCAGAGCACCCCGCAGCACTCAACCACGCCTTCGAATCAAGCATAGTTATTTAAAAAGGGCTGTAATGTCCACATCTGGCAGTCTTTATTTACATGATTTCTGTGTTTACTTTTTGTATTGTAGTATTTACTCTTTGTATTGCAGTATTTAGTTTGTCGCTATGGCAACTATTTCGTCGTTAATCTTGACTATTGCCAATCTGTACAATGAATACTGTCTCGTGCCGCTGCCTACGCAGCATCGAAGCAGACAAAGGCGCCGCACAAGACGCATAGAAGAAGAAGAAGACAAAGGCGTACCCCCACCTCAACTTGTACTTATGCAGATGCGGGTTCGCTGCGACAAACCTTTGTAACTCATGCGGAGAAGTTGAAACAATAGACCATTTTATCCTCTCTTGCCGGTGGTTTGCATTTCAGAGAAAAGAGTATTTGGGGATCCCTATTTCGAAGTTAGGACTCCCTTTGTCTCTACCGGTGCTTCTCTCGTTTGGTGCGAGCGCCACGGGATCCTTGTTAAGCACTATCTGCGGCTACCTTCACGATTGCATTATTGCGACGGGTCGCTTACCCTGTTGACTTCGTATAAAATTTCCACCGCATGTCCAAAAGTGTATTTTGTGTTATTGCTGGTAATTCTAATTGGTCTAATTTATTTTAAAATTTCAGCAATTAATATTTTTTTTTCTAATTTCAGTCATTCTACTATTCTACTTAGTTTTCTTTTTATCATGCATATAATTCCTTGGTATTCACCACCATGCCATGACCAATCTCCGCGCGTGGGTATGTGCCATGTTTACTGAGGAGAAGAAGTTGAACAAGAAGGTGCTTTACAAAGAGGAGGAAGAAGAAGGTGCTTCGGCTGTGGTCCTGTCTGGCGTGCTCGCCGCTTCTTTTTTGGCCTGTATAAAGGCAATAGATTGACAGTGGAAGCGACCACTCGACGCAGGAACCCTCTGCTTCGTTTGCTGAGCGCCCCTAACGACATCGTGGTCATAGCAACGACAAGAACATCTCCGCAAGTAGTGCTCGAGGAAAGACTGGCCCTCGACGCCATTGCAGCTGTGCCCCCGTGCGCGCAGGATGGTGAAGAGTGAGGGCAGCTTACCGTGGGCGTCCGGAAATCACGAAAGTGACAGCCCCGATGACTTGGACGAGCAGCCGCTCCTGGTCGCCGAAAGGAAGAGGTCTGACTCGGAGAGCCAACCGCAGAAGCTACAGCCAGAGGAAAGCTTCAGATCTCCTTCATCCAGTTACCGCGAAGACCACTGCACGGCTGACGACAAAGGAGGCGCTAAACCTCGCAAAGGGCAGCTGTCGAAGAAGACAGTTCAGAAGAACCACCCGCCGAATGGCGAGGCTGAAAACGAGAGCAGCGCACTGTCCTCATCCGAGTCCGAGCAGGGCGAAGTCTCGGACCCTGGCGGTGGTTCCTTGGTCAAAGCCGGCCGCTAGCGGGGAGAAAGCGACGACTTCGTAGCGATGTCTTCGTAGAGCATCTCATTTCCCACTACAGAAAAGATCGTCAGGAAGGCCAAGGACATTCATGCGTCCTTAAAATACGAGAATGGGGAATTGGATGCGGAAGACACTCTTCCTGAGAGCACGGACAAATGTGCAGTGCAGAAGGCTTAGCTCATCATACCACAGAAAGAGATCGCATAGCGGAAGGGAGACCATGAAAAATCACTGAGCCTAGCAGGAGGATTGGGACGGCTAATGTACTATCCGCTATTGGTGCGTGGCAGTATTGTGACAAAGCTTTACCGCTGGCATACGCTGTCATGTGCCTGGTTGCAATGAATGACGAGATCAATTGAGAACTTTCAGAACTGATGACTGTTATTTAGTTTATTAATTACAAGCACTACGTGTATTTTTGTGTTCACTTTTTTGCGCCGTGGCTGTATTCGTGCTTATGTCTGGTTTACGTATTTTTTAAACGTAATTGATAGTCATTCAAGGCAAGGACTGGTCCAGTTCTCCGCGTTGTATGCTAAATTGTTATTGTCTGCTATTTTCCCTCTCAGTCTTTCTTCAAAATAAATGTTCTGCAACTAACTACATTGTATATCATCGTTAGTGAATTATGACTAACGTTTTGATTAGGTTTCCTTGTAGTAGAGAAAACGGTGTCATAGTTGCTGAATATTTTGAGATTCCAGAACTTGTTACTCAGGCGCGTTTGTTTTAAGGCGAAAGCCTTTAATGCCTGATCGTTGTCGACAGAAGGTTGTCAGGAGAAGGTTGTCAGCAGAAGGTTGTCAGCACAGGCGTCACGCTTTTGACGGGTGTCCACCGAGATGTGTGAGTCAGTTACTGGCTTTCCTCAAATACAATTTCCATTTTCTTCATTACGGCCCCTCTTTCTCTTTCTTCTTTCACTCCCACTTCCTCCCTTCTTGTACGGTGCGGTTCAGGTGTCCACCGAGATGACAGAGAATTACAGAACCATTTCCATCGAAAAGCTTTGCGTTTAAAGGGCAAGGCATCGCGCCGAACAGGTGGTGGTGTTCCGTGGACTCCCTGGCAGTGCTACAACACGCTGTCCCGTTCCACTCCTAAAGGCGAAGCTTAAGCGTCATAATTAGCAGTGAATTAGTGTTTAGTAATTAATCAGTAATTAGCCATTAAATAGTAATTTATCACTACTTAGTAATTAGTATTCAATTGTGTGTGACGTCATCCAGTGGTGACGGCACCTGTGCCACAGAGGCACTCATAGTGGTGCGGAAAACGCTTTCTCCTCTGCGCACTTTAGACAGTCACCCTAGTGCTAGCTGTAGCCGAAACAAAATGAACTGAAACTGGAGCTTCGCCTTCGAGCTTAGCTCTACGTAGGCTGTCGCTTCTCAGGGATCTTAACACACTCAGGAATGGAACATAAGACATGTGTCCAGGTGCGAACGCAAGCATCTTCCATTAACAGTGGCACGTGACAAGAACTAAGTATAATTTTCGTAGGAAACTTCAGCCCACCACCTACGGAACGGTTTTTGACAGCAAGAAGAGAGGGAGTATTCAGCAGACCATTGCATTTGCAGCAATGCGAATTTCATCAACAACTTGGTTGGTGCTAAGTGCTGACGCCCGTCCGTCGGATTACCTAACACTGTGTAGGTGCGTGGAATGACTCGCGTCCAGGCCGCTACATTCGCATTGGCGCCACGGCACTAGAGAAAGCCTTGTTGGAGTAGCCGCGTAATGTTGCAGTAGCCGCGTGTTGCAGTATCCGCGTATAAAAATTTATTTATTTTGTTTCATTTCATTTCCATTTTAGTTTTGTTTCTTTTTAATTTCTAAAACCTTAAAACCATTTCGAAGTAGTAGTGAAAGCAACAGTCGTACTTCTGGAATGCGGCCGTAAAGAAACGCGTTCCGCTCTGGCATCCATTGCTCCACTCTCCTTTTTCATAGTTCCTAGCTGGATTAGCGCTCTGCCCTAGCCGTGATGTTTATAACTGTCCGAAAATATCTTAGTTTTTTTTATCTGCAAATCATTCCTTTTCACCCAGCACTACTCATAGGCGATAATGCAATTGTGGACATATCTTGTGTTTTTAAGTTTTTAACTGAAGCAGGTTTTCTCAACAAAATATAAATCATGAGACATGGCTTCGCATGATGTCACTCAGCCTTTTTCTCATTCGTGAGAAAAAATGCTGAGGTTTTTATTTGATTGGTTAAGATCCTCGACATGCTTGCCCAGCCAAGGATGGCCGCTGGGGCTACCTGACCTTTTTAAAGCTTTTACCAATAGCCATTCCTCCATCTCGTTTTGTCCGTTATTAATAGGTAGTTAAACTTTTTAGGCACTTTACACCACTGAGCACTTTTCACATTATTATTAAATCCCACAGAAAACATTTCCTATAGCTTGTGCTTGGCGCATGATGGCCTTAGCTGCCTATGTGCCATTAAACCCAACACAACACAACCTCTGTACCGGCCAGATACTTTTAAACATTCCTTCAAAAGCATAGTGGTAAGCTTAATTTCAGCACTTTTGGATGGATGTGAAAGTGCTGTTTTGATTTCTTGCGCATCGAGGGTGGTTTCACGCATCAAACTTGCACGGAAGTACTTAACTGAATGATGTATTTTATCCCCCATTCAGGTACAAATAAAACTGGAATGGGGCACGCCAGATAACTTTGCCGGCACAATTTTCTTGAATTTGTTCGAAAACATTTGCCCATTTCCGCAGGATAGTATCGACGGCTGTCTTGTTGTGAGTGTGATTGATGAGAAAAACTTCCGCCATAGGTGCCGGCGCTGGAAACAATACCTGCTGCGGAATCCACGTGAAAACGCCGGTCTCGTTTTGTAATGCGAACCTGAAAACTCTCGGAGAAAAGGCTATCTCGTCCTTCACTCTCGCGTTTATGCTGCTTGAAGGAAGTGGGTAGCTAGTGGTTTGCGCTGCAACTTGCTCCAAGTACAGATCTACGAAATGGGCTCCGCAGCCATAGTTACTGCTTCCGGCATTTTCTTCGTTTCGGGTTGGGGAGAGTGAATAAACCAGCTACATTCTGTAATGCCCATTTCGAGGAGAACGGAAATTATCCAGGTATCAAGAACGTTTTACAGAAGTTTTGTATTGCCTGCGCATTGTTGTACGTGTGCACCTTACACAGTTTCTTACTAACAAACAAGACAAATCTCTGCGAAATGTGTGGTGGTGAACTCGCAGTACGCGTTTTAATTTCATGTGCAACACTTCAACAACTGAGAAAAAGTATTTCACAACATCATCATCACCCTGACTACGCCCACTGCAGAGCAAAGGCCCCTGCCGTTTCTCTGCAATTAACCCTGTCCTTCGCCAGTTGCGGCCACTGTATTCCCTCAAATTTTTCTTTCCATAGCTGGCTGCGTTGTCCTTACCTTAAGCTGAACCCTCTTTGTTAGCCTCCACGTTTCTGCCCCGCAGGTAAGTACCGGTAAGATACAAGTGCTGTTGTATACTTTGCTCCTGAGGGATATTGGTAAACTGCCGTTCATGATATTGAATACATCCCATTGGACCCCATGTTGATATTAGGTGATAATTAAAGTCCCTCTCTTTAACGCGCTTGATAATTTTTCAAGTATTTTCACGTTTTTCAAGGAAGCCAGTATTTTAAACGAAGCATAGGTATTTCCTTTAAAACAAGACAATTTAGCCCAATATTTAAATGAAATTTAATGGAGCAAAATTAACTATCTTTACATTTCCTGTACTTTACCTGGAAGCGATACACTGCTTTTCTTCCGGTATGTTCTTCCACGTTCATACTGCGGTGTCGCTCATAGCCTGAGTCGCTTTGGGACGTTAAACCCGCATGAACCAAACCAAACCTGCTAGTACCCAATCAAATGGCATCACTCAAGGTGCAAAAAAAAAAGACAGGAAAGCCATTTCCAGTGGCCAGGGCTGCCAGGAGAGCTGGTTGAAAGTCACGTGGTTGTCGAGGCCATTGTCTCAAGGTTCCGAATGTGCCCAGTCATATAGCAGGAAGTGACGTGGCAGATGTGCTCTCGAGAAGAAGGAAGAAGACTGTCTACATACACTGGCCTTTCTAAACTGAAAGTGTACGTTATGAACCCAGAGAACAATATAAAGCTAACTAAATGGAGAAAATGTGTCAGTCAAAGCAAGCGAGTCACATAGGTCATACTGTATAGGCTTCTAACAGGGCATTCGCGCATGACGCACAGGTTTTTGATAATCAGCGATGACCCACCAACATGTAAATAACCCGCTGAAGGGCCGAGCACCATATTTTTCTAATATAAACAGCTATATGCAATAAGAAAGTCAGCACGTTCTCCACATTCAACTGATGGTTACTTCGAAAGTAATAGAAAAAAACACAGCTTTCTTTTTGTTATACTTTTCTTCTGGACAGATAATGCCCACGAAACACTTTCAGCTTCAGTGCAGAAGTAACGACAAAATTTGTTCTTTTGTTCAAAGTTCCCTTTCATGTTTCTGCTTCCTGTACATACTATATGTAGCAAACAAGATATCAATATTTCAAGTCTTTATTTTCACAAAATATTATCGTGCGTCCCATGCTTTTCTTTCGCGAAGAATCATTTTCTCTTTCCCAAAGATTCTCTTTGATGAAGACTCACAAATTGTCGTGGAGATTTCTAATACCCTGGGACAGACGACAGTCGCCATTTTGGCTTACACAGGCCCCTCTAATACTAACTCATTAATAAAGAGTATTATTATTAGGCTTCCCGATGGGGGGGGGGGCTAATAAAGAGTATTATTAGGCTTCCCGATGGGGGGGGGGGGCTTGGTGATATGAGACATGACGTAATGATTTCGATAACCAGTCAGGTGCATCTCGGTGGTCATGTGATCGAGGTTGGTTCTCCAGACAGGGTCTCTACCTCTACCTCTATGGCACTGGGGGTGGTGAACACTTTCAGGGAGCTTTGGGAGGCCCACCTCAACAACCAATACACTCGTCTCACAAAGACAGGGTCGGGTCGCCGCCTTCTAGCCCGACTTCACATCCAGCACACCCAATTCACAGAGGAGAGGTGCCGCCTTCCCATACACTGGAGACGCGCCCTCCAAGTGCGGCCTCTTCCCACCAACATGTCCAAAGAGGACCATAATGGCAGGCGCCTGGCGCGGGCGGAAGCCTTGGACCGCGCTTTCGGGGGCAAACCAGGAGTCTTCTAAGTTGACGCCTCCGGCCCGGATCCCAGGGGATGGTACACGGCTGCGGTAGCCAACCAGGGCAAAACAGCAGACGCCCTTACATTCAAGGCCCAGTCAGCAATTCACGCAGAAGAGGTTGCCATCGCAATGGCAGCCTCGGACACCTCCTCCAAATACATAATCACCGATTCGCGAGGGTCTTGTCGAAACGTCCAGCAAGGGTGGGCTACTCCCCTGGCTTATCGCATCTACCGAAATTGCAGCCGAGACTCGGATCCCGCACATCGATCTCTTTTGGGCTCGAGGTCACGAAGGTTTCCTCGAAAACGGGGCAGTCAACGCCGCCTCCCGCGCGCTCTCTCTCCGGGCATTCCCCACGGACCCGACGCCGACCAGGGCTCCGATTTCAATCTGGTTTCCACATTTAAGGAAATATGCGGTTATTACAAACCCACGCACCAAACTCTTCCCACCCCGTGCAAAGGGCTCTGGAAGGCCAACGAGCGGGTACTCCTGCGCCTGCTCATTTCGATCCTCATTCGACGATCCTCGCATTTCGATCCTCGATTCGACGGGCGGTGCTCGCACTGTGGGGAGGTGTATGACGCATACCACGTGATGTGGGCCTGCCAGCAGAACACACCCCTACCTCCTATCTCAAACGCCACCCGGGAGGACTGGAAGGCGACCCTGTCCGGCTGCTGCAGCCTCGAGGCCCAAAGGGCCTTAACGCAGCGCGCCCGAGCTGCGGCCACTGCAATGGGGTGCATGACTAGGCATCCGCCCTAGTGGTCGTAAGGGCGTGACCCTTCAGGTCAGGACCCGAAACATCTTTCCCTATGATTACATAAACGTTTTCTCCACCACCGCCAGGTGCTGCGCCGTCATCACCGTCATCAGCCTGACTACGCTCACTGCAGGGCAAAGACAGCTCCCATGTCTCGCCAATTAATGCTGTTCATATCCAGCGGCGACCACCGTATCCCCGCACTTCTTCATCTCATCCACCCAGCTAACTTTCTGCCGCCCCCTCCTACGTTTGCCTTCTCTTGGAATCCACTCCGTTACCTTTAAGGACCAGCGGTAACCTTGCCTTCGCATTACATGCCCTGCCCATTTCTTCCTATTGATTTCGACTAGGATGCCATTAACCCCTAATAAAAGATCTGGACGAAGTGAACAGCATGCATTGCCACGGAGCTAATACTCCTGTCACACTAGCAAATTTAATGTCATTCGAATCGAATGACATTAGCCCCGAATGTCATTATTCGACTGCTACACGGGAACATGTAATGTCATTAGGTTCGAATGACATTCGCCATCGAATGAGTTAGGGGAACTCGTTCACATTCGATCTCGAACCGAATGCGTACTCTGGATACCAGATACGCAGCAGGAACAAGCGACGCGAAAAAATAATATGCACACTGCCAAACCTAGAAAGTGCATTTATTTAGTTCTGCTAAAAAAAGTTAATGTTGGTGTGAATCTGTTCACACTGGACGCTGTCGTGGATAGCTATTACTCTCGGTCTCAGCAGCCTAGAGCAGCGGCCGAGCGCGAAGCAGCGTCTTTCCCGCGACCGTCGGTTATTTTGGGATGCGTGATTCTTGCTGGCTGGCGTGCCCTGTTTATTAAGCTCGAAGGTACTTAAAGACGTAACTGAGCAGTTCACCTTCGCGCGCCGCCATGTCAACCATTTTGTTTGTTTACATTTATCGGATTTGTGGTTGACTATGTACTTGTCTTGGCTTTTGATGGCTAAAGTAGTGCAGAATGGCCGCAAATAATATTTTAAGCTTATAATACGGCACACAAATGTTCTCACCCGCTTTTGAAACACTGCACAATAATTTCAAACATCTTTTATGCGCGCTGATGACGTTCGGTTGGACTATTTTTTTTTACTGATCGTCGATGCCACCATTTTCGAATGACATTACTTTTTTCCGTGTAGCACCGAAAGAGACCGAATGACATTCGATGCATCGAATGCCATTAGGTTCGAATGACATTAAATTTGCTAGTGTGACAGGGGTATAAGATTCCGCCGCAAAATCCGCGTTTTTGCTCCGATCCTGGCCAAGCCAAAAAATTCAGGGGGCACTTTGTCTAAATTGCGTAGAGGCGAAAGCGTTTTCGGCACCACTTTGCCTGTTTGACACTGGGGACGTCACCACTGGGTGACGTCACACATAATTGATGACGAAGTAATGACAAATTACTAATTAGTGACTAATTACTGATTAATGACTAAATACTAATTAACGGCTAATTATTGAAACTTAAGCTTCCCCTTTAGGAGTGGAACGCGACACCGTGTTGTAGCGCTGCAAGGCAGTCCACGAAACGTTACCACCCGTTCGGCGCGATGCCTTGCCGTTTGAACGCAACGCTTTGTGAGGAAAGGAAATGGCGCAGTAATTCTCTGTCATCTCGGTGTACACACGAACCGCACTGTACAGGAAGGGAGGAACGCCATCACCCGTTCTGCGCGATGCCTTGCCTTTTGAACGCAACGGTTTGTGAGGAAAGGAAATGGCGCAGTAATTCTCTGTCATCTTTGTGGACACACGAACCGCACTGTACAGGAAGGGAGGAACGCCATCACCCGTTCGGCGCGATGCCTTGCCCTTTGAACGCAACAGTTTGTGAGGAAAGGAAATGGCGCAGTAATTCTCTATCATCTCTGTGGACACCCGAACCGCACCGCACAGGAAGGGAGGACGTGGGAGTGAAAGAGGGGCCGTAATGAAGAAAATGAAAATTGTATTTGAGCTAAGGAAATTAACCAGTAACTGTCTCGCATATCTCCGTGGACACCCATCAAAACGCGGACACGTCTGCAGACAGGGCTGTCGACACTGCTGTGGACACGGCTGCCGACACGGCTGCTAACGACAGTATGAGGCATTAAAGGCTTTCGCCTTAATACGTGGTGTCCACTTCCTGTCATTACCGTGGTTCATTGCGTTCTCTTCAATAAACTGGCCAAGATAATGACGCCTCTTTTCCTTATCGGTTATCTTCAGAAACTCTGTGGCCTAGAGCTCATATTTCTTTTTGCGCCGCAGCTCGGCAGACGATGGAGGACAGTCATCGCCAGATACGTGGCCGCCGTTTAGCAGAGTACGAACAAAGAGTAATATAGAAGTAAAGAGCGGACACTCCCGTAGGCCCCAGCGGCCGACTTTTGTGCACAGCGCACCTAGCGGACCCGGGGAAACGCACTGGCCTCAGAGATGATAGGCTACAGGAATCTTAGAGGCTCTACTTTCATTGCGTCTTGTGCGTTCTCCACTCTCGCGGAGGTGGTGGTGGTGAAAAACATTTATAATGCAATAAATATTTACAGAGAGGTGATTGGGGTAGGCCCTATTGGCCCTTTCCCCTAACAATACTAGGTGGAGCCCCTAATCCGGGGCCCCATTGGCAAGCAACGCCGCCCGCGTCCGGTGAACCAAGGCCTTTTGGGTCTTTAGGTCCTGACAGCCGAGCAGGGCCGCCTCCCAGTCCTCTCTGGTGGGGTTGGGGTTGGGGGGGATATATGGGTCTCGCGGAGGAGGCGGTGTCACATTGCCCAGCTGAGCAGCCGGCCACCAGCGTGACGATTACGGAGCACGCAACGATTATCCAGCTTTCGACGTGCAACGCTCGTCAAAAGCGTTTGGCTTTGATCGCTTGCCTGGACGCCGCGGCGAACACGTCACCCACAAGCCGCAAAGGCGTTATGCCACGCATCGCGTGCGCTTGGCAAGCGGCAGTGAACCTACTACGTGCATTCTGTCAGGGTGACAATGAGCGCATCAGTCACTCCGCAGAAAGAAGCCAAGACATGCCAAGACCATACTCTATTTCTTTTTTCTTATTTGCACGTTCAGTGCCATCTGGAGGAAACGGGGAAGCGCCGAACTCGGCCGCGAAAGGGCCCTAGTGTCCGCTCTTTACTTTTATGTTACTCTATGGTACGAAGGCAAAGAAATAGTGACGCGGTATAACACTGCAGCCGGCTCGAAGTGAGCGGCGCAGGCGTTCCAAAACGTAAACACTATAAACTAGTTCTGAAAACGCGTTAGTGAGCATTGCTTTTTCTTTTGTTATCGTCTGTTTGCTCTCAACTTTGACTATGACGGGAATCCAGCTTGCCCTATTCAGCACCCCCTTGTATGTGAAAACTACATTCTAGCGTCACTAGGTCCACGCACGGCTGCATTTTACTGATACGTCTAATATCTCGTGCCAGTCATCCACATCGGGCGAAGAGGATGAAGAGCCACATCTTGCTCGAGGGGCACGCAGAAGGAGGCGTTCCCCTGAGAGACTGGTCGCTGCATCCGCACTGTCCCAGAATTTCTGCTAGGCCTACTACTCAGCTGAGAGGCAAAGTCCATCCACTGAAGAACTGCCTGAGGACAAGCCCAGCAGGGTCGCTGCATCCTAACTCGCCCAGGATATCTACTGGGCCTAGTACTCAGCTGAAAGGCAAGGTCCATCCGCCGAAGAGCTGCCTGAGGACAAGCCCCGGAGGGTCGCTGCATCCAAACTCGCCCAGGATATCTGCTAGGCCTACTACCCAGCGAAGAGGCAAAGTCCATCCGCCAAGGAACCGCCCGAGGTCGAGCCCCGGAAGTCATGGAGAAGCGGGAGAGGCGTGGTCGACAGGAAGATGAAAGCGTCGAAGCAAGGGGCCGCCGTGAACGTCCGACGGCTCCCTCGAGGGCACGCAGCTACGACCGAAAGGAGGAACGGGAGCAGTCGCGCTCTGGCAGCGAAGCAGGCAGCGTGGAAAGGACGCGTCGTGACGGCGAGGAACAGACTTCACCCTCGCCGAACTTTTCAAGGCCTGAGAACGCTGTCTCACCCGGCACAGACGAGCCGGACAAGTCGCGGAGGCAGTCCAACGAGGACGCCGATGCGGAGCCTGTAGCGCGACGAAACCTGGCTAAGTCTTCCTCCTACAAGTCCGGCCGCAGTGCTCCTGTCGACCAGAAGAAACGGGGACTCGAAAGGGACCAGAGTCAGAACAGCATCCACTCGGACCGTGACGTGTCGGCTGCCAGCAAAAAAGGGCAGCCGAGGCGAGGCGAAGACAAGGGTCCATCAGGCGCGAAATCAAAACCTAGCGCTGCTGGAAAAGCTTCTTCCCAGGGAAAGAAAGGGAGCTCTCCCGTATCGCCTCAGAAGCACTCGGATGCGTCCCCTGCTACACCCAAGGGCGAAGGCGACGAGGAAGACGTCGACGAGAAACCAGAGCCGCAACTCATTGGTGGATGGCTCAACATTCTGGTAAGTGTCTAGCACTCGTTATTCGCTTACGTCGGTTTCTGTTTCGGTTCCCGATGTCAGCTCCGCCGTAGGACGTGAAAACAGTAGCATTATAGTTTTTGCTTCTTGTCTACACAACCGGCCACTTACTCGGTGCGGTAGACGATATCAGGACCGTGGGAGTACTTCATATCTGCTTCCCACCTCATCTGAAAATTCCTCTGTAATTCGCCCTACTTTAGATTGGGGCCTAGTAACGCACCTAGTGCTAGGAACCTTGTGCGAGTAACTCACCGATTTTTCTTCCATGTACAGCGTCACCGAGTTTTGCTACGCGATTCTAAAACCTGACTAAAGAAGAAGAGGTTACGTGGCGTCGTCTGCAGACGACATCGATACGCACCCCATCACTCCTCGCGCTCATTTATCCTGATCTCTACAAACTGAACTGCAAACACTGAGGCCAACGAGCCAAATACATTCATATCCTATGGGACTGCAAAGTAGAGCCACCTCCGGGTGATTAGTTACCTCTCTTTCTCTCGAGTGGTGGGAGACCGGGCTGGTTAGCTCTGACCCCAGAACGCAAGTTTTGGCGGTGGAGTGGGCTGACAAAGTCGTCGACGGCTATGCACTCTCGACGACTTACCGCGACCTCTTAGCACAAAGTCCTTTCCCACGAATAAAATGTACCACAGTCAGCAAAGATAACGGTTCACCTTTATTTGCAGCGTGGCGCCGCTCCCACCCCTCTAGATGTCCCCCAGGACGACGAACGCGACGAGGCGGGAACTCCTGGCCCTCAGGCGAGCCGGAAAAAGCTCGTTACGGCCAAGAGCGACCGCAAGGTACGTTATACTCAAATTTCGCAGCTTCTCTACCCCCTTACATCAGGCGTGACCACCAATAGTTACACGCATGCCGCTAGACATACACGTCTTAATCGTTGCAAACTACGTAAGCATTATGAGGGACACGTAAGAAGCGAGAACTCGCGAAAACCCCAAAACTTCCGGTGATTGTTCGTCCTAAGAATGCTGTAAATTAGACTCTAAAATTGATTGCATAGTAGTTTCCACCAGATGGTCCGTATGGGGCTTGTAGAGCACTGCACGTTGTTAAAGATCAGGTAGCATGGCCGCGCCGGAGGGTGAATGAGGGAGGTCGGAGACGAGGATGCGGGAAAGACAAGGAGGAAAACTTTATACAACTAAATTTACATTATGTACAAACAAAGGAGCTTGTGGCGAGACGCTCAGTGGTGAAACGCCTGAAGGTGAGACCCGCCCCTCGGCCGTACTCGCTGCCGAGTTTTTAAAGCGTTTTCTTTCCCTAGGTTCCCTATATGGGGGCCGGGCCTGCCGAGGAAGGAAGTTCACTGTCACGCCCATCACACACTCTCTTCTTAGGGAACACGCCCCGTCACTTGTTGGGAGAGGGAGAAAGTTGCCAACCATGTTGCGCAGACGCTGCAATGTCCTCGAGCGGCGTTCCCGCGCATTTCATGTGTTCGGACGTGCGTTCGCACCTGGTGTAGCGGAGACGGTCGCTGAAAACTTCCTCGCAGACGGACGCTGTTTCCACGGGTAATCCAGGCGTTGACCCAACGTGTCTTCCGTGGCAAGTCGGCGTTCCGCTGCAGCAGCGCCGTTTTTATGCGAAGCATATTACCGTAGGTTTCGGGCCTTCGCGCGACGCCCGGCGGTGACCACCATTGACCTTCAAGTAGGTCACGTGACATGACTTTACGTGATGACGTCACACCGGCTGCAGATGGGGCCTCACATCGCGCCGTCAGTCGCCTCCCGGCGGTGGCCACCATTGACCTTGAAGTGAGATCACATGATGTGACGTCACGTGATGACGCCACACCGGCTGCAGATGGGGCCTCATATCGCGCCGTCGGACGTCGCCCGGCGGAGGCCTCCACGCTTCGATGATGATGAAGATGATAACAACTTTTATTTCCACCGATGTAGGAGGCCCCCTACTCCCCGTCCCTGGCACGCAGGCCTAGGGGACGGGGGACGGGACCTCCGCGACTAAAGACTGGCGAAGATACATTGTCTCTTCGCGGCTTCAGCCGCCAGGTGGACAGCTCGTTTCTGGTCGGCGGGGACCTCGCTTCGCAGAAGGGCCTCCCAGGCTTCTCTACTCTTAATATTGTCCTCAGCACCCGGGGATCCAGGGCATTGCCAAATTATATGGTCGAGGGTCCCCCTCGCTCCGCAGGTCTTACATTTGTCATCTTTTTTATCGTCTAACGTGGTTTGAAATAACCAGACAGGGTTAACGAAATTTCCGGCCTGTAATCGTCGCCAGGCGATGGCCTCTGTATTGGTTAAGTTTGGATCTGGTGGTGGCATTAGACGCCTGCCTAACCTGTAGTGCACGGCGATTTCCGCGTATGTTTGCAAACGTTCGTCCATCCCCTGGGGGTCGGGTGGCTCTACAGTTACCCGGAAGTAGAGATCTCGGGCTAACATGTGGGCCGCCTCGTTACCGGGGACGGATGTGTGTGCTGGGACCCAAATTAAGGTGATCTTGCGATCAATTTTGGCTGCGGACAGAATTCGAGCCGTTTCTGGCGAGACCCTGCCCTTTCCGATGTTGCAGATTGCTGTTTTGCTGTCACTAAGAATCAAACTAGCCTTGGTTCCGGCGCAAGCAAGCGCTATTGCGACCTCCTCGGCCGTATCTATGTTTCTACTCCTAATAGAGGCGGCGGTTCGCGCCGTCGCGCGCGACGCGGCGGCGGCGCCACCATCGCTGCATCACGTGATATGTGACGTCACGCCAGGGATGAGGCGGCGCGCGCCCGCCGTCGCGTCAGTCTCTGTGCCCGCAACCGCGCCAGCGTCTTTGCGCCGGGCGTGTATGCGGTCAAGATGCCTCCAAACGCTAAGGACATGTTTCGCATCCACTGGGCTTAACCTTGATAAGCCTCCAATTTTTTTTTTCCACACGACGAAGGCGAAACGTAATTTGACGCGTGACACCTCCTTGCCAATCGACTGGTAAACGGCTCTGGTCACTTTTATTCCTAAAGCAGGAAAACCAATTGACACAGATAACCTCCGCCCCATCTCTCTCACCTCATGTGTGGGCAAACTAATGGAGACGATGGTGCGGGATCGGTTACCTGGATATCTTGAAAGCAAACATATCTTTGTGAGCACCATGTTCGGAATCCGCCCACACAGATCCGCACAGGATGTCCTCCTGCAACTTAATCGGGAAGTCCTAGACCCCCTCGAATGCCCCCATAATGACCGGGTAGTACTCGCCTTGGATCTTAAAAGGGCATTTTACAATGTAACACACGATGTCATACTCACTAACATTAGCATGACCGACTGTGGCCTCAACACATTCCGGTACATAAGCCAATTTTTAATAGATCGTCAATCCCACATCCGAATCCAAGATAGAGAGCATGGTCCTTATCTACTCGGCACGCGGGGAAGCCCCCCAAGGCGCGGTACTTTCCCCGCTGCTCTTCAATCTGGCCATGATGCACCTGCCGGCACAGCTGAGTGGTGTCGCCGGCGTGCAGCAGGCCCTGTACGCTGATGACATCACTCTGTGGGCCACGCAGGGCAGAACAGGTGACATTGAAACCAGCCTGCAAACAGCGGCGACGATAGTGGACCGCTACGCCCGCCGCTGCGGTCTTCAATGTTCCCCTTAAAAATTTGAATTTGTGCACCTCCGCCACTCACAAAAGTGCACAACTAAAATATCTCTTTCTCTTGGGAGTGGTCCCATACGCGAAAGTGTTGAGATAAGGGCACTCGGACTCTACATCCACAAACACAGACGGCCAGACACTACATTTGCCAAACTCCGTGAGGTGGGGGACCAGGCGGGCCGCATAGTCCGCCGGGTTTGCAACAAACGCGGGGGGTTACGAAATAAGGATGCCTTGCGGCTTGCAAACGCCTTTGTAGCCAGTCGAATTCTCTATTCGACTCATCGCCACCTATGGAAACAAGGGGAGGATGCGCTTGAGGTCATCCTTCGCAAAATTATTAAGCGTGCCCTTGACCTCCCCGTCACTACTACAAACCGCCAGCTTATGGCCCTTGGGGTGGTGAATACTTTCCGGGAGCTCCGGGAGGCGCACCTTACAAACCAGTACACGCGCTTCTCGCTAACGGAGTCGGGTCGCCGCCTTCTTGCTCGTCTCCATATCCAACACTCCACTCCCATGGAAGACAGGTTTCACATCCCAGAACTGTGGAGACGTGCCCTCCACGTGCGGCCTCTTCTAGCCAACATGTCACACGAAGACCATAACGGGCGGCGCCTGGCACGAGCGGAAGCGCTAGCCCGACATTATGGCTAGAAAGGTGTATACTACGTGGACGCCTCCGGTCCTCACCACGGGGGATGGTACACGGTCGCGGTAGTTCACAACAGCAACACAGTTAACGGCCTCACCTTCAGAGCCCGTAGTGCAACACAAGCAGAAGAGGTCTTGATTGCTCTCGCGGCCTCACATTCCGATTCAAAATACATAATCACCGACTTGCGAGGGGCCTGTCGGAACGTCGAACAATTCTACACTCCCTTCCTAGCCTTTCGAATCTATCAAAATTGCATTCGGGATACGGACCCCCCACACCGTTACCTTATATGGGTCCCTGCTCATCAGCGGTTGGCAGGAAACGAGGCAACAGACGCAGCCGCCCGCGCGCTCTCTCACTGGGCTGTTTTCTCCTCCCCACCCGATCAGGAACCCGATCCTAATCCGATCTATATCTTCAAAGATATTACAACCTATTATCTAGACATTCATCGCCTTTACCCTGGCCCATGTAAAGGCCTGAAGAAGGCGGACGCGCGGCTCCTTCTCCGCCTTCTCACCAATACATTTCTGTGCCCGGCAGCACTAAAACATTTTATTGCGAAAGCAATACTGCTTGCACTTTCAGCCCGTCGCGTAGCGAGGCCGGTAGCTACCAAGCGCGGCCTAACTCCTGCTCCTGCCACGCGCGGCGCGCTTAGCGGTCTGACGTCACAGCTAGAAGAGCGGGGCTCCAACTTGCGCCGTCGCGTAACGAGGCCGCAGCTGCCAAGCGCGGCCTAACTCCCGCTCCTGCCGCGCGCGGTTCAGGTGTCCACCGAGATGACAGAGAATTACTGCGCCATTTTCTTTCCTCAAAATGCGGTGCGTTCAAAGGGTAAAGGCATGGCGCGGTAATTCTTTGTCATTTCGGTGGACACCCGAACCACAGGAAGGGAGGAACGCCACCACCCGTACGGCGTGATGCCTTGCCCTTTGAATGCAACGCTTTTTGAGGAAAGGAAATTCTCTGTCATCTCGGTGGACCCCCGAACAACACCGTACAGGAAGGGAGGAAGTGGGAGTGAAAGAAGAGGGAAGCTTCTAGACAGTCATCCGTTAGCGTCAGCCGCTCGTTTCGGCGAACGAGGCACGCATAAATCTCCCAGCACGTGGGGGCCCTCGTGTGGTGAGTATAATGCCATGTAAAACAAATGGGCAAAACTTTCATAAATAAGCTTTACTAAGAGCACTACCAAGACACACCACCAGGCAAACCAGGCGCAGCCAGGGCTACTGCTTTCGCTACTTACCGGGCTTAACGAAGCTAAGCCTCTAACAAATTTTTTGACCCCTCCTTTAACGGCAGCTGCCTGCACTGTAGTGCGGTGTCTTCTGCCACCTATCACACGGTGTCCCTCCAACCCGGCTATTCCCCCCATCCCCAACCCAACCCTGGAGGAGTGGGAGGCGATCTTGCTCGGCTGCCACGACTTGCAGGCCCAACATTGATTGATTGATTGAAAACATCTTTATTTATTCAGTATTTTCGGAACATGTGGGTGGGCCGCCTAGTCCGGTAGTCCACTGGCTGCTGCTGCTGCGCTGGCCCTCCCCACCAGCCAGTGCTGACGGTCAGGATCATCGCTGAGCAGAATAGCAGAATAGATGCAGAATAGCTGCATCTGATTCCAATTCAAAAACAATTATTTCCGACTCGCGAGGGGCATGTCGGAACGTCGAGCAGGGCTGGGTACCATATCTAGCCTACCGCATTCTCAAAAACAGCGTCTACAGCGGGGACCCCGCGCACCGGCGTATCGTTTGGGATCCTGCTCACATGGGCCTTGAGGGAAATGAGGCAGCTGACGCCGCCGCCCGCGCGCTCTCTCACCGGACATTCCCCTCCGACCGCGACGATCAGGAACTAGAATTCACTCCCGCTTACTTCTTTAAAGACATCAATCTGGCCATGGTCTTTATCCCCGCCCGTGTAAAGGTCTCTCAAAGGCGGAGGAGCGGCTTTTGCTTCGCCTGTATACCAATACTTTGCTGTGCCCGGCAGCTCTCAAACACTTCTACCCTTACTTTCTCGGGCAGCTGTCCGCACTGTGCGGAGAAGTCTTCGGACATTTACCACATGGTGTGGGCCTGCCCCTCCAACCCTGCTATCCCCCCTCACCCCAACCCAACCCGGGAGGACTGGGAGGCGACCCTGCTCGGCTGCTCTGACCTGCAGGCCCAACGGGCCTTGGTCGCGCGAGCCCGGGCGGCGGCCGACGCCACTGGGGTCCCGAACTAGGGACCTCCACCTAGTACTTGTAAGGGCTGGCCCCCTCTGGGTCAGCTCATGCAATACCTCCAGTAGTGCATGTGTAAATAAATGTTTTCCACCACCACCATCCCACTGCTCCTCCGAGGGGTTGGGAATGGGGTCAAGTAAGGGATTAAATTGGCATGCCCACACCATATGGTAGACTTAGTCGGGCGCGCCCGGGCGGCGGCCACCGCCACTGGGGTCCCATACTAGGGACCTACACCTTGTGTTTGTAAGTATCAGTCCCTTAAGGGCTGATCCAAACATACCTCCTGTCCCTTTTTAATAAATGTTTTCACCACCACCCCCAAGGCGAAACGTAACAACGTGACGGGAATTCGTAGGTAGGAATCCCTCTGCAATCGTAAGTTGGTAAAATTTAAGAATCTATATTGATTACAGAAATAATTATCCAGTCCTGTAACACTTAAAGAAAGAACTTTACCTATTTTTCTTGCTTTCAATTTAATTCGTTCTTTCCTATCAGCCTTATCCTCATTTCCCTATGCTTCTTTGCCGGTTACCTACATGCGTCATCTAGTATAAGCGCTATCTGGAGTGGCTGATACGCTAGCAGCGCAGCTCGTGGCAACTCTTCGACGTACCATTGCGTATTAGTTTTATTAGAACGATGCAACGCCGACGCCCTATCCTACCGCCATCTTTGAGTGCACTTACGCTTCACCTTTTCCTTCGGAGAACACCTCATCCACGCAGGGAATGCAGGGAGGCAAGAGGTAGACAGAAAATTTAGGGGCGGTGAATTGGATTGAAGGGGACGAGGTGCGATAGCATGCGCTTTCTCTCGCCAGAGTTCTCCACTTCTGATTCTGGAATAATAATATTCCAACTGCGCCACTATGAACTCCATGTCACATGCAATGGTCGTAGACAGGTTGATGATGTTGACAGACGCACCCCCGGATGCCACTTTATCGTGACGTGGCTGCCATCGCTACAGAATCATTCCACTATCTGAATCAGGAAGTGTCACGCTCCAGCTCTCCTACATAGTGTGCTCTTTCTCTGGACTTTACCGCGCAGGTGGAGAGAAGGAATCCGCAGCCGTCCAGGGATGCTGCCCACAGCCAGGCGCCCAGCCACTCCGAGTCGACCTCTTATGTACAGCCTTACGACACACCGCTGAGCGTGCATACGAGGGACTTGGAGAGCGAGTCGGTAGGCTGACGTCTTTGCCGGGGGGGCACTTGTGATGGGGACAACCGAAGCACGTTTTATTTTGTTGCACTACGGCAACCAGCGGCGCCTTCGGCTTTGAACCGTCAGCGAATGTTTTCATGAAGGATTGGAGGGCTGTTTATTTTAAATGACTCTTGATGATGCTCTGGTCGAAAATGTGTTACTCCGCTGTGGGGTGAGGCATGGGCCGGGGAACGTGTGAGAGTAAAGGCCCGGCTCCATAGACACTTCTGCGTACTACACCCATGCGCGCTTGCGCGCTGAGCGCCGCGCCCCAAGGCGCAAAATAAAAGCGGTACACAGCTCCAAGCGTATGGCGCGAGTATGCGTCCAGTCGAGCGCTGCAGGTAACGCTTGGAAGACCCGCTCTGGAAGACACAGAAGCAGAACGCTCACTGATTGGTCGATGCTGGCGCGCCGGAAATAGCACGCGCGCAGCCGCGAGTTACGTGCGCGCCGAATATGTTTAAGGCCCAACTCCATCGGCGCCCCTCGGTGAGCGCGCGGAACGCCTGCGCGACCAGCACGCGCCGCGACGAGGGTCGAAAAGGGGCTTGCATCTCCATGCACCTGGTGCTGGCTCGCTCCCCCTCGCGAGCCGACTGAAATAATGTCAAGCCGTGAACAATACATGGTTGGGGGCGCTGAAAGGACGAGTTAAACAGCGAAGAAAAGTTCGAGGAACACGAAGCTATGAAGAAAAGAGTCCTCAAGAGCCCCGCGGTCCTCCGATTGTTGTCAACCGGACCCCGCTTCCGACGCGCGCGCTAGCGCCCGTGCGCAGGCGCCGATATCTGGCACTGTCGGATGCGCGCGTCGTGGACGCGCTGGGCGGCGGCCGACGCGTCGCGCATGCGCAGACCTGTTCTGGCCGACGCGTGGGCCCCCAAGCGCACAGGACGCGCGCCGAAAAGCGCCGATGGAGTTGGGCCTTTACTCGGATCCGGGCGTCGTGGACGCGCTCGGCGGCGGCCGACGCGTCGCGCATGCGCAGACTTCCTCTCACCGGCGCGCGGGCGCCCAAGCGCGCAAGACGCGCGACGAAAAGGGCCCGTGGAGTTGGTTCTTAAATTATTCATAAAGAAGAGTAACACTGGAGTTACAGCCATCGCATTCGAGTAGTATTGCGAAAGCAATACTACTTGCACTTTCACGAAAGCCTTTGCCGTGCCGCGGCGGTGACCACCATCGTGCCGCGGCGGTGACCCATTGACTTTCATTTGACCTTGATTGCATTAGATTGGATTAGATTGGATTGGATTAGATTAGATTACATTGCAGTAGATTACATTGGATTGTAGTGGATTGAATTGGATTGGATTAGATTAGATTACATTAGAGTAGATTACATTGGATTGGAGTGGATTTAATTCGATTGGATTGGATTGGAATGGATTGGATTAGATTGGATGGGATTGGATTGGTTTGGATTGGATTATATATCCGATGCATCACCACAAGTCTAACCACAAGTACCACCATCAGCTACACTACCAGCTGTACCATGGCGTAGGTACGGATATTGCTTTCGCAATTACCGGGCTTAACCAAGCTAAGCCACAGCGAATTTTTTCCCGTCACTTTGAGTAGCTACCGCCGGTGAAATTTCTCCGCTTAGTCCTACTTTAGCGGGAAATAGGTTATAGGTGTACGCCAGATGCTTAGTTCGTCACCTGCCTTTACAAGTATTCTTGACTTTTGCGACGTGGCGTATTTCCCCATGCGCCCCCGGTGGCGTTTTCTTACTCTGTGCGCTTCTTTCTTTTCTTTTGTAACTCGAAGTTCGTGGCGGGGGCGTTGTTTATCCTTGGGATTGGGAAATTAACGGCCTCCTTCACTTTGGAACGTGCCCCGCCGTACGTGCCTGAGTGAAAGGCCTCCAGGGAATAATCCAGCGGGTGGGAACAGTGCGCTATTAGACGTTAGCTTCAGGCTCAAGGACGCGGTTATCAGCACTGCTGTGCACGAAACATTGAAGCGCGCGCTAGAAGTGGTCTCAATATGGAGTTACACATTAGCTTTCTTGAAAAGGGTTTGCGTGCGAGTGCTCTAAGATGCAAAACAATGAGCGAGATCAGGGCTATACGAAAGTGACAGCACAAAGAATGCGCTGAATCATTCGTGGACTTGGACAAAAAATTATCTAACTAAAATCTAGTTTTGGTTTTCTTTGTGCTGAAAACGAAAATTGCGACGGGCAGGCGACGCGTTGTTGTGGGAAATTCGTCATTCCGTTTTGCCATTGGATTTCCGTTCGCTTATACGTCACAACGGATGCTTGGGTGTCAGTATAGAGTTCGAGATGGTAGGCCTAGCGAAAGTAAGTGCGGAAGTGCTTTGATATGAATTTTCGCCGCTCTTCGGGGCGAGCGTGGCTCCAGTATTTTGCATACTTTCAACAAGGCACATTGCACGCACTGCGCTTTTTTGTCTAAACTATCCAATGCTGGTCAGGGGCTCTTTAAGGAGATGAAGGATTGGTGGGCTGTACACCTTCAGTCTCTATTCGTAAGTTCACAAACATACAAACTCTATGCATACCATTCGAGGGCGGGTAATCTCTGGTCTGCCACGTTAGTGTTTACAGCTGCATTCATCCCGTCCAGGTGTTTGTTAAGCTTTGACTTGGGGCTATACATGCCGATTCATTTTCCCAATTGTGTTGCGGATGTCCTTTTTTTCTGTTCTGCCCGTCATGGGCTAGCTGCTCTTGTTCTGATGACTGTGGCCTAGATTACCTCACGCCAACTTCAATCAAGTTTTTCAGTCACCTTGGACCACTTTATTATCCTTGCACTCTGCCTTTTTATTAATGTGGTTGATCTCAGCATCATCATTAGACACTGCAAACGACTCTCACAGGCGTAATCTTTAAGCCCGACGCACGCACGCGGTTTTTTTTTACACCTTCAAATATGTTACCGCGGCCTGAGTTATTGCCCTAAGTTTACCGCTCGCATTATTGTGCTCAGAGCTGTGCGATTGCAAATGCTCTTGATCCATATAAATTAATTTCTTTCTGCCTTTCGTTTGCGACTTTAATAAGTTTGTGTTTGGAATGTCCGGCCAGTCATTACTCAGTTTATTGGACTCAGGAGCTTAACAGGAAAAGCGACAAGATGTTTGTATTTTTCGGCTGACGTACAGTTTTAAGCTAATTACACGTCACAGCACAGCTGGAGGCAGCAAGAAAACGTGGCTGTATTACTGTCAACAGAGCCAGCAAATACGTCTTGTGAAGAGACCGTGACATCCAGTGGCGTAGCCAGAAACATTTTTTGGGGATGTTTACGCCGACGGTAGAAAAAAATAAAAAAGAGCCTGCGCCCAAAGAATGTCTTAGACATTTTGCATTTTGCGGGAATTTACACTCTTATGTTGGCACATTTAGTTCAGCGTGTGTAAACGGAGACACAACTGCAACTTCAACTCAATGGCGCCATCTGGTTTTGGAACACGAACCATTTTTGTAAACAAGCCGACACTCTTTTTCGTTTTTGCATTTTTGATACATCCATGCGCTGTAAAATAACATCTGCGAAAAAAGGCTGAAAAAAAGGGGGATACAATGCGCAGAAAATTTCGGGTGTTGGGGGGGGGGGGGGTTTCTGACACCGAAACACCCCCCCCCCCCCTCCTGACTACGCCCCTGGTGGTGACGTCCAACCTAAACTTCTGTCCTCTCCCCAAATTTATATTCCAAAGCACTGCAATAATTCGTTCATAGCTGGCGCAAAAATTCACGCCCGTTTCGAATCTTAGCGGCGTCTTTAAAAAGTACATCGTTTATTGAAGAGAACGGACAATCGAGGCTCTTGGTACGTCCTCTTAGCTGTACCCTGCAGTCATTACCGATGTTCTGGTTGGTGGCACCCCGTGTCATCAACGCTGCGTTTGTTCCAGCTCCTGGAGGAAGACGACGGCGCTGATGTGGAAGAGGCTGAGGGCTGGTGGTGGTGGTGCACCTGGTACAACATATGGCTGGGCGGCATCGTGTTTTCCATAGTGGTGGTGCTGCCCATCGTCCTCCTCCTGATGGGCCAGAAGGGACACATCTTCCCGCACGAGCAACCCGACAACGAGTCCGAGTCCAGTGACCCCTGGGCCATAGTGACGCCTCGCAAATCGCCAGCTCCCATGATCCCTCTGGTAAGAAGCCATGACAACCGTCTTGAGGTTCCCTTTGGTCACCAGGGGATCGACAAACAAGCGCACACTGAAGCAGAAATCAAGGCAGGGCTGTGTTTTGGAACGCTTTGTGTCCTTGCCTCCCTAGACTCCCTACTGCCAGCTCTTCCAGAGCGGCCTTGTTGCAGGGACTATGCTTTACTAATTCAACTCTAAACCAAAGCTTAGTTTATTTCCCTAAACGGAAATGCCTCAGAAAAATTGGCTGTCACATACGTAGCGAAAGCGAGCGCAACGAAGAGGCAAGCGGTGTGACGTCATGCCAAACGGCGGCGGCGGTTCCGCGGCGAGGCGTGCGGTGTGACGTCATGCCAGATGGCGCGGCGAGAGCGCGGCTTCCGCCAGCTGCGGTGGTTGCTAGGCAGCGCGTCTCAAGGTTCAACGGCTCTGTCTCCTCGGAGCGCCGCCCCATAGAAATCGCATGTAAAATGTGTCGTCGTGTTCAGTCAGTCGTCGGTGCTCGTCTGTCAGTACAGCGGAGGCTTGAAAGCGTTTAGGTATTAAAGGGCCTCGGGGGTGCGTTTCTGCCGTGACCAAAGGGACATCAACCATTACGACCTACGTCCGCCGGAAAAACGGCCAATAAGCGGGCGATCAAGTAAAATGAAAACCAAATGAGCTACAGGAACATGCGGTCCCCGATTCTCTTTAGCAGCAGAATTATACAGTGGGTTGCTTGTTCTGTAGCCCTGCGTCTCGGTGGTGTTATATAAGGAAAAGGCGCAGGATCCATGATAGTATAAAGTGCTGTTTTTGTGTAGCGGCGCGTTTACTACAAAGCATAAGGCACTCATTGTGGAGCCTCCTTGTTGCGGTACCACACTGTGATCTGCTGCATGCTAACAGTATGTGGAACCTTCAGGGCATATCTTGAGGAAACTGTCTAGAAACCGTTGCCCAGTAACTCAGGTTAATCTCAAATACATCAGAGGCGCTCCGTTGAAGGAAACATACCGACAAGTACAGCCCATACAACTCCAGTCCAGAACCGAGGGCCTCGGTTATGGCAGCCTTGATGCCATAGGAAGCATAAGAGGGTTCTCACACAGCTTCAACCTTCGCCGTTTGATGACATTCCACGTCACACCAGCGGGAACTCAGGACGTACTACGTCCGCCGTTTATAGGCGTGGGTGGCGCTGATCAACAGGTTGGATCAGTTGTAAACATATGTACCCCCGATAGTCGAAGATTAGACAGCAGCCGCCAAGCGAAGTTGATAGAGCACCGTACTCAAAATTCTGAGGTCGTCGGTTCGGATAACAACGGTGGCATGTGGTTGCTCTGTCTTCTTCCTTCTAATAACTTACCTTTTAGCCGTGGAATTTAATATTAGTGTTTCAGTTGATTAACGAAACGCATTTAAAAAATGGAATCATTTCCCTTACGCTTTTCTTGTTATTCGGCGACAACTAGCTTTGTTCATCCACCGGCCAATTGGCCTTCCAGTTGCGGAAGTGGAAGATCCCGGCGTAGTCCTGGTTGAAGGACTGCTCGTCGGACACCACGTGATAGAAGAGCTCATCGCTCAGCGTCAGGTTGGCGGCAGAGGCAGCCATCTAACAGTTCCCACACTTCCTTGTACGACGTCAAACCTTGATGCTCCATCCACAAAGAGCATTAGAGAGTGACACACATCCGGAGGTCGTAGCCACATGATTGAGGGAACTTGGGGCTTTGTTGCCCCAGACTGAGCTGCCCTTACAGGGGAACTCGGGGTCCTCAAAGAGCGTCCCATGGGCCCGGCACTCCTTGCGGAGCTGGTCAAAATCCTGGCTGCATCCACTGCGGTTCTTCAGGCCAGCACCACGCTCACCTGTACCCCGCCGCTACATGTTTTTTTCCGCATCAGCACATCGCCCACCATGCAACACGTCGACCGGCCCGCCTGCGCGAGCGAATTCGTCTTCTTCCTCCCACGTCTGGCATGCGGCGGAGGCCACCTTCAGACAACGCCACTGACGCTACGCCAGCGATCACCGGCGCCCAGAGGCTTATAGAGACGTGGGAGATTCATTTGCCCTGCAGTGGGCGTAGTCAGGCTTATGATGTTGATGAACTCGTACATAGCACTTAGGCCATGAGGAGCGCACTAATAGTACGCAGCGCGGCTTCCTGTGTCAGTTTGGGAAAACGAAACTATTTTTCTTGCAGCGACCAACAAAATTTTCAGGGGAGTTCAACGCAGTAAGGATTGCAACTTAATGCACGAGAGTATCGCAGCTAATAGTCAGAGGCCAGTGTTGTTTGCTTTAAATCTAATATTGGAGGATCGTGCGGCAATTATTACAGCGTTGCTTATGGCACCATAACGTGAATATGCCAGATCAAGTAGGAAGGTGTAGCAGCCTGAACGGCTCAGTACAGAAATTTGTGCATATATAGGGTGCACTTTTTGCGCGAGAGCTTCTTACTGTGTGCTTATTGTTGGTGCATCAATTTTCGCACTGCAGGAAGACGCTTACAACGAGGACGAGATGGGAATTCCTAAATGCGAATTTGTGGGTATTTCATCTGAAAGATTAACAATGCCGCCCGAGCCCCCCGCTACCACCTCCAGCACAAATAAGCCCCAGTACAGGCAGGTTATCTGCGTTGTCGATGCCATGTAAGTAAACGACCCTGATTCATCGGCCTTTTTCCTGTTTTGCTGCGCGAATTGTCGCTAGTGTTTTATTTAGTCTGCGGCGTATAACTGCACTCTATTTCTGCTTCGAGGCCATGACATCAGAGGCGGGCTTGCATCAGTGTTAAGTTTTTACTTCTTGGAGTGATGCCTCTAAGCGGCCAGGGGCATTATGGGGCGCAGTTTCCGTTTGTAAGTTGTTCTACACTCTGCCAATTAGCCTGAAGAATGAAGGCAAGGGAGGTTAGCTTGAAATATTAGTGACACAATACTAGAGTGGTTACACTAATCTCAATATAAGAAACGCACCGCGCGATTCTGGGCGGATTCCGGGATGAATGATACGAGTGACCACTTATCATACATCAAATGATCATACGATGTAGAAACGCTCTTGTGCAAGACGTGCGATGGTAGGCCAACCTAAACCACCTAGTGCGCTTCGGGCGATACCAAGGGAGTGGCCAGATATGAGGAGAGCAGGTGTTGTGGAGAGGCAGACCTCACCAGTATATTGAGGGAAGTGCACGGGATTTAAAGTCAGGCCACGAGAAAATCCTTGGTAGAGGAATCCTGATTATTTTTTTTTGACCGTCTCGGATTATTTTGTGGGCCCTGACATGCCGCAGAAGACTCGAGTCTTTGCATGCCGCGTGGATTTGGTCTCTGTCTTAACGGGATTGCCAACTAACCAGAGGGGTGCACCGGGCTCGCGGAAGCGTTTAAATTCTGTTCAGGCGCAGCCTCCGATCGGCGCTAAGTAGTCGTTAAGGTGAAAACAATCCGAAAGCAGCACAGGAGAAAGCTACCCTGGGAACCTTGCGCAAAATGAACTCGAGGCACACCTGAGGCAGTTTACAGAGTAACGTATTTCGTTCAACTTGATGCCAATGAGTGCATTCGCCTTCAGGACACTGAACTTGTTCGGGCACTTTTGTGGATTGGGACCAGTGGGTGGTATTTGCACACACACTTGGTTTATTGATGTTCAACGTCCCGAAGCAACTCGGGCTATGAGGGACGCCGTAGTCGAGGGCTCCGGAAATTTCGTCCACCTGGGGTTCTTAACGTGCACTGACATCGCACAGTACACGGGCCTCAAGAATTTCGCCTCCATCGAAATTCAGCCGCCGCGGCCGGGATCGAAACCGTCTTTCGGGCCAGCAGCTGTGCGCAGCAACAACTGAGCCACCGCAGAGGGGTGGTATACAATGTGGACCACTTAATTGGCATAGGATCTTTGGAGTAGTTTCAAATGGTTCACAGCATTAGGATCATAATATTACTAGTCGAATAAAAGTGTAGCTTATCATAGGAATTCGCACCTACGACCTTTGGTTCCGCAAACCGTGATTTCTTGAAACTTCAAACGTCCATTATGGCCAAACTAATGGACGTAGGACATTCTAAGTGGTGTCAAGCGATTTGTCCTTTTACGATGTATACGTTGGCGTGAAAAAAGTAGATATCCGGATATAACGAAAAATGTTTACCCGATATAGTGAAGATGGCCAATGACGCAATATTCGCTCGATATTGCAAACGCCCGATACTCATATGGTGCCTCAGCGTTTTGCTCTTTCTGTATCTGAAACCAGCGCACAACGATTCGAAACTTTCAGGAAGTGTGACCTTTCAGCGACAGCTTTTAGGAGTGTGTCCGTCCATGTGCTTTGTCATTGGTGGCTATGTTGAAAAAGTCAAGAAACTTTATGCATGAAACTTCGGGACGTTAAACCACGCATTCAAAGCCCTCCCTGATGCAACTCCTGTATGAAACGTTCATTGAGAAGTTATTTGCACTGCCGGAAATCTCGGGCCAAAGAGTGTCATTTGTACATGGCATGAGTGCGGGAAAAATAAGGATTAATTTTAAGCCTAGTCGCCGCTGGTTCACCAGCAGGAAATATGTTTAGTTCGCTGCCGAACATGATGTGGATTATAGGATGCCCAGCCGTGAAATCACTCCTGCATGAGTGGACGCCGCGAAGCTGTTTGAGCCTGGTGCGATGGCACTGCCGTCTAAAGAGGAAGCAAAAGCAATTCAAGTGGTTCAACTTTGCTGAACCGAGTTTTAGCGTATCCAAAGCAGAGCGCACAGCTCCGGTTGATACACCCCATACCCCGACTTCACAACTGTAAACTGAATCACGTGACACCAAGAAATCACCACGTGCCTTCTTACCGCCCTCTACCGACCACTTAAAAGGTCAAAGATCAAGTGGAGCAGCACCAAGGTGGACCACACATGATAAGGCAGATGTGCGACCACTACTTATCTCAAGGTCGTTTCAAGGTCATTCGGAGCCTCACGGCGACATGTGTGCCGTTTGTCAAACTTCAAAGTCACAGTTAAAGGCCACAAGTGGTTCACTAAGTAGAACACACACTGTTATTTGTTCTTACCAACACTCTTATCTAAAGGTCGTTTCACGGTCACTCGGAGGCTCACGACGAAATGCTTCGCAGCTATAGTAGTGTGGCTTTCGCTACAAAAAATCCTGCAGTTGCCATCAATCTCTCGATTGGGAATTCCGATAACCCGCCTGAACTAGTAACATTCTAATCAAGTAACATTGGGAAGGGGCTTTGATGAGCACCCTAAACAAAGATAGTCCAGTGCGTGTCCCCTTGTGCACGGCGTTATATATATTGTCACGTAGTGGTGACTGCAGTCAGACGAACAGGAAAACAACGAGGATGTCTTCGAAACGGATCTCTTTATTTGGGCTGACTTGCGCCCGCAAAGAACTGAAGGTAGGTAGGAAAGACTTTTATTGCTCTAGAAAGGTGCAAGTAGCAGATGAGAAAGAAGAGGTCCATCTTCCTTCTTCTCACAGGGTCGGTGCCCCTATTCCAGGGCTCCGCTGAGCTTCGCTGCTCGTTGGGCGTGCTGGATCAGACCTTGTTGGCAACCCAGATCGCCGCTGGAGAGCCGGCTCTCCCACTGTTCTGCACTCGGGTCTTTGCGAAAGTTGTCGTTTTTACTGCATTCCCACGTGATGTGGTACAACGATGGTTTGCTACCACACCACGGGCAAGTGTCCCGATATTGCGTCGGGTAAATCTTGCTAAGGATATGCAGGTTTGGGAATGTTCCTGTCTGCAATCTTCGCCAATACACTGCCTCTAGTTGATTTAGATCAGGATGAGGCGGCGGATAGCGGATCCGTACCCCCTTATAGTAGTTGAGAATGTCTGAGAACGTAGGGCTGACTCGGTCGGGTAGATCGTCCGATTGGGAGGAAGCTCGGCTCGTATACCCTCGAGCTACCTCGTCGGCGCGTTCGTTCCCGGC
This sequence comes from Amblyomma mixtum, assembly GCF_055824585.1. Lineage (NCBI taxonomy): Eukaryota > Metazoa > Arthropoda > Arachnida > Ixodida > Ixodidae > Amblyomma > Amblyomma mixtum. Next base: position 65,854,587 of record NC_143012.1, on the reverse strand, counting down.
TATGTCGGTGTGTCCTGGCACCCAGTAAATGCTATGTGTGACTTTTGGTGGGGTCGCGCTCTGGAGGAGCCGGAGCGCGGCGCGACCTATGCGGCCCTTCATGTAGTTACGGCACGCTTCTCTCGAATCTGTAAGGATGGTAAGGGACATGTTGCTTCGATAACCGGCTACCGCCGCTAATCACTCGGCCGCGGTGCAGCAACAAGCGTGCTCGGCGGTCGACGAACAGAATGCCCGCCACTGTCAGCCGTGCTCTCTTTGAAGTTGATAGCGAACATTCGAGATAAAGCTTGGAAAGCTGCTAGAATATTCTGGTGGAAACTTGAACCGGCTCCGCCTGCATGCGATGAATCGAGATAAATCTTTGCGCGTCCTGCGTCACAAACGAACCGATAAATCGACGTGACGGAATCCTTGGAGCATGTACAAATAAACAGAACAAACAAACACTACAAAGTTTCGCGGCATTACTCCCCTCTCAAAGAAGCATCGACTCGATGCTTTAGAGCATAATGCGGTTATAAACAATCAAAAACGGATTGTGCAAAAATAAACACCGAAAGTGGAAACACTGCGTCCTTTAGCGTGCATGATATTGCTTTAGGCGTACGGAATGGACTGCTTCTGGTCGTAACGCGGCGTCGCTGGGATGCACTCATTTGATCAGGGACGACTTCATAGTCCAATTCACCTAGCCGACGAAGAACCTTGTACGGGCAGAAAAAGCGGCGCAAAAGCTTTTCACTCCATCCTCGGCGGCGAATGGGCGTCCAAACCCAGACTCGGTCTACTGGCTTGTATTCCGCGTTGCGTCTTCGTGAGTTGTAGCGTCTGGCGTCGGTCCGCTGCTGGTCTTTGATCCTTAATCGGGCAAGTCTTCGGGCTTCTTCTGCGCGTTGAAGGTAGGCGGCGACGTCGACGTTATCTTCCTCGGTAACGTCCGGTAGCATGGCGTCCAGCATGGTCGTGGCCTCTCTGCCATGGACGAGCCTAAAAGGCGTCATCTGCGTGGTCTCCTGCACTGCGGTGTTGTAGGCGAAGACTACGTAAGGTAAGATGACGTCCCAGGTCTTATGTTCGGCATCGACATACATGGCGAGCATATCGGCGATGGTTTTGTTGAGGCGCTCGGTCAGTCCGTTGGTCTGCGGGTGGTATGCAGTTGTTCTCCGGTGGCTGGTTTGGCTGTAATGGAGGATGGCTTGCGTCAGTTCCGCCGTGAACGCTGTTCCTCTGTCAGTGATGAGCACATCGGGGGCGCCGTGTCGCAGAAGAATGTTCTCCACGAAAAATTTGGCGACTTCTGCTGCTGTTCCGTTCGGTAGGGCTTTTGCCTCGGCGTAGCGGGTCAGGTAGTCGGTCGCTATAATGATCCACTTATTTCCAGACGATTTCGGGAAAGGGCCAAGCAAGTCCATGCCGATCTGCTGAACGGGCCTTGAGGGGGGTTCAATGGGGTTCAGAAATCCTGCTGGTCGGGTTGGAGGGGTCTTTAGTCGCTGACATTCTCGGCAGGTTCTCACATAATGTGCGATATCTGCAGACAGTCGGGGCCAGTAATACTTGTCTTGAATGCGGCGGATGGTGCTAGAAAACCCGAGATGTCCAGCTGTCGGCTCGTCGTGTGAGGCCTGAAGAACTTCTCCACGCAGACTAACAGGCACAACAAGGAGGTAGACTGTTTCGTTCGCTGCGAAGTTCTTCACGAGGGCATAGTTCTGTAAACAGACCGAAGGCAATCCTCGCTTGAACGAGGCGGGGGGGGGGGGGGGGGGGGGGGTGAACAAATCTTGCCTTCCAAGTATTCGATGAGGCATTTTATGTCGGGGTCCGAGCGTTGCTGTTGTGCAAAAGAGCTGGAGCGGAGGGGTCCCAGGAAGGCGTCCTCATCGTCATCCCGCGGCGGTACATCTACAGGGGCTCGTGACAGGCAGTCGGCGTCAGAGTGCTTGCGTCCCGACTTGTAAATGACGGTTACATCAAATTCCTGGAGCCGCAGCCATCGAGCGAGGCGGCCGGAGGGGTCCTTCAAACTGGCGAGCGAGCACAGTGCGTGGTGATCGCTGACCACCTTGAACGGTCGTCGGTATAGGTAGCGGCGGAATTTCTAAGTAGCCCAGATGATGGCAAGGGACTCCTTCTCAGTTGTCCAATAATTAGCTTCGACTTTAGACAGGGAACGGCTAGCGTACGCGATGACCTTCTCCACTCCGTCAATTTTCCGAACGAGGACAGCGGCTAGGCCCCCACTACTTGCGTTGGTATGAATTTCAGTCTCGGCGTTTTCATCGAAGTGCGCGAGGATCGGTGGGGACTGTAAACGACGCTGAAGTTCCTTGAAGGCTTCCATTTGCGGCGCTTCCCATTTAAATGGCACGTTTGCCTTTGTAAGGTGTTTCAGTGAGTCGGAGCTGCGCGAAAAGTTCTTCACGAATCGTCGGGAGTACGCGCAGAGTCCGAGGAATCTGCGCACAGCTTTCTTATCGGCCGCTGGTGGAAACATTGCGATAGCAGCGGTTTTGTGCGGGTCTGGCCGTACTCCCTCCTTGCTAACCATGTGGCCTAAAAACAGCTGCTCATCATAGGCAAAGTGGCACTTCCCTGCTTTCAAAGCTAGGCCGGACGATTTGATTGCGTCTAGTACTCTTCGAAGCCTTTTTAGGTGTTTCTCAAAGTTCGAGGCGAAGACAACGACGTCATCTACATATACCAGGCAAATCTGCCACTTCAGGCCTGCCACCACTGTATCCATTACTGGCTAAAATGTGCCTGGTGCAGAACAGAGACCAAATGGCATCACCTTGAACTCGAAGAGGACATCTGGAGTGATGAATGCGGTCTTCTCGCGTTCTCTTTCATCGACCTCAATTTGCCAGTTGCCGCTCTTGAGGACCATCGATGAGAAACATCTGGCGTTGCAGAGTCGGTCCAGTGTGTCGTCGATGCAAAAGAGGCGGCAGACGTCCTTCTTTGTGATGTTGTTCAAGCGCCGGTAATCAACGCAGAGTCGAAGTGCTCCGTCTTTCTTTCTCACTAGAACAACAGGTGCCGCCCAGGGGCTCTTTGAAGGCTGAATAACGTAGTCGCGCAGAATTTCTTCCACTTGGTCCCGGATGGCTTGTCGTTCTCGCGGCGACACTCGGTAGTGGCTCTGGCGGAGAGGTTGGACGTGCTGGTCGGTTATAATGCGATGTTTGGCAATCGGAGTTTGTAGGACCTCCGGTGATGACGAGAAGCACTCGCTGTAGCTTCGAAGGAGATTGCGGATCTGGTCTTGACTGTTCCGGGGCAAGGCTGGGTTTATGTCGAAAGTGGGCGAATTCTCTTGGTAAGGCGAATCTTGTACGCATGGGTCGGAGAGCGCGAAAAAGTCTCGTATGTCGGATATTTCATCGAGGAATGCAATCGTCGTTTCTCTCTTAACGTGCCGGTATACTTCGCTGAAGTTAATCAGCAGTACTTTGGCTTGTTCTTTGCGGAAATGTTCGATGCATCGCGATGCTGATTCCTCGGTCGAGAAGCAACTGTATGTTCCCCTCGATGATATCTTCAGTGCTATTCGCTTCCGCAGCGCCTACGGTGATGACGATTGAGCGGGGTGTGACACTCACTTGTTCCTCCAGGACACTAAGCGCAACGTGATGTTCCGGGGTTCTCATCGATGTGATGGCCTCGTCCGTGGAAAGTGTGATGTGAGCATCAGGGTGATCGCATGATGCTCATTAAGGAAATCCGTGGCCAAGATCACTTCGCGGCAACATTGCGGTATCACTACGAAGGTCGCGGGATAGGTATGTCCCTTGAGAGACGCTCGCGCTGTACACCGTCCTGTTGGCGTATTGAGGTGGCCCCCTGCGGTGCGAATATGTGGGCCGTCCCATGCGGTTGTTACTTTTCTCAGCTGCGCACCGAATGGTCAGTTCATCACCGAATAATCGGCTCCTGTGTCGACTAGAGCGGTGACTTTCCGGCCGTCGATAACCACTGCTAAGCCGGATGTCCTGGCTCTGGCGCTGCGCGTCGTCTACGGCGTCGGGTCACGGCTTCGTCGGATATGTGAATTGTGGGTGGGGCGTGTCGTTGAAGCTTTTCCTGACGACGGCGTCGTTTTGAAGGTGGTTCGCGTCGTGGTCGAGGTTGTCATTGTATGCGGCGTCCGCTTAGTGGGTGCGACGTCTTCAAACGGCATGGTCGCTGGAGGATCTTCGTCGTTTCCTCGGCAAGCAACCAGACCACCACAGGTCGATTTTAGTTTCCCCTACGTGGGCTAAGGGACCTTCCTCGGACAGCCGCGGCGTAGCTGCGGCCCTGTGATGCAAAACTTACAGTGGACGGCGACGGCAAGCGGGAAAATTGGCTTGACGACGCGTACTTTCCTCTGTGCAGGTAGTTGTCGATTTTCCGTAGTCACTGGCCGGTGAATGGCCGTGGGGCGTCGATAGCGAAACCTCGCAGGCCGATGCGTCTGTACGGGCAGTGGCGAAGTATATGACCTTCTTCGCCGCATTGGAAGCACAACGGGCGGTTGTTGGCAGTTCTCCAGGCGTCGCACCTCCTGGGGCTTGGGCGTCGTTCGTAGGCTGGGCGTGTAGGGGCAGGGAGATGTCGTTCGGGAGCAGCTGGTTCACGTCGAAGAGGCGGACCTCGGCTCTCGAGTTGGGGCTGAGGACTGCGTAGTGCAGCGGCGTAGGTTAAGGCTGGAGCTTCAGCTGGAGGCGAAGATGGCGGGGTGCCAAGCGCATGGTGCACTTCGCGTACGATTTCCTCAAGGGTCGCTACTTGAGGCTGGTTGGAAGACGGTAGCAGGCGACGCAGCTCTTCCCGTACAATTTCTCGGATAACATCCTGCAGGTTGCTGCTGAAATCTGTGCCATCCGAGAGGGCAGTCGAGGTCACTTCGGGCTGTCTAGGAAAATGACGCGCTCGTGCTTCCAAGGTTCTCTCAATGGCGGCTGCTTCACTGGTGAATTCCGCGACCGTTTTCGGTGGGTTGCGGGTCGGACCGCAGAAAAGTGCCTCTTTAGCACCACGCATCAACATCTCCACCTTCAGCTCCTCCGCCATGTGAAGATCGACTCGTCGAAAAAGGCGCTTCATATCTTCTACGTATGCGGTCACTGACTCGTTCGGGTGTTGGATGCGTGACTATAGAAGCAGCTGAGCTCTTTCTTTCCTGATGATGCTCGTGAAGGCCTTCAGGAACTCCCGTTTGAATAATTCCCACGTCGCTAGAGAATCTTCGTTATTCTCGAACCAAATTCTCGCTGGTCCTTCGAAGGCTAAGAAAACAAGGCTCATTTTAGTCTGGTCGTCCCAGCTGTGTAACACGGCGACACGTTCAAACTGTTCAAGCCATTCCTCTGGATCCTCGCCCGGTGAAGCGTTGAACGCGGACGGCAGTCGGGGATGGTGTAAAATAATGGGGGCTGATGTCGTATCCATGGCTGAAGTCGAAATTGAGTGGTCCTTCTTGGCTCGCGTGCGGTCCGGTAGCAGTCCGAATTCAGGTGGACACCTCTGGAGACGAGGGCTGCTTCGCCCTTCCCCTTCGGTTAGGACGGGTTGTGCGGCTTTCGCGTGATCTTCTTCGAGACGGCTCAGGCTGCTCTGATGCGTGGTGCTAAAGAGGCACTTTTCGGCGGTCTGACCCGCAACCCACCGAAGACGGTCGCGGAATTCACCAGTGAAGCAGCCGTCATAGAGAGAAGCTTGGAAGCACGAGCGCGTCATTTTGCTCTACAGCCCAAGTGACCTCGAATGCCCTCTCGGATGGCACAGCATTCGGAGGCAACCTGCGGGATGTTATCCCAGAAATTGTACGGGAAGAGCTGCATCGCCTGCTACCATCTTCGAACCAGCCTCAAGTAGTGACCCTTGAGGAAATCGTACGCGAAGAAGTGCACCATGCGCTTGGCACCCCGTCATCTTCGCCTCCAGCTGAAGCTCCAGCCTTAACCTACGCCGCTGCACTACGCAGTCCTCAGCCCCAACCCGAGAAGCGAGGTCCGCCTCTTCGACGTGAACCAGCTGTTCCCGAACGCAATCCCCCTGCCCCCGCCCGCCCTGCCTACGAACGACGCCCAAGCCCCAGGAAGTGCGACGCCTGGAGGACTTCCAACAACCGCCCGTTGTGCTTCCGTTGCGGCGAAGCTGGTCATATACTTCGCCACTGCCCGTACAGACGCATCGGCCTGGGAGGTTTCGCCATCGACGCCCCATGGCCATTCCCCGGCCAGCGACCACGGGAAATCGAAGACTACCTGCACAGAGGGGAGTACGCGTCGTGAAGCAGTCTTTCCCGCTTGCCGTCGCCGTCCACTGTACGTTTTGCATCGCCGGGCCGCAGCTACACCGCGGCTGTCCGAGGAAGGGCCCCTAGCCCACGTAGGGGAAACTAAACAAAGCAACCTGCGGAGGACAGGTTGCTTGCCGAGGAACCGACGAAGATCCTACAGCGACCATGCCGTATGAAGACGGCGCACCCACTACGCGGACGCCCGATGCAACTACAACCTCGACCACGACGCGAACCGCCTTCAAAACGACGTCGCCGTCAGGAAAAGCTTCAACCATACGCCCCACCCACAATTCACATATCCGACAAAGCCGTGACCCGAGGCCGAAGACGACGCGCAACGCCAGAGCCAGGACATGCGACTTAGAAGTGGTTATCGACGGCCGGAAAGTCACCGCTCTAGTGGACACGGGAACCGATTATTCGGTGATGAATGGATCATTCGCTGCGCAGCTGAGGAAAGAACGACCTCTTGGGACGGCCGACAAATTCGCACCGCAGGACGCCACCTCATTACGTCATCAGGAGGATGCACAGCGCGAGTGACTCTCAATGGACATACCTATCTCGCGACCTTCGTAGTAATACGGCAATGTTCCTGCGAAGTGATCTTGGGCATGGATTTCCTTAGTGTGCATCAGGCGATCAGCGACCTGCGATCCAAGATGATCACACTTTCCACGGGCGAGGCCATCCCAACGATGAGAACTCCAGAACGTCATGTTGCGCTTAGTGTCCTGGAGGAATAAGTCAGTGTCCCACCCCACTCAAGCGTCATCATAACCGTAGGCACCACGGAAGCGAATAACACTGAAGCCGTTATCGAGGGGAGCATGCAGTTGCTTCTCGACCGAGGAATCGGCATTGCAAGGGGAATCGCACTTTTCCGCAGTGGACAAGCCTAAGTTAAGTACTGCTGAATAACTTCAGCGAAGAATACCGGCACGTTAACAGAGGAAATACGATTGCATTCCTCGACGTAATATCCGACGTACGGGACTTCTTCGCGCTCTCCGACCCATCCGCCTGACCAAGAGAACTCGCCGACTTTCGACATAAACGCAGCCTTGCCCCGGAACAGACAAGATCGGATCCGCAATCTCCTTTGAAGCTACAGCGAGTGCTTCTAGTCATCGCCGAAGGTCCGACAAACGCCGATTGCCAAGCATCGCATAATAACTGACCAGCACGTCCGACCTCTCCGCAAGAGCCCTTACCGAGTGTCGGCGCGAGAACAAGCCATCCGAGACCGAGTGGAAGAAATGCTGCGCGACGACGTTATTCAGCCTTCAAAGAGCCCCTGGGCGGCACCTCTTGTTGTAGTGAGAAAGAAAGACGGAGCACTTCGATTCTGCGTTGATTACCGGCGCTTGAACAACATCACAAAGGACGTCTGCCCCCTCCCTCGCATCGACGACACACTGGACCGGCTCTGCAACGCCAGATATTTCTCATCGATGGTCCTCAAGAGCGGCTACTGGCAAATTGAGGTCGATGAACGAGTTCGCGAGAAGACCGCATTCATCACTCAAGATGGCCTCTTCGAGTTCAAGGTGATGCAATTTGGCCTCTGTTCCACGCCAGCCAGATTACAGCGAGTAATGGACACAGTGCTGGCAGGCCTGAAGTGGCAGATTTGTCTGGTATATTCAGATGACGTCGTTGTCTTCGCCTCGAACTTTGAGGAACAGCTAAAAAGGCTTCGAACAGTACTAGACGCAATCAAGTTTTCCGGCCTGACTTTGAAAGCAGAGAAGTGCCACTTTTCCTATGCATAGCTGCTGTTTCTAGGCCACATCGTTAGCAAGGAGGGAGTACGGCCAGACCCGCAGAAAACAGCTGCTATCGCAATGTTTCCGTCACCGGCCGATAAGAAAGCTTTGCGCAGATTCCGCCGACGATTTGTGAAGAACTTTTTGCGCACCGCAGAGCCACTGACCACCCTGACAAAGGCAGACGTGCCATTTAAATAGGAAGCGCCGCAAGGCAGCCTTCAAGGAACTTCAGCGTCGTTTACAGTCCCCACCGATCCTCGCGCACTTCGATGAAAACGCCGAGACTGAAATTCATACCGACGCAAGTAGTGTGGGCCTGGGCGCTGTCCTCGTTCAGAAAATTGACGGAGTGGAGAAGGTCATCGCGTACTCTAGCCGTTCCGTGTCCAAAGCCGAAGCTAATTAATTATTCGACAACTGAGGAGTGCCTTGCCATCATCTGGGCTAATTCGAAATTCCGCCCCTACCTGTACGGACGACCGTTCAAGGTTGTCAGCGATCACCACGCACTATGCTGGCTCGCCAGTTTGAAGGACCCCTCCGGCCGCCTCGCTCGGTGGAGCCTGCGGCTCCAGGAGTTTGATGTAACCGTCGTTTAGAGGTCCGGACGCAAGCACACTGACGCAGACTACCTGTCACGAGCACCTGTAGATGCACCGCCGCCGGATGACGATGAGGACGCATTCCTGGGACCCATCATCTCCAGCTCTCTTGCACAACAGCAACGCTCAGACCCCGACATAAAATGCCTCATCGAATACTTGGAAGGCAAGGTTTGTTCATCTCGCGCCTCGTTCAAGCGAGCATTGTCTTCGTTCTGTTTTCAGAACGATGTCCTCGTGAACAAGAACTTTGCAGCGAACAAGACAGCCTACCTCCTTGTTGTACCTGTAAGTCTGCGCGAAGAAGTTCTTCAGGCCTCATACGACGAGCCGACAGCTGGACATCTCGGGTTTTCTTGCACCCTCCGCCGGATTCAAGACAAGTATTACATGTCCCCGACTGTCTGCCAATGTCGCACATTATGTGAAAACCTGCCGAGATTATCAGCGACGAAAGACCCCTCCAACCCGACCAGCAGGATTTCTGAACCACATTGAACCCCCCTCAAGGCCCTTTCAGCAGATCGGCATGGACTTGCTTGGCCCTTTCCCGAAATCAACATTTGGAAATAAGTGGATCATTTGTGAGGGGAAAGTCCCCCAAGCAGGTTCGAGCGTCCTCCGAGGTGGGGCCCCGGAGGATCCAGAAAATCGTTCCAGACCGAGCACGTCTGTAGATATAACAAAAATGGTTTTACTTAAAACAGGAGAGCAGTCACTGATGGGTAGGCAACTGTGCGGCCGAGGGTCGAGGAGTGGCTCCGGTGTGAGAATCCGCTGCCCGTCGCCAGAAAGGCGCCGGGGCCAAGTACCTCCGCAGGGCTGTTCTCCCTTCTGCCGGAAGTCGGGCGTGGAGCATCAGCACCAGTGGCCCTGACGATGCACCAGAGAGGAGACGGCCGCCCAGGTCTGGACACCCGGGCACGGCCAGGAAGGCACCTTCTCACGGCAGCAGGTCCCAGCCACGGGACGGCGGGCACGAACCGACAGCAAGGCCGGCAGGGTCTCCGGGCAGGCAGCACCTGCCTGTGCCCGGCACGGCACCCGCTCTTTGAGGCAGCGAGATGCAGGCGGGAGACAGAAGACAGCAGGCTCCTGGTTGCGCGGGACTGGGCGAGGATGGCTTCCCCAGGCCTGGTCACCCGGGTTCAAGAAGCCGTTCAGCCGTGACATCGCCTGCTCCGTTGCCCGAGCTCGTCTCCTCGCGCCGCTTGCGCCACGCCCCGCGTCTCTCTTCTTTTTCTTCTACTTCCTTCTCTCGCCTGAGCGAGCGTCAGGCCGCCGCTAGTGCTGAAGGGCGCTAGAGAGCATCACAAATATGGCCCCCCTTTGAGAAGTTTTTTTTTTTCAAAAAAAAAAAAATTTGCACAGAGCACTGTTCGGCGCACTGCACCACAGCACACTGAACACTCACACTCGCACCACCGTTCACTGGCTGTCGACAGTGTTTCACACACACAAAACACACTACAAAACATAACTGCACTGACACCACCAAAGGAAGTTCACACACAAAGATTGGTTACCGGACCAGTCAAAAGAACGTTACGGCGGCAGAGGTCTCACAGGGTCACCACCGGCTTAAATAATCGGCACCAACCACTGGCTGTTGTCAGTCTGTCTCACGCGCACATGGGAAGAAAAAATGCACCGATACACAAATTCTAATTTGACAATTCTATATAGACAGTAAGGTTATACACAGAGCACACCGCCTATAGACACAAAGGACAGGAAAATTACCGCAAAAAAAAAACACAAAATGCTGTTCACATGACACGATATCTCCCGAAACGACCAAAAACACAACAGAAACAAAAAAAAGTGTGCCATTAAGGTGACATCTGAGAAGACTATCGGACACTCAACTCTACATCAGGTGATTCCATCCCACAGTAGCCTAAAAACGCACCTATGAAATGTGTGGTAAAAACCACCAATGGGCACTCGAAAGATCCAACAGAACAACAAGCTGGTTTTCATAACAACACATGGCGGAAAAATAAGGCACAACGGCTTCTGCACAGATATCTCTTCTATATTGTTGTGAACCGAGGGCTTGATACTTTTTGCCGTGTTTTTCCATTTCAATCCCTGAACCCTCGCGAGATTCAGAACAATGTCCCTGGTCTATCGTCTTTTCAACGGATGAACCGAATTCACAGAAGAGATGATTCGCTCCAGCCTTTTCGTGAGCTTGAATAAAACCATTCTGTTGGGCAAGAATATTCATGACAACTGGTTGCGGCAGCATATCAGTGTCTTCCTCTACTTTTACAATGAAGCACTGCTAGTTCCAGCCTGATATTTTGGACTCTTTCAACCATTTCCTCACAGCAAGGACTGGCGCCGTTGCATCCCGTGATTGGCAAGAAATCGCCACAGTACCACGCTCGATTTTCTCGCAAATTTCGCCCTCTAAACAAGAATAGATGCCTACTCTGCCTGTTTGAGCCAATCCATGTTTACTAGCAGAGTCCTATACGATGCTGAATTCTGGCTCCATGTGCTCTGAATCGGCATGTCTTTTTGATGCGGCCGATGCAACCAAATGCATGAACTTATGTACTACTTCATCTTCGAAAGAACCCCAATTCGAAGAAAGCATCCGGTGCTCTTTGAGTGGGTCGCTACTTGCAAACACCTTCAATGAGCTGCCATCACATATGGCACGGCCAGTTACCTCCCCATACTCACACTGAAATAAACCAAACGCCTGAAGCCCATCTGTCCGAGCACAAATGAAATCAGCGGGGCAGGAATCACACACATTGCCTCCACGGTCATCTGCTTGCATGACACTTCCAACTCTGCTGAGCATCTCGAAGCCACTTTGTTAGCAAGTTCTAACCTGATGGAGTTCACATTTGTGGTCGTCTACACCCGTTTGATTCTAGACACCGTGCCCAAGAATTTCTCTCCTAGCACTCGAAAAACCAACATTCTCCTCTATGAACGCTGTGCACTGTCCTGTCAGAATAACCTCTACTTTTTCTAGAGGCAGACTGATTCTTTTGCTCTTCATATATCGCTGTAAGGGCACGCTCCTCGCCACTGTCGGCCTGCGTTGAGCGACGTTTTAATTCAAGACAGCCTTCTAGGCAAGATGCTGCTACTTCGGTACTAGGCTCCACACTGACCATACTTGTGAGGTCCTCGACAGCGCTACAATAAGAGATGCCCGACTCACGTTCCGTTGGCAATAGGACTTTTGTGTCATGTGAGAGCTCAACACTGTCTACGTACGAGCCTATGAGCCTTCTTTGCATCTAAGCAAGCCACATGCAACTCGAGCACACGATGCTCTTCCTCAAGACCCGATAATTCTTCCTTAAGATGGGATATCTCTGCCATACGGCATGCTATCTCCGCTCGCCTTTGAGCTGCACGGTCCTCACGCGCCCACCGCAGTGCGTCACTGACATACGCCCGTAGCGCGGCTCCCTGAAGTCATATGCGCTCTCCTGCAACAACCAGCTCGAGCGCACTCATCTTGTCTCACAAACTCCGTTAACTGGCAAACGCTGCTCGGCCTGGTCCGGTCGTGGACGCCAAATTTGTGAGGGGAAAGTCCCCCAAGCAGGTTCGAGCGTCCTCCGAGGTGGGGCCCCGGAGGATCCAGAAAATCGTCCCAGACCGAGCACGTCTGTAGATATAACAAAAATGGTTTTGCTTAAAACAGGAGAGCAGTCACTGATGGGTAGGGAACTGTGCGGCCGAGGGTCGAGGAGTGGCTCCGGTGTGAGAATCCGCTGCCCGTCGCCAGAAAGGCGCCGGGGCCAAGTACCTCCGCAGGGCTGCTCTCCCTGCTGCCGGATGTCGGGTGCGGAGCAACAGCACCAGTGGCCCTGACGACGCACCAGAGAGGAGACGGCCGCCCAGGTCTGGACACCCGGGCACGGCCAGGAAGGCACCTTCTCACTGCAGCAGGTCCCAGCCACGGAACGGCGGGCACGAACCGACAGCAAGGCCGGCAGGATCTCCGGGCAGGCAGCACCTGCCTGTGACCGGCACGGCGCCCGCTCTCCGAGGAAGTGAGAGGCAGGCGGGAGACAGGAGACAGCAGGCTCCTGGTTGCGCTGAACTGGGCGAGGATGGCTTCCCCAGGCCTGGTCACCCGGGTTCCAGAAGCCGTTCAGCCGTGACCTCGCCTGCTCCGTTGCCCGAGCTCGTCTCCTCCCGCCGCTTGCGCCACGCCCCGCGTCTCTCTTCTTTTTCTTCTCCTTCCTTCTCTCGCCTGAGCGAGCGTCAGGCCGGCGCTAGTGTTGAAGGGCGCTAGAGAGCATCACATCATTTTAGCGACCGACTACCTGACCCGCTACGCCGAGGCAAAAGCCCTACCGAACGGAACAGCAGCAGAAGTCGCCAAATTTTTCGTGGAGAACATTCTTCTGCGAGAAGACGCCCCCGATGTGCACATCACTGACAGAGGAACACCATTCACGGCGGAACTGACGCAAGCCATCCTCCATTACAGCCTAACCAGCCACCGAAAAACAACTGCATACCACCCGCAGACCAACGGACTGACCGAGCGCCTCAACAAAACCATCGCCGATATGCTCGCCATGTATGTCGATGCCGAACACAATACCTGGGACGTCATCTTGCCTTACGTAGTCTTCGCCTACAACACCGCAATGAGGGAGACCACCCAGATGTTGCCTTTTAGGCTCGTCCATGGCAGAGAGGCCACAAGCACGCTGGACGCCATGCTGCCGAACGTTACCAAAGAAGATAACGTCGACGTCGCCGCCTACCTACAACGAGCAGAAGCCCGAAGACTTGCCCGGTTAAGGATCAAAGGCCAGCAGCAGACCGACGCCACACGCTAGAACCTACGAAGACACAACGCGGATTACAAGCCAGGAAATCGAGTGTGGGTTTGGACGCCCATTCGCCGCTGAGGATTGAGTGAAAAGCTTTTTCGCCACTATTTCGGCCCGTACAAGGTTCTTCGTCGGCTAGGTGAATTAGACTATGAAGTCGTCCCTGACCAAATGACTGCATTCCAGCGACGCCGCGTATGACCAGAAGTAGTCCATTTCGTACGCCTAAAGCCATATCATGCACGCTGAAGGACGCCGTGTTTCCACATTCGGTGTTTATTTTTGCACAATCCGTTTTTGATTGTTTATAGCCGCATTATGCTCTAAAGCATCGAGTCCATGCTTCTTTGAGAGGGGAGTAATGCCGCGAAACTTTGTAGTGTTTGTTTGTTGTGTTTATTTCTTCATGCTTCAAGGCTGCCGTCACGTCGCTTTGTCGGTTCTTTTGTGACGCAGGACCCGCCTAGATTTATCTCGATTGACTGCATCCAGGCGGAGCCGATTCTACTTTGTGCCAGAATGTTATAGTAACTTCCGAAGCTTTATCTCGAATGTTAGCTAGCAGCTTTAAAAAGAGCACGGCTGACAGCGGCGGGCATTCTGTTCGACGACCGCCGAGCACGCTCGTTGCTACGCCGCCGCCGAGTGATTCAGTTCTTTGCGGGCGCAAGTCAGCCCAAAAAAGAGCCGTTTCGAATACATCCCTGTTGTTTTCCTGTTCGCCGGACTCCAGTCACCACTACGTGACAATGTATATATATCGGATCCCACCGGCGGCATGTGGTTGTTTTTTCTTCTGCTTTTCTAATCAATTAGCTTTAAGCGATAACATATCCAGTAATATTCTAAATTGATCAACACAACAAAATAAAATAAAAATTAAAAATCCCCTGTGCCCCTTGGTTTCTGTGGCTGTTGGCTTCTGTCATACTTATAACGAGCCCCTCATTCACCTTCCCATGTTTGCTTAATTGCTTAGCGAGGGCCTCGGTTCTGGCAGCCTTGACGCCACAGGAAGCATAAGAGGGTTCTCACGCAGCTTCCACCCTCCCCGTTCGATGACGTTCTACGTCACACCTGCGGTAACTCAGGACGTTCTACGTCCGCCGCTTATGAACGTGGGTGGCGCTGATGAACACTCTCAAGGTTAGGTTACTTGTAAACATGAATTCCTCAGAAAAGCAGATTTGACAGCCGTAGCCGTAGCTCAGAGGTAGAGCACCGGACGCGTAATTCGGAGGTCGTGGGTTCGGATCCCACCGGCGGCATGTGGTTGTTTTTTCTGCTTTTCTAATCAATTAGCTTTAAGCGATAACATATACAGTAATATTCTAAATTGATCAACACCACAAAATAAAATAAATAAAAATTAAAAAATCCCCGGTGCCCCTTGGTTTCTGTGGCTGTTGGCTTCTGTCACATATATATATATATATATATATATATATATATATATATATATATATATATATATATATATATATATATATATATATATATATATATATAGTAAAAATGTGGACCAACGTTTGAACGATTAAAACAATTTATTAACGTTTAGACCGTGGAACGGCCTTCGTCAGAATGTCACATCTGAATTGTGACATTCTGACGAAGGCCGTGACACGGTCGAAACGTCAAGAAATTGTTTCAAGCGTTTCAAACGCTGGTCTACGTTCTTACTACCACATACCGTGCCATGATTTTCCCTTTTTTTGCTGGATTATGTATATATATATATATATATATATATGGGTTTAACTTGCCAAAGCGATTCAGGCGATGAGGGATGCCGAAGTCAAGAGCTGCGGAAATTTAGACCAAATGGGGTTCATTAATGTGCGCCGCGGTGGCTCAGTGGCTATGGCGCTCGGCTGCTGACCCGAAATACGTGGGTTCCATCTTAGCCTCGGCGGTCGATATATATAATATATTGTAATGTTTCATGCCAGCGCGGGCCCAGTTCAGGCAACCGCTGAAGAGGACAAAGCCGATGGTGACCAGTGCGCGAGCCCTGTTTTTGGTGAACCGCCTTTCTGAGCTGACTGGACGTCGCGCCGAAGCTGCCGTGATCGCTGCCTTGCCGCTACCTTCTGTAACACCTAGCCCCCTTACAATATATATATATATATATATATATATATATATATATATATATATATATATATATATATAAGGGATAACAAAATCTACAAGGCAACTGATTAAAAATGTAATAAGTTGGGGAAGTCACATTGAAAAACATCGAAAAGACCAGTCCCTGGTCGAAACGTTGAATAAATCTGATAAGTCGGCAACTTAATATATATATATATATATATATATATATATATATATATATATATATATATATATATAAGGAAAGAGTTGAAGTACACTTCTTAGAGAAACATTTATTTACCGACGGTTTCGGACGGTGGACCGTCCTTCATCAGGGTAAGGTTGTTTGTGAACAAAAACGGTCCACTTGCTCACGGCACCGCACACAGATGGAGAGGGAAAGACGCTCTCCTTTGAGGAAACAAAACAAAACACGAAAAGCAAGACAGTGGCGGACAAGGGTGTTCCTGCCGATTAAGGGGAAAATGAGGGCTGCAAAGTGAGCAGACAAAAAAGAAAAGAGCGAATTCAAGAAAGGGGAAAAGAGGGGGTGGGGGGAAGGGAAGGAGGCAAAAGGTTGTAGCGGAAGTGGAGAGGGGTGAGCTGTCTGCGAGGAAAAACCGTTGAGAAGAAATATTGTGGGCGGAGGCTTCCTTCGGAGGGAGCGGGACGTTCGAACACGCGGGAAGAAAACATTATCGCGCCCGTTGCATCACAGTGCCAACCGCCCGACAGAAGTGTGGTTACTGACTGTTTGAATGTGAGTTACGGCGGCGGCGCGATCACATAGACGGAGAGTTAACCGGCCAGACGCCGGACGGAAACCTGATCCCGTGGCTGGGCCCCGCGGAGACCCAGCGCCAGCCCCCGGCCGCCACTCGTCAGCCGCGCGCCCCCTCGCAAAGACACTGCGCCGCCGACGAGGTGCCCTTTCCAAGGAGCGAAGCGGGGCGCAGAGCAACGAAACGAGAGAAAGAGGGGGCGTACGCAGAGCAGGAAAAATAAAAAGAAGGAAAAAAGAAGACAAAAAGAGGAAAAAAGAGGAAAGAAAAGGAGGCATTAGAACTTGCAAAAAAAGTGAAAAAGGGGGGGGGGGAGGGGGGAAGGGGGGGGGAAAGGTGGCTTGCTAAGTACCTCCCTCATCTACCTCACCTTTTTGAAAAACACGAGGCAGCCCAAATTCACTTACGGCCCCTTGTTAGCGCCCTGCGCCCTCGTAAGGCAGGCAAGTAGATAATTGGGCTATCTAGCTGGATGACCGACGAACGGGATTCACAGTGATCCACAACCATATTAGTGTATAGCAACACTCCTAATCCTCGTTCGCAAACCAATGTAATGTATTGAGTATCATTCTTTTCGTTCTACTTGAAATGGCATTTAAAAAAGGGGGGGGGGGGGGGGGGGAAGGCCCCCTTATGGTTTACTGCAGAAGTCGTTTCAGCAGCAATGTTTGGGCATAAGAAAGAAAAGAAAGGTTGGGGTAGGAGACAGGCGGCATGTAGACGCAAACACTCAAAATGGTATGACCTCAGGCGATTCAGTCGAGGAGGCGGTGAATCTCACTGGGCCTCTGATTTCTGAAGTGCGGAGAGAGCTCCGGGGTTCTCATTTATACCGGCCTGCACCGTATTAAATTTGAAAATAAAGTATGACTCCCGTTGTTCCCGCTCACGGGTATTTTTGAAACCGCTTTGTAGCAGAGTGACTTTAATTTTGTCGAAATCATGATTTTCTTGACGGACGTGTTTCGACAGGGGGAGGAGAGGAAGTGATTTGGCATGCGCGCGGTGATTATTGAATCGAATTATGAAGGGATTCTCGGTCTGGCCAATGTATTGCATTTGACAGTTGCCGCACTCGAGCATGTAGAGTACGTTACTACTGTCACAATTCAAGTTCTCTCGAATGGAGTGTTTGAAATTAGAGTGTGTGCTCTGAGCCAACGTCGTTTTCTGCATGTGCTTGCAAACTTGACACCGATTCTTCCCGCAAGGCACGCAACCTACAGGCTCTTGTTTACTTATAGTAGAGTGAACCACATAATTTTGCAAATTTTTTGGTCGTCGGTAGGTGACCCGTGGAGCCGTTGGGAAAATCTTTGAGAGTCGGTCGCTTTGTTCGATGATGTTAAAATGTTTTCTTAGAATTTTGTTTACATTCGGAAGGTTGTTCGCAAAGGTTAAGACTAGATTAGAGCGGTGTTCATTGGGGGCTGCTGACGCGGGATCCCCAAACAGTTCGTTACGATTTCTCTCTTCCGCTTTTCTAATTGCATCGTCGACAATAGAGAGCGGATAGCGCTGATGATTCAAAACCTCCCGCATACGATTAGAATTATCCTTAAAATCTTCTGAGCGTGAGCACACTCGTTTGAATCTGATGGCCTGAGAGTATGGAATAGAGGTTTTGCAGTGGCGTGGGTGGCAGCTCTTGTAATGGAGGTACTGTTGTCTATCAGTGGGCTTCCTGTAGACACTGGTGATTAAGATGCCCTGTTCTATTCGAATCAAGACGTCCAAAAAGTTAATTTGATTGGTCGAATAGGTGTGCGTAAAAGAGAGGTTTGGATGTATGTTGTTAAATGATGAGATAAACTGCATGAGTTGGTCCTCAGTGCCGGTCCATACCATGAATATATCGTCCAGGAAGCGTCTGTAGAAAGCCGGTTTTGTTGGATATGACCGAAGAAAGCCCGATTCAATGCTGTTCATGAATATGTTGGCATAGTTTGGCGCCATCTTTGTGCCCATAGCGGTGCCACTCGTTTGTAGGTAGAAAGAGTTGTTGAATTCGAAGGAGTTGAGTTTGAGAACCAGATTAGTCAGTTCTGCGAGGGTACTTTTGCTGGGAGAATCCAGGCTTTTGTATTTCTCATACGATGTGATCAGAGCCCGGATGCCGTCATCATGCGGTATATTAGTGTACAGGGATACCACGTCCAGGGTTACCAGAAAAGCTCCTTCTGGAGCAGTAAATTGACTTAATTCTTTTAGAAAGTGAGTAGTGTCACGAATGTAAGATGTGTGTTTAGGAGGGATATGTCTGATCAGAGAATCAATGTAGCTGGAGATCGGTTCCGTGAGTGTGCCAATGCCGGAAACGATCGGTCGACCCGGATGATTCTCTTTATGTATTTTTGGGAGCATGTAAAAGCGCCCTGGAGACGCATTTAATGGCGTCAGCGCCTTACTTACTCGTGGCGGTAATTCACCTTCATCGGTGAGTTGTTTCAAGGTTTTTTCTATAATTTTGCGGTGCTCAGTGGTGGGGTCTGATGAAAGCAAGCGATAGAAATTGGAGTTATTGAGTTGGCGGTATCCCTCCTGGATATACTTTTCTTTATCTAAAATTACTATGCCGCCTCCTTTGTCAGCGGGTTTAATAACAATGTCTGTTCGCTTGCTGAGTGATTCCAAGGCGTCACGCTCTTCCCTGGAAAGATTCGGTGGTCCCGGTTTGTGTGCCTCGAAGGCGTGAATGATGTCTCGTTGAATCGCTTTTAAATACATGTCCAGATGTTTATCCCTACCGGATCTGGGTGTCCACTGTTCCTGAGAGGGAGGGAATGAGTTACAATTTTGGTTCGGCTTATCAGAAAAGTCCTCTGGAGTCTCAGATTTCGAGAAAAATTGTCGAGATCCTTTAGTAATTTGTATTCGTCATATCGGCCAGTATTTGGACAGAATTTCAGTCCACGTGACAATACCGATTTTTCCTCTTTGCTAAGGGGTGCGTTTGAGAGATTAATAATGTTCTCCTGTACATCCGAACCCTCCAATGTTTGAATAAATGGGGTTGCATGATCGCTTGCAGGCATGCGGGTGTATATAGGTTGTAATTTGTCCTCTCCTTGTTGCGATGCCACGGCGCTCTCTCTTCCTTCCTCAAGCTGGATGTTATCTCGCGAGAATTTTCTGCATTTGTTATTCCAGATTTGCTTGGTCTTGCTCGACTGAAAGAACTCAAGCTCTTGATTCTCCATATCCGAAAGTACTACGTTTTGACGAGCTCGCCTCTCCTCACGGCTCAGTGATGCCAACATCTCTTTGCAATGGTCTATAGTTACTTTCAGAAGGTTTAGGGATGCGTTAAGCAGAACTTGGCTCCAAGCTAGGCTATTGCTTTTCGAGAGATTGTTCATCGACGGCGTTAAAGACACGGAAAGGCCCTTGGGCACCGTATTTGTTTTTAGGTATATTTTAAGGGACTTTATGTGGAGCTCGTGCCTGATCCTTTTGTCTATTATTTTTCTTAATTAAAAAAAAATTTTTTTAGAGTGTGTAGCAGCAGCTGAGGGGGGAGTGGGCGGCTCAGCGCGATCACACCGTCAATCCTGTCTCACTCGCTGGGCGGAGCCGCAGCGTCGCCTGAGGTCATACCTTGATTTCGGGGTCGAAGGGTTCGCCGCACAGCCGCTCCCGATGTCAGTTGTTCGTTGGCGTCTTTCGGCCGTTTGAGCTTCAGTTGCTCTAGGAGACGCTGATACGCTCAAAGTTGGACTGCAGGCCTCAGGTGCAAAATCCAGCGGCGCTTCCTGTGATCCGCAACAACTGTTTCGGGTGGTGGGCTTTCGCGCAGCAGTGTGTTCCAATTGGTGCCCACTGGCAGGTGACTTGGAGGTGGTCGGGGCGAAATTTAATTGTGGTTCCCTCGCTTCGCTGGCATTGGTTTCTGTCCTGAATTTTGGGGTACTGGTGATCTGTATATGGTGATCCGAATTAGGGCGATGATTCTGCTGAGCTGGACTGGAGGATCCACGAACGTACTCAGAGATTTTTGCAACTTCTGACTCCGCTTCTCTATGAGAATTCACTGGCCGAATACTTGGATTGTCCGCTGGAAGCGTTCGCCGGAATACTCGCGTAACCGGCCTCCGAACATCCTCTATTCTTCGTGCCTCTTCGTGCCCTCGAAGAGGCACGGAACCGATCTCACGGAACCGATCTCACGGACGGAACTCACGGAACCGATCTCCAGCTACATTGATTCTCTGATCAGATATATCCCTCCTAAACACACATCTTACATTCGTGACACTACTCACTTTCTAAAAGAATTAAGTCAATTTACTGCTCCAGAAGGAGCTTTTCTGGTAACCCTGGACGTGGTATCCCTGTACACTAATATACCGCATGATGACGGCATCCGGGCTCTGATCACATCGTATGAGAAATACAAAAGCCTGGATTCTCCCAGCAAAAGTACCCTCGCAGAACTGACTAATCTGGTTCTCAAACTCAACTCCTTCGAATTCAACAACTCTTTCTACCTACAAACGAGTGGCACCGCTATGGGCACAAAGATGGCGCCAAACTATGCCAACATATTCATGAACAGCATTGAATCGGGCTTTCTTCGGTCATATCCAACAAAACCGGCTTTCTACAGACGCTTCCTGGACGATATATTCATGGTATGGACCGGCACTGAGGACCAACTCATGCAGTTTATCTCATCATTTAACAACATACATCCAAACCTCTCTTTTACGCACACCTATTCGACCAATCAAATTAACTTTTTGGACGTCTTGATTCGAATAGAACAGGGCATCTTAATCACCAGTGTCTACAGGAAGCCCACTGATAGACAACAGTACCTCCATTACAAGAGCTGCCACCCACGCCACTGGAAAACCTCTATTCCATACTCTCAGGCCATCAGATTCAAACGAGTGTGCTCACGCTCAGAAGATTTTAAGGATAATTCTAATCGTATGCGGGAGGTTTTGAATCATCAGCGCTATCCGCTCTCTATTGTCGACGATGCAATTAGAAAAGCGGAAGAGAGAAATCGTAACGAACTGTTTGGGGATCCCGCGTCAGCAGCCCCCAATGAACACCGCTCTAATCTAGTCTTAACCTTTGCGAACAACCTTCCGAATGTAAACAAAATTCTAAGAAAACATTTTAACATCATCGAACAAAGCGACCGACTCTCAAAGATTTTCCCAACGGCTCCACGGGTCACCTACCGACGACCAAAAAATTTGCAAAATTATGTGGTTCACTCTACTATAAGTAAACAAGAGCCTGTAGGTTGCGTGCCTTGCGGGAAGAATCGGTGTCAAGTTTGCAAGCACATGCAGAAAACGACGTTGGCTCAGAGCACACACTCTAATTTCAAACACTCCATTCGAGAGAACTTGAATTGTGACAGTAGTAACGTACTCTACATGCTCGAGTGCGGCAACTGTCAAATGCAATACATTGGCCAGACCGAGAATCCCTTCCGAATTCGATTCAATAATCACCGCGCGCATGCCAAATCACTTCCTCTCCTCCCCCTGTCGAAACACGTCCGTCAAGAAAATCATGATTTCGACAAAATTAAAGTCACTCTGCTACAAAGCGGTTTCAAAAATACCCGTGAGCGGGAACAACGGGAGTCATACTTTATTTTCAAATTTAATACGGTGCAGGCCGGTATAAATGAGAACCCCGGAGCTCTCTCCGCACTTCAGAAATCAGAGGCCCAGTGAGATTCACCGCCTCCTCGACTGAATCGCCTGAGGTCATACCATTTTGAGTGTTTGCGTCTACATGCCGCCTGTCTCCTACCCCAACCTTTCTTTTCTTTCTTATGCCCAAACATTGCTGCTGAAACGACTTCTGCAGTAAACCATAAGGGGGCCTTCCACCCCCCCCCCCTTTTTTAAATGCCATTTCAAGTAGAACGAAAAGAATGATACTCAATACATTACATTGGTTTGCGAACGAGGATTAGGAGTGTTGCTATACACTAATATGGTTGTGGATCACTGTGAATCCCGTTCGTCGGTCATCCAGCTAGATAGCCCAATTATCTACTTGCCTGCCTTACGAGGGCGCAGGGCGCTAACAAGGGGCCGTAAGTGAATTTGGGCTGCCTCGTGTTTTTCAAAAAGGTGAGGTAGATGAGGGAGGTACTTAGCAAGCCACCTTCCCCCCCCCCTTCCCCCCTCCCCCCCCCCCCTTTTTCACTTTTTTTGCAAGTTCTAATGCCTCCTTTTCTTTCCTCTTTTTTCCTTTTTTTTGTCTTCTTTTTTCCTTCTTTTTATTTTTCCTGCTCTGCGTACGCCCCCTCTTTCTCTCGTTTCGTTGCTCTGCGCCCCGCTTCGCTCCTTGGAAAGGGCACCTCGTCGGCGGCGCAGTGTCTTTGCGAGGGGGCGCGCGGCTGACGAGTGGCGGCCGGGGGCTGGCGCTGGGTCTCCGCGGGGCCCAGCCACGGGATCAGGTTTCCGTCCGGCGTCTGGCCGGTTAACTCTCCGTCTATGTGATCGCGCCGCCGCCGTAACTCACATTCAAACAGTCAGTAACCACACTTCTGTCGGGCGGTTGGCACTGTGATGCAACGGGCGCGATAATGTTTTCTTCCCGCGTGTTCGAACGTCCCGCTCCCTCCGAAGGAAGCCTCCGCCCACAATATTTCTTCTCAACGGTTTTTCCTCGCAGACAGCTCACCCCTCTCCACTTCCGCTACAACCTTTTGACTCCTTCCCTTCCCCCCACCCCCTCTTTTCCCCTTTCTTGAATTCGCTCTTTTCTTTTTTGTCTGCTCACTTTGCAGCCCTCATTTTCCCCTTAATCGGCAGGAACACCCTTGTCCGCCACTGTCTTGCTTTTCGTGTTTTGTTTTGTTTCCTCAAAGGAGAGCGTCTTTCCCTCTCCATCTGTGTGCGGTGCCGTGAGCAAGTGGACCGTTTTTGTTCACAAACAACCTTACCCTGATGAAGGACGGTCCACCGTCCGAAACCGTCGGTAAATAAATGTTTCTCTAAGAAGTGTACTTCAACTCTTTCCTTATGTTATCAGCAGTCGAGCAAGTTTTTTCATCGTAATATATATATATATATATATATGTTGTGTCCCCTTATTGCTTTTGTGTGTGTGCGCCCCCGCATCCTCCTCCTAACGACCTCCTCCTAACGACCACTTGCCCCTCGTCGCACGCTGTCGCCAGATGCCCCCCCATGGTGCGCCCCCGCATCCTCCTCCTGTTTTGGGAAGCCACTCCCTCCCGTGGACGCTTCTCCGCTCCCTCCTTTCTTCGGGCGGCCAGTTCGGCTCCTGCCTCGGTCGACGCTGGTCGCACCCTCATCAGCTTTAAATAAACGAAGTCTTAAAGTACCGTGTGCGTCTTTCGCTGCATTCAACACAGCGACCGGACACGACAGTGGCGACGAGAAAGTGGATTCGACCCGCGCTACGCAACGCTATTGACAAGCCATGGCTACGCGAGGGTTTCCCAATCAGATACCAGAATTCAACGGCTCATCGTGGTCATCGTGGGTTGGACGCCTTCAGTTCTACTTTGAAGCTAACAACATCACAGACCCAGCCTTGAAGAGGGCCAACCTGCTGACGCTGTGCGGGGAACAGACCTACGATACTGTCTGCGCCCTTATTCAGCCAAGCACACCAGCGGCAGTGTCTTACGACGACATCGTAAAAGCGCTGCAAAAGCACTACGACCCAAGGCCATCCGAGGTCTACAGCCGGGCTCGCTTCCAACGACGAGATCAACTGGGAGGAGAAACTGTGAGCGCCTACGTAGCCGCGCTCAAGAAGCTCGCTGCCGACTGCAATTTTGGAACGCTGTCGACAACAGCTACCGGGCAGGAGGGAGACGCAGCTTCTTCTGCTAACATCACCATGCTTCCCTTGGACGTGATGTTACGCGACAGATTTGTGTGCGGACTGAGTGACGAGTCACTGCAGCAGCGCCTGTTCGCTGAGAAGGACCTCACATTCAGCAAAGCTTACGACATCGCCGTTCGAGCGGAGAGCGCCGGTCACCAGCAGAGAGGGATTCGCCGGAACACCGAGCCGGTACACCAGACAAGCAACCAGGTGCGCAAGCCTTCTGTTGTTGTAAAATCGGTCAAAAAGGCACAACGCTGCTGGCGGTGTGACGACCAACACAACCCCCAGGGATGTCGATTCCAGTCAGCCACGTGTAACTTTTGCCACAAGCGAGGGCATATCGAAAGAGCATGCATTACGAAACGGAGACTTGCCAAGATAAAGTCACCTTCCCAGCCTAATCACAGCGTCAACGCCTCAGAGAATACGCCGCTATCTGATCTCCATGGAACAACATCAGCAACACCATCTGTGTTGTACGACCTGAACACCATGAATCTCGGCACGCGACCGAAGATTTTTACAGAAGTAAGCGTACATCACCAGCTGATTAAGTTCGAGGTGGACTCCGGCGCAGCCTGTACTCTGATCAGTGAGGACACGTTCCGAACTTCATGGCCATCTGACGCACCCGCCCTGCAACAAGACGACACGCACCTGCGAACGTGGTCAGGACAGAATCTGCCACTATTGGGCTCTGCCAACGTGCAGGTTAACTACAACGGCCAGACCCATACGCTACCTCTGCTTGTTGTGAAGGGCACAGGATCAAGCCTTCTAGGGAGAAACTGGTTTTCTCCACTAGGCGTGATGATATGCGGCATACACCAGACGCCGAGCCACAACATGGTTGAGCAACTGCAAGAGAAATACGAAAGAGTATTCTCGGAAGAGATTCCAGGAAACGAAGGGCCCCCGGTCACACTGGAGTTGTTGGACAACGCGCAACCAAAATTTCTGAAGGCCAGGCCGGTGCCGTTTGCTCTCCGAGATTCAGTTGAAAAAGAGTTGGACAAACTGGAGCAGCAAGGTGTCATCGAGCCGACGCAGCATTCAGAATGGGCCACACCACTTGTCGTAGTTCGCAAGAAGAACGGAACCATACGCCTCTGCGGAGACTACCGGAGCACCGTCAATCTTGCGACTAAAGCGTCCTCTTACCCGCTACCGACACCTGAAGAAGTATTCAGTGTACTGCGTGGCGCAAGAGTCTTCAGCACATTGGACCTCACCCAGGCGTATCAGCAGCTGAAGGTGAGCGAGTCAACTGCTGAATTATTGGCAATTAACACACTGAAAGGCTTGTACAAAGTCAAGCGACTGCCTTTTGGCGTAGCTGCAGCCCCGGCCATATTTCAAAAATTCATGGAGACAGTGCTTCAGGGCATCCCAGGAGTTTGTGTCTACCTTGACGATGTCATCATCAGTGGCACTTCCACTGAAGAGCATGCAGTGCGCCTAGAGCTCGTTCTCGAAAGGCTAGCAAACGCTAATTTGCGCATAAGCAAAGTGAAATGCTGTTTTGCGGTGCTAGAGGTGCAATTTCTGGGACACCGAATTGATGCGGAAGGCATTCACCCTACCGAGGACAAAGTGCGAGCGATCACAGAAGCACGAGCTCCAACAAACAAGCAGGAGCTACAGGCTTTTCTCGGACTCTTGACGTTCTACGACCGGTTCTTGGAACAAAGAGCTACCGTGGCCAACGACTTATACCAACTCCTTCGGAAAGATGTGACATGGACATGGTCGCCACGCCATCAGCAGTCATTCGATGCCCTGAAAGACCTGATTCGAAGATGTACAGTCCTCCGCCACTACGACGAAAGGAAGCCTCTGCTTTTGGCTTGCGACGCATCACCGTACGGAGTCGGCGCGGTTCTATCGCAAACTGACGAGCAAGGAAGGGAAGCTCCCATCGCCTTCGCCTCACGTACGTTGTCGCAAGCAGAACGCAACTACGCGCAACTTGACAAAGAAGGGCTAGCCATCGTCTACGCGGCGACACATTTTCACCAGTACATTGCCGGCCGGAAGGTGACCTTTATAACCGATCACCGACCGCTATTGGGCATTCTGGGACCACAAAGGCCTATGCCACCAACTTTGTCTCCGCGAATGACACGTTGGTGCATCAAACTCTCAGCGTACGACTACGCTCTGGTCTACCGCAATGGGAGTAAACATCAAAACGCCGATGCGCTAAGCCGTCTGCCACTAGACGCAACTGTTGACGAACCATTTCCACCAGGAGACGTTCTGATGTTCGAAGCACTGCCAGAACCTCCGCTTACAGCAGGCACAGTTGCAGCATCTACGCAGAAGTGCGCAGCTCTCCGGCTAGTTTACACAGCTGTTCAACAAGGCAACGTGCATAAACTCAAAGGGGACAACTTCGACGCTTACCGCAGGCGAGCTACAGAGTTGAGCACCCATCGCGGCTGCATCATATTTGGGTCCCGAGTTGTGATTCCGAGAGAACTACGCGCACAAGCTATGTCTCTCATCCACGCCGGACATCGGGGCATCGTTGCAATGAAAAAGTGTGCCAGAAGCTACATGTGGTGGCCTGGCATTGACAACGACATCGAAACAGTGGTGCGAGAATGCAAGCCTTGCCAGAGCAGCCGGAGCGCCCCGCCGAAAGCTCCTGTCCCAGAATGGGAAAAGCCAGACACACCATGGCACACATTGCACATTGATTTTGCAGGACCAATTGAGGGCTGCACTTTCCTTGTGGTCGTAGACGCCTACACAAAGTGGCTTGAGATAAGGCAAATGGGACAGACGACTTCAGCAGCAGTCATTGACAACCTCCGATCACTATTTGCAACGTTCGGCCTGCCACGCAAGGTAGTATCTGACAACGGAACACCGTTTGTGTCTGCGGAGATTCTCAAGTTTTATCGCGACAACGGGATCTCCTCAGTTACATCGGCCCCCTACCACCCAGCGACAAACGGACAAGCCGAGCGCTACGTAGCCGAGCTAAAACGCGCCCTTGAAAGAGATCAGACAGGCTCGCTGCAGCGCCGCCTTGCGCGCTTTCTATTCAAGCAGCACACGACGGTTCAGAGCACAACAGGCGAGACCCCCTCGAAAATGATGTTCGAGCGTGAAATGCGAACCCAGCTCACAGCCATCCTCCCCGAGCCAAAGGCAGAGACGTTCCGGGAAGAAAAAGCAATTCCGCGCTGCGGCACGCTTAATGAGGGGCAGCGCGTCCTCGCCCGACAGTTTCTGAAAAAGCCACGCTGGGAGGAAGCTACAATTGTCAGACGCATAGGCCTGCGCTCTTGGCTCGTCAACATACATGGCACAGTAGCACGCCGACATCTCAACCAGCTGCGTAGATTTACGACGCCGTCTGAGAGCTGTCCGCCAGCGGAGAGAACACGTGCACCATCTTCCCACATAGCCTGGCACCTCTTCCCGGAAGAAGAGACTTCGCCCAGGACAGACCTAGGAGACACAGCGAACAACAGCCAGCCTACAAGTGTTTCTCCCCCGAGCGCACAAAGCCAGCGCGCCTCCACGCGTGAGCGCCGACCCCCTGCACGATACCAGGCAACTTTCTAAGGGGGAAGGAAGTGTTGTGTCCCCTTATTGCTTTTGTGTGTGTGCGCCCCCGCATCCTCCTCCTAACGACCACTTGCCCCTCGTCGCACGCTGTCGCCAGATGCCCCCCCATGGTGCGCCCCCGCATCCTCCTCCTGTTTTGGGAAGCCACTCCCTCCCGTGGACGCTTCTCCGCTCCCTCCTTTCTTCGGGCGGCCAGTTCGGCTCCTGCCTCGGTCGACGCTGGTCGCACCCTCATCAGCTTTAAATAAACGAAGTCTTAAAGTACCGTGTGCGTCTTTCGCTGCATTCAACACAGCGACCGGACACGACAATATATATATATATATATATATAATATATGTATAGGTGAACCTTGAAATGCGGTTACATGCAAGCAAAAATTCGTGTTCAACAGTAACTTTCGCGCAGTAGTGGCTGGGATGTGTGGGCTCTCTATAACAGGCGTTTTCACTTCTTGCTCCGGCAGGTACACCTTCAATCGAGACGCCAGCAACGGCTTCCACTACAGCCTTAAGGCCATCCCCAATCGTTACTGCACAGCAATGGTCTTCTACTCGGTGGCCATCGTGGGAAAAAACAAGGCTGAGTACAAGTTTGAGAGAAGCCAAGCCGAAGCAGCCCTCAGTGCGCTCGTGACCGCTGCCGGTCGCCGTCACCGCAATCAGAGCATTCCCGTCTACCTGACCGTCGGCGGGTCGCGTAGTGACAGTCACGGAATCCTTAAGGAATTAACTTCCTCCTACGGGAGTCCAACCAACGAACTATTCCTAGATAATTTTGCTATACCTCCAGGCGTTCAGGCAAGTGACATTCCGTTTTACAGTGCGCACTCCTCGATGGCTAGTTAAATGAGCGCCTACTTTGCACCATTATTTTGCAGTCCAGTTATGAAGGCGCATGGGACCCTTGCTGATCTCTCCGTTGGGTCGATTTGATTTGGTTTATTTTGGTTTAACTTCCCAAAGCGACTAAGGCTATGGGGACGCCGTAGTGAAGGGTTTTGAAAATTTCGACCACCTGGAGTTCTTTAACGAGCACTGATATCGCAGAGAACAGACGGGCCTCTAGAATTTCACCTCCATTGGAATTCGGTCGCTGTGGCTATGATCGTACCGGCGTCTTTCGCGCCTGCAGCCGAGCGCCGTAACCGCTGAACCACCGCGGTGGGATTCTCCGTCGGGTCGAATTACCCCACGGACTCACCCACTGAACATGTTTCCTTTCATCCCTTCCGTAGATTGTTTTAAGTTTTCTATTTTTCCACACACACTGCTGAATTGTGGAGTAACTTAGGTGGTCACTGCGTTCATTGCCAACTAATCAATTTAAGCTAGAACTGCCTAAACATTTTACTTGACGTTGTTGTATTCTGCCTAATCATGTTACTTGACATTGTTGTATTATGCTTTGTAACCCACCCCTGCTAAGTCCCTAACAAGAGACAGCAGTATTTGTAAATAAATAAATATATCTACCTTCACAATGCTCAAACCACTTGTCGATCAGCAAATGGCTGCTACGAAAGTTCTTGTTAGTCTGGCCTGACAGATCTAATATTAGACTAAAGAGTGACAGCAGTGGAGGGTGCTAAGAATCTCTGGCTCCGGACAGGCCGCCATTGGAAACTAAACCTGGCAACGTTTAACACTAGAACCTTATCCAGTGAGGCTAGCCTAGGAGTGCTGTTCGTGTAGCAGTGCTAGAAGTAGGTGGTGGGTTGGTTCGGCAGGATACCGGCAAGCTATCTCAGGAGACGAAAAATGTTACTAAGAAACTCTAAACATGAAACACCTAACCCTACGGTGGCAGAGCTATCAACGTTAACAAATAAGTGAAAGCTAGTCGACTTAAAGAAGTTTAACAAGTAGAAAATCGAGCATGTCCTAAAAACAGAGGCAGCCTAAAAGCAATGAAGAAAACTAAGCACAGTTAAAAACCAGATGTATGCGCTAAGAAAGAGAGGGAAACGACATTAGCAATATAATCAAGGTAGTTAAAGTAGCTGAAGAGTTCTACACAAATCTTTACAGTAGCCAAAGTAATCGGAACATTACAGAGAGGTAATGGGACAGGAATGGGATATCCCGCAAGTAAAGAAAGAGGAAGAAAGCCTCAGGAACAATGCAAAGGGAGAGAGCAGGTGGTGAGGATCAGGTAACTGCAGATAAGGACGGAGGGGAGATTGTGCTGGAAAAACTAGCCACCCTGCATACGCAATGCCTTATGACCTCGAGCGTGCCAGAAGCTTGCAAGAACGCTAACATTATCTTAATTCATAAGAAAGTAGACATCAAGGACCTCAAAAATTAGACTGATCAGGTTACTGTCCGTTGCCTTCAAGATATTAAGGCGAAAGCCTTTAAAGCCTCATCGTTGTCGACAGACGGTTGCCATCAAAGGTTGTGGGGTTGAAAATAGGGGAGATAAACACGTTCTCGCCGCTTAAGCGCGGCTGACACAGTTCAAAGCCGCGCTGACCCCACCCCGTGGTCGCGAGCGCTACCGAGCGCACGCCGACCACGGCGGGCCTCGCTCTGCGGGAACAAAGGAACGGCACACTGGCTGACAAAAACAAGGCATTTACTGCTATAACAACAATAACGCCAGCTAGCAACAAAATACACTGAGGAATCTAGGATGTCCGACTCACCAGCACGGCTACGAGCGAACGTTCGCCCACGGTAGGGCAGGGGGAAAACTCCGATGTCGGACGGGACGGGTTTGGCGGGAGTAAGTTCCGACCAAGAGGCGCCCGTCGACGAAGAGCGAAGCCGCGAGCGAAACGTCCGCTTGCTTCCCGATCCCAGGGAGAAGAGAGCCAGCTATCCCTCGCGCGCGCGCAGCAAAACGCCATCCGTGGCGCTGGTGTCGCTGCGACGCGAGCGCCCTCCCCCTGTTAGTTAAAAGTAACCGAAGCGAGAGGAGTGCTTTTCGGGGGCAGCTAATAACAGTGTGGTGCAATGCGGGAAAGTGAACGCAGGGGACGAAGGCGTCCCCACAAGGTGTCACGCTTCTGGAATCGTGCCAAGTGTGGCCTCTCCTCCGTGCAGCGGCGCAACCTCCTCCCCTCCTTAGCAACCGGCGCGGGGGCGCAGCTGTGCATAGCAACCGTGACGTCACACAATAGCGGTAGAACGAGCGCGCGCGCATCGGCGGTGGGCGCTGCACAGCCGCTCCTTCGCCAGACGTTTCGTTGCAGTCGAGTAAGTGAGAACCATGCCTCCGAAGCGGCCCAGTGATTCCGCGCCAAGTGGTTCGGGGAAGCCGCACTGGGTTGACCACAAGGCTTTCGCCAAGGACACTTAAGAATTTCCAAAGTGTCTTCGGAAATTTTTTTGCTAATTTAATCGCAAATAGAATCAGGACAACCTTAGACTTCAGTCAAGCAAATGATCAGACAGGCTTTCGTAAAGGATACTGGACAATAGACCATATCCACGCTATCATTCAGGTGATAGAGAAATGCGCAGAATATAACCAGCCCCTAAATATAGCGTTCATTGATTACGAGAAAGCATTCGACTCGGTAGAATCCTCAGCAGTCATGCAGGCAATGCGGAATCAGGCTGTAGAAGAGTGTTTTGTGAAAATATTGGAAGATATTTATAACGATTGCACAGCTATCATAGTTCTCGATAAAGTCGGAAATAAAATTACAATAAGGAAAGGTGTCATGCAGGGAGACACAGGAGGTATTCCGGGGCCTGAAATGGGAACAGTTGGGGATAAGAGTTAATGGAGAATACCTAAGTAATCTGCGATTTGGTGGTGACATTGCCTCGGTGAGTCACAGAGGACATAAATTGCAAAGGGTGATCAAGGAGTTAGACAGGCAGAGCAGAACGGTGAGCCTAAAATGCAGAAAACCAAACTAATCTTCAACAGTCTAACAAGGAAACAGTAGTTGACAATTGGTAGCGAGGTGCACGTTTACTTAGGGCAGCTAGTGACCGGTGATCCGTATAATTAGAGGGTAATAATTAGATGAATAAGAATGGGGTGGAGCGCATATGGCAGGTTTTCTGAAATCATGAATGGCAGTTTGCCAATATCCCTCAAGAGAGAAGTATACAACAGCTGCATCTTACCGGTACTCACCTACCGGGCAGAAACGTGGAGGCTAACAAAGAGGGTTCAGCTTAAGTTAAGGACAACGCAGCTAACTATGGAAAGGAAAATTATTGGAGCAACGTTAAGAGTCCGGTAGTGGGCAGAGTGTGTGACGGAACAAACGTGGGTTAATGATATCCTGGTCGAAATCGAGAGGAAGAAATGTGCTTGGGCGCTTCTCATGACCCCTACCCGGCACACTGGTTTCGTGGAAGAGTTGGTGACAATAATATCTACACCTAATTTTAGAGAAATTGCAGAACGCTTTTTTAAGACGGGCAAACAATTAATGATGGCTGTTTAATCGCACCTCTTGGCAACGATCACTTTTGGAGGTGTAGTTTATAAATCACCTTTGTCCATGAACCGTCTTGTAGGTTGGAAGGTTATGATATGGTTGAAAGGTTTCTTCTGGCGGCTAGGGTTAACCTTGTGTGGCGAACTACCCTGGGTTTCATCATATTTGGGTATAGTCAGGGTGTGCAACTGGCGTGGGCAGCATAAGTTCCTGTCCCGTCCCCTCGTTGGGCTCCGTGGTGGGCGGCTCCAACCGTGGCCGAAAAACACATCCTTTTATGGCTAGCTATTTCCTACCAACTGATCGCCCTCCGAAACGGAGGCGCACCGTCGTAACTGCCAAGTTCTTTTCAAAGAACAAGGCTAATTCTTTGAGGTTCCACGAGATTCACAGTGAACACTCAGAAAAAACTGCACGACATATCTCGCCGTACAACCATCAGTGCAACAAACTAGCAGAAGTCACAGCCTTCGGTGACTTTCAACGAGTAATAAGCCCTCACCGATCACTGAACACTTTTCGTGGCGTCCTCTCTGATGATGACCTGAAGTACATGACTGAAGAAGAATTACTAGATGTACTTAAAGACGAACATGTCACAAATGTGCACAGAATAAAAATAACGCGCAATAAGAAAGAAATAGAAACAAAACATTTTGCCCTGACCTTCGCCTCAAGCCCTCTCCCTGACTCTGTGGAGGTAGGGTACTCCAAAATCAAACTAGGACCGTACACCCCAAACCCAAGACGTTGCTTCAAATGCCAAAGGTACGGACGGCCATGGCTCCCGGAGCTGCCGGGGCCAAGTCACATATGCAAAGTGCGCCTCACATGATCATCCCACAGATAACTGTAAAGTTGAACCTCAACTTTGAGTAAATTGTGAGGGCAGTCATCCTGCCTACTCGCGTGCTTGTCCAACTTAGAAACAAGAGAAAGATATAATCACTCCCTTTCGCATCCCTTTCAGAGAAGCGCGCCAGCACTTCTCAATGGATCAACACCCTACTTTCGCCGATGTGGTGCAACAGGGCACAGCATCACAGCGGCTTCTGCCTTCTGCTCAGTCCACACACAGTGAGCCTGCAGCAGGGCCACCAGTGTCCCAGGTGGCAGCAGCTAGCGCCGCGCCACCACCCACAAAAAGGCTGCGCGGACCTCCAGGTCAGCGGGTCCTAAGGCCTCACCTCACATGGCAAGGTCTGAAGCACAGTTACCTGTGCATTATGCACGATCCTCCAGCGCCTCTGAGCAGGCGATGGACACAACTTCTCCCTCGGCCCCGCTGCAGTGGCGGCAAAGCTTCGTTGAGCGAAAAAAAGGGATAAAGTCCCATTAACTGGTCCAAAAGACCCATCAACCTAACCTATCCCCAACAAGTTTATAACGATGGATATTCTAGTTCACTGGAACTGTCGTGGAGTTTTAAAGAACCGCACTGACATAACAGATATCTTAAATTCATTCTCCCCGGTAGCACTGTCTTCAGGAGACTAACCTTGGACACAGAAAAAAAATATTCTTAAAAAATATCAAGTCTTCCACAGTGACCGACAGAATTCAACCAGGCTCTTTGGAGGCGCTGCTTTTTTGGTTCATGTTGGTGTTGCAACTCGGAAAAATTGACTTCAAAACTTCATACGAGGCAGTTTTGGTCACCGTCCTTGATTTTAAAACCGTAACATTATGTTTCATATACATTGAACCTCCTCTAACCATCAGACTTCACGATTTAGGAGCACTTTTAATACAACTACCAGAGCCACATCTTTCAGTTAAAAATTTTAATGCTCACTCCTCGTTTTGGGAAAGTGAACAAACCGACGTCAGAGGCCGGATTATAGCAGATTTTATTCTGAGCAACAATGTCTGCCTAATGAACACGGGCAAACACACTTAATGCTCTCCAAGCAGTGCGAAAATGAGCCGCCTAGATTTATCTTTTTGTTCACCAAGTGTTTTTACAGATTTTAAATGGTATGTTCTTGACAACCCATATGGGAGCGATCATCTTCCTTTCGTTATCAGTCTGACATCCTCACCATCAGTCAAATTAACCAAACCACGGCGTTGGAAGTTGGCCACGGCCGACTGGGCGCTCTTCCAAGAAAATGCCGCTTTGGAAGAAATTTTTTCAGATGGCCTTAAAGTTGATGACATAAATGCGATGTTCAAAACATGTATCATTACTGCTGCTGAACTAGCCATTCCCAGGCTTCCGGAGTGATGCGAAAAAGCCGAAAGGTCTGGTATACACGGGAATGTGCGGAAGCAAAAAAGAGGCAAAACAAAGCCTATAGAATTTTGGGTCCATACCCCACACAGGAAAACGTAATAAATTTTAAAAAGTCGAGGGCCAAAGCTCGATATACCCGGCGAATTGCTGAGAAAACTTTCATGGCAAGGTTATATATCTTCCATAAATACTTCCACTACATCAAAAAATATGTGGCAGCAAGTTCAAAAACTTGATGGCAACTTCTCTCCTTTTGCAGTTACTTTCCTGACCCCCCCCCCCCCCCTGATGCACAAACAAGTATTCACGAACAGGCCGACATACTTGGAGGGCACTTCTCCCATGTTTCCAATTCACACACTATACTGACTCTTTCTTAAAGTACAAAAACACAGCAGGGAAACAGACTTTCAACTAGTGGCTACACTAACCAACCCTACAACAGTTGGATTACACTTCATGAATTCAGTGTACTAGCTAGTGGCAAACAGTCTGCACCAGGGCCCGACCAGGTACATTATCAAATGCTAGCCCATTTGTCTGAACCTGCTGTAAAAGCACTCTTGAAAATTTTCAACAAAATCTGGGTGTCGGGGAAAATGCCTGAGGCTTGGAAAAAGGCAGTAAGAGTACCATTCCTGAAACCAGGGAAACTCCCAACCTCTCCTACTAGTTTCAGGCCAATAGCCCTTACAAGGTGCCTTCCCAAATCCTTCGAAAGCAGAGTAAAAATTAGGTTAATGTTTATTCTCGAATCTCGCGAACTGCTTGACCTCCACCAGTGCGGTTGCAGAAAAGTTTGTTCGACACTGGATCATCTTGTGCGACTCGAAAACACTGTTCGAGAAGCATTCTTGCATACACAACACTGTATGGCTGTTTTCTTTGATATGGAAAAAGCCTATGATACCACCTGGAGGTTTGGGATTCTCCGTGACTTGAGAGATCTGGGCATCCGCGGTAGGATGGTTAATTGCCTGAAAGATTTTTTGTCAAACCGCACATTTCAAGTCTGTCTCGGTTCAATCCTCTCGAGGAACTTCACTCAAGAGAACGGTGTACCTCAGGGATGCACTTTAAGCTGTACACTTTTCATCGTAAGAATGAATTTCATAGCCAAAGTAATCCCAAAGTCAATTATGTACTCAGTTTACGTCGATGACCTCCAAATTTCATGAACATCGTCCAGCTTATTAACCTGTGAAAGACAGGTACAACTCACATATAATAGACTTGGTTAATGGGAAGACAAAAATGGATTACTTCACTGCATGGCAAAAATGCCACAAAGCCTTTAATAGGAGACAGGCCACAATGTAGTAGCTGCCACAACACAAGGGCTTGAAATTAAATTCTCTTGGGTACCAAATCACGTAGGAATCTACGTTAACGAGAGAGCCGATGTGTGTGCCGCAGCCGCCTGTAGTGCTAAAACAGAAAGTGAAGGTGCCGCATAACGATACTCTAAAATTTGTGCAAAGAAAACTAAAGAAAAAATGGCAGGGAGCATGGGATAATGCATAAAACAACAAGTTACACCTAATAAAGCCAATTATAGAAGAATGGAAAACATGCAGTCACCAAGAGCATTTTATTGAAGTAATTTTATGTCGCCTTCGTACTGGCGCACGCAAAAAAAAGACGAACCCACATGCGCACAGTGTGGAGAGATAGTCACTACAAACCACATAATAATATCCT
The DNA here is from genome assembly GCF_055824585.1 of Amblyomma mixtum. Taxonomy (NCBI): domain Eukaryota; kingdom Metazoa; phylum Arthropoda; class Arachnida; order Ixodida; family Ixodidae; genus Amblyomma; species Amblyomma mixtum. Next base: position 65,818,432 of record NC_143012.1, on the reverse strand, counting down.
GTGCAAATTTTGATCAACTTACAACAAAGCTTTTCCGACAATTTTATGAAGAGCACATCCCATTACACCCTTGCTTACTCCTAGGAGAAAGTGCACTAGTAAAAAGCCCCTCTCCTGTTTCGTTCCTAAAAGATGCAAACGTCCTAAACCTCTTGCAGGGTTACAAAATAATCTTTAAACTTACTCACACCAGACACACGCATGATGGCCTTAGCTGCCCATGTGCCATAAAACACAGCACAACACGCAACCGCTTTTTTCAGCATAAATCCGTATAAGCTGCATAGAGTTATGGGGGCAGTCGTAGTCGTCCGAGGTTTAGTTTTTCCACACAGCGCAACCTATGCGAAAATGACGTTTTGCCTTAAGTTCGTCTCTTTTTCATAAGGGCCGAGACTGTGAAGACTTACTCATTGTTAAGCAATCCAGGCGGAAAGAATGCCGCCACTCTGGCTCAGTGGTTATTGCACTCGGCTGCTGACCCGAAAGATGCGGGTTCGATCACGGCAGCGGAGGTCGAATTTCGATGGAGGAGAAATTCTAGAGGCCCGTGTACTGTGCGATGTCACTACCTATTAAAGAACCCCAGGTGGTCAAAATCTCCGGAGCCCTTCACTACGGCGTCCATCCGTAGCCTTAGTCGCTTTGGGACGATAAATCGGGACTAAACCAAACCAATCCAGGCGCAAAGAGTAATCAAGTATGTCATAATCATCACCCTAACTACGCACACTGCGGGGCAGAGACCTCTCCCATGTCTCTCCAATTAACCCTGACCTTTTCCAGTTGGGGCCACCGTATCCCCGCAAACGCCACCTAACTTTCTGCCTCCCCTTACTACGCTAGCCTTCTCCTGGAATGCACTCCGTTACCCTTGAGTACCGACTGTTTATACAAATCTAGGCTTGTGCTAGTTTAATATCGGGACTTTCCATTCTACTCTGATATTTCAATTCTGATATTAAGGCGAAAGCCTTTAATGCCTCATCGTTGTCGACAGAAGATTGTCAGCAGAGGTGTCAGGCTTTTCGGTTGGTCGGAATGGTTATGACGTCAGAGTCCGCGGATTAGGAGTAATGAGGTCACCCATGGAAATAAAAAATAAGAAAAAATGAAAAGAAGAATTAAAGAAGTTAAAGAAATGAGGAAGAAATGAAAAGCAAAGAAAAACCAGAAAAAATGAAGAATATTATAAACGAAAAAAACATTGAAGAAAAAAAATTAAAAGAATAGAAACAAAAATAAAATAAAATCAAAATCAAAATAAACAAAAAATAAACTACAAAAAGTAAAAAAGAAATAAAGAGATCAATACCAGACTGTACGCCAGGAAAGGCTTTCCCCTTGAAGCACTTTAGGAAGCCAAAGTGCCCACTGAATTTTTTTTGTAATGATAGCAGCTGATTGTACACCATTTTTAGCGTGAGCCGACTGCGCTTAGTTTTTTTTTCTCCCGTATCGCAGGGCATCAATCTCGACTGGAACCGGCCGGGAGACGCATGCAGCTCATTGCCTAGCGGGCTACCGAGATTTCTGCACACCTTTGTTGAGAAGGTCACCAAGAGTTACAAGCTGATGTTCACGGTACCACCGCTGCCCAAGTTCGTGGAATATTACTATTTGACGGATAAGCTTCTTAAGAACTTGCAGTACGTGGTCGTGACGACGCACAAGCTCCGCCGGCCGGCAATGCTCGCATGCACCGGCGAACGGCTCCTGGCAGCGTCAGCCTTCCGCAAGATCAGGGACCAGTACGTGAAATCGAGTGACGACCTCGAGACGCTCCGCAAGTTTGCCTACAGCATTTCGGTGCGTCGTAGCGTAAGCACTCCTAGGATGTACCGCTTCAGTTTCTAGGGATTTGTTCCTGCAGAGTGGTCTCAGGGTCATGCGTATTAAGGCGAAAGCCTTAAATGCCTCATCGTCGTCGACTGAAGGTTGTCAGCAGAGGTGTGACGCTTTTCGGTTGGTCGGAATTTTTATGACGTCAGAGTGCGCGGATTTGAAGTAATGAGGTCACGCCCGAAGTCTTGACGCCCCCTTTTGGAGCAGACAACTAATAAAATAGTTGTCGTCCGCTGCGACAGGGGGCGTAAAGCGTCCGTGGGTGACCACATTGCATATACCTCATTACTGCGAAGCGAGCCATCGATACAACCGAACTCATAGAAGCAGAGAGAGAGTCGTGCTAAAGAAGCAGTAAAAGTCGGCAGTCAAAGTGTGTTGTTGTAATGTGTAGCCAAAGTGTGTAGTAAAATAAAGCACTAGTACAGCACAGTCTAGCGCTCAATGCCAAACAGTGCGCCAGGAAAGGCTTTCGCCTTGCAGCAATTTAGAGAGCCAAAGTGCCTCTTGAACTTTTTTTTTTTTTAAGCGAAGAGACCCATGTTCTTCAAGTTGTGCAGCTGCTCTTGTGTACGGTGTTCTTCAAACGATCGCGCATTTCTCGTTCGGTAGTGAATTCAAGATATTTCTGGCAATGACAAGATTTTCTTATTCTCACTTTGCTGACCAAATTAGGAAGGATTAAAAAATATATTTCCCTAAAATTATGCTAGGCAATAGAGCCGCGTTTAAAAGCAGATATCAAAATGTGCGATGTCAGTGCACATTAAAGAATCCCAGGTGGTCGAAATTTCCGGAGTCCTTCACTACGACGTCTCTCATAGCCTGAGTTGCTTTGGGACGTTAAACCCCATAAACCAAACCAAAATGTTGCCAGCGGCGCAAATTGTTGAAAAAAAGTGAAATTGAAAATTGCTTTTGAGGAAAGGAAATGGGTTGATACCTTTCTCACAAATCTCGGTGGACACCCGAGCCGCGCCGTTAGGGAAGGAATAAAGGAGGGAGTGAAAGAAGAAAGGAAGAAAGAGGTGCCGTAGTGGACGTCTCCGGAAGGAAGGAAGGAAGGAAGGAAGGAAGGAAGGAAGGAAGGAAGGAAGGAAGGAAGGAAGGAAGGAAGGAAGGAAGGAAGGAAGGAAGGAAGGAAGGAAGGAAGGAAGGAAGGAAAAACATTATTTCTACTAATGCTTTTTCTACGGTTTTGGGGCATCTTCAGAGACGTCTAGGTTCTAGGAGCCTTCTCTGTCGAAGTCGTCCGCCTCTAATCAATGGTCGGTTGCCCTCTGTCCACGACTCCGCTGACCACTCCCGCCCGTTGAGCTCGCTGTACCAGACCTTGTTGGTTGTATTTTCGGGACCACGTCCATGTTTTGGCTGGCCCATGTGATGTGATATAGAGTAGGTTTTTCGTCGCACCAGGAACATTTGTCCGCGTATATCGTACGGTGCATTTTGTTTAGTATATTGCCACCTAGCATTGCCAGGTGGCGCATAGCTGCTGACGACGACGAAGAAGGGCTCGCGCCGTGTGGAATCTGTCGCCCTTGCTGCCCCAGCTTGCGTGGCCTTGTCTGTCTTCGCACTTGTTATTAAAGCCCCCCTTCGTCAACAAGTACGTTACAGTTTGGTGGAGGTGCGGGGTAACGAGATGACCACCGGCTGTACGAAGATGCACCACAGAACATGGAGTAAGCACTTTTTTCAGAAGAGTCGCCAATTTATCACTGATAATTTAATAGTCGGCCCCGGTGTCCACTAATGCACTGACTCTGTGACCGTCGAGAAGAACAGGTGTGTCCAAAGAAAGGGGCTGTCTAGGTCGGATGACGGTGCCATCTGTTCACGGTCGGAACGTAGCGGCGGCGACGGAGGTCTTCAGCGCAGCGACTCCCAGCGACCTCGCCCCCGAAGGTCGCCGGTCTCAGTTTTCCCGACGAGGGCTGGGCGAGCGACCCTGTGGTGCTCGCGAGGAGCTGTGGGGGTTCGGGGAAGAGCGCCTCGGAGACGATGAGCGCGGCTGATGCGGCGTGCGGGCTGAAATTCGCTGTTCCGCTAGGAAATCTTCAATGGCAGGGGGCCGATGGCCAAACCGGGGTCTGGGTGAATCGGCTCGAAAGCCCTGCAGACCGAGACGTCGATAAGAGCAGTTACGGTAGAGATGCAAAGCAGAGTGGCCGGTTATCAGTGAAAGCAGAGTGGCCGGTTATCAGGTGTGCGCCAGACATCGGCCTTCCGCAAGGGCGCTCGGCGATCGTCGAAATACTGCACTGGTGGCACTGAGGACCGCGGCTCAGGAGGCGTTACCGGAAACGGTGGTGGCGAAACCGCAGCCGGGCGCCTCGCAATTTCAGCATAGGTGGGGCGGTGGCATTCTCCTGGTAGAGGAGGTGTTTCGACAGCAGGAGCCCTGAACGCCTGTTGCACTTCCTCGCGAACAAGAGCAGAAATCGAACCTAGCGCTGGCTGCGAAGGGCTGCAAAATTTCAGGACCTCTTCACGCACGATGGTGCGAATAAGTTCACGCAGATCGTCAGGGTGGCTCCCGGAGGTAGCAAACGATGCGGTGACAGCAGCAGCATGCACGGGCTGGTCGTAGGTCGCAGAACGTTGTTGCAGCACCTTTTCCATCGTTGTGGCCTCTGTAAGGAATGCAGCAACGGTCGATGGTGGGCTGCGCACGAGGCCTGCGAAAAGCTGCTCTTTGACGCCAGGCATCAAATGCCGGAGTTTCTTGTCTTCCGGCATGGCCGGGTCAGCTCTTCTGAAAAGGCGCGTCATGTCCTCGACGTACATCTGGACACTTTCGTTCGGCAGCTGGATGCGAGATTGTAGTGCACGCTCAGCTCGTTCACGACCACGGTGTTCACGACGATCAGCACTTGTGTAGGCCTCCAGGAGCCGACGACGGAACTCATGCCACGAGATTAAAACGTCCTCTCGGTTCTCAAACCAGGTGCGAGCACCATCCTCGAGGCTGAAGTAAACGTTCCGGAGTTTGGCTGCGTGGTCCCATTGGTTAAACGCAGCTACGCGCTCAAAATGAAGGAGCCAGTCCTCCACATCCTCAAGAAGTTCCCCACGGAACGTCTTGGGAATCCGCGGAGTCTGCAGGGTGTAGTGAGATGGCGCGGCAGCGGCAGTTTGCAGAGGAGAAGGAGCGGCTGTCTCCATGGCGCCGCTCTCTACTAGTCCTACCTCCGAAGGCAGTCCCTGGATCCTCCGACTGAAGCGGTGTACCGGGGTGTCGAGTGGTACAGGGCTGGCGCGACGGCTGCCTGGAGGGGTCTCTTGCATGGGCTCACGGGTACCCCGCACCTCCACCAACACCGCCCTGCAGGAAACTACGCGCTTTACACCGTTCCGCCTTGTGTACGGACGTGAAGTTCAGAGCATGCTTGATGCCATGCTCCCGTGCCCATAAAATGACCAACTCGACCCAGACGCCCAACAATTTGCCCAACGTGCTGAAGAAGCCCGTCAGCTGGCCCGCGTGCACATCGGGCAACAGCAGAGCACCGACGCGCGCCGTTACAACCTTCGCCACCGACAGGTTGACTACAAACCCGGTGACCAAGTCTGGGTATGGACTCCTGTCCGTCGCCAAGGCTTGTGCGAGAAACTGCTCTGCCGCTATTTTGGCCCTTACAGAGTGATCCGGCGTGTGAGTGACGTAAACTATGAAGTGGTTCCGGACGGTGTTGCGCAACCCCGACGCCGACAGCCCAGCTCTGACATTGTGCACGTTGTACGGCTTAAACCGTACTATACTCGGTGACGCAGACGTGTTGATGTCTTGGAACGGTTCACTTGCGGAACTTTGCTCGTTTTTTGTTTATTTTTTTTGTTACGTCGACAGCGCTCTTTTTTCATAAGGGGGGGGAATAATGCCACCTAGCATTGCCAGGTGGCGCATAGCTGCTGACGACGACGAAGAAGGGTTCGCGCCGTGTGGAATCTGTCGCCCTTGCTGCCCCAGCTTGCGTGGCCTTGTCTGTCTTCGCACTTGTTATTAAAGCCCCCCTTCGTCAACAAGTACGTTACAATATGTAGGCAGGCTGAGAGTCCGTGAGTATTGTTTGTTAGCGACCGCTCGGTTCTATAGCCCTCCGCCACCGCTAGAGCAACGGTTACTGCCTCGGACTCTGCAGCTGAGCAGCCTCGGAGAGATGCGCTGGTCATCTCGCGTAAAGACGAATCGACCACCGCCGCCACAGCGATTTTGGTGTCTCTTCCTCTCCAAGATGCGTCTGCATACATGGTCGTGGCTTGAGGAGCGTATGTTTTCTCGATATCCGGCCGTTGCTTCTCTTCTGCCTCGATGGAGGTTGGGATCCATATTTTTTGTTATTGGCGCTACCTTGAGGGTCTTGCGAAGCTCGTCAGGGATCGTTTCCGTCCTCGTAATTTCTCCCATCTGCTCGCGGTATCCGAGCCTCTTTAGGAGCGCTCTTCCAGTCGTTGTCTGCAGCAGCTTGTGTTTTTGCGACTGAAGCTGCGCCTCTCGTAGCTCCTCAAAGGTGTTGTTTTGTGGCATGCGTTGTGTTGTGTTGTGGCATGCCATGCCGTCTGTTGGTGATGCGGGTGATCATGCGTGCCACTTGTAGCGTTGTTGCTTTGAGCAGGGTAAAAGTGTGAGTACTGCGCTGGTCGGATTGAACGCACATGCCCAAAATTCTTATTGTTGTCTTTTCCTGTATGGGCATCCCTTCTAGGTAGACGTTGAGTATTAGGTCCTCGTTGGTTGGAACGTTCCGGTTTTGCTTGCCTCTCCAGACTCTCAGCAGGTCTGATTTCTCGGTCGAGCATGCGAGTCCTCTTGCTGCGAGGTATTGCTCTACACAAGAGGCCGCTTGCTGTAGCCTTTCTTCCTTCTCTCCGAGACAGCCCGTGTCTGTCCAGACTGTTATATCGTCAGCATACATGGCATGCCTGATGCCTTCGATGTTCTCTAGTTTTCGAGCTAGGCCTATCATAGCTATGTTGAAGAGTAGGGGTGAGATAACTGACCCTTGGGGTGTTCCCTTGTTTGGAGTGCGAATTTTATCCGATCGAAGGTCTCCTATGCCGATGGTGGCAGTTCGATCGGACAGGAAGGCTTTGACGACGCCGTGGATTCTGCGTGCGCAGTCCAGGTTGTCTAGACCCGTAAGGATCGCTTCGTGGCTGACGTTATTGAATGCCCCCTTGATGTTCAGGGTCATTATGACATTTTCTCCCGTCCGAGGTACGTACGTTACGCAGCACATCTTCTTGTATTTGGAGGAGAACGTCCTGCGTCGAGAGCTTTTTTCTAAAGCCGAACATGGTATTTGGTACACAGTCGTTATCTTCCATGTAATTTTGCAGTCGTAAAGTTACCACCCGTTTGTAAAGCTTGCCAAGGCATGACGTGAGCGATATGGGCCTGAGGTTTTCAATTTTAAACTTTTTGCCAGGTTTAGGTATCATTATTACTTCGGCCTGTTTCCAATCTTCGGGTGGTGGTGAAAAACATTTATGGGAAATTAAGTTTTTTTACAGAAAGGTGATTGGGGTAGGACCCTATTGGCCCTTTCCCCTCACAGCACTGGGTGGAGCCCCTATTCCGGTTCCCCATTGGCAAGCAACGCCGCCCGCGTCCGTTGAACCAAAGCATTTTGGCTCTTTAGGTCCTGACAGCCGAGCAGGGCCGCCTCCCAGTCCTCTCTGGTAGGGTTGGGGTTGAGGGGGGATAGATGGGTTTGATTGACACGCCCAAACCATGTGGAAGGTGTCAGCCACCTCCCCACAGAACTGGTACGCGCCATCAAAGGATGTACTGAAATGTTTAAGCACCGCCGGGCACAGTACACAATCTTCGGGAAGCGTCTCCGCCTCCCAATGTTTGTTGAGGAAGCTGACGAGCTCTTGTATGAGGTCGTCACTCAGGTTGCGGATTCGGTCGTTGTCGATTCTGTCCGCTCCGGCTGCCGTGTTTCTGGTGGTGTTTTTTATGGCCGCGTAAACCTCTTCCATATTTATGGGGTGGTCGAGTTTCTTGTTTTCGCTCTTCGATACGTTCCTTGCTATCGCCGAAACATTTTTCTGGTGCCTTCTACAGTTGGGCGATGTCTGATCCCTCGAAGGAGCGGATGAACCTGCGGATGGCTTTATTGTTTTGTGATTTTATTTTGGTCGGCTCAATTAGTGCTATTAAGAGATTCCAGGTTCTGGCCGTGCCTAGAATTCCCATAAGCGAGTCCCTGAGTTGTTCCGAATTTTGTTTCGCGAGTTCCATCGCGTATTCTGCCTTTCTCGTCAATTCGGCTATCTTTAGTTTTAGTTTCCTGTTATGTTTTTGCTTCCGCCATCTTTTGGTGAGACTGCATCTCGCTTCCCATCGTCTGAGGAGGTGTGCGTCTACTTCGGGCGTTGCTGTCGTTCTCCTTGCACTTTTTGTGCATCGTTCTCCGGAACAATAATTTCGACCACCTGGGGATCTTTAACGTGCACCGACATCGCACAGCACACGGGCGCCTTTGGCGTTTCGCCTCCATCGAAACGCGGCCCCCGCGGTCGGATTTGAAGCAGGGTACGAGCGCTTTGTGAACATTTGAGGAAAGGAAATGGCGCAGTAAATGTCTCACTTCTCGGTGTACAGCTCAACCGCGCCCAAAGAGAAAGGGGGATGGTGAGGTGAAAGAAGATGCGCCTACAAGTGCGCAAGCACTAAAACAAAATTATCTTTGACTTGCCTGCTTGCACAAAGTTTTTTCGGGAACTACTGCACCATAAACACTCTCAATTAAATGTTATCTCAAAACATGCCGAGGGATTTTTGCACCAGAGGGTAGTGATATAGAAGTGACCCTGTAAATAAGAAAAAAAACTAAATACTGATATTATTAATGAACAAAAATTTGTATTTCTATCACAAGCGGGAGGGTCCTCAGTGATCGCTCAAGCAGTGGAAGAAAACCAGTGGCCAATATTATGCTAACAGATAATGTATACTACTTGGACGCCTCCGGTCCTCACCACGGGGGATGGTACACGGTCACGGTAGTTCACAACAGCAACACAGTTAACGGCCTCACCTTCAGAGCCCGCAGTGCAACGCAAGCCGAAGAGGTCGCGATTGCTCTCGCGGCCTGACATTCCGATTCGAAATACATAATCACCCACTCGGGAGGGACCTGTCGGAACGTCGAACAAGGCTGCACTCCCTTCCCAGCCTATGGAATCTGCCAAAATTGCATACGGGATACGGACCCCGCGCACCCTTACCTCATATGGGCCGCTGCTCATCAGGGGTTGGCAGGAAACGAGGCAGCAGACGCAGCCGCCCGCGCGCTCTCTCACCGGGCTGTTTTCTCCTCCTCACCCGATCAGGAACCCGATCCTAATCCGATCTATACCTTCAGAGATGTTAAAAGCTATCATCAAGATAGCCATCGCTTTTACCCTCGCCTATGTAAAGGCCTGAAGAGGGCAATGAGCGGCTCCTTCTCCGACTTTTCACCAGTTCCTATGACCGGCAGCACTGAAACATTCTGACCCCTCCTTTAGCAGCAGCTGCCCGCAACGTAGTGCGGTGTCTTCGGACACCTCTCACATGGTGTGGGCCTGCCCCTCCAACCCGACCATTCCCCCTATCCCCAAACCAACCCAACCCGGGAGGGCGGGGAGGGGATCCTGCTCGGCTGCCACGACTTACAGGCCCAACAAGCCTTAGTCGGGCGCGCCCGGGCGGCGGCCACCGCCACTGGGGTCCTAAACTGTTGACCTCCACCTAGTGCTTGTAAGGATCGGCATACCTCGTGTTCCTTCCAAATAAATGTTCTCGACACCACCACCAGAGGCCGTGCAAGCGTGGGACGCTGCCATAATTGAGGCTGCGGTATGTGACCGCCGTCGCGCGTGAGAAAAGGTCACATGCAAAGGGAACGGAGCGAAGAACTGTGATACATGATGGGCTATGATACAAAGCATGCAAATTCAGTTCAGTTCAGTGCATTTATTTCAGTCATGTACAATGGCTGAAGAGAAAGGAAAAAAAGCCGCGCACGCGGCTTGACAAAGCTCCCATCTCCCGTAGCGGCTTGGCACGGCGATGACAGACAGCAGTAAAACAATAACAAGAGAATGTATGAAATAACAAATATGTACAATATTGTCACGTTGTAGTGACGGCAGTCCAGTGGTCAGGAAGACACCAGCCAGTCTTGGAAACGAAGCTCTTTATTTGGGCTGACTTGCGCCCGCAAAATAACTGAATCACTCGGCAGCGGCGTAAGCAACAAGCGTGCTCGTCGGTCGTCGAACTACGAATGTCCGCCGCTCGCGGCATCGCTCAATTTAAAGCCGGCAAGGAAACTTCCAGATAACAGGTCAAGATCATCTACGGTAATCTGGAAAAACCTAGATGCAGCCTTTCATGGCTGCGAACAATCGAGATTAGTCTGGTCGCTTCTCGCGCCACGAACAAAAGTGATAACGACCCTTTCCTGCTGCCTTGAGCGTGAACGAACACACACTGGGCGCATTTGTTTTTCAGTCCCGGACTGTCCGGGACTACTTGCGGACTCGAGTCCGGTATTTGTTTTTCTCGGGCAGCCCGAAAGCTCCGCCCACCTGCTTGCATCGCCATAGCAACGCGTTCGTTTTTAGCCTATGGCAGTCCGCGGGCTGCTTGGGGCTGCTGAGAAGGCAGCAGACGATAGCTGCGCGCCGCGCTGGCAGCCATATTAAGTTAGACTCCGTGTGCATTTTGAGTGCTTTTCGTGTCCCTGGAGGTCGATATCATGCGTTAAACCTTCACATGAGCTCCGTAGCTCCTCTCTGAGCCATCGCAAGACTTTTTGTTCTTGCATCTTCGTTTGTTTTCTTGAAATCCACCGCACACGGACGCGCGTTCGGAGCTGCGAGCGCGTATTGTTTGCTCGTGTCGTCAAGAGGTTCTTGTTCGCTTGTTTTGCCACATGCTGTCTGTACGCTTACCTGAAAGCATCGCAGGTGAACCACTCGTATACTGGAGCAGCTATAGAGCTTGTCGTCAACATTTTTGCGGAGGCTTTCGTCTATCCGCCTTCCCGCAACGAGTTGGGCTACTTTGTGCGAACTTCGCCGCAAGCAGTAGCGGCGAGCATACCTCCGAAGCTGAGTTCTGTAATGCACCTACGCTAAGCTGACAGTACAGTCTTTAAATCGACTCAGTATCATGATCGAGCGCACGGCGTTGCTTCGGCGTTGCTTCGGCGTCGTAGTGGCCGTGGCTTGCATCGTCTGCTAGCAGATGACGGCGTCCTTGTACGGTAACAGAGGGGGAGCCCGACTCTGGCGCCGTGTTCGAAAGGAGCCTATGGCAAGTAGGTCATGTGACCATGACGCTTTTCCTGTCCGAGCGGAAGCCGAGACCTGCCAGCAAGTAGTCCGGGACTGGAAAAACAAATGCGGCCACTGCAATGATAGATGGCATTACCCCCCTTCCAAAGAAGCATCGTCTCGATGCTTTAAAATGAAAATAAACACGGACAATGAAAACTTCCAGTCCTTTAGAGTTCATAATATGGCTTCAGGCGTACGACATGTACGACTTCCGGGCGTGTGCGGCGTCGCTGAGATGCTGTCGTGCCGTCGGGGATGACTTCGTAGTCGAGGTCCCCGATGCGACGGAGAACCTTGTACGGGCCAAAGTAGCGTCGCAGCAACTTTTCACTCAATCCACGGCGGCGAACTGGCGTCCATATCCAAACACGATCACCTGGCTTGTAATGCGTGTCTCGTCGGCGCAGATTGTAGCGTCGGGCATCGGTGTGCTGCTGGTCTTGAATGCGAAGCCGCGCAAGTCTTCGGGCTTCCTCGGCGCGATGAAGGTGGGCGGCGACGTCGAGGTTGTCTTCGTCAGAAACGTGCGGGAGCATTGCGTCGAGTATTGTCGTGGGCTTCCTGCCGTATACCAGCTGGAATGGGGTAAACCTGGTTGTCTCCTGGACGGCAGTATTGTACGCGAAGATCACGTAGGGCAGAATGGAGTCCCACGTCTTGTGTTCGGCGTCGATGTACATGGAAAGCATGTCTGCGATGGTCTTGTTCAGACGCTCTGAGTCCGTTGGTTTGTGGATGATAGGCAGTTGTCCTCCGATGGCTTGTCTGGCTGTAGTTTAAAATGGCTTGCGTCAGCTCCACTGTAAATGCTGTTCCTCTGTCTGTGATGAGCACTTCGGGTGCGCCGTGTCGGAGGAGAATTTGTTCGACAAAAAATTTTGCAACCTCTGTTGGGGTACCACTAGGCATCGCTTTTGCTTCGGCGTAGCGGGTCATGTAGTCGGTGGCCACAATGATCCACTTGTTACCTGATGAAGAAGTCGGAAAGGGGCCGAGGAGGTCCATCCCGATTTGCTGAAAGGGCTTAGTTGGCGGTGGTATGGGGTTCAGGAGTCCGGATGGTCTAGTCGGAGGTGTTTTGCGTCGCTGACACTCACGGCACGTTTTCACGTAATGGGAAACGTCGGTAGCTAGCCGCGGCCAATAGTACTTCTCCTGGATGCGGTGCAACGTGCGAGCAATCCCGAGATGCCCTGCAGTCGGCTCATCATGACATGCCTGCATAATTTCTTGTCTGAGATTTCTGGGCACGACAAGAAGATGCACTGTCCTGTTGGGCGCGAAGTTCTTCTTCAGAAGCACATTATTGTGAAGGACGAAGGACGACAGTTGGCGCTTGAACCCCCGGGGAGGCGATGAGTTCTTGCCTTTCAAATAATCAACTAGGCTTTGCAACTCAGGATCCGAGCGCTGCTGCTGCGCGAAACTGCTGGCGCTTACCGGTCCTAAGAAAGCGTCGTCGTCTTCCTCTTCCGGTGCTGCGTCTACGGGGGCTCGCGATAGGCAGTCTGCATCGGAATGCTTGCGGCCAGATTTGTAGACTATAGTTATGTCAAATTCTTGAAGACGCAGGCTCCAACGAGCAAGGCGGCCGGAGGGATCTTTCAAGTTGGCCAACCAGCACAGAGCATGGTGATCGCTCACAACCTTGAATGGTCGTCCGTATAGGTAGGGGCGAAATTTCGACGTGGCCCAAATAATGGCGAGGCATTCTTTCTCTGTCGTCGAATAGTTGGCTTCGGCTTTCGACAGTGAACGGCTAGCGTACGCGATAACTTTCTCCTGTCTGCCATTTTTCTGAACGAGGACCGCTCCTAAGCCCACCCCGCTTGCATCGGTATGAACTTCGGTTTCGGCGTTTTCATCAAAATGCCCGAGCACAGGAGGGGACTGTAAGCGGCGCTTCAGCTCGTTGAAAGCTTCCTCTTGCGGCCTTTCCCATTTAAAAGGCACGTCAGCCTTGGTAAGTTGGGTCAAAGGTTCAGCGATGCGCGAAAAGTTCTTGACGAATCGCCGGTAATAAGCGCACAATCCAAGGAATCTGCGTATAGCCTTCTTGTCATTAGGCTGCGGAAACTCTGCGATCGCAGCCGTCTTCTTGGGGTCTGGGCGAACTCCATCCTTGCTTACGACGTGACCAAGGAACAGCAGCTCCTCGTAGGCGAAGTGGCACTTCTCTGGTTTCAGTGTCAGGCCTGAAGACTTGATCGTTTCCAGCACTATCTGAAGCCTTCTGAGGTGGTCTTCAAAGCTCGAGGAGAAGACAACAACGTCATCTAAGTAGACTAGGCAAATCTGCCACTTCAAGCCTGCGAGCACCGTATCCATTACTCGCTGGAACGTCGCTGGGGCAGAGCAGAGGCCGAATGGCATCACCTTGAACTCGAAGAGTCCGTCTGGCGTGATTAACGCAGTCTTCTCGCGATCTCTTTCGTCGACTTCAATTTGCCAGTAGCCGCTCTTCAGGTCCATCGATGAGAAGTACTTAGCGTTGCACAACCGGTCCAGTGTATCGTCGATGCGGGGGAGGGGGTAGACATCCTTCTTCGTAATGTTGTTCAGGCGGCGGTAATCGACGCAAAAGCGAAGGGTGCCGTCTTTCTTTTTCACTAGGACGACCGGTGCTGCCCAGGGGCTCCTCGATGGCTGCATGACGTCGTCACGAAGCATTTCCTCAGCTTGCTTGCGGATAGCTTGGCGTTCTAGCGGCGATACGCGGTAGGGGCTCTGTCGCAGTGGTCGTGCGTGTTCGTCTGTGACAATGCGATGCTTGGCAAGCCGGGTTCGTCGCACATTCGATGCTGATGAGAAGCAATCGGTGTACCTTTGAAGAAGGCTGCGTATTTGGTCTTGTCTGCTCCGGGGTAATGCCGGGTTGACGTCGAACGTGGGTTGATGGCCTTGTTCAGATAGTTCTGCGGGTTGGTCGGGTAGGGCAAATACGTCTCTGATGTCTGCCAGCTCGTCGAGGAAAGCGATCGTCGTACCTTTGTTTAGATGCCGGTATTCTTCGGTGAAGTTGGTTAGCAACACCTGGGCTTGGCCATTTCGGATTTCGGCGACTCCCCTCGCGACGCCCAATCCTCGATCTAGGAGTAACTGGGTGTTCCCCTCGATGACTCCTTCGGCATTTTCGATTTCTCCAGTACCTATGCAGGCGAGGACACTTGATCGGGGCGGCACGCTCAATGCTTCGTCGAGGACGTTTAAGGCAACGTTGAGTCGCGCTCGTCGTAACAGGTATGGCTTTTTCCGTGGAAAGCTTGATCTACTTAGATCGAAGGTCGATGATCGCCCGATGTTCGTTCAGGAAGTCCATTCCCAAAATCACGTCTCTCGAGCATTGCTGTAGGATCAGGAAGGTTGTCGCATAGGTTCTCCCATTTACAGTAACTCTCGCGGTGCTGCGTCCTGACGGCGTAATCAGGTTGCCACCTTCGGTGCGGATCAGCGGGCCATCCCAGGTTGTTGTTACCTTCCTGAGTCGGACAGCGAGTGGGCCACTCATGACAGAGTAGTCAGCTCCCATGTCCACCAAGGCAGTAACCGCGTAACCGTCGACCGTAACTTCAAGGTCACTTGTTCGCGTTCTCGTATTGTACGTTGTCTTCGGTGTCCGATCTCGGCTTCGTCGAGTAGTGAGGCTGCGGTGGGCGTACTGCGACGTTACTTCACTGGGCAGCGGTAAAAGCTTCAAGTCTGGCCACGTCGTCGGTGTCGTCGTCGTCGGTGTTGTCGTCGTCGGTGTTGTCGTCGGCGGTGTTGTCGTCGTCGGTGTTGTCGTCGTAGTTGAGCCATGGTCTTGAGTACTCGTCGATGGAGGATCTTTGTCATTGCGCTTAGAAGCAACCTCACCTCCAGAGGCTGCTTTATTTAGTTTAACCTTCTGGGGCTGGGGGAGCGTCCACGCACGGCGTAACCTCGGCTAGGAGAAACAAAGCGCGGGGACGATGGCGACGGGGAACGTGATAGGCGGCTCGGCGATGAGTATTCTTCCCGACGCAAAAACTCCTCGATTTCGGCTGATCGCTGGCCGGGTCGGGGTCGTGGAGCGTCGAAAGAGAACCCTCGGATGCCCAGTCTTCTGTATGGGCAGTGCCGGAGGACGTGACCGGCTTCGCCACAGTGGAAGCATAGTGGGCGGCGCTGGTCGGGAGTTCTCCACTCGTCGCATTTCCTCGGCTGCGCGCGTCGCTCGTAGAACGGGCGGGTTGGGGCGAGTGGGCGGCGGTCCAACGCAGCTGGCTGAGGGTGATAGGGGCTTGGGTCCCGTCGTCGAGGTGCAGGACGGCGCACAGATGCGGCGTAAGTCATGGCTGGGGGTTGCAGAGGCTGCGTGGGTGTCGGCGTCACACCCAAGGCCTGTTGAACCTCTTCCCGCACGACGTCAGTAAGCGATGAAAGCTGCGGCTGCGTTCCCGTTGGCAGCAATCGGCGGAGCTCCTCTCGCACAACCTCGCGCAGGTTATCGTTGTTAGCGGTGTCCAGGCAGCTTGCTGGGAAGGCGCGCTGCTGGCGGTCATACTGGCGGGCTCGGGCGTCAAGAGTTTTCTCCATTGTGGATGCCTCTTCTACGAATTCCGCGACGGTTTTCGGTGGGTTGCGGACGAGGCCGGCGAAGAGCTGCTCTTTAGCTCCTCGCATGAGCAGCTTTACTTTTTCTTCTTCCTTCATGTTTGCGTCGGTACGCCGGAAGAGACGCTTCATTTCCTCAGTGTACACAGCAACGGTCTCGTTTGGGTGTTGTATGCGAGACTGTAGCAGCTGCTGGGCTCTCTCCTTTCGCACGACGTTCGTGAAGGTCTTTAAAAGCTGCTCCTTGAAGGTTTCCCAGTTCGTGAGGTTAGCTTCCTCATTCTCAAACCAGACTTTTGCTGGTCCCTCCAAGGCGAAGAACACGTACCTAAGTTTCGTGGCATCGTCCCAGTTGTTGAAGATAGCCACACGGTCGAACTGCTCCAGCCATTCTTCGGAGTCGGCGCCAGGCGAAGCGTCGAAGGTTGGTGGCACCCGGGGCTGCTGAAGGATGATTGGAGTCACTGTCTGGGGCAAGCTCATGGTAGACGTTGCTGCTGGCTTTCGCTTCCGGGTAGGGTCCGGCAGATTCCCGAACTCTGGTGCGTCCCCTTGCAGGTGTCGGCTAGCGCGGTGGACTGGACTCAGGTCCTGCGGTTGATGACTCAGAGGGCTGGGGTCACGGCTTGTAGGGGGTGTCCGGAACATGGAAGGCTACCCAGCACCTCCACCAGATGTCACGTTGTAGTGACGGCAGTCCAGTGGTCAGGAAGACACCAGCCAGTCTTGGAAACGAAGCTCTTTATTTGGGCTGACTTGCGCCCGCAAAATAACTGAATCACTCGGCGGCGGCGTAAGCAACAAGCGTGCTCGTCGGTCGTCGAACTACGAATGTCCGCCGCTCGCGGCATCGCTCAATTTAAAGCCGGCAAGGAAACTTCCAGATAACAGGTCAAGATCATCTACGGTAATCTGGAAAAACCTAGATGCAGCCTTTCATGGCTGCGAACAATCGAGATTAGTCTGGTCGCTTCTCGCGCCACGAACAAAAGTGATAACGACCCTTTCCTGCTGCCTTGAGCGTGAACGAACACACACTGCAATGATAGGTGGCAATATCTTCATAACAGATCGCCAGAATAGTCTCGGTACTGTTACACACACGCAAATGATAGTTTAATCACAGCACATGGACACTTAGTTTATTTTACAGTTGGATATGATTCATTCTTTTGTAAGAACATATTTCTGACAGCGTTATATGAAACGGAAAGAATGGATTGATTAGTGAAAGCGTTACTATTAAGGAAAGATGGCAACACATACCTGAGAGTTTGAAAACCGTAATTTGTGCGTGGACAAGGTACATACCAATATTCGTAGTGTCTTGTGTTGTGAACAGCGGTATTTTCCCGTAGATTCGCAAGGTCAGCAAAAAATGTGGTGTCATTATGTACCTGAGATTTGTACTGCTGAATTACACGGTACTGATGAATAACCCTTGCATCCATAATGCGGTATTTTGCAAACAGAGCACTCGTATGTGCTAAGTAAGTATGTGGCACCCGCAATTGCTCTGACTGCATTTTTTTGTAATGTCAAAACCTTCTGAATATTAGTTTGCGTCGTTGTACCCCAGACCAAGTGGCAATATTTAACATGAGAGTCAAAGAGGGCATGGTAAATAACAAGTTTTGTCCTAGTAGGTATCATGCACTTTAACCTTCTGAGTATGCCGACAACGCGAGCTAGCTTACTCTCCATTTGCTCGATGTGGTAGTCCCATAGCATAAATTCATTGAAGTGAACGCCAAGTGTTTTTACAACATTAGTTATTTCTATCATATTACCACCCAATACTAAATCTGTATGTACAGCCCATTCGACATTTTTAGCTCTAAAAAATATCGCCTTTGTTTTCCGTGTGTTTATTAGTAGGGAATTTTTTTCAGACCATGAGTTAAGTTTGCCCAACACGCTGTTAGCCTTTTCTACTATATCATTCGCGTTGGTGCCAGACAGAAACAAAGTAGTGTCGTCAGCGTAAATTACGTATTCTGTTTCGGAGTCGATCTGTACTAAGTCATTAATATATACATTAAATAATAAGGGACCAAGGATACTTCCTTGAGGTACACCATGCTTTATTTTATTATAAGTAGAGCGATGATTATCTATAGAAACGTACTGATATCGGTCAGTTAAATAGCTGGTGATAAGAGATAGTGCCTTGTTCCGGACACCGTATGCAGAAAGTTTAAGAAGAGTTTCGTGATGAATCCTATCGAAGGCTTTGGAGAAGTCTATGTATATTCCAAGGGTTGTTTGTTTACATTCAATGTTATTTAAGATTATTTCTTTTTGCTTCAGGAGAGCCATTTCAGTAGAGGACTTAGGTCTAAATCCAAACTGTCTTGGAGTTATCACGTTGTATTTTTCAAGAAAATTGGAAAGTCGTAAATGTATTGTTTTTTCCAAGCCCTTAGAAAAAATAGGCAATATAGACACTGGTCTATAATTACCAAGATCGTTTTTCGAACCACCTTTATAAAGAACAACTACTTTTGCTATTTTCATGTCCGAAGGGAAAATGCCGGTAGTCAAAGACAAGTTATAAATATAAGTTAAAATTGGGCAGATAATGTCCAAGACGTACATAACAGGTTTCATTTTCAGTCCAAAAGCATCTTCACTGTTTATATTGTTCATGCCTTTATATATATTAAGCACCTCATTTTCGTCACAACATATTATAAAGATACTGTTACTTGTATGATCCGTAATGTAATCCAATGCCATACTATTGTGTTCACTATCAACAAGTCCACTGAAATAGCTATTAAACTTGTTTGCGAGTGCGAGTCCGCTATAACTAATGCCTTCCATTGTAATACTTTCAATTGTATTTGTAGAGTTAGGGCTCAAGACTCGATTTAACCTATTCCAAACTTTCTTTTGATCGGTCAAGCCAGCGAACATGTTAAGGTGATATGCATTCCTCGCTTTTCTTAAAAATTTCAGGTTGTTTCTGTACCTCTTGAATGTTGCCCACGATTCTGGACTGCGACTTTGTAAGAACTTCTGATAGAGGGAATTTTTCCTGGCAATCATTCGAAGAATATGCGAGGTAATCCAGGGTTTACGAGCTCGTTTTGGTTTCTTTACATCTTTGTACGGAAACCTGTTACGATATATAGAAGCGAATATCTTCAGAAAACAACTAAACGCTATGTCAGCAGTCAATGCAGCAAAAACTGGTTCCCAATTGACGTTCATTATTTTGCGTCGAAATGTTTCTAACGTAGTTGAGGTGATCTGCTGTATTTTTAAATTTGTTAGTTTACAGTTTGATTTTAATACAGGCACACTATTACATACGATGTAAACAGGCAGGTGGTCACTAATAGCATAATTAATAACCCCGGTTGAGAGCACATTTGTTGCGTTATTTGTAATCAGCAAATCAAGAAGTGTTGCTGTAGTGGGTGTTATGCGTGTAGGCAATGCCACAACGTTTACAAGACAATATGATTCCATTAGTAATGATAGTCGTGACCTTCTGGGTGTATTTTCATGCATATCGACATTGAAATCACCACCTATATATACAGTGTAATTATATTCAGTGGCAAATTGAAAAACATGCTCCATATAGTGAAAAAAGTTCTCAACACAACCATTCGGGGGGCGATACACAACAGTGAAGAGGTTCTTATTGCTACAAACTGAGAGCACCTCATAATCAGGTGTAACCGAAGTAATCTCATCAACCCTTTCACACTGAACACTATCAAGCACAAACAAAGAAACGCCTCCGCCTCTTCTGCTTGTTCTGTTTAGGAAGTAAGACTGATAGTTGAGCAGCTCAGGACAATCAACTTTGTCTTTGACCCATGTCTCAGTAAGCATTACCACAGAGAACATGAATTTAAACTGTTCAAGGAATGCACGTAAAATGTCATGTTTATCACGAACAGACTGAATATTCAAACATAGCACTGAAAAATGGTTAGTCTGGCCCTGAACCTCATTGTTAATATCATTAGGAGAGAGGTAAATATCACCCATATAGAAGGAACTAATTACAACCAAGAGCAGTGACTCACTGCAACAACTTCCTCAAATCGTCATCGCATCGAATCACGTGTGCCAGTTCCCCGTTCGCCTTTCGTACAAGCACTTTGTTGTTCCGGTGCCAGGCATACTTGTAGGCATTCGCATCAGCCCATTTCTTCGCAGAATCGAGAAGCGTTCTGTTCAACCGAGTCAGGTTTTCTACGATTGAGACCTCAGAGTCAGACGTTCTGAGTGATTTGCCTTTCAAAAACCATTGATCTCTGAGCTTCTGGGAAGTGAAACGAACTAGCACACCTGGAACTTTGCCTTGTTTCGCGGGAAGCCTGTGTACAGCATCTACATCGCCTTCGCACAGCTCAGGAAGCTCAATTGAGTGGGCCACATCATTCACTTTATTCATTCATCATTCACATTCATTATATGCTACGTTATGACATGCTATACAACAGGTGTATCTTACCGGTACTCACCTATGGGGCAGAAACGTGGAGGCTAACAAAGAGGGTTCAGCTTAAGGTAAGGACAACGCTGCGAGCTATGGAGAGAAAAATGATAGGTGTAACGTTAAAAGATCGGAAGCGAGTGGAGTGGGTGAGGGAACAAACGCGGGTTAATGACATAGGTGTAACGTTAAAGATCGGAAGCGGGTGGAGTGGGTGAGGGAACAAACGCGAGTTAATGATATCCTAGTTGAAATCAAGAGGAAGAAGTGGGCTTGGGCAGGGCATGCAATGCGAAGGCAAGATAACCGCTGGTCCTTAAGGGTAACGGAGTGGATTCCAAGAGAAGGCAAGCGTAGAGGGGGCGGCAGAAAATTAGGTGGGCGGATGAGATTGAGAAATTTGCGGGAATATGGTGGCCGCGGCTGGCGAAGGACAGGGTTAATTGGAGAGACATAGGAGAGGCCTTTGCCCTGTAGTGGGTGTAGTCAGGCTGATGACGATGATGGTGATGACGGGTGTCCAGGGTCAACAAGTTGGGAGGCTCTAATAGGCCTCAAAATAAAGCACCCTTATTAATAAACCGTCCAGTACAATCCTACGGCGAAGGATACACGGACACTATAGCTGGGAACTAGAACGCCTGGTATAAGTAATAAATATTGCTATATTAGTACCATTAAGAGGGTGATGGTTTATGGTTTATGGGGTTTGAACGTCCCAAAGCGATGCAGTCTATGCGGGACGCCGTAGTGAAGGGTGCCGGAAATTTCGACCACCTGGGATTCGTGCACTCACATCGCACAGTACAACGGGCCTCTAGAATTTCGTCTCTCTCGAAATTCGACCGCCGCGGCCGGGATCGAACCCGCATGTTTCGGGTCAGCAGCCGAGCGCCATAACTGAGCTACAGCGGTGGAGCATTCAGAGTGTGATCAGCAGCGAAGGTCTCAATACTTGTCAAAATTATTATGTCTAACATTTAGTGCGCTGCTTAGTCGGATAAAAAAGATCTTATGTGCGGCTCTTCTATGCACGCGTGATTGAACTTTTTGAGAATTATTCGCTTCCAGGTGGGCGCCGACATCTACCATCTGGAGCACGAGACGGAAGTGCAATACCTAGCGCCCACTGTGCGCATCTCCTCGGTCTTCAACGGGAGAGAAATTATGTGGGGCAAAACAAGCTACAAGGACGTGTGTGAG
The DNA here is from genome assembly GCF_055824585.1 of Amblyomma mixtum. NCBI lineage: Eukaryota > Metazoa > Arthropoda > Arachnida > Ixodida > Ixodidae > Amblyomma > Amblyomma mixtum. Next base: position 65,797,008 of record NC_143012.1, on the reverse strand, counting down.
CTGTTGACCGAAGATCACGATGCCGATGAAGAGTGCCGGGTGGTGAAGGGCCGGAGCATCTACACCCGAAAAGATGGCGCTATTCAGGAGGTGGGTGATGCTGACAGTGCATGCGTTTAACCCTCGCCATCGCGTATTTTGCCCAGTTTCAGTTTTCTATTATGCGCTTGTTAGAATGACGTGCTTAAAAAAATTGGCAGGGGTTTAACGGAGTTAAACAGAGTAGAAGTGCGAATGCATGCGCTCATTCTTCAATTGGAAGGGATACTTAAACTCCGCCTTAATGGTATGACGCGGGAGCTTAAATGGGTTGATTGCCATATATGCAGAATTGGTCATTCTCCTACTTGACGTTCATAGAAAGCTGAGAGTCCTCATACAACTCCAGGCGCAGTAGTGCAGCGGTTAGGCGTTCCGCTGTCATTCTTTAATTTGCTCGTTTCGATCCAGGCCCCGGCGTCCTTTTAAGGAGAAATTCTAGAGGCCCGTGTACTGTGCGATGTTGCGATGTCAGCGCACGTTAAAAAACTCCAGGTGGTCGAAATTACCCGAGCCCTTCACTACGGCGTCTCACATAGCCTGAGTCGCTTCAGGACGTTAAACCCCATAAACCAAACCTAACCACACATTTTTAAATTTGTTTATGTATACTTGTTAGAAAGGCGTGCTTGTATACCTGAAGCCAGGCTATAGCAAACGGTAATGGCGGCCGACACACGATAGTGCGGCCCATAGATCGTCGTGTACCAGGTCAACTGTGCGTTACATTGCCATATTAGTTGGCGTTATAGACAGCATGTACGCACTAGTCTTGTTCAGTCGTTCGGTTAGTCGACTGCTCTGCGGGCAGTATGATGTGGATCTGTGGAAGCTCGTGCTGCTGTTCTGAAAACTGTGGTCGACGAGTTGAGCTGTAAACACCGTCGTGCGAAGGGGTGCCGTGCCGCAAGACGATGTTTCGCATGAAAACGTCATTAACTTCGCAAGCTGTGCCGTGAGAAGTTGCGCCGCAGGGGAATCTGCAACATGCAGGTGACAGTGAGTTGCGACACCCCACCACGGTCTCCCGACCATCCGCAGGGACATCCCCGCAGCGAGATTTTGGTGGGCACACAGGGCTCACCAAACCCACACTTAGCAGTGTGTGGTAGCGTAGTTCGCCTGGAAGAGGGGATCCTTGTGGTTGAGCAGAAGCCGAGTGTTGGGACCTTTACGGCCCATCGGCGGAGGCAACGCACCCAATTTTACCTCCACTTCCCGTAAACGGCACTTGTGGCCTTGCTCGATTGGGGAATCGGCAGTCTCCTTTCCTGCCCTCCTCTCCACCTTTCACTTTCCTATCTTCTTTCTTTTAACTACCCTACTTCTCCCCCTCTGTTTTCTCTTTCCTTTCATCCTGGCGGCTGTGGTTAATCTTGTGTGGCGGACTGGCCTGCGTTACGCCATGTTGGGTTATAGTTAGGGTGGGCAAGGACTGCTTCCAAGTTCCTGTCCCTGTCCGCTCGTTGGGTGGGTGGCTTGCACCCAGGCTGAACAGTATATATATTTTATGGCTCTTCCCTTCCCTAAACATGATCGTCCTTCGCATTAACAGGGCGAACCGAAGTCACAGCTGAATTTTTCCGGTGAGGATAAGAAGCATTCCTAATGTACCATGTCCTTTATAGTGAAGAAGCAGAAAAAAATTTAACGAACAACGTTCCTTCCTTCGTCTCTAAATGTATAACTGATGCCTGAGGTAAGAGAAACCGCTGGTCCTTAAGGGTGAGGGAGGGGAGTCCAAGAGAAGGCAAGCGTAGCAGGGGGCAGCAGAAAGTTAGATGAGCGGATGGGATTAGGAATTTGCGGCGACATGGTGGGCGCAGCTGGCAAAGGGCATGGTTAATTGGAGGGACATGGAAGAGGCCTTTGCCCTGCAGTGGGCGTAGTCAGGCTGATGATGATGAATCCAGGAAAAAAAACTATCAAAGATACGCAGTAGTGTCATACTAGCAGAGCTTAAAGACACTGTGCAATACTCCCAACCTTTTGTCCATTGGATATATCTCTGTCTGTCACTGCACACCGATCCCTGAACACCATCCGTGGTGTGATTTATTAAACAGATTTCGTCCACCGGATAGATCATGAGATTCTGGAAGGCCTCAGGGAGCAAAATCACATAAATTTACATCGGAACAATATCAGGAAGGAAGACAAAGAAATCCCAACAAAACATCTAGTCCTGACATACAAGTTGAGAGCACTCCCGGAGTGCATAGGAGCAGGCCAGTTGAAAGTAAATATCCGTCATTACATCCCAAATCCACGAAGGTGTTCAGAGGTAAAAGGTATGATCATATATCACAAAGCTGCCGCGGGCACAAAACTCGCGCTAAATGCGCCTCAAAAGTGCGTGCTTCCGAAAACTGTGAAGGTGCAGCACTTCGTTGCAGAATCTGTGAAGGTGATTACCCCGCCTCTTCAAGGTCATGTCCCTCATGGAAGAACGAGAAAGAGATTAAAACGATCAAGTCAAAACAGAGTATCACTTTTAAGGAGCGCGACGACTCTTCAATGCATAGAATACTTTCAACTATTCTGCAAAAACAAACTTCGCCGATGTGGTGCGCACCATACAGCACTCCGGCACCTGTCCAGTCCACTTTCACCAAGCCTATTATGGCAGTGCCATCCAAGCCGCAGCCACGAACATCGATTTCCAGGAATTTCTCTAGTGGTGTCCTCTTACGAATGTGAGGTCGGGGCAGGTGTCGATGCTGACGCTATTTCCTATTGGAAAATTACCTATTGGAAAATTACCTATTGGAAAATTTAGGCAGCGACCACTACATACTCAAGACGCAAGTAACCTCAGACAGGCTGAGACGCCAGTTGGGCGCGGCAAAAATAACGGACTGGAATGCGTTCCGCGAAGCATGCGACAGCAACCTTACCGAGAATGGCATACAGTCGTTAGAGGAATGGGGAAGCATGCTAAGGGATACGCAAGACAAGTACACCAAAACCATAAACCGAACAGCGGAAACACCCGAGGTGGACGGTCGGCTGCTCAAGCTTTGGGATGCTAGGCGCAGTCTCACCAGGAGATGGAAAAAACAAAAACATAACAGGAAACTCAAGCTTAAAATCGCCGAAATTACAGCGAAAGCAGAGGAATACGCCACACAGCTGGCAAAACAAAATTGGCAACAATTCAGCGATTCCCTTAGTGGGACGCTAAGCACGACACGGACTTGGCGTATCCTTAGAGCGCTCCTCGATCCAACAAAGACAAAAGCTGAAAACAATAAATCCATATACCGGTTCATTCACCAGTTCGAGGGCACTGACTCGGAACTCCTCGACAGATTGCGCGCCAAATGCTTTGGCAGCACGAACCCGCCGACCTATACAGGGGAGTACCGGGGAGACGATAACGCTAATCTGGACAGACCCATCACACGAGAAGAGGTCTACGCGGCCATGCGAAACACCACCAGAAATACGGCCGCGGGAGCGGATAAAATAAACAACGCACTCATCCGCAACCTCAGCGATGCGCTGGTCGCTGAACTGACAGACTTCCTAAACAAACATTGGGAAGCTGAAACTGTCCCCGAGGAGTGGAAACATGCTGAAGTGGTGATGATACCCAAGCCAGGCAAGAAACTGCAGATAGAAAACCTCAGGCCGATCTCGCTTACGTCATGCCTGGGAAAACTATACGAGCGAGTGGTAACGCAGAGACTTCAAAACTACATGGAAGACAACGAACTGATCCCTCACAGCATGTTCGGCTTTAGAGCAAAATTATCAGCTCAAGACGTACTCCTCCAATTATATGAAGGTGTACTTCGGAACGTTCCTCGGGACGGAGAAAACGTGATAATGGCCCTAGACATCAAAGGGGCTTTTGACAATGTGAGCCACGAAGCAATCCTTACGGGCCTGGACAACCTGAACTGCGGGCGCAGGATTCACAGCTTCGTCAAAGCATTTCTATCCAACAGAACTGCAACCATCGGTATAGGAGAACTTCGGTCCGAGAAGTTTCGAACGCCTAACAAGGGAACACCTCAAGGGTCGGTCATTTCACCCACGCTATTCAACGTGGCCATGATCGGACTGGCGAAGCAACTAAAAGAAATTGACGATATCCACCATGCCATTTATGCCGACGACATCACAATATGGACTAACACTGGCTCACTCGGCGAGAAAGAGGATAGGCTACAAGAAGCGGCCACCTGCGTTGAAAAATATGTCAAAGCAAGAGGGCTAGCATGCTCGACCGAAAAATCTGAGCTCTTACGGGTTTGGAGAGGAAAACGGAACCGAACAGTCCCTACCAGTAAAGAACTTCGACTACAAGTTTACCTCGAAGGAGAACCAATACCAGAGAAGACACTCATACGGGTACTAGGGATGTGGATACAGTCAAATCAACGCTGTACTCACACCCTTGCGCTATTAAAGGCATCTACACTTCAAGTGGCCCGCATGATTACGCGCATCTCACACAGACGTCATGGCATGCGCGAAGAAGACACACTCAAGCTGGTCAGGAGCCTAGTGGTCAGCCGGGCGACATACAGTCTCCCCTACTACAATCATATCAAAAGTGAAATACAACAGGCGGACGCGATTTTACGCAAAGCGTATAAAACCGCGCTTCGGCTACCCCATAACACCTCAACTGAAAAGCTCTTAGCCTTGGGACTGCACAACACGTTCGAGGAATTACGGGAAGCGCAGCATGTTGCCCAAATGCGCAGACTACAGCAGACCTCCACAGGCAGAGTTCTTTTAAAGAAACTGGGCTACACCGAACAAATTCGAGAAATATTGAGAACTAAAACGATCCCCGATGAGTACCGCAGCACGCTCAGGGTGGCACCAATACCAAGAAACATGGACCCGAACCTCCACAAAAACCGAAGAGAGGCAAGGGCCGACCGCTTACAGAAAACACACGCATCCCAGGATACAACAGTGTATGTCGACGCTGCCACATATGCCATGACTAGGGGACAAGGCACCAACAACGCAGTGGCAACTGTAGTCAACTCGGAATTACACGAGATTACCAGCGCCTCCCTGCAAGACTGCACGATAGCTGAGGCTGAAGAAGCGGCCGTCGCTCTAGCGGCAGCGGAGGGCTATCGGACTGGGCGGTCACTGACAATTCTTACTGATTCACAAGCAGCCTGCCGCAACTATCTTTGCGGCAGAGTAGGTCACAGAGCGCTCCGCATACTCCGCTCTGTAGACTGCAAGACGCAACAAACACATGCAAAACCACACAAGCCGATCAAACATAAGATCATCTGGGTACCGGGGCACACGGGGGTGGCAGGAAACCAAGAGGCAGACAGGATAGCTCGAGGATATACTAACTACCGAGCATCCAACGTCAACGACCTTGAGGAATCCCTGTCAGTACCTCAGGAATACTCGGCCATACTCAACAACTACAAAGGCAGCAGGATGCGGTACCCACCACCGCACAAATCTTTAAACAAAGAAGAGGCTGTCACATGGAGACAACTGCAAACGGGGTCATATCCAAATCTAAACACACTAAGTAAAATTCACCCCACACTTTACGCACACAATTGTCCGTGGTGCCATGAAAAACCTACACTGTATCACATCACATGGGCATGTCAAAAAGTCGACATCGTCCCAGTCATACAAAACCCAAGTGTGGAGCAATGGGAGGGTCTGCTCTCCAGCGACTGCCGCGATGACCAGATCGGTTTGATACGGCGAGCTCAGCTGACGGCAGCATCCAGCGGAGCCCTGGAATAGGGGCAACCGACCGTTGCGGATGGACTCATCTGACCACATAAAAAAAAGCACTTGTGCTAGAGCCAAATAAAGTTATCCTATCCTATCCTATCTAGTGGTGTGCCTAATCCTACACGCAGCTCTTCGTTTCTTCACTCCTGAGAATTTCTTACAGGCGCCCAAGGTTGTAATTTCGTTTATTGTGTAACGACCATGAAAGGGGCCTTTGGAAAATAATTACTGAAGGTTTAACTCTTCTAAACCTATTTATACAAAGCGAAAGCTGGCGATATCCGCGGGGTGGTCAGTGGTCGCTTAATGACGACATTGCAAGGTCCTCTGCGTAACTTTCCGAGATGGCCCAGCTTCGCTCGGTTCCATGGAAGCACGCACTGCTTAGGCGAGCGGTGCGCTCCTCTTTAAACCGCCGTCAAGCGCGCCATGAGTCACGTGGACTCAAAGCGGGAGAGCGCATGCGCGGCGGCGAAACCAAACCACAGCGGCGAGTGACGTGGCTAGTCACATGGTCGAGCGTGCGCAACTCCGGAGCGGATGGAGGTCACTGAAGGTCAAAACGACGGGGTCGGCGAAACTCGCGGAACGTGGTGTAGCAAAGCTTTCGCTTTGAAATACGTAGCAAGTGCCTCGTACCCTCTGTGACAGGCTGCTCAGCGCTGCACGATGTTTAGGCTTAACGCCAGGGTAGTATCAGAGGAAAGTAAGGTATTCAGGAATTCACACCTTAACTACGGTCGAAACGTGTGGTCGGAGATCTCTACGTTTGTTCTTGATGGAGAGACACGCTTTTTCGCTCAATGTTTCTGCAAGCTGTCTTTGATGGACTGCTCTGTGGTTGCAGGCAGCAGCTCTGGCGGGACCTCACGAGCTGAAGCATCGCATGCAGAGGTCGTACGATGACGGTATGGGCGAGACACCCGTGGCGGTGTTCGACGTCTTCCTGGACGACGATCCCCGCAGGGTGTGCACGGATACAGACATGGAGGCGCCGCTGCTCCAGACCATCGCTGAGACGGGGCCTGGGGAATGACTGTAATCCCGCTAGTGCAGCTCTCCCCGGTGACGAAACCTGGAACTGACGTGCCCCCCCCCCCCCGGCAGTGGACGTGGATTTTTTTTTTAAGCTGTCACGTGGACAGTAGCTATGGTGCACTATGACCTAGGATACTGATTCTGAGTATTGTTCGGGACCATTGGCATCCTTATCCTTCCGGGGCTACAAGCTACGGAGGCCACCTGTATAGTAGCTTCTCGCTGTAAAAAGCAAAGCGAGACGCACGTTTAGCACCTACCAATGCAGTGTGCAGGTGCGGCCAGAATAATACCCCAGAAAACCAAAAACCTCTCAGAGACGTCTAGCTAGACGTCTGTGAGAGGTTTTTGGTTTGCTGGAACGGAGCATGCGAAAGGCGGCCAAGCCAGCGGAAACTATATCTAAGCGCCACCTATCAGCACAACAAAGACAGCCCTGGCTATCCGCGCGCAGCGAGAGTGCCTGCCGCCGAGCCCCCCTCTTTGCTGCAACCGTGGCGTTATATCACTGCTCGAAAGATGATGAGCTGGTTCGGGCAACACCGCCAGGTGCTGCCTTCACCCTGGCGTGCTCATTTCAGCCTTGGTGGCCGCGCGGACTGAAGGGCCGAGATAAGAAGGAATGCCAAAACGGCCGTCTTGCGCCCGTTTAAACGCGCCGCTCCTCGATGCGAGAAACGGGGCAACGAAGCGCATGGCGCTGTCAACAGAGGATCAGTCAGTCATGGAGCAACGGATTGCATGCTCTATGCTGTGATGTTGATAGGCCTGCGGAAAAAGTGGGTCCGTGCTACCGGCGCCATCTAGCTGCGCCCTAATGAAGATACTTCCGTTCGCCACTGGTAGCGGCAGCGCGCATAAGCACGTTTCCGCTCTTCCGCGGCCCTTCCTGTGCTCCGTATTATTCTGGCCGCACCTGTACATATAGGGCAAATTTGAGGAAATACACTCGCATTTTTTTTTAAATGTAGCTCGACACGTTTTGATTGCACTTTTCACCATGGCGTGATAGTCATCTGTCGCTTCCGTTGTTTGATGTCAACAGCCAGTACATTTTCACCTCTAGGATACGAGACATCTCTTAGCTAATAAAGCAACAGTTTGTTCAATAGGAGACGCACTGCCAGCGTTTCTTGCGGCCTAGTGATGCAAAATTATCGATAGTACTATCGATACTATCGATAGTTTATTCACTATCGAACTATCGATGGTAAGAAAGATTACCGATAGTACTATCGATAGGGCGCTATCGATAGTACTGTGGATAGTTAGTACTTTCGATAGTACTATCGATAGTACTTTCGATAGTTGTCTTGATAGTGCTATAAATAGCTGTATCGATACTAGTTGCATATGTATATAGTACTATCGCTTCTATAAAACCAACCCCGCGTACCCACTGCATCCTAAACTTGGTTTCCCGAGTGTGTGGTATGGAGGTGATGGTATGAGTAACCGGCAGGACTCTGCTGTTTTCGCGGCCTACGCGTCACCGAGCTCTGCAGACGTCCCCTACGTAAAGTATCGCAAATGTTTGGTTCTATTGCAGGCCAGAAAATGTATAATATCAATATTGTTACTATCAATAGTCTTACCATCGACAGTTTCACTATTGATAGTCTTGCTATCGATAGCGGTACTATCGCTAGTAATACTATCGATAGCAACACTATCGATAGTCCAAAATCGCGCGGCCAGGTTTATTCACGCTTCCTATGCTTTTGACATTAGCGTTTCTGGCTTGGAAACGGCATCCGGTTTACCGTCCTTATCACTCCGTTGTCGCACTTCCAGCTTATCTTTATTTCATAAAATCTTCAATAGCCCCATGCGCACCGCTCCTTATATTCTTCCTCCCCCAGCACGCATATCACACCGCACCAGTCATCATTTTCATGTCGCCCGTCCACTCTCGCGCACTCACCTTCTCCAATCCCTTTTTTCCCCGAACAGCTGCAGACTGGAACCCCAGGTGGGCGAAATTTCTGGAGCCCTTTAAAACGGCTTTCCTCATAGCCCGATTCGCTTTGGGACGTTAAACCCCCATGAACTCAAACGCATTAACCAAATCCAACGAAACACGGCGGCGCAGTCGTGCTCGCACCCTGGTACTTCGGCTCAGTACCCGAGCACGCTAACCACTGAGCTACCATGGTGGGATCTGTCGGTGGACGCCCCAACCGCGCCGTGAAGGAAGGTAGGACGTGCACTGAAATCGCACAGCACCGGGCGTCGTCCATAACCATCTTCCAAGATGTAACTGAGGTGCGCCCTGGCAAATAAGTTATTGCGAAAGCAATACTACACCAGGTGTCGCCTCTTCGCGGTGCCGCAGCCTACCCTTCACGGTCGGTGGTCGGTCATGTGACTACTGACGTCATACCAGAGCGAGAGATGGGGCACCAAGTAGGCTCTTCAGTGTGCCGCAGCTAGAACTTCGCGGCCGAACGACAGTTGGCGGTTGGTCATGTGACTACTGACGTCATACCAGAGCGAGAGATGGGGCATCATGTCGGCTCTTCAGCGCGCCGCAGCTAGACTTCGCGGCCGAACGACAGTTGGCGGTCGGTCATGTGACTACTGACGTCATGCCAGAGCGAGAGATGGGGCACCAAGTCGGCTCTTCAGCGCGCCGCAGCTACACTTCGCGGCCGAACGACAGTTGGCGGTCGGTCATGTGACTACTGACGTCATGCCAGAGCGAGAGATGGGGCACCAAGTCGGCTCTTCAGCGTGCCGCAGCTAGACTTCGCGGCCGAACGACAGTTGGCGGTCGGTCATGTGACTACTGACGTCATACCAGAGCGAGAGATGGGGCACCAAGTAGGCTCTTCAGCGTGCCGCAGCTAGAACATCGCGGCCGAACGACAGTTGGCGGTTGGTCATGTGACTACTGACGTCATACCAGAGCGAGAGATGGGGCACCATGTCGGCTCTTCAGCGCGCCGCAGCTAGACTTCGCGGCCGAACGACAGTTGGCGGTCGGTCATGTGACTACTGACGTCATGCCAGAGCGAGAGATGGGGCACCAAGTCGTCTCTTCAGCGCGCCGCAACTAGAGGTGCGGGGAAGAGGGGAGGCATTCGGTGTGCAGCCTTCGAGCTGCGGCAGTGTATCTGTTTTTGCAGCCAGCGTCTGTTAAGCAAGACGAGGCGCGAATAGACGCCATCATCCGCAAGGCAACTAAGCGAGCCCTGGATCTCCCGGTGGCTACCTCTAATGCCAAACTCAAGGCATTGGGGGTGCTAAACTCCTACCAGGAGCTGCGGGAGGCCCACCTCGTGAACCAATACACGCGGCTCATGCAGACGGCTCCTGGGCGCCGCCTGCTAAACCGCTTACACATCCAACACGACCACTCCAGAGGAGGCGGAGCGTATCCCAGTACTATGGCGCCATATGCTCTGGGTCTCCCCGCTCCCCCGTAACATGGATACCGACATGCATGAAAACAGACAAGCGCGGACTCGGGCTCTTGAGAGACAACACGGCTCCCGACCCGGTGTATATTATGTAGACGTAGCAGGGCCATCGCCCACGGGATTTTACTCGGCCGCTGTCGTTCACCAGGCAATGCACGTTGATGGACTCTCCTTTCGAGCCCTGAATTCAATGCGATCCGAAGAAGTAGCGATAGCGCTTGCTGCCGCCCACGCCAATTCGAGAATAATCATCACGGACTCCCGAAAAGCATGTGAACATTACTTGGAAGGGGAGATCTCCCCCTTAGCTGCTTGTATTCTACGACGGACTGCCACTGATCCAACACCCAAACGAATCATTTGGGCTCCTGGCCACCAGGGCTTACGAGGTAATGAGGCCGCCGACGCGGCTGCCCGAGCGCTTACTCACAGCTCTTCTGGCTCGGAGACTAACCAGCCGCTGCTGCGATTCAGGGAAATATTAACACATTATAGCGACAACCACCGCCTTTTCCCGGCCCCTGCAAAAGGGCTGAGTAAGACGGAGGAGCGAACTTTAAGGCGCCTGCAGACAGGTGCTCTACTCTGTCCTGCAATCGTAAAACAATACGATGCTAACACGGATGGGCGATGCCCACACTGTGGGGAGACCTGTGATATCTTCCACATGGTGTGGGCATGTACTCAAAATCCTCACCTCCCCCCTTCCCCTAACCCTTCCAGAGAGGCATGGGAGACTGCCCTCCTCAACTGCTCCTCGCTTGAGTCCCAAAGGGCTCTGGTGAAACGGGCAAGAGACGGGGCCTCGTCATGCGGTGTCCCGGACTAGGGACGCCGACCATGTAGCGGGGCCACTCTGTGGCTCCCAAACCCTATTTCACAAAATAAAAGTTTTCACCACCACCACCACCGCAGCGTCTACTGTTCGCCAACTCCACGCTCTAAGGGAGGCCAACAGCTTCGGGCCCACAGACGCAACGCAGTCGGCTGCGTTCGTCGCCGCCGCCTGTGCCGCCGCGCCTACTCCGGACATTAGCAATGTGCACCACCCATAAGCGAAACACATAGCGTAGCCAAGGGGATATTGCTTTCGCAATTACCTAGGCTTAACCAACGCTAAGCCCCAGCAATTTTTTTGCTGCGCCTGTTCTTTCCTCAATAACCCCAGGGGCTATAAATTACTCCGGAGCCCTCGATTACGGTACCTCTCTCTGTGTTCTTTCACTTCTATCTTCCTCCCTTTCATCAGGCGCGGCTGAGGTGTCCATCGAGAAGTGATATTTCCTTTCTTCAAACTGCGAATTTGAGACACTATGCCATTTGCATTTATCAAAAGCCAACGTCCAATTTTCCTCGTGGAACGATTCAGGTGTCCACTACGAAAGAGACATTTAAGGCACGTTGCTGTTTGTCATGCCCTCTGACATTCGAAAAGCTGTTTTCTCGCGAAAAGTAGAAAAAAAAAGATTTTGGCTTACCTTGTTTTCAATAGAGCTCTAAATTTAATTAATAGCTTGATGTAATTCCTACATCAAAATTTATCTATGTCGATATTTATCTATATTTGTCATATTCGACTTATTTTAATAAGGCGGAAAAGACAGTCGATGCATTGAACTTAAGTGCGCCAGCTGTCGAGGCATGCAGTCACGGAGTCTGCATTACCAGCGGGCGGTCGTGTATTTCGGAGGGTTGCGCTGCGTTAAGAATACAAAAAAAAAAATGGTGGTTTGACCAATGGCCATCCCGAGTAGAATTGCAGAAGCAGTGGCGTGGCAATCGCAGCGGCGGCGGCACCTCAGGGGGCGCATTGATTGTCTAAAGTGCGTCGAGGCGAAAGCGTTTTCCGCACCACTTTGACTGCCTCTATGGCACTGGTGACGTCACCACTGGATGATGTTACACATAATTAAGTACAAATTACTAAGGTATTAAGGCGGAAGCCTTTAATGCCTCATCGTTGTAAGCAGGGGTTGTCGACAGAAATGTCACGCATTTCAATTGGTCGAAACGATCATGACGTCACAGTGCGCGAATTTCAAACGGGGCCAATTGTACTTTGGCTAGTAACCATGCAACCAATTAAAGGGATCGTATAGTGATGCTTCAGGTAAGTGGGAAGTAGTTTAGTTAATTGCTTAATTAACCAATTAGCTTAATTAACCTTTGTAGTCAGGCCAGATAAATAAATGAAACCGAGTAGGAAAACGGGAATCGAACCCCGGTCTCCGGAGTGCGAAACGAGTCTGCTAACCACTCCGCCATGCCAGCTCGATGGTTTGGAATGAACAAAGGCGCGTCTAGTGAATACGGTGTCTTCGTTCACTCCCATCGTCATCCCTTCCCGTTACGGCGAGGTTAAGGTGTCCACCGAGGTATGTGAGACAGATAATTTCCTTTCCTCAAAAACCAATTTACCGACAAGCAATGCATAGAACCGAACGGCCGATGGCGTTCTATGGCGCAAGACGCTGTCGCGTTTCCCTCTTAGAGGGGAAGCTTGACATCTTAACTACACATCAGTGACACAAGGCTTTCGCCTCACCGCACTTTAGGTCATCAAAGTGTCCCCCTGAATTTTTTACTAAGGTAATCGCTAATAGGGTCAGGACAACATTACACTTCAATAAGCCAAATGATCAGGCAGGCTTTCGTAAGGATACTCGACAATAGTCCATATTCACGCAGTCAATCAGGTGATAGAGAAATGCGCAGAATATAACCAGCCCCTATAGATAGCGTTCATTGATTACGAGAAAGCATTAAACTCAGTAGAAACCTCAGCAGTCATGCAGGCATTGCGAAAAAAGGGTGTAGAAGAGTGTTATGTGGAAATATTGGAAGATATAACGATTGTACAGCTGTCATAGTTCTCCATAAAGTCAGCAATAAAATTCCAATATGAAAAGGTGTCCGGCAGGGAGACACAATCTCGCCTATGCTATTCACTGCCTACTTACAGGAGGTATTCCGGGGCCTGAAATACGAACAGTTGGGGAAAAGTGTTAATGGAGAATACCTAAGTAATCTGCGATTCGCTGATGGCATTGCCTTGCTGAGTCACAGAGGACATGAACTGCAAAGCATGATCAATGAATTAAGGAGGTAGGGCAGAACAGTGGGTCTAAAAAAATTACCGACGATTACGTTACTTCCTAATGCGAAATTTGAGCGCAGCAAATAAGCTGTTTCACCTTTTCGATAGATTGAGGCAAAGAAATCGAGCAACACATGTATGCGCTATCACAGAATTTTTTTTTAGCAGACGGAGGACTTCCATCGGTCGTCTCGCTCATGGCTCAGAAAGAACTGGCAGATAATTTCGCAGTGGCGAACGGCAGCGGCAATTTCGGCTCGGGCGGTGCACATATACAGATCCGCCGCCACCGATCTGGCTCTGATTGCCACCGCACAGGGGTTGCATTGGAGGAGGAGCGAAGAAAGGAATTAAGTTCGAGCCGGCGCTTTGACAACCGGAGACTCGCAGGAAGAGGGGGGAGAGGGGGCGGCGTGTACACCCAGCGGCAAACGATGGGGGCAGAAGCGCGCGCAGCAAGCGGACAACACGATAAAGGGAGGAGGGAAGAGATAGCAGCGACTGACTGATGCCGCTGACGCCGATAGTGAGTCAACCCCAGCTGCGGATGAAAGGGGGGGGGGGGGGGGGGGCGACGACGACGCGAAACCCAGGAACGGACGCCAAAGAGCTGCGCTCTAAAACTAACATGCAGAAAACCTAAGTAATACTCAAAAGAATAGCAAGAGAACAGCAGTTCGCAGTTGATGGCGCGGTGCTGGAAGTAGTAAGCGAATATGTCTATTTAGGGCAGGGAGTGACAGCTGATCCGGATCATGCGAGGGAGATATCTAGAAGAATAAGAATAGGGTGGAGCGCATACGGCAGGTTCTCTCAGATCATGAATGGCAGTTTACCAATATCCCTCAAGAGAAAAGTATACAACAAATATATCTTACCGGCACTCACCTATGGGGCAGAAACGTAGAGGCTAACTAAGAGGATTCAGCTTAAGTTAAGGAAAACGCATTAAAAACGATAGGTGGAAGGTTAAGTGACCGGAAGCGGGCGGAGTGGGTGAGAGAAAAAACGCGGGTTAATGGCGGCAGAAAGTTAGACGGGCGGATGAGGTTAAGAAATTCGCGGGATTACGGTGGCCGCAACTGGCGAAGGACAGAGTTAATTGGAGAGACGCGGGAGAGGCCATTGCCCTGCAGTAGGCGTAATCAGGCTGATGATGATAATGATGAATTACTAAATAATGACTAATTACTGATTGATGACTAAATACTAATTGACTGCTAATTAATAACGCTTAAGGTTCGCCTTTAGGAGTGGAATGCGACAGCAGGTTGTAGCGCTCCCAGAGAGCCCACGGAACGCCACCACCCGGTCGGCGCGACGCCTTGAACGCAACGCTTTTTGAGGAAAGGAAATGGCGCAATAATTCTCTGCTATCTCGGTGGACACCTGAACCGCATCGCACAGAAATGGAGGAAGTCGGAGCGAAAGAAAAAAGAGGGGCCGTAATGAAGAAAATGAAAATTGTATTTGAGGAAAGGAAATTACGCAGTAACTGTTTCACATATATCGCTGGACACCCGTCATCCGTTTGCAAACCACTTACAATCCAAAACCTTCGCCAGATTTCGCTAACCTCATGCCTCGGGAAGCTCCTCGAGACGGGGACAAAGGAGAGATGAGGCGCACAAGTCAAATTTCTTAACCTTCTTTGTCCCCGTCTTTTTCGCTGGTTTTTTTCTTAAGTATGTACCAACTAACCCAGATTTCAACTCTCCTGCAACAATATTTACCCGCATGGCATGGTGGGATTCCACCCCCATCTATCCAGAAATGGCTGGTGGATCGGGTTTCACGTGAAGCACAAGCCCGTGGACTCCTGGACCAGTAGGGGACCACCCTGGAAGATTTTTTTTGTGTGTGTTTAATAAAGTTGTTTCCATCCATCCATCCGCACAAGACGCCATGCTGCAACTCACACACGACCTTTTTGACCCGCTTCTTCCAGGTCACACCAAGGCAGTCTTAGCTTTGGATCTTTCCAAAGCTTTTGATCGCATTGAACATCAGGCGATCATGATTGCCCTATCCCCATTGAATGTCGGTGTGCGCACGTACGCCTACATTCAAGCATTCCTCACTGACCGCATGGCTGAGATACACTTCGGCCCTCTGATTTCCCCCTCCTACACGCCTCAGAGCATCGGCACCCCTCAAGGGTCCGTCCTCTCCCCCTTTTTGTTTAACATTGCCCTCATCCCCTCCCACGAAAATTGGCAACTATTCTCCACCTGAAGCACACTCATTATGCCGACGGTATCACCCTGTGGACCACCCACGGCAGTGACGGCGGCACAGAGAACACCTTACAGGAAGCAGCCACACTCACGAAAAAAATTGCGCACGGACCATCGGACTGTCTTGCTCCCCATGGAAGACCGAACTGCTCCTCATTCGTCCTAAGAACCACCGCTGTTCCCGCTCCCCCATTGTCATTGAACTGAATGGTGACCCGGTACCTGAGGTTGACACACTCCGTGTATTGGGCCTGCACATCCAGAACGATGGCAAAAACACCACTACCCTCAAGAAACTCAAGCAGGTTGTAGGCGCGATATCGCACCTCATTCGAAGAGTTTCGGTACATCATAGAGGCATGAAAGAGCGCGACCTATGTCGCCTCATTCATGCCTTTGTCCTCAGCCGTGTGCTGTACACTACCCCATACTTACAACTATCCAAACACGACATAAACGCTTTCGATGCCTTGATTCACAAGGCATTCAAGGTAGCACTTCATCTTCCCCTCAACACACCCACCCACAGATTACTATGCCTGGGCCTCCACAACACGATCGGGGAAGTGGCTGAGGACCACCGACAGGCCCAATGCATCAGGCTCACACAAACTTCCATAGGTCGGTATATCCTGGACCCCCTCGGAATCAGAATTCCGGCCAACGACCCAACCCTCCTCGCCATCCCACGACACCTTCTCCGGAGCTCCTGATCAGACCGCTTCCGAGGAATATGCACCCGTCCCATCATGAGCAGCGCGGCAGAGCTCGCGCGAAGGCACTCCATCGAGCGTACGGCTCCGAGCCGGACGCCGTATGGGTGGATGCTGATTGCACGGGTTATGACGCGATAGCAGTTGTGGTGGACTCCTCTTTATCCACCCTTCTCACACTACCTCTCCCTCCAGACACCTCCCCAGAGGCTGCAGAGGAAGCCGCCATTGCACTTGCTATCACCCGCATGGAAGCCCGGTACATTTTAAGTGACTAAAACTGCGATTCTAAATTTTGCTCGAGGCCGACTCCATCTCCCTGCTTTTGAAATACTAGACTCTCCCGATGCACCTTCACCCCGCCAAGTGGAGCTGATATGGGTGCCTGCGCACTTCGGGAATCCCGGAAACGAGGCCGCGAACCTTTTAGCCCGAGGTTCTTTAAACCGGGCTCAGGTGGCCTTGGATCGGGGGTTCACGAAGGAGCGCATGCACTCATTCAGGGAGCTGACGCAGTCCTACAGAGCCTTACGCCAGCTCTACCCCCCGCCGCTCCCCTCCCTAGATTACAAACAAGCAACACTCAGGCGCAGACTACAGACACACTCTCTCCCCTCACCCCTAACCCTAGCCCACTATTATCCCTCCTTCCCTAATCCGACATGCCCCCTATGCACAGAACCCTTCGCCTCTTCCCTCCACATCCTTTCACTCTACCCGTCGGACCCTCCCCCGCGGGACCTAGAGAACCTCAAGACCTGGGAGGACTGTGAGACCCTGCTGCGCTCGGAGGGCCCGGCCTTAGGAACATAAACACTTGAGTGCAGTGGGGTCGTGCGGGGACCCTGGGGCGTGCCCCGAAATCCTTTTACAATAAAGTTTTTTCTCTCCCTCTCTGCTAGTATTTCGCCAAGTTGTAACATCCGTGGGAGGCGTTACGAGCGAGACGAACGGGATGCTCTGCCACGTAAGAGGTAAGAAATTCCTGTTTCTCTAGATATGTACATTAAGGTCCCCACCCACGCTTCCACCCTCGCAGGTGGCAGTTAATGGCTGATCACGAGAGTTGGCTCGCCGTTGTCAGCGATAACGCATGATGCCTACATCTCTCTCTCTCTCTTCACACCACGCACATATAAGCGCGATTCAGGCGTCCGCTGACCCAGGGAGCCAGTTATGCGCAATTTCTTTCAATAAAATTGTAGAATGTTGTCAATATCAACGCATGCAACGCATGTCTGTGTCTACCGCCACATAGCTTAAAGTGCAATTGGGGTGTCCACTGTTCGATGAGGGCAGTTATGCGCCTTTCCTTGCTTTTCAAGCTCCCGCTCCATTGGTTTCGCAGCTTACAGCGCGACTAACGTGTCCACTGCTGGTTACAACGGACAACGGCGACGCAATGGTGACGCCGCGAAACGCAGAAACGGGCGCCAGAGAGCTGCGCTCTAAAACGATAGAGACCAGAAGCAGGAGAAGGGGTGAGAGAGAGAGGGAGAGAAAACTTTAGTGTACAAGGAATCCGGGGCACGCCCCAGGGTCTCGGCACAACCCCACTGCACTCAAGTGTTTATGTTCCTAAGGTCCATAACACTGGCAGCCCGGCCGGGTCCTCCGAGCGCAGCAGGGTCTCCCAGTCCTCCCAGGTCTTGAGGTTCGGGCACGCGCCCGAGAAAGAATAATTGAAGTGCTTAAGTACTGCCGGGCACAGTACAGTACTGGTATAGAGGCGGAGAAGCCAGCGCTTCTCCACCCTGGTGAGGCCTTTACAGGGAGGGGGATAGAGACCATGAAAGTTTTGATAAAGAGAGGTGATCTCTTTGAAGGTGATGGCCGGATTGAAATTGAATTCCGGATCAGGCTGCGGATGATGCGATGCCCGCGCGCGTCAGCGGTGGTGGCTCAGGTCGAGCCAGTCGACAGCCCCGTGCAATTTCCTTTTCATCCTTCTCTCAGGCGCAACAACAGGATTTCCTTACCACTCGTGTGGAAGAACATCCCATTCCTCTCGCTCGTAATGGGGAGGGTCCGCCGGGCAGAGGGAAAGGATGTGGAGGGAAGAGGCGAAGGGTTCTGGGCATAGGGCGCATGCCGGAGTGGGGAAAGAGGGATGATAGTGGGCTAGGGTAAGGGGTGAGGGAAGAGAGTGTGTCTGTAGTCTGCGCCAGAGCGTTGCTTGTTTGTTAACTATGTAGGGAGGGGTGGGGTGGGGGGTAGAGCTGGCGTGAGGCTCTGTAGGCCTGCGTCAGCTCGCTGGATGAGTGCATGCGCTCCTTCGTGAATCGCCGATCCGAGGGCTAAAAGGTTGGCGGACTCGTTTCCGGGATTCCCGGAGTGAGCGGGCACCCATATCAGCTCCACTTGACGGGGCGGGGTTGCATCGGGCGAGTCCAGTATGCCAAAAGCAGGGACATGGACTCGGCCTCGCGCAAAATTCAGAATCGCAGTTTTAGAATCACTTAAAATGTACCAGGCTTCCCTGCGGGTGATAGCAAGTACAATGGCGTCTTCCTCTGCAGCCTCTGGGGAGGTGTCTGGAGGGAGAGGCAGTAGGAGGAGGGCGGATAAAGAGGAGTCCACCGCAGCTGCTGTCCCTTCATCACCCGTGCAGGCAGCGTCCACCCATACGGCGTCCGGCTGGGGGCCGTACGCTCGATGGAGTGCCTTCGCACGGGCTCTGCGGCGCTGCTCATGGTGGGACGGGTGCATATTCATCGGAAGCGGCCTGATGAGGAGCATAAACGAGGGTTAATGACATCCTAGTGGAAATCAAGAGAAAGAAACGTGCTTGGGCAGGGCGTGCATGTAATGCGAAGGCAGGATAACCGCTGGCACTTACGGAAGATGGAATGGATTTCAAGAGAAGGTTTGGGGAATGCACGTGTACAGTGGCCACAGCTAGCAAAGTACAGGGTTAATGCGACAGACATGGGAGAGGCCTTTGCCCTGGAGTGGGCGTACCGAAGTTGATGACGACCACCGGCACCGTCCAGTTGTGGCGAAGCCTTGAAGAGAAGTTTATTGGACCCATTATTCATACAAAGGGACCATAGTCCCTCACAAAGACAAAAACAACAAGGCAGCGACTAGTGTCGCTCGGTACAAACAAGCTATAAAACAAGTACACGACGGAGTTGATGACGACCACCGGCACCGTCCAGTTGTGGCGAAGCCTTGAAGAGAAGTTTATTGGACCCATTATTCATACAAAGGGACCATAGTCCCTCACAAAAACAAAAACAACAAGGCAGCGACTAGTGTCGCTCGGTACAAACAAGCTATAAAACAAGTACACGACGGCGACTGCTGCCGCCGTTCACACAAAATCATTCACAGCACAGAATGTTCAAAGGGTTCATAATTAGTCCAGGCATCGTGGGGGGAAGCACGCTCGCTAAATACGATGAACGCGCACCGACACCACGCACCACACACTCAATACGGCAGGAGCCGCACCGTCACGCGGCCCCCGCTGGCGGCAAAGAAGCGGGTGCTCCACCGCCGCAGGAACTCGTCTTCTGGGAGGGTCACATGATCTAAACACGCCTGTTGAAACAGGCGCGCCCGAACCCTCTGCAGCATGAGGAACATGGCGCGTTGAGGCCGCCCCTGCAAGGAAGCGACGCCTCTCTGGCGCCACAAAACAAAGGCCCCGACGCACAGCAAGAGCCGCACAAGTGCGTCGCGCGGCCTGGTGTGCGAGTCGAGGCTAACAAAAAACATGCGCGACATCAGCCGCCAAAAAGTGCGCGCTTCGACGCACTCAAAAAGCCCGTGTTCAGGGTCTCGGTCGCACCGCATTGGGGACACCGAGAAGAAGGAGCGATGCCCCACGCGGCGATGCGGACCCCGTTGGGAGGTGTTATGCCGGGAAACCCGCCCGTATTCCAAATCTGCAGGCCGCAAACTTTCTCCTGCGAACGTCCCTTTGACAAGCCCTGGTGCTGCGCCGCAAGGCAACGCGCCCTAACGCTCCCTTGACAAGCCACGATGCTGCGCCGTAAGTCAGCAGGGTCTTAAGGAGCAGCGTGCCTGGACACGTCGCTGGGTGCCAGACTACGAAGCGCCCGTTTCCCTTTCCCCAGGGCGTCACCGCGCGCGGCTAAATTTGAAGCGGGTGGCCGGCGCGGTCGCTGGTTGGTCCTTTCGGACTGCCGTCGAGTGCTGCCTTTGGATTGGCCAGTTCTGAGGGACCGCCGTTCCTCAGGCTATATAAGCCCCACCGCTGCCGCTTGGATAGCAGCTACAGCTACAGGAGTGACCGAGTGACCGACCCACCGTGAGTCGAGTGCTGCTCACGAGTGGAGTCGGATTGTGTGACGTGCTGGTGTCTCGCTGATCGTCGCTGTGCGAGAACAGTCGCGTTGTGTAGCTCTCGGCCCCCGTGCCGATGTTGAACTTTATTATGCCCTGTGCATAATGTATAAAGCATTTTCTTAGTCTCACCGACGCCTGACTCGGAGTCTTCGCTACCGCTAAGAGAGCTGGCAACGCTCAGTCACGAAACGGGTGGCGAGCGCAACGGGATCACCTCTATGGCACAACAGAGGACTCTCCAGCCTCGCAGCCAGCTGAAGTCGCGGACGTCTCGTGGTATCCAGTGCGACGTCAAGTCTCGCCACCGTACCCGCCTGCTCCGCTCTAGCTGTTCAGCTGTAGCCTCCCGGATGGCAAGGAGCTCGCAAACGCGGGAGGCCTGCGTCTGAGAGACGTCGACCTCGGGCAGGGTGGCGGTGAGAGATTCGGCCGTAAGACAGAGATACCGGAAGAACGCCGGCTGCTGTTCGGCTGAAGGACCTACGAGTTCACCAAAAAAGAGGCGCCGAGAAGGTAGGCGAGGAGCCCTCTTCCCGGGTAATCGCTGGCGTTTACCAGGTCGCGGACGCCTCGAACAGCAAGCACGCTGCACATTGTGCGCAGGTTGGGCAGGCTGAACCCGCCCATGCGCGTGGGAAGACGGAGGAGCGCGCGAGCGGCGGTCTCCGTTTTTCCCGCCCACAAAAAACTGCCACAGAGAGTGGCCAAGCGGCGCGTAAAGGTGCGCGGCGGACAAGCGACGCGAGCTATATAATAGAGCGGCGCGCACACCGATGACCTGATGATAAACGCGCGTTCCGACAGCGACAGGCGGAAACGCGTTGCTACTGTCAGGCGTCGCTCAGTGGTCGCTCTCGACTCGCTCTACGAGTCGCGGGCTACCTCCCCCGAGGAGAGGAACACGACTCCTAGCACCTTACAAGCCGGGACCCACTCCACCTCGCCCAGCAGGTCCGACGCGAAGGCCCCGAAACGCAGAGCCTTGCTCTTGCCCCTGTTGAGGAGGGCGCCGGACAGCTCGCTGTAAATGGAAAAGAGCCGTCCAAACTCTACGAAGCTGTCCTCGTCCCTCAGAAACAAGGACACGTCGTCAGCGTACGCTGACACCTTCACCTGGCCCCGCAGCCAGGGCCCAGGCCGCCAATCAAGCCACCCAAGGTAGCCAATTCCGGCGCGACACGGGGAAGTCACGCCACCGGCCGGCAGCAAAACAACCAGAAGATGCCACGGCCTCCCCCTGGCAAGACAGCAACGGTACCGCCACCACCCGGAGCAGCGGAGTTCCCAGCTCTCAGGAGGAACGCTGGCTCCATGCCACCGGAGCAGACGTGTTCACATCGGCTCTGTCACTGCTAACCAATTACGCAGTGCTAATTGCCTCGAAACAAAGTTTTCCTTGCAACCAATGTGTCCGTGAAGGCGAGCGGCATCGACCGATACCAGCTGACCCTAGAGGTGCGTTTTTCTTTGCCAAATTTAGGGACTTTTTCTACCGCTGCCGTGTGAAAGAGTGCTAGGCCTAAGCTTGTCTCGCGGACGCTAGGCCCAGCACCGTCGCACCGGTCGCCGCCTGCCGCACTCCTCGGCGGCGGCCGAGATGGAGGCGTCCGTTACGACGAGGGAGGCGTCCGCTACGTCTACAATGATCGTGGACAACCAAATGTGCGTTCAAGTTCAAGGCAAAGAGATATCACCAGAGGAATATTACAACGACGCCGGATGGACGCTCGCGGGGGAACGCATGTCGAGGCTGCGCCAGCGGACTCCCGACGGCGGCAAGCCTGACGGACCCGGCGGGAGTCAAACAAGCCCGAAATCGAATTTCCACAAGAACGTCAGAGCCTCGGCCATCAAGGCAGCACGCATGCCAGCCATGCCACTGGAAGCGAGCAAGATAGTCGTCAGACCCAGAGGGGGACTGGACATCGTCAAGACCGGCATCACCACCGTCGCTGCGGCCATACTCGCCGCGGCCAAGATCACGAGCGAGGAAAGCGCCGCGGACACCATCTGCTCCAACACGCAACAGAACATCATGCTCGTCAGTACACCGAACGAAGACAACGCGGCTAGGTACGCTAAAATCCAGGAAATCTATATTCAAGACAACTCCTACGAAGTCAGCGCATATCGCACGGCTCCTCACGACACCGTAAAGGGCGTCATCAGAGGCATCCCCATCGAAGCGAGCACCGACGAGATAGATAGGAACATCGTCAACGAGAGAAACCCGCTAGCAGTGGGCGCAAAGAGGATCAGCAGCACGACCACCGCGATCGTGGTGTTCCAGGGACCCAAGGTACCGAACTTCGTCCGATACGGAGTCACCCTGATACCATGCCGCTTCTACAGGAAACAGATCGACGTTTGCAAGCAGTGCGGCCGAGTGGGACACCGAAAGGACGTGTGCCCGACCCCCAATATCAAGACGTGCCTGGCCTCCGGACTCGCCAACCCCAAAGCAGACCATCGCTGTACCCCTAAATGTAAGCTGTGCGGGGACGAACACCCGACCGGAGACCGAACGTGCAAGGCGAAATACAAGATCCCCTACGTAGTGCGCAAGCGACAATGGGAGCGCCGACAGGCCGAACGCCAGCTGCTGTCGGAGAGCGATTTCCCGCCACTAGACAAGCCGCCAGCTGCGGGAAAGTCAAGGACTCCATCAGAGAACCGCGCGCCAAATTCCAGAGACAGCAGCTGCAAGAGAAGCCTCAGTAGGAAAAGGTCGCCATCACGTGAGCGAGTCAGCTGGGCTGGCGCAGCTAAAGGGAACAATATAAGGAACGCGCATAAAATCACCGAAGCCACGAAGAAAGACGATATAAACAAGATGCGAGAAGCCAACGAGACATTAAGACAAGAGAACGCGGCGCTGCGCACGACCATCAACAGCCTCACGAGAGAGATCGCCGAGATCCGTAAGTTGCTGCTATGCAACAACGAGCCTCCACAGAGACTCACGCCAAGCACAAGCACGACCGACGAAACAACCATGAACACCCAGGAGACAGCCGTAGAGGAACCGGCACCTAAGAAGCGAGCCGTCGAGGCCACGCGCAAGCAAACAGAGAACAATCGAATCGACAACCCCGAGGTCAAATTCGAAGCGCCGTTCACCAAACTCGAACAATTAATCACGGCGAACATCGCAGCAGTGACAGCAATGAAACAAACAATGGAGTCCTACCAAGCCGAGAACACGAACAGATTCGTCTACATCGAAAGGACCCTACAGCCGATAGTGAACCACCCGACGTTTGCGCCCCTCTTCGCGCAGCATTCACCCAACCAGGGAACCGCGTACACACCAACGCAACCATGGCTGCCAACGCAACAACAGCAGCAGCCGTAACAGCGTGGCAGTGGAACTGTCGCGGCCTCGGAAGGAAGAAGGCAGTCATCCAACAGCACATCGCACATGCCGCGCGCAAACCAGACGTGATCCTATTACAAGAAACACTCACCGACGCACCGTCCCTGCCCGGCTACAGAGTGCACAAGGGCCAGCCCGACGGGAGAGGCCTGTGCACCCTGGTCAGGAAAGGACTCACGTTCGTTGAGCACGAGCTGCAACGCAATATCAAGATCGAGCACACACTCACCGAAATCATCCCGCGCAAGAAGAGAAAAGGAAGCATTTTTCTGCTCAACATATACAGCAACCCATCGCAGAGAAAACAGAGATTCAAAACAATACTACACAGAGCCAGCACCGCGGCAGGCCGCAACACGCTAATCGTCTGCGGCGACTTCAACGCGATGAACCCAGCCTGGGGCTACAACAAGTACACAGCAAAGGGCCGCGACCTGTACCAAGACGCCATCCAACTCGACTTCACCCTCATCACGGACCCGGCGTACCCGACGAGAATCGGTAACTCTGTGTCCCGGAACACCACTCCGGACCTCACGTTCGTCAAAAACGACGTCCGGGGCGCGATCACCTGGCGAAACACGGGAACCGACCTCGGCAGCGACCACCCCATCGTGCAAAATCAGCATACCGGAACACAACGACACCAGCATCAAAACACACAGATGGGTAGACTGGGATGCCTTCCCAGACGCCAGAAGCCAGAAGACAGACGCTGACGGCGAGATCGAAGACATAGACGGCCGAAATCACCAAGAGCGTACGCGAAGCGACCAAAGAAATTGAAACGGACGCTGCGATTGATAAAGTAGACAGCCGGCTAGCGCATCTCATCGAAGCCAAGCAGTCAATACTCAGTCGCTGGAAGAACCAACGGCTCAACCGCAGACTCAGAAAGAAGGTGGCGGAGGTCAACCGAGCGATCGAGGAGCACTGCCGCGCTATATGCACGCAACAGTGGATCGAGATCTGCAACGCGGCAGACGGGCAGATGCATAGCGGGAAGACGTGGAACCTGCTGCGGTACCTGCTCGACGAAACCAAGACCAAGTCGCACCAAAGGGACAGACTCGCCAAGCTCATACATCAGGCGGTCTCGATACAGGGCGCCGATGCAGTCACCAGGCGTATCAATGACAAATACCTGCCCACTACGCCCACCGAACAACACGCGCCGTACGGCGGCCTACCCAACGCTAAGCTCGATCGTGACATCGACGTCGAGGAGGTCCGCGCGGCCCTGCACGCCCTCAAGAGCCGGTCGGCAGCTGGCCCGGACCTCGTCACGAACAAGGCGCTCAAGAACCTCGAGGACGGCTCGATTGAGAACCTCGCAAAATACTTCAACAAGTGCTGGAGAGCGGCCGCGCTACCAAAGCAGTGGAAGACAGCCAAGACTATCCTGATACCCAAGCCGGGGAAGCCACCGGACACGGACAACCTTCGGCCCATCTCGCTCACGTCCTGCGTGGGCAAGGTGCTGGAGCACGTCCTGCTCAACAGGTGGCAAGACTACCTGGAACGAGAAGGGCTGTATCCGGCCACGGTGATCGGCTTTAGACAGCACCTCAGCACGCAGGACGCGATGCTGCAGCTCAAATACCAAATCATAGACAATGGCGGCAGCGCCCGCGACAAAAAGGCAATCCTGGGTCTCGACCTAAAGAGCGCCTTTGATAATGTGAAACACTCGGCGATTCTGTCCGAAGTCTCTAAGCTCAACATGGGCGAAAGATCCTACAACTACATCAAGGACTTCCTCACGGACAGGACCGCCCAGCTACGAGCAGGCGACCTACAAACGAAAGAGAAGAAGCTCGGGAGCACCGGCACACCGCAGGGATCGGTCATTTCGCCGATTCTGTTCAACCTGGTAATGATCGGAGTGGCCGAGAAGCTCGCGGACATCGAAGACGTCAGGCACACCATCTACGCGGACGATATCACACTGTGGGTGACGGGCGGCAGCGACGCCCACATCGAGGGCGCTCTGCAAGCCGCCGTCGACGCGATAGAAGACCACCTGGAAGGCACCGGCTTGAGATGTTCGCCGAGCAAATCGGAGCTCCTCATACTCCCACGTACCAACATTGGCAGATGCAAGACCAGACAACGCGAATGCGAAAAAATCAGAATCGTAACCAAATCCGGCAACGTGATCCCCGAGGTCAGCAAAATCAGGATCCTAGGCATGGTCATCGAAAAGCATGGAAGAAACGGCGGAACCATCGCCAGTCTCACGGCAAAAGCGGCCAACGCTATGCGACTCCTCAAAAGAGTCACTTCCCAGAAGGCTGGCATGAGAGAGGAGAGCCTAATCAGGCTCGTCCAATCCTTCATCATCAGCCACGTCGCGTACGTTGCAGCCTACCATAGATGGCTGCAACACGAACGCAACAAAATTAATGTAATCATCAGGAGAGCGTACAAGGCGGCGCTGGGCCTGTTCGAGTCCACGAGCACGACCCGCCTCTTACAACTCGGGATTCACAACACGCTCGAAGAAATAGCCGAAGCGCAATGGACCTCTCAACTGGAACGGCTGTCCACGACCAAAGCCGGGAGTAAGATACTGGACGACCTGGGAATAAGACACTCGAACGACGCGGGGACGAAGCTCCCCGTCCCCGAAGAGGTCCGACGCCAGACCAGAATCGACCCCATACCCAAGAACATGAACCCCGAGTATAACAAGGAAAGAAGAGCGGCGAGGGCCAAGGCTCTCATCGACCTGCACGCCAACGACGAGCACGCGCGGTACGTGGACGCGGCCGAATACCAACGGAACGCCTTCGCAGCGGTCGTCATAGAGGCGTCGACCGGCACCACGAGAACGGCAGCGAGCGTGAGAGGCGCCGGAGCGGAACAAGCGGAGGAGGTGGCCATCGTCCTGGCCATCGCCGACGCAGACTGCTACACGGTGCTGAGTGACTCGAGACAGGCGGTGCGAAACTTTGCCAAAGGCCAAGTCTGCAGGGAGGCCGAGCGCGTACTACGAGCGACTAAACTGCAAGACAGAAGAGTAAGAATCAAGTGGTTTCCGGCGCACGCGGGCGACGCGTCGGAAAGCAGTGCGAACCACAATGAGACGGCACACGCAGCGGCGCGAGCGCTAACCAACCGCGCCCCGGCAACACACCTTCCGACGTGGTTCGGAACCAAGGACCGCATGACCGACTACAGCGAAATCACGAAGGCCTACTGCCTGGCTCGCAGGACTCTCCCACCCCCGCACCCGAGGCTGAGTCGAGCGGAGGCGGTACTACTGAGACAGCTCCAGACCGGATCGCTACCGAGCCCGGGACTGATGCATCGCATGTACCCCGAGACCTACCCGACCGATACGTGAGAGTCTGCCGGAGGGAGCCGGCAGATCACACGCACATCTTGTGGGACTGCATCAGGAATCCAAAGGAAGCAAGATCAGGAACAATCCCGCCGCGGCTGGAGGCAGCAGCGAAGAGCAACGACCATGACCAACAGCTATGGGCCGTCCAGCAGGTCCTCGGGGCGCTCGAAAGGCAGGGACCCAGCGAGCCGGCAACGGTGAGTGGAGACCCGCGCCGAGTAACGGCAGCCTCGTAGACGACGTAGGCCCTCGTCGGGGCGCGCGAGCGCCCAACTGCAGGCACAAATAAAGTTTACTCCAATCCAATCCAACCAGCTCTCAGCGCTTCATCTGGCGGCGCCGCCTGCAACCAACCCAAGGTAGGCAGCTGGGCGAGGGTCGCCTCCTCTCCTTCCCCTCCTCCCTCCTCCCCCACCAGCACCGCCGAGACGCAGGAACTCAAACGCGAGCTCGCCCTCTTACGAGCACAAAACGAAAAACTAGCCAGCGAGCTTAACTCGCTCAAAGCCCAATTTCCTACTCCGTCCGCGTCGAGCGGCGAGGAAGAAAACATCAGAGACAGGGAGATTCCTACTCCTGTGGAGAGTCGCGCCGCGGCCCTGGAGGCTCGGGTGACCGTGATTGAAACACAATTGGCTGACCTTCCCAAAATTATCCACGATACCATTGCGCGTCAGGTGGAGAGTGTCATCGCACAGGTGACACAAGCCGTAACTCATTATCCAAAAATGGATAAAGGACAATCCGCGCGTCCTGAAACGCGTAGGGCCCATCAGGGACGCTAACCGCCCCTCCAAATTCAACAGAGTTATTCCCGATGAGTTTGACTTCTCGGAAGACTCCTGCACGTCTGCGCCGGGCACTAGCGGACTGGGGAGTCTTAACAACGTAACCCCACCCTCCGGCTCCGACCATGGTCCCCAACCCTAAGCCGCGAGCAAGAACAACTCAGCCGCTTACACTAACGCAGTGGAACTGCCGTGGTCTCAAGAACCGCACGAAGCGGACTCATCTCCGCCTCTATCTTGAGACCTTTGAGTTCCTCGTTGCCGTGGTTGCCCTTCAGGAACCCGGCGCCGGGGCCAAACTAACAAACTACACTGCATTTCAACACAACCCGCAGACATGTATACTTGTTCACAAGCAGTATACTGCGCAGGAGGTCACACTCCCCACAACACCGCCTTTCCCATACACGATGGTGTCAGTGCTGCCCCTAAAGCGGTCTGACCCACCTGTACACATTCTAAACATTTACTGCCGACCTAAACTTAAGAACGTCACGTTCAATGAAATTTTCACCCAAGCTATGCAGGTGGCTGGAAGGGATCCCCTTCTGATCGTCGGGGATTTCAACGCCCCGAGCAGGCGCGGTACCCCCGGGAGGACAGACGTGGGAGGAAGCTTGCGGAACTTCTTTCCACACTTGGACTCACTTTACACACTGACCCCGCCAACCCAACACGTGTCGGCAATTCGATTCAACGAGATACTTGCCCGGACCTCACATTTACACGCAACCTACGCCATGCCGACTGGCTGAATACAGAGGACACTCTGGGTAGTGATCACTGTATAATCAACACAACCATTTAAATGCGTTCCCTGAAACGCCCACTAACACAAGCTCGTGTCCAGGACTGGACGACTTTCCGCACCTCTCTACCCATCGTAGACCCCCTCCAGTCGGGATACGACGCATGGTCCAAATCGCTCACGTCTACACTCACACAACACGAAAAGCAGATACAGCTCACAGAAACACAAACGGACGTGGACAACCACTTGCTCCACCTTTGGGAGGCCCGCCGCAGCCTCACCAAACGATGGAAGAAACAGAAACATAACAGACGCCTAAAGAAACCCATCCTCGAACTCACACAAAAGGCAGCGGAATATGCTACTCAGCTAGCCGACACTAACTGGGTGGACCGGTGCAACGCGGCTGCTCGCCAGATGTCTGGCCGCAACACGTGGCGCCTGTTCCGCGCTCTCATCGATCCAATACAAACACGCACGGAAACCCAACGCCACTTACATAGGGCCTTGCACAACTTTACAGGAACGACAAAACAACTAGCGCACACGCTCAGGGATCGATACCTGTGCACCACTAAGGACCCCCGGCAGGCGGCGTACTAGTATGCAGGCGAAGAGAACACGGAGCTGGACAAGCCTTTCCAACTCCACGACCTCCGGGCAGCCTTAAGCAAGATGAAGCGGGGCACTGCACCCGGGCGCGACAAGGTTACGGTCAAGCTCTTGGCCAACCTTCCCGACGCAGCCTACGCCGCGCTCCTCAAATACATCTATAGCATTTGGGACGGAGAGACTCCTCTCCCTCTCGATTGGAAATCGGCTCTCGTGACCTTCATTCCGAAGGCCGGCAATCCTATTGATGTGGAGAACCTTCGCCCCATCTCCCTCACGTCTTGTGTCGGCAAGCTGATGGAGACGATGGTGCGTGATAGACTCTCCGATTATCTCGAAACACAGCACATTTTCGCGGACACTATGTTCGGTTTTCGTCCTCACAAGTCAGCACAAGATATACTTCTGCAGCTGCACCACGACATTTTAGATCCTGTAGAATGTCCCCACAACGACAAGGTGGTCCTGGCCTTGGATCTTAAAGGCGCATTCGACAACGTCAAACATGAAGTAATCCTGTACCACCTAAGTAACACCAACTGTGGCCACAAAACATTTCATTACATAAGACAATTTCTTACAGACCGTCAAGCCTATATACGCATACAAGATGCGGAACACGGGCCATACACCATCGACTCGAGGGGAACACCTCAAGGCGCGGTCCTGTCTCCCCTGCTCTTCAATTTGGCAATACTCCGTCTTCCCTCCAAATTGTCTTCTCTTCCCGGGATACATCACGCTCTTTATGCGGATGACATTACAATCTGGGCCACGCAAGGTAACCTGGGCAACATGGAGTCCTGCCTGCAAGCAGCGGCGACCCTAGTCGACGACTACGCGGCCTACTGCGGACTCCAGTGCGCCCCAGCTAAATCAGAATTTGTGCACTTACGTCCCTCCCCTCGGGACACAACACCGCTTCGCATCAGTCTCCCCTCGGGACCGATCCGGGAGGCCAAGGAGATGCGCGTCCTTGACCTCTTCATACACCACCAACGCAGAGTCGACACCACCCTAGCCAAACTTCGCACGGTGGGAGACCAGGTGGGCCGCATGGTCCGCCGGGTCTTCAACAAGCGGGGCGGATTACGAAGCAAGGACGCACTGCGGCTTGCCCATGCTTTCGTAACGAGTAGAATCCTCTACTCAGCTCCCTACTTGCACCTGCTCAAACACGATGATGACCAACTGGAGGTCATCCTGCGGAAAGTCATCAAGCGGGCTCTCGATCTCCCGGTCACTACGTCCAACCAGAGGCTTCTGGCCTTGGGCGTGGTGAACACATTTCGGGAGCTTCGAGAAGCCCACTCAGTCAACCAATACACGCGTCTTGCACAGACCACGTCCGGTCGCCGCCTCTTGGACCGTCTACACATCAAACATGACTACCACATTGAGGAAAGGGAGAGAGTGCCAGAACCCTGGAGACGCGCCCTCCGGGTCCGACCCCTTCCCCGCAACAGGTCCAGAGAAGACCATAGCGGTCTTCGCCAGGCGCGCGCGGAAGCGTTGGCGCGATACTATGGTAACCAAGAACACGTGTATTACGTGGACGTTGCCGGCCCACACCACGGGGGGTGGTACACGGCCGCAGTCGTACACAACAAGAACACAGTTAACGGCCTCACTTTCAAAGCCTGCAACGCAACACACGCGGAGGAGATTGCCATTGCTCTGGCTCTCACGAATCCCAAGTCAAAACACATCATCACCGACTCGCGAGGGGCCTGTCGGAACTACGAGTTGGGCTGGACTCCCCCGCTTGCCTGGCGCATACTGGAATATAGCTGTCGATGCGAAGATCCAACTCCACGCAACCTGATTTGGGCCCCCGGTCACCAGGGACTCCAGAGAAACGAACAGGCCGATCAGGCCGCCCGCGCACTCTCTCCCCGGGCTATCTCAATGTCCTTGGAAGGGTACTCCCAATCAGACAATCTGGCCCTTACATTCAAACAAATCACCGATTACTACAAGGAGGAGCACCGGCGCTACCCGGCCCCTTGTAAGGGTCTGAATCGCGCTGACGAGCGCCTCCTCATCAAAATTCTTACTAACACTGTACTGTGCCCGGCGGTGCTTAAACATTTCAATACATCCTTTGATGGCGCGTGCCAGTTCTGTGGGGAGGTGGCTGACACCTTCCACATGGTTTGGGCGTGTCAATCAAACCCATCTATCCCCCCCAACCCCAACCCCACCAGAGAGGACTGGGAGGCGGCCCTGCTCGGCTGTCAAGACCTAAAGAGCCAAAAGGCTTTGGTTCAACGGACGCGGGTGGCGTTGCGTGCCATTGGGGCACCGGAATAGGGGCTCCACCCAGTATTGTAAGGGGGAACGGCCAATAGGGTCCTACCCCAATCCCCTTTCTGTAAAAAACTTAATTTCCCATAAATGTTTTAGAGCGCAGCTCTTTGGCGTCCGTTCCTGGGTTTCGCGTCGTCGTCGGCGTTGTCGTCGGCCTCGTAACCAGCTCCGCCCCCCTTTCATCCCCCCAGCGCTAGCAGCGACCGACTGATACCGCTGGATGCCGCTGACGCCGCTAGAGAGTCAAGATAACGTGACTGCATAGAACACCGTCGCCGCCATGCAGAAAGAGGAGGAAAGGGTCCCCCACCCCCCTAGCAGCGACCGACTGATACCGCTGGATGCCGCTGACGCCGCTAGAGAGTCAAGATAACGTGACTGCATAGAACACCGTCGCCGCCATGCAGAAAGAGGAGGAAAGGGTCCCCCCCTCCCTGTTCTTGTGTGGCGGATAGGGTGCTCTTCAGTTGCCGACGCGCCGGTTATTTCACGTAGGCCCCGGCACGTCGACGAATACGTGACCACCTTCCCACGGCTAGACCTGGTTCTTAGAGCTGCGGAAGCCAGGTTATCATATTGTTTGTGTCGGCATCGGCGGCGTTGTCCCTGAAACCAACTCCGCAGCTGGGGTTGACTCACTATCGAAAAGGTGAAACAGCTTATTTGCTGCGCTCAAATTTCGCATTAGGAAGTAACGTAATCGTCGGTAATTTTTTTTCACCACCACCACCACACCACCCTGGCCAGGCAAAGGGAAACCGCGAATCGACTGAGACTCTGCTACGCGACGCAAGAGCAGGTCTAAACATAACGCGAAGAGCATAGGTGACAGGGGACAACCCTGGCGAATACCGCGCTCTATCCCGAAACGTGCGGTCAACGCCCCGTTGAAGAGCAAGCAAGCTGTGAGATCGGAGTACAGCCGCTCCAACCGCTCTACGAACTCCGGCGGAAAGCCGAAAGCCCCGAGAACTCCAAAAAGGTATCGGTGCTGGACCCGATCGAAGGCTTTAGCCTGATCGAGAGAGACGAAACAACCCGTAATTCCCGTTCTCGAGGTGAACGTGAACAAGTCACGCTTTAGTGCGAGAGACGAGAACACCGAGCGTCCGGGCACGCTGCAAGTCTGCGCAGGGCTTACGAGCACCGATGAAACCTTACTCATCCTTTTATCCAGCAGTGACGCCCTCAATACACGCCGTTGTAAGAGTTCCAGTGACTTTATTGTAAGAGTGCTCGCAGCGCCGCTGGCTGTTGTGGCCTCTGCCGAAAGCTCCTCTCTCCAGCTCAGAAAGTATTGCAGGTTAAGCTATCAGATACTAATTATTTCTTTAAAAATTCTGAGAAGAGAACACCGTTTTTATAACAAGTAACGTTGCTCCTACAGGGCTGCATACAACTGTTAGTGGGCCACACTGTTCACCCCTGCACCGAGAATACCACGAACATAAAGCCAACTAATGATTAAACAACAACGGCAGCTTGGTTGCCTTTGGCCACTAGAAAGAGCGCAGTTTATGGTCCATGTCTCGTTTGGCATCTGAAGTACGACGACGCCGAGAAAGTATAATAAATTTTATAACATTAATTGCATTGCACAGCACGCGGACCCCTTTTGCATAGCGCGAAAGGCAGCTCACGTGCGGTGCCATTTCAGTGGATGTTAAATATCTGCACGCGGTCGCGATGTCTCCACCAAGGGGAGAGAGTCATCGTGCCGTAGTGGAGGTCGACCACCTGGGGATCTTAAACGTGCACTGACATCGCACAGCACACGGGTGTCTTCTGCAGCAAAAGCTTCTCTGCGGGTCCGCGGGCTTTCTTCGCGGCGCTTGCGGTTTTCGCCTTCATGTGACCTTCAGATAAGCAAAGCAAAGTGGGTGGTGGTGAAAACATTTATTAAGAAGGGACTCGAGGTATGTTTGGATCAGCCCGTAAGGGACCGATCCTTACTAGCACTGGGTGGAGGTCCCTAGTATGGGACCCCAGTGGCGATGGCCGCCACCCGGGCGCGTCCGACTAAGGCTTGTTGGGCCTGTAAGTCGTGGCGGCCGAGCAGGGTCGTTTCCCAGTCCTCCCAGGTTGGGTTGGGGATGGGGGGAATTGCCGGGTTGGAGGGGCAGGTACACATCATGTGATAGGTGTCAGATGACACCGCACTACAGTGCGTGCAGCTGCCGTTAAAGGAGGAGTCAAATGTTTTATTGCGAAAGCAATACTACTTGCACTTTCACGCCTTTGCCATGCCGCGGCGGTGACCACCATCGTGCCGCGACGGTGACCACCAATGACCTTCATTTGAGCTTGATTGCATTACATTGGATTAGATTAGATTAGATTAGATTGGATTGGACTGGATTGGACTGGATTGGACTGGATTGGATTCCATTGCATTAGATTAGATTCGATTAGATTGGATTGGATTCGATTGGATTGGATTGGATTGAATTGGGGTGGATTGAATTGGATTGGAATGGATTGCATTGGATTGGATGGGATTGGATTGGTTTGGATTGGATTGTATAACCGATGCATCACCACAAGTCTAACCACAAGCACCACCACCAGCTACACTACCAGCTGTACCATGGCGTAGGTACGGATATTGCTTTCGCAATTACCGTGCTTAACCAAGCTAAGCCACAGCGAATTTTTTATTGCTGCTGGGCACAGAAATGTATTGGTGAGAAGGCGGAGGAAGGAGCCGCTCATCCGCCTTCTTCAGGGCTTTACATGGGCGAGGGTAAAGGCGATGACTGTCTTGATAATAGGTTGTGCTATCTTTGAATGTATAGATCAGATTAGGATCGGGTTCCTGATCGGGTGGTGAGGAGAAAACAGCCCGGTGAGAGAGCGCGCGGGCGGCTGCGCCTGCTGGCTCGTGTCATTCGATCTCGCGTTGACTGCGATTGTGAATAGAGGTAGCTCCAATTTCTTTTGAGTTTATCGCGTAATAGAAACCAGGTATCGCAGGCGATCATTTTTGAAAAAGCGCCTGCAAGCCCGAAGAAGAAACTAGCAAGTATCTGATTCATTTTCAGTGAATCGGGAGGAGCGTAGTCCCTCATAGGGTTCTTTTGTTTTATTAATGGGAAGCATTATATGGTTTGGTTTATGGTTTATGGGGGTTTAACGGCCCAAAGCGACTCAGGCTATGAGGGACGCCGTAGGGAAGAGCTCCGGAAATTTCGACCACCTGGGGTTCTTAAACGTGCACTCACAGTGCAAAGGACGCGGGCCTCTAGAATTTCGCCTCCATCGAAATTCGGCTACCGCGGCCACGATTGAACCCGCGTCTTTCGGGTCAGCAACCGAGCGCCATAACCACTGAGCCACCGCGGCGGCCAGAACCATTACATGGCTCACGAGAAGCAAAAGCTGTCACCGGAAATTGTCCGCAGATCGCGTCCGCAGAGCGTGTCCATCAAAACTGGTACCATGACATATGAACTCATAATCAGGTTATAATTGTGTAAATGAGGTACAAATTAATGACGGTGTAGTATGTCGTAACAATACAAATTTGGCCTCGGCGGCCCGCGAAATTTGACCTTGGACGATTTGGACCAAAATCGATATCCAATCATAACTGCTCGACAAGATGGCGACCATGGCGACCCGAGTCATTTTCAGCCCGAGTCATTTTCGAAACTGGCCCGAGCCACCCCCGACATTTGCTCATCATAGTCCATCGGCGCTGTGTCTTTCATCTCATGTCCTCCTGCCCCCTTTATTTCGCGCCGTTCCGTTGCTATGACTCGAGCAATTGGCCCAACAATCTTCCCTTGTTCCCGAAATTTGACCTTGACCAAAATCGAGGCTTGCATATTGGATTGGCGTTCGTACAATCGGTCACGTGGTACACGCTCTGTTCACGCGTTGATCTCACAATGCACACCCACGGCGCACAGAACCCCAGCTATGCTCTCTTCGTTATACCCGGTGTGGCAGGTAAGCCCGCTGGCATGCGACAGTTGCCAGGAAAGGCATATACCGGCACAACGAAGCAATGGCTATAACGAAGAAATCTTGGGGTATCTTCCATTTCGTTTGAACAATGTTAAACTGCATTATTCATTACCTGCTTTTTACTGCGTGGCTAATATTTCCTAGGTAATATTTCGCTATTTCCTTCTCGATAGATCTTGTAAAAAATGTACTCAGTAACTTAATACGTATTAAGACTAATTCTACAGCTCTCCCCGTACATCATACCTCGGGCAGTTTTAGCCCGCTGGGCGTGCCCACAAGTGCGCATCGCAGCGCAGAGGACTTCCGCTATGCTGTTTGCAAGCACAGGTGCTCTCTCTGCTCCCTTCACGCGTATCATAACCTGCTTTATTGCGATAACAGCCTTGGCCGCGATTCCCCACTGCACACTCAGTGCGAAATGAGCGTACACTAAACAAAAAACCCGGCCGCGGCGGTTGAATTTCTTTGGAGGAGAAATTCGAGGCCCGTGTACTGTGCGATGTCAGTGCACGTTAAAGAACCCCAGGTGGCCGAAATTTCCGGAGCCCTCCACTACGGCGTCTCTCATAGCCTTAGTCGCTTTGGGACGTAAAACCCCATAAACCAAACCAAACAAAAAACTGCACTCACTTATTCGTACAGTACGGTCCATTGTTAAAGGGAACATGCCTCTGAGCTTCACGAAGCCCTGCCGCCTAGATGCGGCGAGAATAGGCGGCATCAGGCGCATGCTCGAAATGACCAGTCGTTATGCTTACTGCGCATGCGTCTTGTGCCGACAGTTCCCACAAGTTCTCGGCGGTAGCGCTCCGCGAAGCGCGGAGACCACGCGATCGCATGTTCCCTTTAACAGTGGACCGTACTGTACGTTCAAAAGAAAGGCTCGCTGCCCCCACAGCTCTGACATCCAATCGTCTCCCTGAAACAATATCCACAATACACCTCGCGTAATTAGGCTATAGTCGTTGTAGTAATTAGGCCACAGTAGATGTAGTAACCGTCTTATGCAGTACCCTCGAAAGAAGGCGTTTCAGAATATTGTCAAATAAATTTTGGGATTAAATAAAAGACACCTGCCACAATGTTAGCATAATGGACATAGCTAGCACTTCTTAAAGCACAAATCACTGCACCCATGGTACAATTTTCCCTTACCATGCGATCGCACTCTAGAAGCATTTCGTTAGAAGTAATCTAAGGCCCCGCCGCGGTGGCTGGGTGATTACGGCGTTCGGCTGCTGACCCGAAAGACGCGGGTTCGATTCCGGCCACGGCTGTTGAATTTCGATGGGGGCGAAATTCAAGAGGCCCGTGTACTGTGTGAGGTCAGCGTACGTTAAAGTACCCCAGGTGGTCGAAATTTCCGGAGCCCTTCACTACGGCGTCCCTCATAGTCTGAGTCGCTTTGGGACGCTGAACCCCAATAAACCAAACCAAAGGGAACTAAAACATACTCTGGAAGAACACCAGGTAATAAAAAGTAAATACGACGACCACACTGAGTTTGATGTTGGTGGTTCAAAGATACATTCTCAACTATGAAGTGGAGTTGTATGAAATGGTGGTGGAAGGAACAAGCTTTCCTGGTGGAACACATTTTTCACTGCTGAATGTTTTGCCACCTTTTTGTATGTAAAAAAATAATGAACGTAAAATTGATCAAAGCAGAATTTGCATTGACTCCATAAAAGAACTCACACTGTTTTCACCCTATAAATGCAGTCACAGTATCATTCGGCGGAATCATAGAAAACAAACTTATCGTTTCAACATAGTGATGAAAGTTTTGTGATGAATGTTATGGTAGGTCCTGTGCAATTTCTGAAATAGGGACGAAGAAATAAGGCACGTCGGGTTTGCACATGCGCGAGACAGGGGAAATAAAAATGTAAGCTCTCTCTACAAACATTACAGCAATTTAGTGCACTGTGGGCGGAGAAATGAAGGGCAGACTAATTTGAACATTGAAGAAGGTACACATTGTGAAACCTATATTAGGAGAACGGAACACGCACACTCACACAATGTTTCATTGACAGTGTTTTATTTCTAGTTCGCATAGCAACACTCACATTACACACCGCTTTATTATCAGGAAACAAGAACAACCTGCATTAACTCCTCTCTTTAGAATAGTTGGTGGATACTTGAATTGGTGAAAAAAAAAAACGACAATCCGTGCAAACTACAAAAAAGAATGAAGACGGGACACAGTGCCTGTCTCAATAACGCGGATAAGTGTTCATTATAAACCACATTTTGCTTTCAAGCTCAAAAATGTGGGAAAATAGTGAAACCATTTGAGCAAGTTTAATACCATTACAAGAATATTTTATTTATTTATTTATTTCAAGATACCCCTCAAGGCCCTCTTAACGAGAGTATTACATAGGGGGTGGTAAAAATTACGTCTTGAATACATAGAAGGAACATCTAACATGAGTAACAGGGGAAAAAAGAAGCAAGAAAAGTGCAATAACTGGTAGTCACCAAGAATCGAAATTTGGCAGAGCAACAAGACGTAAAATAAACAAAATGAAAAAAAAACAAGAAAAAACACAAAGATAAAAACAACGAAATCAACCGAACGAAAAGCGAAACTCAAACACATTACGGTGAGCAGAACCGAACTAGAAGAAAACTACACATCGCTTTGATTTTTTAAAAGTTCATGAAATGATTTCGCATTCGTTTCAGTTGCGATTGTGGAAGGCAGCCGGTTTCAATCAATAATGGTTTTAGGTATGAATGATTTGGCAAAACTTGAAGTGCGACATGTGAGGCGCTTGATCTTGAAAGGATGGTCACGGCGTGGAAACACTGCTGAGGGTAAGTGAAAGAAATCGTCGGGAAGCAACGGATGATGGTAAATTTTGTCAAAAAGAGTTCAGCGGGCCAGTTTACGACAATGAGAAAGGCTGTCAAGTCCAGCGCGAGCTTTTAACGCCGCGACGCTAGTAAAACGTGAGTGGCCGGAATAAATGAAAGGAGCAGCACGGTTTTGCACGGATCCTATGTTATCTTTAATGTAGGCTTGATCTGGGTCCCATACGGCGGATGCGTACTCAATTTTAGGTCGAATTAGTGTAATATAAGCAAGTTTACGCACGTGCGCCGGAGCATGTCGAAGGTTACGCTTTAAAAGGCCAAGAGAACGGTTAGCAGCTCCTAGAATGAAGTTAATATGATAGTTCCAGGTTAAGTCACATTAAAGGCAAACTCCTAGATACTTGTAAGTGGAAGTTGTCTCAACTGTTATGTCATTAAGAGAGTATATGGTTGGGATGCGATAAAAATTTCTAGCAAAGGAGACGAGCTTTGTCTTAGAGGAATTTAGGGTCCTAAGCCACAGCTGGCACCAAGTGTTAATAGAATCGAGGTCAGTTTGTAAAGATTGTCGGTAAGAGCCATTTGTAATGGTCCAGTACACAACACAGTCGTCAGCAAACAGTCTAATTTGTGAAGAAATGCAATTTGGTAAGTCATTAATAAATATTAAAAAGAGCAGGGGACCAAGCAGACTTCCCTGGGGCACACAAGATGTGACATGGGCCATTGTAGAGTTAGAACCATTAGCAGAAGTGAACTGAGCGCGAGATGAAAGGAAGTCTTTAATCCATGCTAGTACACGCTATGCTATTATCCCAGTTTCCGTCATAAAATAATTATCTTGCAAGAATTTTCTGTACTTTTGATTTATAAACAAGCAAATCTGCTCAGCAAGTTTAAAAACACTGTAGCGGAACCAAGGATAGGGACAAAAATGAACAGAAGGAACACCACGGGCGCAGTGATAAAGAGCTCGTTTTTTCTGCGAACGCGATAATGCTGCGCAAAGCTGACTACGTGATTTTTTTCTGCCATATAAATGTGCTGCTTGAGAGCAATAAAGTTTGTTGGATGTTAGCGCTCGTGGCGTTCCTTCTGTTAATTTTTGTCCCCTTCCTTAGTTGCGCTACAGTGGTTTGAAACTATGTACTACCAACAGGCGCAAAAAGCCACCCAACTGCTAAACAATCTATACCGTCTACAACCTTTTTTAGTTCTTCCCACAAAGGGAGCAAATTAAATGTTGCGTTTCGCCATTGATAGCCTTGGTTGCTTTTGAGACATAAAACAGCACACACAAGCTGCGGCTCGTTATCGCCAGCTGCAACGCAGAGCGCCAGAAAGAGTTGACCTTTTTACTCCTACAGCCAACGTTCCTCTTTAGCGATGCAATGCGAACAATTTCCTGAAAACATGCCGTACGAACATAGCTGCATGGAGCATAATTGAACATGGCTGGAAGCAGGCTTGATATTTTTATATATATTCATATTGATATTCGCCGTTGGGGCAGCGGCGTCTAGCCAGCGTGGACATCCCTCGTATCTTTCTGCTGTTGCTTCAGACCAATCGCAATGCAGTCGCACTAAGCGCCGGCGACGACCAAGCTTGAAGCGTGCGTGCCAACGAACGCTAGAAGCAGGCTGGCCACCCTGGTGTCCCGGTAGGCGTCGGCTCTTCTGTGACGTGCTTCATCGCCATCACGTGACTTCATCGCTCTTACAAAACAAGCATTGGAAACTCTTCGGCGCCACTGGGCAGCGGCGACAAGCCATCGTGCACATCACTGGTGTCTCTGCTGTTACTGCTCGTTAGTGAACAACGTGTACTATCATTTCTTCTTTTGTAGTTGTCGCGGCCGCCAAGTTGGCTGCAATTTCTTGATGGCATCCAGTGCTTCATTTTCCTGCTTTTTCTCGTGTTCGTTTCCCTATCATAATGGCGCCCACACTTTAGGATGTCGAAGGACTTAGACAAAGCTAGAGAAGAAATGAAAGCTAAGCTAGCAAAGTTAAA
Organism: Amblyomma mixtum; assembly: GCF_055824585.1. Lineage (NCBI taxonomy): Eukaryota > Metazoa > Arthropoda > Arachnida > Ixodida > Ixodidae > Amblyomma > Amblyomma mixtum. The sequence goes on along the minus strand of NC_143012.1, from coordinate 65,756,397 downwards.
AGATGAAATGAAACTCGAACTGAAAACTGTTCGTGAGTCCATAGAATGGGAAGTAATGAACGAATTGCTTGAGATTAAGAGTGAACAGGCTTCCTTGCGGGAAACCATTGAATTTGCTCATGGTGACATAAAAGACCCGTGAAGTTATGCAGATGCAGGAATTGCCAAAGCCAGAGAGCTTGCAGGTGAACATGAAGTGCTCCAGAAGAAGCGTGAGGATCTGGAAATCAGAATTCTGGACGTTGAAAGGCGGGTTGTTTATTCTGAACAGTATTCTAGGCGAAACAATCTTGAAACTAGAGCAGTTCTGAAACGTGAGAATGAGTCTACTGCTGATTTAATTTAAAATACTGGCACAGCAATAAGCGAACCTCTCCTGGAACCGGAACTCCAGGCATGTCATCGTGTACCAACAAGGAATTCGGACACGCCCAACATTGTTGTGCAGTTTGGGTCTCGGGAAAGCGCCACACTGTACTCAGGAAGGCTAAGAAAATGCGCCTGACCAACGATGACATCTAACTTAACGACCCAGCCCCTGTTTATGTTAATGAGCATCTCTGCCCCACAGAAAAGAAACTACTTTTCATAGCTACCAGAAAAAAGTACGATCAAAACTCGAAATCTGCCTGGTCGCAGAGCGGGACGATCTTCATGAGGCGGACTGAAAAATCTCCTATCGTACCGACAGTATTCGAAGCCGATGTCAGCAAGATTTTGGAAGTGCCAGCCGATGACACAGCAAGTACGTGAGAAACAAGTCTAAGACAGCTTTTTTTTTTTTTGGTTTCTACTCTGTCTGAAACAGTGGATTATCACGAGTGTGTTTTGGCTGGCGCAATCCACCTGAAAAATCTGTCCTCTGATTCAGCACTTCATCATAACGCTCGCTCGGCTGGCAACAAAGAGGGCGACATAGCTTTGTTTCTGAACCAGTTTTCTTCCAAGTTCACCGTTGTAATGTTGTCCGAGACCTGATATCAAGATGGTTGCAAAATGTTGGAAGTGCCTGATTACGAAAATTTCGTCCCAATTCGTACCAATAGGCATGGTGGCGGCGTCGCTATCTATATTGCTGCCCACAAAAAATGCCGTATTCTGACAGATTTCAACGTGATAAGAGAAGATTATGAGGTTCTGATGGTGCAAACCAGAGATGAAATAATGTGTTCTCCATCATCCCACTACTGGTAACTTTTTGCAGTTTATGAGCTTTTTTGAAGAGTTATTACTGTATAGTTTTGTACACAAGTGTCGTCTACTTTGCGGCGGCGATTTCAATATAAACATTTTAGAACAAAGCATTCTTGTCAGAGATTCTAATGTGCTGTTACTTTCTTCTGGCTACGTCTGTTTAATCAGCACGGCAACTAGAGCAACGTATACCACCTCTACTGCAAGAGGCTTCTTTATTACTAACATTGAAGCCGATGTCGACACTGTCAGCACGTTAGCGTCTGATGTGAGCGACCATTGTCCTCATTTTGTTACTTACCAAGGGGAGGTACGTAAACGGAGTAATAAAAAGAGCCTTTCTTCGTGCAGCGTATTTCTGAAAGCGCTTTGAAAGCATTCAAATGTGACATTTTTAAGCACGATTGGTCACCTGTTATGTGCATAAAATGTGCAAACGATGCGCATGATGCTCGTATTCAGCAGTTTTTACATATCTACAAGAAGCATTTTCTTTACGCATGAAAATATAAACGTGATAAAAAGTAAAAATCGACATTGCCACTTTTTTTTGCGCTTCGCTCGGAGGCGAAACTAAAATTCTTCAAACAACTGCGGAATAAACTAAACTCTGAGCTCCGTAGGGCTAAGAAAGCATAGTATGAACGACAGTTTGACAATGTAACCCGCCAGCACATTAATATTGCCTGGAGAGTAATAAATGATGTCTTGGGCCGTCATAAGCGCAGCACTGTGCCCAAAGCAATAAACGTAAATGATCATGAAATAACAGGTAAAGCTCTTGCGGATTACTTCAATAACCCCTTTGTGAACAGCATCACTTCTTGCTTGAATGGAGCCAGTACAGACGATAATGAGATCAGTCCGACACAAGCTGCGAATAGTGCATTTATACAGGCGACTGATGAATCCGAAGTTTGCAATACATTCATGAGCTTAAGGAACAGTAAGGCTTTAGATATTTAAACTTCACAAATAAAAACAATAAAGCACAATAGGCTTACTGTCCTCTGTGCTTATGCACATTTTTAATTTGGTAATCGACTGAGGCAATTTTTCCCTTGCCATGAAAGCAGCCAGGGTATCACTCATCCATAAAGGAGGTGACCGTAACGTCGCTTCAAACTACAGGTCAATTTCTGTACTTCCAGCTTTTTTCAAAAGGATTAGAAAAGTTATCTTTTTCGCGAATAATAAACTTTTTTGATAAAAACAATGTTCTACCAGAATCGCAATTTGGCTTGAGAACCGGAAGGTCAACTGAGAGTGCATTGCTGACACTGAAAGAAAACATTTGCAGAATATAAAGAAAAATGTCTTTACGCTTGGCGTGTTTCTTGATTTCAGCAAATCATCCGATTGCTTAGATCATAATATTCCAATAAAAAGCTATATTCATTAGGGATCCGTGGCAAGAATTATCACTATTTGAAAGCTATCTTTGCAGCAGAACTCAGGCTGTATGTATCCATAATGAAACTTCTGACTTCCTACCAATCCGCCTTGGCGTACCACAGGGCAGGGTCCTGGGGCCCCTACTGCTTAATGTTTTCATTAATCACATAGTTAACATAGACAACATCACTCAGTTTATTATATATGCCGATGAGACTACTCTGCTTGTCTGTGGCCCTAATGTTAAGTGTCTCATAGAAAACTGTAATGTTGCTCTAGAAAAATGATCAACCCATGGTGTCGCTTAAACCGACTTCAATTAAATACAGCAAAAACCAAAGCAATAATGTTTCGTGCTAAGAATAAAGATCTACACCACAGTGGCATACTAAAATTTGAAGGCCAGGTTATGTTGTCAGCAAACACAAAACATTAGGTGAATATTTTTCGTCTTACTTGACTTGGGATGACCGCATTGAACACTTTAGCGAAAACTTTTCTTTGATGCCATGGCATTTAGCCTCGAAAATGTAAAATTCTATTTTATTATGCATTGTTCCAATCACATTTAAATTACTGAAGTTTAGTTTGGACAACAACTGAGAAGACTAACATTAATAAATTGTACATAATACAAAAAATAATTCTTCATCATCTAGCAAATCTCAAAAAATCGAATCAAAAATTGCCTTCAAACCACATGCCATAATCCGCGTAGATAACCTATACCAGTTTCGACTTCTTCAACTAAAGTATTTTCCACCACTCATGTCAAAAATTATTCATCAACTTTGGCCACCTTATAATTACGCCAGTTTTTAATGCACACACGAAATGAGGATGTATGGGTCATGCCATTTCTTTGTAGGAACTATAAATTACAGTCTTCAGTTCATAACCTTCCACGTACCTTAAACGCATTTCATAACACCACTGGTTATAGAAGACTGCAATTACAGAACTACTTTGTAACGTTGTCAATACTTGTGCACTATTAATATCATTGTTATTATTATTTGCTGTGTTGTTAGCTCGGAGTGCTACTTGCGTTTCCTTCATTGCTTGAAAGTGTGTCATCTTCAGTTGTTTGGTTGTCTGACGATGCGAGCGCCAGCCAATGTGTGTGTGTGTGTGTGTAGACATCACCTATGACACTCATTGTATTACGCCATCGTCACTCTTCATTCGAACTTTCCCTTTCCTACCCTTCCCTTTCCCCTGTGTGCAGTAGCAGGCCGGGGCCATGTTACCACCGGCCGACCTCTCCACCTTTTCCTCTCATTAAAATTCTTTCCTCTCTCTCCATCAGCCGCACATTCAAACAACTCCTTCTCTGACCAACGTACACCTTACCAAGTGTCAAGAGAACTTTGTACACTGTGCCGACCTTGCAAGCAACAAACGGTGATACATCCCTGACACCACAACCACTTTTTCCTTCGTCGTGCCATGCTGAGACTTCCTTTCGGTTAAAGGGCATAGCCTCGATAGTTTTTTCGCTGCTGAAAATGTGATTCGATCGCCATACCTGCCAGCCTCATTCTTAATCCCGCGCAATAGTCGATCAATGCATGATATCGCGACCGGACTTGAGCATTCTTCGGTATTCCCGCTTTTGTCTTGGCACTTAACCCACCGAAAACATCCTCGCTTGCTCTGCTGATCACATGACCTGGGTACCCACTTTGCTTTAGTCTTTACACCTGTTACTCAGCGCTTACATTGATGAGATGGTGGCAAGACTGATACAGCAGACTTCAGGCACGGCACAGCGATGAGATCCTTGATGGTGTTCTATTATTGCGGTAACGCAAAATTCTATTTAACTTTTTTTGCTGACCGCAGCCGGCAAACCCAACAAAGATGGTCTGGGTTCTTAATCAATATTTGATCCATAAACTGTAATTCGCCTTCCTTTGGAGCCTCATGCCTGAAGTTACAGCCCAGTTCTTCGATCTTGTCTGCCACGTAACCAAAGAATAAATATCCGGGAAGAGCAGAATAAAGACGGCTTGAAAACGTTCCGAAATGTCTGTGAGAGGGCGTCTGCTCTGTAAGTTACTCTTCTTTTCACTCCAAAACAAGCCGGTCTTCGATTACATCATGTAATACGTAATATAAGCATCAGTTACACTATTATGTGCAGAATGTTTAAATCTGAGTTCTCGTAGTTAAGTAGTGTCTTTTGATTGCCTTAATACCTTAAGACATATTCTTTGCTTGCCTTCTGTGTTTTCCAGGCGAACAACTAACATGTCCAGTGAAGACGACAATCTCTGGCAAGAGGTGGACGGAGAGCGCTACAACGCAACGTTTGACCCAAACAAGATACGGGAAGCCCTTCAGCTGAAACCTCGAGAAGGCGACATCATCCTGATGGGATATCCGAGCTCCGGAACACACTGGACGGCTCAAATGATTCAGCTGATCTATTAAGAAGGACGCAGTGCTTGCACTTATGAAGAGTTCTGTTCGAGGATTCTTTTTCTCGAGAAATCGGGCAAGAAGGTTGATGAAGTGACGTCTACACCTCGCCTGCTTCGCACCCACCTGCGTCCGGGAAAAGTTCCCGTCGCTTCAGAAGCGAAATATGTGTACGTTGCCCGAGCTCCGTGGGATGTCAGCATATCAGTCTACAGGCATGGGGAGCACTTCCTACCATGGCTAAGTTTTCGTCATTCGGAGAGTATTTGACAACTTTTCTGGCAGGAACGGCGGTCATGGGCGACTATTTTCGACACCTGCACGCCGGTTACGCGAGAAGAGACCAGAAAAATTTCTTCTTTTTCACTTACGAGGAGGCGTCGCGAGACTGTGAAGGCGTTCTTCTCCGCCTGGCAGAGTTTCTCTCCCCCAGCTATGCCGGGGTTCTCCGCGAGAACCCGGAGTTGCTTAGCGAAGTCGTTGGCCAATGCGACGCCGAGTTTAAGAGTAAATTTCTCCAGCTTCCCAAAGAGAAGTTTATCGGGCTAGCGTACAGCGACTCAAGGCTTAAATTTGACGCCGCAAAAACTGCGGCGGAAATTCGACAGAATACCATCCAGTTCGTAAGAAAGGCTAGAACAGGCCGATGGGCGGAATCCCTCCTCAAGGATCAGCTAAGACTCATATTGGACAAGATAAATGAGATACCAGAGGGGAAATGCGTGAGGGATATATGGAGCGAAGAGTTTGTGAAAGTTTCAGAAGCTGCACTGTAACGCGGTCGTCTTTCTATCTGGAACTGAGAATTTGAATAAAAATGCCGTAAACAGCTTTATTTTTTAAAAAAGGCAGAGACACTCCTTGAGAAAAATGTCCACATTTTCAAACCTTTAGATGTATGTGTGTGTGGAAGTAACTAGAAGAATAAACGTGGGGTGGCGCGCATATGGTAGGTTCTCTCAGATCATGAATGGCTGTTTACCAATATCCCTCAAGAGAAAAGTACATAACAACTGTATCTTACCGGTATTCACCTATGGGGAAGAAATGTGGAGGCTAACAAACAGGGTTCAGCTTAAGTTAAGCACAACGCAGCGAGCTATGGAAAGAAAAATGATAGCTGTAACGTTAAGAGACCGGAAGTGGGCGGAGTAAGTGAGAGAACAAACGCGGGTTAATGACACCCTAGTTGAAATCTAGAGGAAGACGCGGGCTTGGGCACGGCATGTAATGCAAAGGCAACATAACCGCTAGTCCTTAAGGTTGGTTTGGTTGGTTTATGGGGTTTAACGTCCCTAAGCGACTAAGGCTATGAGGGACGGCGTAGTGAAGGGCTCTGGAAATTTCGACCACCTGGGGTTCTGTAACGTGCACTGACATCGCACTGTACACGGGCCTCTAGAATTTCTCCTCTAAAGAAATTCAACCGCCGCGGCCGGGATCGAACCCGCGTTTTCCTGGTCAGCAGCCGAGCACTATAACCGCTGAGCCACCACGGCGGCGCTAGTCCTTAAGGGTAACTGCCTTCTCTTGGAATCCACTCCGCTAGTCCTTAAGGGTAACGGAGTGGATTCCAAGAGAAGGCAAGCGTAGCAGGGGGCGGCAGAAAGTTAGGTGGGCGACTGAGATTAAGAAATCTGCGGGAATACGGTGGCCGCAACTGGCGAAGGACAGGGTTAATTGGACAGACATGGGAGAGGCATTTGCCCTTCAGTGGGCGTAGTCAGAGTGATGATGATGATGTGATTAATTTTCAGTGAATCGGCAAGAGCGTAGTCCCGCATAGCGTTCTTTTGTTTTATTAATGGGAAGCATTATATGGATCGTGAGAAGCAAAACCTATCACCGGAAGTTGTCCGCAGATCGCGTCCTCAGAACTTGTCCATCGAAACTGGCACCACGTCACGTGAAGTCATAATCAGATGATAACTGTGTGAATGAGGTACAAGTTAATGGCGGTGTAGTATGTCGTAACAATAAAAATTTCGCCCGCGCTACCCGCGAAATTTGACTTTGGACGGTTTGGACCAAAACCGATATCCAACCATAATTGCTCGACACGATGGCGACCATGGCGACCATCAAATGCAGCCCGAGTCATTTTTAGCGTTGGCCCTAGCCACCCCCGAAATTTGTCCATCATAGTCCACCGGAGCTGTGTCTATTACCTCAAGTCTTCCTGTCCCGTTTTTTCTCGCCGTTCCGTTGCTATCATTATGGACCAAATTTGACCTTTACCAAAATCGAGGATTGCATATTCGATGTGTGTACGTACATTCGGTCACGTGGTACACGCTCTGTTCACGCGCTGATTTCACAATACACATTCACGGCGCATAGAACCCCAGCTGTGTTCTCTTCGTTATACTCGGTGTGGCAGGTAAGCCCGTTGGCACGCGACAGTTGCAAGCAAAGGCATATACCGGTATAACGAAGCAATGGCTATAACGAAGAAATCTGGTGTATCTTCCATTTCGTTTCAACAATGTTAAACTTCATTATTCACTACCTGCTTTTTATACCGCGGATAATATTTGTTAGGTAATGTTTCGGTATTTTCTGCTAGATGGATCTTGTAAGAAATGTACTTGGTGCCTTAATACATATTAAGCCTAATTCTGCAGCTCGTCCCGTACACCATACCTCGGGCAGTTTTAGCCCGCTGGGCGTGCCCACAAGTGCGCATCGCAGCGCGGAGGACTTCCGCTGTGCTGTTTGCAAGCACAGGTGCTCTCTCTGCTCCCTTCACGCGGATCATGACCTGCTGTATTGCGATAACAGCCTTGGCTGCAATTCCCCACTGCACACTCAGTGTGAGATGAGCGTGCACTAAAAAAAAACTGCGCTCACTTGTTCGTACGTTCAAAACAGATGGTCGGTATACCACGGCAGCTCTGACATCCAATTTTTATGCCTGAAACAATATTGATACACAATACACCTCTCGTAATTAGGGCATAGTAGTTGTAGGAATTAGGTCACAGTAGATTTAGTAACCGCCTTATGCAGTACCCTCGTAAGAGGGCCTTTCAAGGTATTTTTGAATTAATATTTCGAATAAATAAAAGAGATCTGCCACAATCTTAGCATAATGAACATAATACTTCTTGAAGCAGAAATCACTGCACCCATAGTACAATTTTTTCTCCCCATGCGATCGCACACTAGCAAAATTTCATTAGCAGTAAAAGGCACTAAAACATTACAAGAGCACCCGAAACTAAAAGGTAATTACGACAACCATGCTGAGTTCGATACAGATGGTTTGAAGGTAGACTAAAAGGCAAATACGACAACCACAATGAAGAAGAATTCCTCTCTGAGCTAGTTGGTGGAATATGACCAGAAACACAGCCGACAAATAAACACCGCACAGGAAGAAAGTATATATACAAAAGAAAAACATAAAATGTAAAAGGTGTCGCAGTAGGTAAATTTGACAACTACGCCGAGTTTGATAGAGATGGTTCGAAGATGCACTAAAAGGAAAACACGACAACCGCTAAGTTTGGTACAGATGCTTCGAAGATACAATCTTGACTCTCAAGTGGACTGGCGGAAGGAACACGCTTTCGCGTTGGAACAAATTTTTCACTGGTGCATGTTTTGCCACCGGTACGTGTGGAAGAAAAATAATAAGCGAAAATTTGATCAAAGCAGAATTTGCATTGACTCCATAATAGAAGTCACGCTCTTTCCACCCTGCCACCCCGGCAATGGGGCCGCCCATTCTCTAGCCCGATGGTCTAGAAACCGGGCACAGGCGGACCTATATAATGGGGGGTTTCACAAAGGAGCGTGCGTGTACCTTCGATGCACTGAGCACACTGGCAATATGCACCGCTTTGTTATCGCAAAACGAGAAAAACCTGTAAGCGAATTACGCGCATAAGCGTTCACCATAAACCAGGTTCTGTTTTCAAGCTTAAAAAGTGTAAAAAAAAGATATTAAAAAAATTACGTGCGGTTGAACTACTCTTGAACATGATTAGAGAGCGAAAGCTGCGGCGTATCGGGCAACTATACACGGCGTGGCGTTTGAGTGCTGTCTTCCGGACACTGCATAAGCAGCGCGGCCACCCTGGCAGGTGGCAGTTAAAATGTACCGAGCTTCAGTGCGGGTGATACCAAGTGCAATGGCGGTTTCCTCTGCAGCCTCTGGAGAGGTGTCTGGAGGAAGAGGTAGTGTGAGGAGGGTGGATGAAGAGGAGTCCACCACAGCTCCTGTCGCTTCATCACCCGTGCAGGCAGCGTCCACCCATACGGCGTCCGGCTCGGGGCCGTACGCTCGATGCAGTGCCTTCGTGCGGGCTCTGCGGCGCTGCTCATGATTGGACGGGTGCATATTCCTCGGAAGCGGCCTGATCAGGAGCTCCCGGTGAAGGTGTCGTGGGATGGCGAGGAGGGTTGAGTCGTTGGCCGGTATTCTGATTCCGAGGGGGTCCAGGATATACCGACCTGTGGAGGTTTGTGTGAGCCTGATGTATTGGGCCTGTCGGCGGGCCTCCACCAGTTCCCCGATCGTGTTCTGGAGGCCCAGGCATAGTAATCTGTCTGTGGGTGTGTTGAGGGGAAGATGAAGTGCTACCTTGAATGCCTTGCGAATCAAGGCATCCAAAGCGTTTATGTCATGTTTGGATAGTTGTAAGTATGGGGTAGTGTACAGCACACGGCTGAGGACAAAGGCATGAATGAGGCGACATAGGTCGCGCCCCTTCATGACTCTATGATGTCGCGAAACCCTGAGGATGAGTAAGGCTGAGATCTGGGCGAGTTGGTATGCATTCATACTGGTGAACAGCGCAAAAAAGGCGGGACAACAACGCTTGTCTTGTTGTTGTCCCGCCTTTTTTGCGCTGTTCACCAGCCTGAGGATGAGGTGTGATATCGCGCCTACAACCTGCTTGAGTTTCTTGAGGGTGGTGCTATCGCTCGCACGGAAGCCCGGTTTATTTTTAGTGACTCGAAAACTGCGATTCTAAATTTTGCTCGAGGCCGAGTTCATGTCCCTGCTTTTTACATGCTGGACTCGCCCGATGCACCCCCTCCCCACCAAGTGGCCTTGATATGGGTGCCGGCGCACTCCGGGAATCCCGGAAACGAGGCTGCCAACCTTTTAGCCCGGGGTTCTTTAAACCGGGCTCAGGTGGCCTCGGATCGGGGACTCACCAAGGAGCGCATGCACTCATTCAGCGAGCTGACGCAGGCATACAGAGCCTCACGCCAGCTCTACCCCCCGCCCCACCCCTCCCTAGATAACAAACACGCAACACTCTGGCGCAGACTACAGACACACACACTCCCCTCACCCCTTACCTTAGCCCAGTATCATCCCTCCTTCCCCACTCCAGCATGCGCCATATGCCCAGAACCCTTCGCTTCTTCCCTCCACTTCCTTTTCCTCTGCCCGGCAGACCCTCCCCCGCGGGACCTTGAGAACCTCAAGACCTGGGAGGACTGGGAGACCCTGCTGCGCTCGGAGGACCCGGCCGTGCAGGCCATCGCCACCAACCGGGCTGCCAGTGTTATGGACCTTAGGAACATAAACACTTGAGTGCAGTGGGGTCGTGCGGGGACCCTGGGGCGTGCGCCGTATTCCTGTTGTATTAAAGTTTTTCTCTCTCTCTCTCTCCAACCTCAGGTACGAGGTCACCATTCAGTTCAACGGAAATGGGGGAGCGGGGGCAGCAGTGGTTCTTAGGCCGGATGAGGAGCAGTTCGGTCTTCCCTGGGGAGCAAGACAGTCCGATGGTCAGTACGTAATCTTGGGTGAGTGTGGCTGCTTCCTGTAAGGTGTTCTCTCTGCTGCCGTCACTGCCGTGGGTGGTCCACAGGGTGATCTCGTCAGCATAAAGAGTGTGATTCAGGTGGGGAATAGTTGCCAATTTTCGCGCGAGGGGGATGAGAGTAATGTTAAACAAAAAGGGGGAGAGGACGGACCCTTGAGAGGTGCCGATACTCTGAAGCTTGTAGGAGGGGGAAGACAGAAGGCCGAAGTGTATCTCAGCCGTGCGGTCAGTGAGGAACGTTTGAATGGAGGCGTACGTGCGCACACCCACATTCAATGGGGATAGAGCAGTCATGATCGCCTGATGTTCAATGCGATCAAAAGCTTTGGAGAGATCCAAAGCTAAGACTGCCTTGGTGTGAAAGGGAAGAAGCGGGTCGAAAAGGTCTGAGTGAGCTGCAGCATGGCGTCCTGTGCGGATAGATGAGGGTGGAATCCCACCATGCTATGCGGGTAAATATTGTTGCAGGAGAGCTGCAATCTGTGTTAGTTGGTACATACTTATGAAAAAAAAACAGCCAAAAAGACGGGGACAAAGGAGGTAAAGCAATTTGTCGTTGTGGGTGCCTCGTCTCTCCTGTGTCCCCGTCTTTTTGGCTGTTTTTTTTCTTAAATATTGTTGTCCGCCATGTGACTTGTGTCTCGCTAAGGCAACATGCTCGAGGAGCTTCCCAAGGCATGAGGTTAGCGAAATCTGGCGAAGGTTTTGGATTGTAAGTGGTTTGCAAACGGATGACGGGTGTCCAGCGAGATATGTGAGACAGTTACTGCGTAATTTCCTTTCCTCAAATGCAATTTTCATTTTCTTCATTACGGCCCCTCTTTTTTCTGTCGCTCCGACTTCCTCCATTTCTGTGCGATGTGGTTCAGGTGTCCACCGAGATAACAGAGAATTATTGCGCCATTTCCTTTCCTCAAAAAGCGTTGCTGTCGCATTCCACTCCTAAAGGCGAAGCTTAAGCGTTATTAATTAGCAGTCAATTAGTATTTAGTCATCAATCAGTAGTTAGCCATTATTTAGTAATTCATCATTATCATGATCAGCCTGATTACGCCTACTGCAGGGCAATGGCCTCTCCCGTGTCTCTCCAATTACCCCTGTCGTTCGCCAGTTGCGGCCACCGTAATCCCGCGAATTCCTTAACCTCATCCGCCCATCTAACTTTCTGCCGCCATTAACTCGCGTTTTTTCTCTCACCCACTCCGCCCGCTTCCGGTCTCTTAACCTTCCAACTATCGTGTTTCTTTCCATAGCTCGCTGCGTTTTCCTTAACTTAAGCTGAACCCTCTTAGTTAGCCTCTATGTTTCTGCCCCATAGGTGAGTACCGGTAAGATACAGTTCTATACTTTTCCCTTGAGGGATATTGGTAAACTGCCATTCATAATCTGAGAGAACCTGCCGTATGCGCTCCACCCCATTCTTATTCTTCTAGATATTTCCCTCGCATGATCCGGATCAGCTGTCACTCCCTGCCCTATATAGACATATTCTCTTACTACTTCCAGCACCGCGCCATCAACTGCGAACTGCTGTTCTCTTGCTATTCTTTTGAGTATTACTTAGGTTTTCTGCATGTTAGTTTTTAGCCCCACTGTTCTGCCCTACCTGCTCAATTCATTGATCATGCTTTGCAGTTCATGTCCTCTGTGACTCAGCAAGGCAATGCCATCAGCGAATCGCAGATTACTTAGGTATTCTCCATTAACACTTATCCCCAACTGTTCGCATTTCAGGCCCCGGAATACCAATGAACGCTATCTATAGGGGCTGGTTATATTCTGCGCATTTCTGTATCACCTGATTGACAGCGTGAATATGGTCTATTGTCGAGTATCCTTTACGAAAGCCTGCCTGATCATTTGGCTTATTGAAGTGTACTGTTGTCCTGACCCTATTAGCGATTACCTTAGTAAAAAATTCAGGGGGGCACTTTGATGACCTAAAGTGCGGTGAGGCGAAAGCCTTGTGTCACTGATGTGTAGTTAAGATGTCAAGCTTCCCCTCTAAGAGGGAAACGCGACAACGTCTTGCAACGCTGCCAGGGAGTCCATAGAACGCCATCGCCCGTTCGGTTCTATGCCTTGCTTGCCGGTAAATTGGTTTTTGAGGAAAGGAAATGTATCTGTCTCTCATACCTCGGTGGAAACCTTAACCTCGCCGTAACGTGAACGGATGAAGATGGGAGTGAACGAAGACACCGTATTCAGAAGACGCGCCTTTGTTCGTTCCAAACCATCGAGCTGGCATGGCGGAGTGGTTAGCAGACTCGTTTCGCACTCCGGAGACCGGGGTTCGATTCCCGATTTCCTACTCGGTTTCATTTATTTATCTGGCCTGACTACAAAGGTTAATTAAGCAAATTGGTTAATTAAGCAATTAACTAAACTCCTTCCCACTTACTTGAAGCATCACTATACGATCCCTTTAATTGGTTGCATGGTTACTAGCCGAAGTACAATTGGCCCCGTTTGAAATTCGCGCACTGTGACGTCATGATCGTTTCAACCAATTGAAAAGCAGACATTTCTGTCGACAACCCCTGCTTACAACGATGAGGCATTAAAGGCTTCCGCCTTAATACCTTAGTAATTTGTACTTAATTATGTGTAACATCATCCAGTGGTGACGTCACCAGTGCCACAGAGGCAGTCCAAGTGGTGCGGAAAACGCTTTCGCCTCGACGCACTTTAGACAATCAATGTGCCCCCTGAGGTGCCGCCGCCGCTGCGATTGCCACGCCGTTGCTTCCGCAATTTTTACAGCGCAGCTCTTTGGCGTCCGTTCCTGGGTTTCGCGTCGTCGTCGGCGTCGGCCTCGTAACCAGCTCCGCCCCCAATGTCACGCTTTTCAATTGGTCGAAATGCTCGTGACGTCACAGTGCGCGAATTTCAAATGGGGCCAATTGTACTTTGGCTAGTAACCATGCAACCAATCAAAGGGATCGTATAGTGATGCTGCAACTAAGTTGGACTGAGTTTAGTTAATTGCTTAATTAATCAATATAGCCTAATTAATATAGAGGAGAATGAAGAGGTCAGAAGAAAAGAAAAGAAAGACGCGCGCCGCAGCGACAACAGCGTCCGCGGAAGGAGACGCTGCTGAAAAAAAAACAGATAAGTACGAAGCCGCGTTCCCTCCACCACCACGCACTTCCCCACTCAGTAAGACGTTGCTCGTTTCATATACGTTGTGTCGAACATCCTAGACAGTTCCAACAATTGACAGGTTAATGACAGAACACGATGGATAGAAATACAATAATATAAATATGAAATAGCCTAATTAACCTTTATAGTTAGAGCGCATAAATCAATAAAACCGAGAACGAAATTGGTCGAGTTGGGGAATCGAACCAGGGTCTCCGGAGTGCGATACGAGCACGCTAGCCACTCCGTAATGCCAGCTGAATGGTTTGGAATGAACAAAGGCGCGTCTAGCTAATACGGCGTCTTCGTTCACTCCCATCTTCCCCCTTTCCCTTACGGCGAGGTGCAGGTGTCCACCCAGCTTAACATGTTAACCACACATCAGTAACACACGCAGACAGCCAATGGACGCGTCATTCGCTGGCAGCACTTGGTTCATCATTCACAACCACATTCTTAACATACGCTCCCTTGCCGCACAGGGAGAGAGAGAGAGAAAACTTTATTTACAAAGGAGTTCGGGGCACGCCCCAGGGTCCCCGCACGACCCCACTGCACTCATGTGTTTATGTTCCTGAGGTCCATAACACTGGCAGCACGGCCGGTGGCGATGGTCTGCACGGCCGGGTCCTCCGAGTGCAGCAGGGTCTCCCAGTCCTCCCAGGTCTTGAGGTTCTCTAGGTCCCGCGGGGGAGGGTCCGCCGGGCAGAGGGAAATGATGTGGAGGGAAGAAGCGAAGGGTTCTGGGCATAGGGCGCAAGCAGGAGTGGGGAAGGAGGGATGATAGTGGGTTAGGGTAAGGGGCGTGCCAAGGACGTACACCACGATCACATTCTGCGCCATTCCTCTGTACTTTGCTTTGCTGAAACCTGGATGGATCCCGAAGAGCCTCTCGAAATCATAGATTTCCTATACTGCTGTGGTGCTCGCAGAGACCACAACAGAGCGGCGGGAGTCGCTATCTACTTGCGCACAGGTCTCTCTGCAATACCAGTCGAAATGTTTGGCACGTCACATGAAGTTGGCGAACTGTGCGCCGCAAAGTTGCCCAACGGCTTGCTGGTAGTAGCTGCCTACTTCGCCCCTACCGCACTCACGAAAGACGTCGTGCACTTCCTGCAACTCGCATTAACCGTCCATCGATCCACACCGATGTTAGTAGTGGGGGACTTTAATGTTGACATAAAGACAAACAGCAATTTCCTAACACTTATGCGGGAGAACATCCCGTTCCTCTCGCTCGTAACGCGTCCCACGGCTGTGACAACCTCGCGAGGCACTTGTATAGATCTCGTCTTTGAGAATCAAGCATTGGTGTACCAAGTCGAACATATATCAGTCTATTTCTCCGACCACAAAGCTTCCTTCATGACTGTCAAGAACTGTTAGTGGAGTCTTTGTTAAAGGAATACGTGTGAAAAATAAAAAAAAAATTCTGTGATAGCGCATACATGTGTTGCTCGATTTCTTTGCCTCAATCTATCGAAAAGGTGAAACAGCTTATTTGCTGCGCTCAAATTTCGCATTAGGAAGTAACGTAATCGTCGGTAATTTTTTTGGATTATTAACGCAGCGCAACCTTCCGAATTACACGACCGCCCACGGGTAATACAAACTGCGAACGCCGACGCCCGCCACACCTCCGTGACTGCATGCCTTGACAGCTGGCGCACTTAAGTTCAATGAATCGACTGTCTTTTCCGCCTTATTTAAAATAAGTCGAATATGATAAATATAGATAAATATCCACATAGATAAATTTTGAGGTAGGAATTACATCACGCTATTAATTAAATTTAGAGCTCTATTGAAAATAAGGTAAGCCAAAATCTTTTTGTTCTACTTTTCGCGAGAAAACGGCTTTTCTAATGTGAGAGGGCATGACAAACAGCAACGTGCCTTAAATGTCTCTTTCGTAGTGGACACCTGAACCGTTCCGCGAGGAAAATTGGACGTTGGTTTTTGATAAATGGAAATGGGCGCAGTGTCTCAAATTAGCAGTTTGAAGAAAATAAAAATCTTCTCGATGGACACCTCAATCGCACCTGATGAAAGGGAGGAAGATAGAAGTGAAAGAACACAGAGAGAGGTACCGTAATCGAGGGCTCCGGAGTAATTTATAGCCCCTGGGGTTATTGAGGAAAGAGAAGGCGCAGCAAAAAAACTGCTGGGGCTTAGCTTTGGGTAAGCCTATCCCCTTGGGTACGGTATGTGTTTCGCTTATGGGTGGTGCACATTGCTAATGTCCGGAGTAGGCGCGGCGGCACTGGCGGCGGCGACGAACGCAGCCGGCTGCGTTGCGTCTGTTGGCCCGAAGCTGTTGGCCTCCCTTAGATCGTGGAGTTGGCGAACAGTAGACGCTGCGGCGGCGACGAACGCTGCCGGCTGCGTTGCGTCTGTGGGCCCGAAGCTGTTGGCCTCCCTTAGATCGTGGAGTTGGCGAACAGTAGACGCTGCGGCGGCGACGAACGCTTCCGCGGCTGCATTGCGTCTGTGGGCCCGAAGCTGTTGGCCTCCGAACGCTGCCGGCTGCATTGCGTCTGTGGGCCCGAAGCTGTTGGCCTCCCTTAGATCGTGGAGTTGGCGAACAGTAGACGCTGCGGCGGCGACGAACGCTGCCGGCTGCGTTGCGTCTGTGGGCCCGAAGCTGTTGGCCTCCCTTAGATCGTGGAGTTGGCGAACAGTAGACGCTGCGGCGGCGACGAACGCTGCCGGCTGCGTTGCGTCTGTGGGCCCGAAGCTGTTGGCCTCCCTTAGATCGTGGAGTTGGCGAACAGTAGACGCTGCGGCGGCGACGAACGCTGCCGGCTGCGTTGCGTCTGTGGGCCCGAAGCTGTTGGCCTCCCTTAGATCGTGGAGTTGGCGAACAGTAGACGCTGCGGCGGCGACGAACGCTGCCGGCTGCGTTGCGTCTGTGGGCCCGAAGCTGTTGGCCTCCCTTAGATCGTGGAGTTGGCGAACAGTAGACGCTGCGGCGGCGACGAACGCTGCCGGCTGCGTTGCGTCTGTGGGCCCGAAGCTGTTGGCCTCCCTTAGATCGTGGAGTTGGCGAACAGTAGACGCTGCGGCGGCGACGAACGCTGCCGGCTGCGTTGCGTCTGTGGGCCCGAAGCTGTTGGCCTCGCTTAGATCGTGGAGTTGGCGAACAGTAGACGCTGCGGCGACGAACGCTGCCGGCTGCATTGCGTCTGTGGGCCCGAAGCTGTTGGCCTCCCTTAGATCGTGGAGTTGGCGAACAGTAGACGCTGCGGCGGCGACGAACGCTGCCGGCTGCGTTGCGTCTGTGGGCCCGAAGCTGTTGGCCTCGCTTAGATCGTGGAGTTGGCGAACAGTAGACGCTGCGGCGGCGACGAACGCTGCCGGCTGCGTTGCGTCTGTGGGCCCGAAGCTGTTGGCCTCCCTTAGATCGTGGAGTTGGCGAACAGTAGACGCTGCGGCGGCGACGAACGCTGCCGGCTGCGTTGCGTCTGTGGGCCCGAAGCTGTTGGCCTCCCTTAGATCGTGGAGTTGGCGAACAGTAGACGCTGCGGCGGCGACGAACGCTGCCGGCTGCGTTGCGTCTGTGGGCCCGAAGCTGTTGGCCTCGCTTAGATCGTGGAGTTGGCGAACAGTAGACGCTGCGGCGGCGACGAACGCTGCCGGCTGCGTTGCGTCTGTGGGCCCGAAGCTGTTGGCCTCCCTTAGATCGTGGAGTTGGCGAACAGTAGACGCTGCGGCGGCGACGAACGCTTCCGGCTGCATTGCGTCTGTGGGCCCGAAGCTGTTGGCCTCCCTTAGAGCGTGGAGTTGGCGAACAGTAGACGCTGCGGCGGCGACGAACGCTGCCGGCTGCTGTCCGCCAACTGTCGTTCGGCCGCGAAGTTCTAGCTGCGGCACGCTGAAGAGCCGACTTGGTGCCCCAGCGTCCGAAGTTTTCCATAGCTATACCGAAGAACCGGCGAGCAGGCGCTACTTTTTTCTACACCCGATAGCGATCACCGCAGCAAGGCCTGCAAGCTCTTGCAATTTGTATGGTTTCAATCGCTTGCCGCCGTTCGCAGGTGGTCGACCGGCCGCGAAATTCTAGCTGCGGCGCGCTGAAGAGCCGACTTGGTGCCCCATCTCTCCCTCTGGTATGACGTCAGTAGTCACATGACCGACCGCCAACTGTCGTTCGGCCGTGAAGTCTAGCTCCGGCGCGCTGAAGAGCCGAGTTGGTGCCCCATCTCTCGCTCTGGTATGACGTCAGTAGTCACATGACCGACCACCGAACGTGAAGGGTAGGCTGCGACACCGCGAAGAGGCGACACCTGGCTTAGTATTGCTTTCGCAATAAAAATTATTTGCCAGGGGGCACCTCACCTCAGTTACGACTTGGAAGATGGTTATGGACGACGCCCGGTGCTGTGCCATTTCAATGCACGTCCTACCTTCCCTCACGGCGCGGTTGGGGCGTCCACCGACAGATCCCACCGTGGTAGCTCAGTGGTTAGCGTCCCAAAGCGAATCGGGCTATGAGGGAAGCCGTTCTAAAGGGTTCCAGAAATTTCGCCCACCTGGGGTTCTTCAATATGCACTTACATCGACAGTACACTGGTGTCTAGAATTTCGTCTCCATCGAAATTCAGCCGCCGAGTCCGGGATCGAACCCGCGTCTTTCGGGTCAGCAGACAAGCGCCATAACCACTGAGCCACGGCGGCAGCCATGTTGTGGGTGGAATGCAAAAGGCGCCAGTGTGCGATGTTAAGTGACCGTTACAGATCCTGAGGTGTTTGAAATTATTCCGGATGCCTCCACTACGGCACCTATTTGTCTTCTTTTACCTCCCCTCCCTCCCATCCCTCTGGGCGTGGTTGAGCTGTACACCTAGAAGTGAGACAGTTACTGCTACATTTCCTGTTCCCAAATGGCCAGATTAGGTTTAGGTTTATTGGGGTTTAACGTCTCAAGGCAACTCAGGCTATGAGGGACCCCGCAGTGAAGGGCTTCGGAAATTTCGGGGGTTCTTTAAGGTGCCCTCACACACTGTAGAATTTCGCCTCCATAGAAATTCGACCGAATGCGCTCGTCTACTCACCGGCCGCGGTGGCTGAGTGGTTAAGGTGCTCGTCTACTGAGGCGGAGTACCCGGCTTCGAACCCGGCCGCGGCGGCCGCGTTTCGATGGAAGCGCGAAAGCACTAATTTACGGTGTGCTGTGCGATGTCAGTAGATCCCCAGGTGGTCGAAATGCCAGACAACTACGGCACCGCTTTCTTCTTTCATTCCCACCTTTATTCCTTCTCTTACGGCGCGGTTTGGGTGTCGACCGAGATATATGAGACAGTTACTGCGTCATTTTATTTTCCTGAAAAGCAATTTTCGTGGACTGTGCGATGTCAGTGGTGGTGAAAAACATTTACCGTCTGTTAATTTTTTTTTTACCGAGAGGTGATTGGAGTAGTGCCCTGTTGGCCCCTTTCCCCCTCACAATTCAAGGTGGAGCCCCTATTCCGGGGCCCCATTGGTAAGAAACGCCGCCCGCGTCCGTTGAACCAGGGCCTTTTGGATCTTTAGGTCTTGACAGCCGAGCCGGGCCGCCTCCGTCCTCTCTGGTGGAGTTGGGGGGATAGACAAGTTTGATTGAAACGCCCAATCCATGTGGGAGGTGTCAGCCTCCTCTGCAAAGAACTGGCATCCGCATTCAAAGGATGTGTTTAAATGTTTAAGCTACGCCGGGCACAGTACAGTGTTAGCGAGAATTTTGACGAGGAGGCGCTCCTCAGCGCGATCCAGACCCTTAAAGGGACCGGGTAGCGCCGGTGCTCCTCCGTGACAGCCATCTCCGCGATGGAGGAGCGCTTAACCTCTAAGTTACGATCTATGATCGAGACCGCCATGGACCACATCTTGACCAAGGTCAAATCTGCCGTCTCCGCAGTGGTCTCAAAACACATCTTGGACATCCCCCGCCTCCTCCGTCGGACGGGGCCCATTAGGGACGTATGCCGTCCTTCAAAATTCAACCGCTTTATTATTGATTCGGACAATGAGGACAGTTGCCCCGCTCCTTCCGTCGTCACCCCTTTGATGGCGCAAGTAGCTGGGTCTGGGGCAGCCAATACCTCCTCCTCCTCCCCCTTAATTTTAAATCATGGCGAGACACCTTAATCAAAGAAGTTCCGTCATCTCCAATTCGGCCGTGTGAACTTCAATAACACAATGGAACTGTAGAGGCTTTAAAGACCGCACTAAGCGGGCCAATTTCCGCCTCTACCTTGAAACCTTCGAGTCCCTACCAGCCGTGGTTGCCCTCCAGGAGCCAGGCCTGGGCGCCACATTTTCAAATTACACGACGTTCCGACAGGATCCCGCGTCTTGTCTTCTCGTTGGGGATAAGAGTTAATGGAGAATACATAAGTAATTTGATTTTCGCTGATGACATTGCCTTGCTAAGTCACTCTGGACATGAACTGCAAAGCATGATCAATGAGTTAGACAGGCAGAGCAGGACGATGGAGCTAAAAATTAACATGCAGAAAACAAAAGTAACGCAGGGCAGGTAGTGACCGCTGATCCGGATCATGAGAGGGAAATATCTAGACAATAAGAATGGTTTGGAACTCATTTGGCAGGTTCTCTCAGATCACGAATGACAATTTAACAATATCCCCCAAGAGAAAAGTATACAACAGCTGTATCTTAACGGTACTCAACTATGGGGCAGAAACGTGGAGGCTAGCAAAAAGGGTTCAGCTTAATTTAAGGACAATGCAGCGAGCTATGGAAAGAAAATGATAGGTGTAACGACGGTGGTTGCACCATCACGCTTGCAGACTGGCTCGCGCAGGCGTCGCAACCACCGTCGACATATCGGCCTGCCAGAGCAATGGGGTCGTCGCGCCATACCAGCAGCTGATTTCTTTCACACAAGCCAGGATTGAGAGCAGCACAATCGTGGCGCGCGAATGCGCTAGACACGTGATTTTTGGTATTTCGCGGGTTTTCTGTGGAGCTCGAAAAAAAAATACACATGAGGCTTTCTTTATCGCAAATAAATGGAATGGGGGTTTCTGAAGGTGCTCTCCAACTTTGCTATTCACATTTTGTGCCTAAAGTCAATATTTAAGCATTTAGGAAAATTGCCTTAATTGATCATTAACCGCAAAACAAAAATTGTCTATGATGCGCAGTCCTGTTGGTAGGTGTATGTGAGTGGTTTCTCTGGACTACCTCAAATACCTTATTTTTTAACCCTTGGCTAAAGTTAGCCTGGACACCCTGTATAAGCGACAAAAACATTACACTTTCGCAGTTCATGCGCATATTATTCGCACTCATTCTGTCATGAACGCCTTTACTGCATTTGGAGTCATAATAAAGAAGCTGAAATCTGATTCATTGAAAACATTTATTGGAAATCACAACAGTATTTACGCGAGAGGAAGGTTGGGCCCTTATTTGCAGTCTGGAGTAGCCTACAGCCTTACCTACCATGAGCTAAGAAGCTACAAAGCTGTTTCAAAAAATAATGGCAGTGGTTTATCTCGGCTATGCCAGGATATACGTAGTGAAACATGCGACACAGCTGGCGAAGCGAGCGGAGGCGAGCGCAGCGACGAGGCAAGCGGCGTGACGTCATACCAAACGCCAGCGGCGGCTCCGCGGCGAGGCGCGCGGTGTGACGTCATGCCAGATGGCGCGGCGCGCACCCGGCGGCGTGTTTATTTTTCAGCGCAAGCCCAGCGAGGCCACTGCTCATTGGCTCGCTGAACTCTGCACGTCACTACCGCTCCGATTAGTACGCAAGCATTAAAAGTAAATGGCTGTTCTAAAGAACTATCTACGGAAACGTTTCATATGCATGTAAAATATAATGAATCTTTGAGAAACTAGATTTGAACGTTTAGTTTGGTCACGTGACTAGACTGCAATCACGTGACATGACGTCACTTTTGTCAACAGTCAAAATGGCCGCTTTAAAGGTCGCCGCGTCTGGTCGCGGTGTCTTCGGGCAGTTGTAAGCAAGTGATTCCAAGACCAGTGCAAGCCGCCTAGTTGGATCCAGGATACTTGCCCCTGAATGGTTAAAGTGCGCCGATTCCAAGGTGCTATGTAAGCCGCGCGGTTGGATGCTAGATATGCGTATTGCATTGGTTTTCGAACCGACGTAGGACCTATGCGGGAGCGATGTCACGAAGCGTTTGCGGCCGTGTTGCAAGCGTTTCTAATTCCTGTGAGGATCACCACGGACAGCGACGATCAACAGCTGCTCACCTTGGAGAAAGGAGGCTGCTCATGGTGAATTTCCTGTGCGTGCATAAGCTACACAGCACAGTGACAGTGTCCGAGAAGTGAAAGTGATTGCGGTCGGAGCTAGTGCTTCTCCGCCGAGGCAGAGAAGTGCGCACGTGCGAAGGCTCCCTACGCACGCAGTGTTTTGCGAATGCTGAAATGAACTTGGCGTTGTGCAGCTAATCGTACTGGTTGCAGTGATCGCGACCGAAGCGAGCGTTGTTATACGCATCTCTTTTGCAATGACTGTCAGCAGGGAGGAAGCCTGTTTACATATTACAGTGACAACTACTGTGCACTGCTAGGGAAACGCTCTTCCCATCCTGTCTCTTCTCTCCTGATCGTCCTTTTTGCGCCTTCCCTTCGCCAGTATTTTTTTTCTATCAAAAATGCAAAACCACTGCTGTGTGCTATTTTGAATCGCTCACTAATAATTTAAAATATATAACCTTGCTATTTGAAAAATGTGATTTTGTAATTATGACGGTTGTTAGCAGCTTGTACTGCAGCCTGGCTTGTTCCACTCAGTGTGTTCGGCCCGATAGAGGATTCGTGTGCACAGTGTGCAAGTTAGCCTGAATGCAACTACTGTGCGCATATATTTATTTATTTGGAACACTGCCAGCCTCTGGCTAAAACTTTAGCAGAGGGGCATTACATGTATCATAGTAAAGGATAGCATTTCTAAAAGCGGCTGTGCAAACGACATGTTTATACGCCGTGATATTGCTTGAAATAGAGGAAAGTTCTCGATGACCACATTATGCATAATAGAGCATTTTATTGGTTTGCCCAAGTGAACGAGTCAGTAGGCACTTTATTAGATCAATTTATTTTGATATTTATTATACCTCAACGGTCCTAAGTAGCAATACCTGAGCGGTGAACTTTGACATGATGAGGCAAGTAGGAGCTTGCTGAGTTCGCAATGTACTAATAAGGGAATAATTACTCATTAGTATCCAAGCGCAGCCATGCAGCTGCAAAGAAAAGCTTTGTAGCTCTTTTTGTAGCCGTATGGCCGTGCTTGGGTGGATGCCAATGAGTAATGACTACCTTATTAGAAATCATTTCAACTTTGAGGGAGTCGCCTAAAATATTGGACTAACACCGCTCCCATTTCGAGCTCACCTCCTCATATGCTAGCCATACAGTTCGCGCACTTGGTAGGGCAACTGCCCCGGTGAGGCAGTATTCCCGGGTTCGAACCCTAGACTAGGGTAACTTTTCCTCTAACTACAAAGTTTCTGTGGAACCTGAGTAGCTTTCTTTTGTAGCCGTATGGCTACGGTTGGGTGGGTGATAATGAACAATTACTTCCTTATTGCAAACGTTCTCCACACTGGGGGATCCCTCAAAAATATTGAACTTACATTGTCATTAACTGCATGGATTTCTACAGTGACCAGTTCGAAGGACAATAGGTTAGTAAGCGTAGCCTTGCGAGATGGAAGATCATTCTAGCCTTTCGTGGCAAAAACAAAATTGAATCTTGAAATGCAATGGCATAAGCTAAGGGAGGGACAGTGCTTGTGCAGCTATTGCAGAAGGAACCATGAGCAGGAAAAGATTAGTTGGTTATGTGACAGTAAAGAGCAAAAAAAAACCCGCAGTTTCTGCATGAGACAAAGAAATTAGAAGATTCATCTTTAGTGCTGTGACGCTGGAGCTTCTACAATAGTCTGAGAGAATAAAACAAGCAGCTCAGTTCTGAATTCATCCCAGGATCTGAGAAAAATTAGATTTGTGCCATGTGGCATAACAATATTCTGCTGATGCTGCACAGGAGATTTGAATGCAAGCAACATGGAAGACGGTGACACTAAGGACATGCTATGGTGTAAATATCCTGGGCTGTGGGTAGTTGTATAAGGAAGGATTGTTAGGTGAGACCATGTTACATTGTCAGCGAGTTCGAGTATCCACTGAGATATGTGACATTTACTACGTCATTTCCGTTCCTCAAAAACCAATTTTTTTTTTCAGTATGCAGTGAATATGTCTTTCTCAGTAAGGCCTTATAAGTAGGCAAGATGTAGTTATCCTGAAAGTAAAAAACGTTGGTGCATTCTTAATAACATTAGCAAACAGGCTAGTCGAGATCATCCGAAATATTGTTCTGAGAATTGAAATACTGTTATTGATTGCAGAGGGCAGACTCCATTGTTGTCAATGAAGGCATGTTAGGAAACACTGAAAGGAAGGTCATATTGTATTTAATAAAACCTCGGGCCCAAGGGCAATGCCTTGGGGACGCCCGAGATTGCAGGAAAAAAGCAGGACGCGTAAGAATTAGTATGGGAATTCTGTCGACGGCTGGCTGTTAAAGCTTGGAATCAGTTTAGAGCAATTGGATCCAAGTTATAGCATGAGAAAATACACCTTATTTATATAAATGAGGGATTTTATCACACGCTCTTTCAAAGCCCAGAAAAAAAGCGTTAAGGGGGATGTTGCCGTTCAGGGAGAATGAGAGCAAGTTGGCTATCGCAGGAACGCTTTCTAAAGCCTTGCCAATTTGGATGAAACAACTTAATCGGCCAAAACATTATAGCACCAC
The DNA here is from genome assembly GCF_055824585.1 of Amblyomma mixtum. Taxonomy (NCBI): domain Eukaryota; kingdom Metazoa; phylum Arthropoda; class Arachnida; order Ixodida; family Ixodidae; genus Amblyomma; species Amblyomma mixtum. The sequence goes on along the minus strand of NC_143012.1, from coordinate 65,731,635 downwards.
AAGAGTATAAAATATGTTTACAATTGGGTGCACATGCCAACGGCACAAATAGGGTCATAGGTGCTGAATGATGACTGGCAAGACACATACAGGGGCCAAGCTATGATGAGACATGCAGAAGATATATGTACACACTGTGTCCTGTCCTGCTGTTGCATTCTCCAGGTTTCACAGGGCTTAAGTGTGCTGTCGGGTGAACTGCTGGAAAGACAGCATGTCGACGAGCTACTAAGGGCGAGAATGACAGAACAAGAATTTCTACTGGGTGCGGCGGTGGTGGTGTTCTTTCCTGTTGTCTTTGTTCCTTGCAGTTTCACTAGCTCCACAGGCCTTGTTCTCCTATCCGCTGTTTCAAAGTGGTGTCAGGTAAAGCCAACTGTTATTCTACAACCACCAAACTGCTGTGCCATACAACATTCTTTTAATCAGCTTTCATAATTTGCAATGGCAAATTTACTTCATAAGTCGTCTAGGCAAATAACACAGCTGAATAACTTGTGTCATCATCAGGACTAAAAATAACTATAATTTCATTTATAAGGTCATGCCTCGTTAATACAGACCCCATTATTATGGATTCAAATTATGGACAGTATTTCTGGGGGTAAAACTTTTTCAATGCACTCACACCTCGATAACATGGAAACTCGCTCATAACACAGTGGACAGAGTGAAAATGAATACAGCCCTTTGTCGCATAATTTTGCAGAGTGCAAACACTGTTAAGACTTCTTGAACTTGAGTAGATAAGTCAGCACAGCCTGAATCATATGCTTTTGTTAGACACTGTAATTGCCATCATACTGCTTGTCGCACTGTGTGCAGAGAGTTTTGTGTTGACCCATGAACTGCCAGGCCCAGCAACTCCTCCTGCTCACACACTTTCTGGATGCCAAAGCACTTATTTTTCTGGTGTCAAAAGCATTGTCAGTGCTCGGCGAATCACATCATGGCTCCGATTACTCAATGCACAAAATAAATTAAGCTGCTTAACAATAAAGAAAAGAGTCGCAAGCTTACATTATATATAACCTTTCCGCAGCCCACAATGCTATAGCACTTTTTAAACGGAGTGCACCATGTTGTCACAACCTAAACCGAGAACTACTACTCTGGCTCAGCCCACCATCATGCAGAGAAGTTTGTGATGTCGCCAATTCTAAACGCAAATATTTTTGCAGACATAGGTCCACATAGCAGGCAGGAAATAAAAAAAAAAAACGACGCTCCACAAGAGACCACTGCACTACACACCGATGGTTTCGCACATCCTAACCCGAGCATCCGTAATCACACAATGTACTGTATGAAGCAGCAACACGCCGAAGAATGGCGACGCTGCGGTTGTCGCGGAAGAAAACAGTTCGACGGCTGCGCAGCCAAGATCGCGTCACGTCGCACACAGCAGTTTCGAAGCACAGTATCCACAGGAAGCGCGATCAAAATCGGTGATAGATACGTAACAGAAACAACGTCGTATAACAACGCTCGCTTCGGTCGCAATCACTGCAACCAGTACGATTAGCTGCACAACGCCAAGTTCATTTCAGCATTCGGAAAACACTGCGTGCGCAGGGAGCCTTCGCACGTGCGCACTTCTCTGCCTCGGCGGAGAAGCACTAGCTCCGACCGCAATCACTTTCACTTCTCGGACACTGTCACTGTGCTGTGTAGCTTATGCACGCACAGGAAATTCACCATGAGCAGCCTCCTTTCTCCAAGGTGAGCAGCTGTTGATCGTCGCTGTCCGTGGTGATCCTCACAGGAATTAGAAACGCTTGCAACACGGCCGCAAACGCTTCGTGACATCGACACCGCATAGGTCCTACGTCGGTTCGAAAACCAATGCAATACGCATATCTAGCATCCAACCGCGCGGCTTACATAGCACCTTGGAATCGGCGCACTTTAACCATTCAGAGGCAAGTATCCTGGATCCAACTAGGCGGCTTGCACTGGTCTTGGAATCACTTGCTTACAACTGCCCGAAGACACCGTGACTGCCGCGACCAGCCGCAACGACCTTTCAAGCGGCCATTTTGACTGTTGACAAAAGTGACGTCATGTCACGTGATCACACTCTTGGGCGTCGTCTACATGCCGCCCGCCACCACTAGTCACGTGACCAAACTAAACTTTGAAATTTAGTTTCTCAAAGATTCATTATATTTTGTATGCATATGAAATGTTTGTATAGATACTTCTTTAGAACAGCCATTTACTTTTAGTGCTTGCGTACTAATTAAAGCGGAAGTGACGTGAACAGTAGAGCGAGCCAATGAGCAGTGGCCTGGCTGGGCTTGCGCTGAAAAAAAAACACGCCACCCGGCGGCCACCAGCTGCGGCGGTTGCTAGGCAACGGCTCAAGGTCGGTCTCTGTGCCTCCTCGGAGCACCGCCACAGCGAAATCGCAAGTTCCTGGCCAATGTAGCTTTCGCTGCAAAATGCCGGCGGAACGATATCACCCAAGGCTCCTTTATGCTGAACCTTTGCCATATTTGCAAACCCCGCTGGTGCAATCACCGAGGTTGTCGCGGTGAGCTATGCTGTTTGGTAATTTCATTAAGATCCACACTTTGATTTCCAGAGTCTTCGATGTCGTCAAAAAAAAAAACGGCTGCTGCGTTTGAATGACGAACATTATCCGTGCACCTTTGGTCGAAAATATTTTCTTCAAGTCGTGGCCGCTAGCTTAAGTTTGCAAGCGGCAGGAAGACTAACTCGTATGAATTAGTAAGAAATTTCTTGAAGCATTAGTACGAAACTTTGTTCATAACAATAAAAGACACTGCGGTTTCGTACGCAGCTAACCCCGCATTTACATTTGTTTGATTTTTTTCAATACAAACCCTGGAAGAAGGCATAAAAGCATGGAATTTTGAAATTTTTGATCAAACTTCATGTTGTCACAGCAGTCATTCCAGCTATCGTTCTATATTGTCTAGAAAGAAAAGCAACGGTTAAAATTGAGAGATACGAAAACGTCGGGATTTTGAGCAAAAAAATTCTAAATTTAAGGTAATTTGCTTTTGAAGCATATTCAGTGGTCAGTTGCATAGGGAGGTGTTCATATTACTAAAAATATGATAGAGTAAGTTGCACAGTACAGAAGATACATTGCCCATTATCTGTCTGCTCAATGATAATACAATACAATACAATAGAGTGGTATCATAGCAAAATTACGAAAAGATCAAAACCATGCAATGTGGCTCCCCTTCGCTAATCTGGGTGCGCACCCGGTTCACCATATACATTTTCTTGAATCCATTGCCATGTAAATTACCTGAATATCTTGTGCCAACTACTACATTTCACTAAGCAAAAGGAGGTTTTCATGGTAGGGATATGGCTGTCAAATCCACTGACACGAAAATTATGCTGCAAATATGCAAGGTGGAGGTTTTTGCAAAATCTTTCAATAAACGCAGCATCAATAGGCGACACGGATTGGGTGCCTTGATGTCCGCGCCCTTGCGCAAGGTGCAATCATTTTGTGAAGGGCCCCATGCTGCCCTGGCCGGCTGTTGTCTATGGCGAGCGTTCATGCGCTTCTCCACGGTAACAAGGTGGCGCTTACTGGGGCTACGTGCAGAAATTTATTGGGGCAAGAGTGGTGATGCAAAACTATCGAAACACTGACTATCGATAGTTTTTTTGAAACTCTCGATAGTATAAAAGAACTACCGATAGTTCTATTATGGATAGACTATCCATAATACATTATGGATAGTATTATGGATAGTCTACTATCGATAGTATTTCTAGCGATAGTACCGCTATCGATAGCAAGACTATCAATAGTGAAACTGTCGATGGTAAGACTATTGATAGTAACAATATTGATATTATACACTTTCTGGCCTCCAATATAACCAAAAAATTTGCGATACTTTACGAGGGAACGTCTGCAGAGCTCGGTGACGAGTAGGCCGCGAAAACAGGAGAGTCCTGTCCGTTACTCATACCATCACCTCCATCCCAAACACTCGGGAAACAGTTTAGGATGCAATGGGTACGCGTGGGTGATTTTATAGGATCGACAGTACTATATACATAACAAGTAGTATCGATACAGCTATCGATAGCACTATCAAGAGAACTATCGAAAGTACTATCGATATTACTATCGAAAGTACTAACTACCGATATATAGTACTATCGATAGTCTTTCTTAGCATCGATAGTTCGATAGTGAATCAACTATCGATAGTATCTATAGTACTATCGATAGTTTTGCATCACTAGGCAAGGAACGCTGGCAGTGCGTGTCCTATTGAACAAACTGCTCCTTTATTAGCTAAGAGATGACTCGTAACCTAAAGGTGCAAATCAAGTAGGACATCAAACGACGGAAGCGGCAGATGACTGTCACGCCATGGTGAAAAGTGCAATCAAAACGTGTAGAGCTATATTAAAAAAAAAAAATTCGAATGTATTTCCTCAAATTTGCCCTATATGTACAGGTGCGGCCAGAATGAGGAGCACAGGAAGGGTCGTGGAGCAGTGGAAACGTGCTTATGCGCACTGCCGCTAACAGTGGCGAACGGAAATATCTTCATTTGGACGCGGCTAGATGGCGCCGGTAGCACGGACCCACTTTTTCCGCAGGCATATCAACATCACAGCGTATAGCATACAATTCCTTGCTCTATGATCGACTGGTACTCCGCTCCCCGTTTCTCGCATCGAGGAGCGGCGCGCGCTATGAACGGGCGCGAGACGGCCGTTTTGGCATCACGTGTTACCTCGGCCCTTCAGTCCGCGCGGCCACCGAGGCTGAAGTGAGCACGCCAGGATGAAGGCAGCACCTGGCGGTGTTGCCCGAACCAGCTCGGCATCTTAACAGTGATATAACGGCACGGTTGCAGCAAAGAGGGGGACTCGGCGGCAGGATAGCCAGGGGTGTCTTTGTTGTGCTGATTTATTTTATTTATTCGATACTGTCAATCCCATCAGGGATCGTAACAGGGAGTGCATTCAAAAGTACAGAGGCACACAAAAAAAAAATAGCAATGGTAATTAATCAAAGTACATAAAAAATATGACACGAGATTATACATTAGAAGATACGTATAACAAATAAACCAGAATGAGGAGCATGTGACATGACTTTGGCGGACAATACCACAAGTGAAAGCACAAATGGAAGGAATAACTTCTTAATGACATATATGAAGTCAATAAATACTAAGATATAAGTAGTTGATTTTCCACACGTGTGCTAAAGGAATTTAATGATGGATTACCAAAAATGGATGTGTTCAAGGTGTTCCATTCGCGTATAGCACGAGGGAAGTATGAATATTTGAAAGTGTCAGTACGGAATGAAAACTCGTTTAGAGTGTGTATGTGTTACGTGTTTTTCGCGTTTGTAATTTTGATATGTATCTTGAAGTGTCGACTTTTAATTGATTGTGTACGAGTTTATACATGGTTTTAAGGCGCGCTAGTTTTGCTCTGTTTTGAAGGGTTAGTAGTTCTATTGGTGAGTCTGTCAACCTGTGTTTATTAAATATACATCTGACCGCCTTCCTCTGCACTGCTTCTATTTGTTTAGTAAGCTTGTAAGTGAAAGGAAACCCAAACAACATTAGCATACTCTAGAATTGGTCTGACATATGTGTTATACACAAGGAGCTTTGTTTCTGATGGTGTAGTTTGAGGCGTCTGTTAATGAAAAATAACTGTTTTAAGGCGGTTGATGTGACATTGTTAACATGAGAATCGCATCTGAGGTCAGAGGTCAGTGTTATGCCTAAATATTTATATTCGGACACCAAATCAAGAGGAATGTTGTTCAATGTGTACTGGAAATTTGATTGGTGTATCTTTCTGGTTACGGATAAAGCAAGTGATTTTTTAACATTAATAGTCATCTGCCATTCTTCACACCACTTGGTCACTGCTGTTAAAGCGTTATTTAAAGCTATATGGTCACTGACCCAGTTAATTTCCTGGTAAAGTACACAGTCATCGGCAAAGAGTTTAATATTGTGAGAAATACTAGTAGGTAAGTCGTTTATAAAAATTAAACATAATACTGGGCCAAGAACACTTCCTTGTGGCACGCCGGATGTAACATTAGCTGTTTCGGACTTAGCATTGTTAATTTCGACGAATTTTGTACGGTCAGTCAAATAATCAACGATCCAATCTACTATAGTATAACCAGGCAGACCTCTCCATTATCCATTAAAGTCTCTTTCCTTCCTTCAATCTACTATAGGGCCAGCTCCAATGGTTGCATTAAGTTTCATAATAAGTTTGGAATGTGATACGCGGTCGAAACCTTTCGAAAAAGCTAAGAAAATGAGATCAGGTGGCACTTAGGTACAGTTCCTGCTAGCTTGGCCGCCTTTCGCATGCTGCGTCCCAGCAAACCAAAAACCTCTCAGAGACGTCTAGCCAGACGTCTCTGAGAGGTTTTTGGTTTGCTGGGGTATTATTCTGGCCGCACCTGCACGCTCCATTGGTAGGTGCTAAACGTGCGTCTCGCTTTGCTTTTTACAACGAGAAGCTACTATACAGGTGGCCTCCGTAGCTTGTAGCCCCGGCCGGATAAGGATGCCAGTGGTCCCGAACAATACTCGGACTCAACATACGAGGTCATAGTTCACCATAGCTACAGTCCACGTGACAGCTTAAAAAAATAATCCACGTCCACTGCCGGAGGGGGGGGGGGGGGGCACGTCAGTTCCAGGTTTCGTCACCGGGGAGGGCTGCACTAGCGGGATTACAGTTATTCCCCAGGCCCCGTCTCAGCGATGGTCTGCAGAAGCGGCGCCTCCATGTCTGTATCCGTGCACACCCTGCGGGGATCGTCGTCCAGGAAGACGTCGAACACCGCCACGGGTGTCTCGCCCATGCCGTCGTCGTACGACCTCTGCATACGATGCTTCAGCTCTTGAGGTCCCGCCAGAGCTGCCGCCTGCGACCACAGAGCAGTCCATCAAAGACAGCTTGCAGAAACATTGAGCGAAAAAGTGTGTCTCTCCATCAATAACAAACGTAAAGATGGTTTGGTTTGGTTTATAGGGTTTAATGCCCCAAAGCGACTAAGGCTCTGGAGACGCCGTAGTGGAGGGCTCTGGAAATTTCGAACACCTGGGGTTCTTTAACGTGCACTGATATCGCACAGTACACGGGCCTCTAGAATTTCTCCTCCAAAGAAATTCAACCGCCGCGGCCGGGATCGAACCCGCGTCTTTGGGGTCAGCAGCCGAGCACCATAACCACTGAGCCACATCGGCGGCGCAAACGTTAACATGTCCGACCACACGTTTCAACCGTAGCTAAGGTGTGAATTACTGAATACCTTACTTTCCTCTGATACTACCTTGGAGACGCCGCGGTGGCTCAGTGGTTATGGTGCTCGGCTGCTGGCCCCAAAGACGCGGGTTCGATCCCGGCCGCGGCGGCCGAATTTTTTTTGGAGGAGAAATTCTAGAGGCCCGTGTACTGTGCTATGTCAGTGCACGTTAAAGAACCCCAGGTGGTCGAAATTTGCGGAGAGCCCTCCACTATGGCGTCCTTGATAGCCTGAGTCGCTTTGGGACGTTAAACCCCAGAAACCAAACCATACTACCCTGGCGTTAAGCCTAAACATCGTGCAGCGCTGAGCAGCCTGTCACAGAGGCTACGAGGCACTTGCTACGTATTTCAAAGCGAAAGCTTTGCTACACCACGTTCCGCGAGTTTCGCCGACCCCGTCGTTTTAACCTTCAGTGACCTCCAGCCGCTCCGGAGTTGCGCACGCTCGACCATGTGACTAGCCACGTCACTCGCCGCTGTGGTTCCACCGCCGCGCATGCGCTCTCCCGCTTTGAGTCCACGTGACTCATGCCGCGCTTGACGGCGGTTTAAAGAGGAGCGCACCGCTCGCGTAAGCAGTGCGCGCTTCCATGGAACCGAGCGAAGCTGGGCCATCTCGGAAAGTTACGCAGAGGACCTTGCAATGTCGTCATTAAGCGACCACTGACCACCCCACGGATATCGCCAGCTTTTGCTTTGTATAAATAGGTTTAGAAAAGTTAAACCTTCAGTAATTACTTTCCGAAGGCCACTTTCATGCTCGTTACACAATAAACGAAATTACAACCTTGGGCGCCTGTAAGAAATTCTCAGGAGTGAAGAAACGAAGAGCTGCGTGTAGGATTAGGCACACCACTAGTGAAATTCCTGGAAACCGATGTTCCTGGCTGCGGCTTGGATGGCACTGTCATAGGCTTGGTGAAAGTGGACTGGACAGGTGCCGGAGTGCTGTATGGTGCGCACCACATCGGCGAAGTTTGTTTTTGCAGAATATTGTTGTGTTGTGTTGGGTTTAATGGCACATAGGCAGCTAAGGCCATCATGCGCTAAACACAAGGTATAGGAACTGTTTTCTTTGAGATTTAGTAAAAATGTGGAAGCTCTCAGTGGTATAAAGGGCCTAAAAATTTAACTACCTAGTAATAATGGGGAAAACGAGATTTAGGAATGGCTAATGGTAAAAGCTTTAAAAAGGTCAGGTAGCCTCAGCGGCCATCCTTGGCTGGGCAAGGATGCTGAGGATACCGACCAATCAAATAAAAGCCTCAGCCTTTTCCTCACGAATGAGGAAGTGGTTTTTGCAGAATAGTTGAAAGTATTCTATTCACTGAAGAGTCGTTGCGCTTCCTTAAAAGTGATATTCTGTTTTGTCTTGATCATTTTAATCTCTTTCTCGTTCTTCCATGAGGGACATGACCTTGAAGAGGCGGGTAATCACCTTCACAGATTCTGCAACGAAGTGCTGCACCTTCACAGTTTCAGGAAGCACGCACTTTTGAGGCGCATTTAGCGCGAGTTTTGTGCCCGCGGCAGCTTTGTGACACATGATCATACCTTTTACGTCTGAACACCTTCGTGGATTTGGGATGTAATGACGGACATTTACTTTCAACTGGCCTGCTCCTATGCACTCCGGGAGTGCTCTCGACTTGTATGTCAGGACTAGATGTTTTGTTGGGATTTCTTTGTCTTCCTTCCTTATTTTGTTACGATGTAAATTTATGTCATTTTGCTCCCTGAGGCCTTCCAGAATTTCATGATCAATCCGGTGGACGAAATCTGTTTAATAAATCACACCACGGATGCTGTTCAGGGATCGGTGTGCAGTGACAGAGAGAGATATATCCAATGGACAAAAGGTTGGGAGTATTGCACAGTCTCTTTAAGCTCTGCTAGTATGACACTACTGGGTATCTTTGATAGTTTTTTTTCCTGGATTCATCACCATCAGCCTGACTACGCCCACTGCAGGGCAAAGGCCTCTTCCATGTCTATCCAATTAAACATGCACTTTGCCAGCTGCGCCCACCATGTCACTGCAAATTCCTAATCCCATCCGCCCACCTATCTTTCTGCTGCCCCCTGCTACGCTTGCCTTCTCTTGGAGTCCGCTTCCTCACCCATAAGGACCAGCGGTTTGTCTTACCTCAGGCATCAGTTATACATTTAGAGACGAAGGAAGGAACGTTGTTCGTTAAATTTTTTTCTGCTTCTTGACTATAAAGGACATGGTACATTAGGAATGCTTCTTATCCTCACCGGAAAAATTCAGCTGTAACTTCGGTTCGCCCTGTTAATCCGAAGGACGATCATGTTTAGGGAAGGGAAGAGCCATAAAATATATATACTGTTCAGCCTGGGTGCAAGCCACCCACCCAACGAGCGGACGGGACAGGAACTTGGAAGCAGTCCTTGCCCACCCCAACATGGCGTAACGCAGAGCCGACCGCCACACAAGATTAACCACAGCCGCCAGGATTAAAAGAAAGAGAAAACAGAGGGGGAGAAGTAGGGTAGTTAAAAGAAAGAAGATAGGAAAGTGAAAGGTGGAGAGGAGAGCAGGAAAGGAGACTGCCGATTCCCCAATCGAGCCAGGCCACAAGTGCCGTCTACGGGAAGTGGAGGTAAAAGTGGGTGTGTTGCCTCCGCCGATGGGCCGTAAAGGTCCCAACACTCGGCTTCTGCTCAACCACAAGGATCCCCTCTTCCAGGGGAACTACGCTACCACACACTTCGAAGTGTGGGTTTGGTGAGCCCTGTGTGCCCACCCAAATCTCGCTGCGGGGATGTCCCTGGGGATGCTCGGGATACCGTGGTGGGGTGTCGCAACTCACTGTCACCTGCATGTTGCATATTCCCCTGCGGCGCAACTTCTCACGGCACAGCTTGCGAAGTTAATGACGTTTTCATGCGAAATATCGTCTTGCGGCACGGCACCCCTTCGCACGGCGGTGTTCACAGCTCAACTCATCGACCACAGTTTTCAGTTCAGCAGCACGAGCCTCCGCAGATCCACATCGTACTGTCCGCAGAGCAATGGACTAACCGAACGACTGAACAAGACTAGTGCGTACATGCTGTCCATAATGCCAACTAATATGGCAATGTAACGCACAGTTGACCTGGAAGACGACGATATAGGGGCTGCACTATCGCGTCTCGGCCGCCATTAACGCTTGCTATAGCTTGGCTTCAGGTATACAAGCACGCCTTTCTAACAAGTATACATAAAAAATTTGAAAACGTTTGGTTTGGTTTGGTTTATGGGGTTTAACGTCCTGAAGCGACTCAGGCTATGAGAGACGCCGTAGTGAAGGGCTCGGGAAATTTCGACCACCTGGAGTTTTTTAACGTGCGCTGACATCGCAACATCGCACAGTACACCGGCCTCTAGAATTTCTCGTCAAAAGGACGCCGCGGCCGGGATCGAAACGCGCAAATTAAAGAATGACAGCGGAACGCTTAACCGCTGCACTACTGCGCCTGGAGTTCTATGAGGACTCTCAGCTTTCTATGAACGTCAAGTAGGAGAATGTCCAATTCTGCATATATGGCAATCAACCCATTTAAGGTCCCGCGTCATACCTTTAAGGCAGAGTTTAAGTATCCCTTCCAATTGAAGAATGAGCGCATGCATTCGCACTTCTACTCTGTTTAACTGCGTTAAACCCCTGCCAATTTTTTAAGCACGTCATTCTAACAAGCGCATAATAGAAAACTGAAAGTGGGCAAAATACCCGATGGCGAGGGTTAAACGCATGCACTGTCAGCATCACCCACCTCCTGAAGAGCGCCTTCTTTTAGGCTCTTGATGCTCCGGCCCTTCACCACCCGGCACTCTTCATCGGCATCGTGATCTTCGGTCAACAGCTCACACACGTCCTTGTAGCTTGTTTTGCCCCACATAATTTCTCTCCCGTTGAAGACAGAGGATATGCGCACAGTGGGCGCTAGGTATTGCACTTCCGTCGCGTGCTCCAGGTGGTAGATGTCGGCGCCCACCTGGAAAGCGAACAATTCTCAGAAAGTGCAATCTCGCGAGCATGGAAGAGCCGCACATTAGATTTTTATCCGACTAAGCAGCGCTCTAAATGCTAGACATAATAATTTTGACAAGTATTGAGTTGAGTTTAATGGCGCATAAGCAACTAAGGCTATCATGCTATCATGACAAGGCTATCATGACAAGTATTGAAACCTTCGCTACTGATCACACTCTTAATGCTCCGCCTCTGTGGCTCAGTTATGGCGCTCGGCTGCTGACCCAAAACATGCGAGTTCGATCCCGGCCGCGGCGGTCGAATTTCGAGAGAGACGAAATTCTAGAGGCCCGTTGTACTGTGCGATGTGAGTGCACGAATCCCAGGTGGTCGAACTTTCCGGCACCCTTCACTACGGCGTCCCACATAGCCTGAGTCGCTTTGGGACGTTCAAACCCCATAAACCATCACTCTCTTAATGGTACTGATATAGCACTATTTATCACTTATACTAGGCGTTCTAGTTCCCACCTATAGTGCCCGTCTAGTCTTCGCCGTAGGATTGTACTGGATGGTTTATTAATAAGGGTGCTTTATTTTGAGGCCTGCTAGAGCCTCCCAACTTGTTGACCCTGGACACCCGTCATCACCATCATCATCATCAGCCTGACTACACCCACTGCAGGGCAATGGCCTCTCCCATGTCTCTCCAATTATCCCTGTCCTTCGCCAGCCGCGGCCACCATATTCCCACAAATTTCTTAATCTCATCCGCCCACCTAATTTTCTACCGACCCCTGCTACGTTTGCCTTCTCTTGGAATCCACTCCGTTAAGGACCAGCGGTGATCTTGCCTTCGCAATACATGGCCTGCCCAAGCCCACTTCTTCCTCTTGATTTCGACTAGGATATCCTTAACCAGCGTTTGTTCCCTCACCCACTCCACCCGCTTGCGATCTTTTAACGTTACACCTATATCATTAACCCGCTTTGTTCCCTCACCCACTCCACCCGCTTCCGATCTTTTAACGTTACAATTATTTTTCTCTCCATAGCTCGCAGCGTTGTCCTTAAATTAAGCTGAACCCTCTTTGTTAGCCTCCACGTTTCTTCCCCATAGGTGAGTACCGGTAAGATACACCTGTTGTATAGCAGGCCATAACGTAGCATATAATTTGCATGCTTTGTATCATAGCACATCATGTATCACAGTTCTTCGCTCCGTTCCCTTTGCATGTGAGCTGTGAGCTTTTCTCACGCGCGACGGCGGTCACATACCGCAGCCTCAATTATGGCAGCGTCCCACGCTTGCACGGCCTCTGGTGGTGGTGGCGAAAACATTTATTTGGAAGGAGAACGAGTTATGCGATCCTTACAAGCACTAGGTGGAGGTCAACAGTTTGGGACCCCAGTGGCGGTGGCCGCCGCCCGGGCGCGCCTGACTAAGGCTTGTTGGGTCTGTAAGTCGTGGCAGCCGAGCAGGATCGCCTCCCAGTCCTCCCGGGTTGGGTTGGTTTGGGGATAGGGGCAATGGCCGGGTTGGAGGGGCAGGCGCACACCATGTGAGAGGTGTCCGAAGACACCGCACTACGTTGCGGGCAGCTGCTGCTAAAGGAGGGGTCAGAATGTTTAAGTGCTGCCGGTCATAGGAACTGGTGAAAAGGCGGAGAAGGAGCCGCTCATCGCCCTCTTCAGGCCTTTATATAGGCGAGGGTAAAGGCGATGACTATCTTTGTAATAGGTTTTAACATCTCTGAAGGTATAGATCGGATCAGGATGGGGTTCCTGATCGGGTGAGGAGGAGAAAACAGCCCGGTGAGAGAGCGCGCGGGCGGCTGCGTCTGCTGCCTCGTTTCCTGCCAACCCCTGACGAGCAGCGGCCCATATAAGGTAAGGGTGTACGGGGTCCGTATCCCGTATGCAATTTTGTCTGATTCCATAGGCTGGGAAGGGAGAGCAGCCTTGTTCGACGTTCCGACAGGTCCCTCCCGAGTGGGTGATTATGTATTTTGAATCGGAATGTCAGGCCGCGAGAGCAATCGCGACCTCTTCGGCTTGCGTTGCACTGCGGGCTCTGAAGGTGAGGCCGTTAACTGTGTTACTGTGTTGCTGTTGTGAACTACCGTGACCGTGTAATATCCCCCGTGATAAGCGCCGGAGGCGTCCAAGTAGTATACATTATCTGTTAACATAATATCGGCCACTGGTTTTTTTCCACTGCTTGAGCTTTCACTGAGGACCCTCCCGCTTGTGATAGAAATACAAATTTTTGTTCATTAATAATATCAGTATTTAATTTTTTTCTTATTTACAGGGTCATTTCTAAATCACTACCCTCTGGTGCAAAAATCCCTCGGCATTTTTTGAGATAACATTTAATTGAGAGTGTTTATGGTGCAGTAGTTCCCCGAAAAAACTTTGTGCAAGCAGGCAAGTCAAAGATAATACTGTTTTAGTGCCTGCGCACTTGTAGGCGCATCTTCTTTCACCTCACCTTCCCCCTTTCTGTCTGGCCGCGGTTAAGCCGTACACCGAGAAGTGAGAGAGTTACAGCGCCATTTCCTTTCCTGAAATGTTCAGAAAGCGCTCGTCTACACAGCCAAAGTACCCGGCTTCGAATCCGACCGCGGCGGCCGCGTTCCGATGGAGGCGAAACGCCAAAGGCGCCCGTGTGCTGTGCGATGTCGGTGCACGTTTAAGATCCCCAGGTGGTCGAAATTATTATTCCGGAGAACGGTGCACAAAAAGTGTAGAACGACAGCAACGCCCGAAGTAGACGCACACCTTCTCAGACTATGGGAAGCGAGACGCAGTCTCACCAAATGATGGCGGAAGCAAAAACACAACAGGAAACTAAAACTAAAGATAGCCGAATTGACGAAAAAGGCAGAATACGCGATGAAACTCACGAAACAAAATTGGGAACAACTCAGTGACTCGCTTATGGGAATTCTAGGCACGGCCAGAACGTGGAATCTCTTAAGAGCACTAATCGATCCGACCAAAATAAAATCAGAAAACAATAAAGCCATCCAAAGGTTCATCCACTCCTTCGAGGGATCAGACATCGCCCAACTGGAGAAAGAACGAGAAAAATGTTTCGGCGATCACAACCCCCCGCGATGCGATACCAAGGAACGTATCGAAGAGCCGAAAACGAGAAACTCGACCGCCCCACAACTGTGGAAGAGGTTTACGCGGCCATAAGAAACGCCACCAGAAACACGGCAGCCGGAGCGGACAGAATCGACAACGCCCGAATCCGCAACCTGAGCGACGACCTCATACAAGAACTGGTCTGCTTCCTCAACAAACATTGGGAGGCGGAGACGGTTCCCGAAGATTGGAAACACGCCGAAATAATAATGGTACCTAAACCTGGCAAAAAGCTCAAAATTGAAAACCTCAGGCCCATATCGCTCACGTCGTGCCTTGGCAAGCTTTACGAACGGGTGGTAACTTTACGACTGCAAAATTACATGGAAGATAACGACTGTGTACCAAATACCATGTTCAGCTTTAGAAAAAAGCTCTCGACGCAGGAAGGAACGAAGGGAAGGGAAAACTTTATTTCTACTGTAGGGGTGCGTTTATTAGGCGTCCTCAAGAGACCGAACCGCCGTGCAGGATCTGGCAGCGTAGACGGACGTAGCCAGCACCAAGAGAGCGGGGCAACTTCGTCGTCGTCAGGCGCAGCGTAGTGTCGGCGCATAACTTCGTCGTCGTCAGGCGCAGCGCAGTGTCGGCGCATGGCGGTAGCGGAACCTGTCACAGTTGGCACACTACAGTTTCCCCCCGGTGAAAAGGAGCCATCCTGGCGTCTTAAGGGGAAGGAAGAACAGAGGGGTCGTAGTACGGCTTCAGTCGGTCGACGTGGACGGTTTCGCGGCCACGGCGACGCAAGTCCGCAGCGGGTGCAACAAGCTCAACAATATAATTGACCGGAGATGTTTGCTTGAGAACCCGGTAGGGACCATGATACCGATGCAGCAGTTTCCGCGAAAGGCCGGGAGTTGTGGGAGGCACCCAAAGCCACACAAGGAAGTCGGCAGGGTAGGAGGTAGAGGCCGGGGAAGTGTCGCGGTCATGTTTTTGCTGCCACTGGGTCTGCGTGGTAAACGAGCGAGCAAGCTGGCGGCATTCTTCGGCGTACCGGGCAGCGTCGGACAGTGGCGTGGACTCGGAAATGTCGGGTTGGTAGCGAAGAAGAGTATCCATCGTGCAGGGGGGCTCGCGGCCGTACAGAAGAAAGAAGGGAGAGAATCCAGTGGTGGTTTGTGTCGCAGTGTTATATGCGTAGGTGACGAAGGGAAGAACTTGGTCCCAGTTGGAGTGGTTGGCGTCGACGTACATGGACAGCATGTCACTGAGGGTTCGGTTGAAACGCTCGGTCAGGCCGTTGGTCTGAGGGTGGTAAGACGAAGCGGTTCGATGGATAATGCGGCATTCCTTGAGGAGGGCCTCAAGAGCGTCAGACAGGAATACACGTCCACGGTCGCTGAGCAGTTCTTGAGGAGCACCATGGCGAAGAATCAGGTTCTTTAGAAGAAAGGAAGCCACGTCGCGGGCGGAGGCAGATGGTAATGGAGACGTTTCAGCATAACGTGTGAGATGATCCACGGCCACGATAATCCAGCGGTGACCAGCGGGAGTGGGAGAGAGGGGGCCGTAGAGGTCTATGCCAACGCGGTCAAACGGGCGGGCAGGGCAGGGTAACGGCTGCAGTGGAGCAGGCGAGGTGTGAGGCGGACATTTACGCCGTTGACAGGATGGGCAAGATCGCACAAAGTGGCGAACAAAGCGGTACATGCCACGCCAGTAGAATCGGAGACGCAGACGCGTATAGGTTTTCAACACGCCGCCGTGTGCACACTGGGGGTCCGCATGGAAAGCGGCACAAATGTCGGTGCGTAGATGGCGGGGGATCACTAGGAGCCATTTGCGTCCGTCGAACAGGTAATTGCGACGATAGAGGAGACCGTCCCGAATAGAAAAGTGACGGGCTTGACGTAAGAGGGAACGGGACGAATTATCAGTCGTAGGACTCGAAAGGAAGTTAATAAGAGTGGCGATCCAAGGGTCCTTCCGCTGCTCGGTGTACATGTCGGCAGTGGCAAGCGAGGACAAGTCGTAAGCAGACACAGGAGCAGGCGATGAAGCACTAGGTAGCGGCGAGCGGGAAAGAGCGTCCGCGTCATTATGCTTGATGCCAGAGCGGTAAATGACATGAATGTCATACTCCTGCAATCGCAGAGCCCAGCGAGCTAGGCGGCCTGACGGGTCTTTGAGAGAGGCCAGCCAGCACAGGGCATGGTGGTCGGTTACTATACAGAACGGGCGACCGTAGACATAGGGACGAAATTTTCCAATAGCCCAAATGATGGCCAAACATTCTCGTTCGGTAACAGAATAGTTGGCCTCCGCTTTGCTCAAGGTCCGACTGGCGTAGGCGACCACAT
Organism: Amblyomma mixtum; assembly: GCF_055824585.1. NCBI lineage: Eukaryota > Metazoa > Arthropoda > Arachnida > Ixodida > Ixodidae > Amblyomma > Amblyomma mixtum. The sequence continues at coordinate 65,714,882 of NC_143012.1, read as the reverse complement.
ATTCACGGAAACCAGGTTTGCGTTGAGTGAGAACGGCACCCAGTCCAATACCGCTGGCGTCAGTGTGGATCTCAGTAGGCGCAGTCGGGTCAAAGTGGCGCAGGATGGGAGGCGAAACCAAAAGGCGGCGCAAGGTGTCGAAGGCGTCATCGCAAGCAGGCGTCCAAGCGGAGAGGTTGGAGCTGCCTGCGAGTAGCTGGGTCAGAGGAGCGATGATCGTGGCGAAATTCAAGATGAAGCGACGGAAGTAAGAGCAAAGGCCAACGAAGCTACGGAGCTGCTTCAGTGAGGTGGGCTTCGGAAATTCGGCAACTGCACGAAGTTTGGCGGGGTCCGGAAGAATGCCGTCTTTAGAGACTACATGTCCTAAAATGGTGAGTTGTCGGGCAGCAAAGCGGCACTTTTTCAAATTCATCTGGAGCCCAGCGTCAGTAAGACAAGTCAGAACGCGCTCGAGGCGGATGAGATGAGAAGTCCGCAGAAAAGACGACGATGTCATCGAGATAGCAAAGACAACTCTCCCACTTGAGTCCACTAAGGATAGTGTCCATCAGGCGTTCGAAAGTTGCCGGGGCGTTGCAAAGGCCAAACGGCATGACGTTGAACTCATATAAGCCGTCAGGTGTTATGAAGGCAGTTTTTGAGCGATCAGCGTCAGCCATGGGCACCTGCCAGTAGCCTGACCTCAAATCCAGCGAGGAGAAATACTCAGCTCCCTGCAAGCAGTCCAGGGCGTCATCGATTCGTGGCAGGGGATAGACGTCCTTGCGTGTGATGTTGTTGAGCCGGCGGTAATCGACACAGAACCTGATGGAACCATCTTTCTTTTTTACCACCACAACAGGAGACGCCCAGGGACTGTGGGAGGGCTGTATGACACCCCGACGGAGCATGTCGTCCACGTGATCAGAAATGACGTGGCGCTCAGAAGCCGAGACACGATAGGGGCGCTGGCGAAGAGGGGCGTGTGTACCGGTGTCGATGGTGTGCGCAACGACAGACGTACGGCCCAAGGCAGTCTGAGGAAGATCGAAAGAAGAACTGAAGCGCTGGAGGAGGGCGACGAATTGAGCACGTAGCGCGGGTGGAAGGTCGGCGTCAATGGCACGGTGGAAGACGTCGGAGGGCGGTGGATCATTCTGAACATCACAAGAGCTGAGCACATCGACATCGAAGGAAGCGGTGGTATCGAGAATAGGGTAGGGGAGGCAGGAATCAAGTTCTTCAATACGCCCGAGGCATTCACCTCGGAGCACTGCTGACGGGCACGAAGATGGGTTCGAGACGTAAATTGCACTTTGTCCATGGTCGATCGTCAGAACAGCAAAGGGAAGCAGGAGGCAGGGATGGCGGGAAGCGGTTTCGGAAGGCGTGAAGAAAACAGTTGAATGAGGGACGCCGACACAGGAGAGCGGCACGAGGGCAGCAGAAAACGTAGGAATGTCGGTATCAGTCGCAACCACAAGTTTGGCAGACTGCGTAGGTACGTCGCAAAAGGGAGCGTCACACAGCGGAGAAAAGGCGATTTCAGCTCGAGCGCAGTCAATAACGGCACGATGAGTCGAAAGGAAGTCACATCCCAGGATGATGTCGTGTGAGCAGTGAGACAGCACAATAAACTCGATGGTGTACAAAACGTCTTGAATGAGGACACGGGCCGTACATGCGTCTGAGGGATGAATGCGCTGTGATGAGGCGGTGCGAAGCGAAAAGTCAGAAATTGGGGTAGGCACTTTGCGGAGTCGGCGGCAGAGAGCTTCACTTATGACAGATACTGCAGCGCCCGTGTCGACGAGGGCGAGAACCTTGGCACCTTCCACGAACACTACGATTACATTAGCGGGACGACACGGAGGACTTGAGGAGTTCGAAACAAGCGCAGTTCTTGCCCCCGGAACTGCGGCTGTTAGTTTCCCTCAAGCGCGGAGCTAGAACGTCGCAGCATCGGAGAAGGGGAACGGCGTCGAGGGGAAGGCGATCGGCGAGTGGTGTATATTTGGCTATCAGGGGAAACAAAGGGGGGACCAGGTGGCCTTCTCGGCGAGGATAATTCGGCATCGTACGGGTAGGAGCGCAGGTCAGGTCGAGAAGGCGGAAGGCGCTGGCGGCAAAGCCGCGCGACATGGCCGGGCAGACCACAGGCGTAACAGATGGGTCGGTTGTCCGCAGTACGCCAGGGATTGGTAGGATGTGGGCGAACCCTTGAAAACGGAGCTTGAGACGGGGGCTCAGACGGCGGCGGAGGACGGAAAGAAGGGGCGGCCTGGTAGGAATCGGTTGCCGGCGTATGTCGTGGCCTGGCCACCGCTTGGGCGTACGTCAGGGGTGCTGTCACAGGCGCGGGCACAGGGCTGGACGGTAGCAGATCAGCGACTTGGTCTTGCACGACACGGCGAATGGTAGGAGCCAAAGACGGGGCCGAGTCAGGAACTTGGCGGGCGGGGTCTTGAAAATGGGATATGAGGGACAGCTGGCGAGCGACCTCTTCACGAACGAAGGCTTTGATGTGGTTGAGAAGAGGGGAGTCCTCAGGAGTAGTACCGCCCAGGGCCAGAGTGGAGAGGGCTTCGTCGCAGACACCGGCACGCCGTGTAGAAGCGCGCTGCTTGCGGAGCTCGTCGTAGCTCTGGCAAAGCTTAATGACCTCACTGACGGTGGCGGGATTTTTCGCGAGGAGCATCTGAAATGCGTCGTCAGCGATGCCTTTGAGGATATGGTGGATCTTGTCCGCTTCTGGCATGGCGGCGTTGACACGTTTGCAGAGGTCAACGATGTCCTCAATGTAACTTGTGAAGGTCTCGTCGGTGTGTTGAGCGCGGTCCCGTAAAGCGCTGTTCGGCACGGAGCTTGCGCACCGCAGGGCGGCCGAACACTTCCGCAAAGCTCTTCTTAAATACGGGCCAAGTGGGTAGGTCCGCCTCATGGTTTCGAAACCAGAGGTTCGCCACGTCCGTGAGATAAAAGATGACGTTACTCAGCTTGATAGTGTCATCCCACTTGTTATAGCTGCTCACTCGCTCATACGATGACAACCAGTCGTCAACATCTTGGTCGGCAGTCCCACTGAAGAGGGCAGGGTCACGCTGCCGGATGGCGCCAGAACAAATGACGGTGGTTGAACTGGCCGCCGGTGTTGGGGCAGTCTCATCTGGCATGGTTGACACAGGCGGCAGCGTACGGCTCCGGAGTTCCAGGTTGGTAGGGGACGAACTCAGCACCTCCACCAATTGTAGGGGTGCGTTTATTAGGCGTCCTCAAGAGACCGAACCGCCGTGCAGGATCTGGCAGCGTAGACGGACGTAGCCAGCACCAAGAGAGCGGGGCAACTTCGTCGTCGTCAGGCGCAGCGTAGTGTCGGCGCATAACTTCGTCGTCGTCAGGCGCAGCGCAGTGTCGGCGCATGGCGGTAGCGGAACCTGTCACAGTTGGCGCACTACACTACTAATGCTTTTTCTGCGGTTTGGGACCATCTTCATAGACCTCTTGGTTCTATCCCCAGAAGCCTTCTCTGTCGAAGTCGTCCGCCTCTAATCAGTGGTCGGTTGCCCTCAGTCCAGGGCTCCTCTAACCACTGCCGCCCGTTTAGCTCGCTGTACCAGACCTTGTTGGTCTTCACAGCGGTCGCTGGACAGCAGTCTCCCACTGCTTCGCACTCGGGTTTTGTATTTTGGGGACCACGTCTATGTTTTGGCAGGCCCATGTGATGTGGTATAGAGTAGGTTTTTCGTCGCACCAGGGACATTTGTTCGTGTATATCGCAGGGTGCATTTTGTTTAGTATATGTAGGTTTGGGAAACAGCCTGTTTGTAATTGTCTCAAAGTGACCGCTTCCTCTCTGCTGAGTGGATTGTGCGGTGGGGGATATCGTATTCTTCTGCCTCTATAGTTTTGTAGTATGGCCGAGTATTCCCTGGGTGCTGGCGTGAGTTCCGCGGTCTCGCCAGATGCTCGGAAAGTATTGTATCCTCGAGCTATCCTGTCGGCCTCTCGGTTCCCTGCCACCCCCGTGTGCCCCGGTACCCACACAGTTTTGTGTCGGATCTTGTCGTTTTGTTCTTTCTGGTCTTTAATTCTGTCGCTCGCTGTGAGGAGTATACGGAGCGCGTGACGACCTATCCTGCCATTCATGTAATTTCTAGCGGTGGCGGAGGGCTATAGAACCGGGCGGTCACTAACAATACTCACGGACTCTAGACGCAGGACGTTGCCCTCCAAATACAAGATGTGCTGCGAAACATACCTCGGACGGGAGAAAATGTCATAATGGCCCTGGACATCAAGGGGGCATTCGATAACGTCAGCCACGAAGCGATCCTTACGGGCCTAGACAACCTGGACTGCGCACGCAGAATTCATGGCTTCGTCAAAGCCTTCCTGTCTGATAGAACTGCCACCATCGGCATAGAAGACCTTCGATCAGATAAAATTCGCACTCCAAACAAGGGAACACCCCAAGGGTCAGTTATCTCACCCCTACTCAACATAGCTATGATAGGCCTAGCTCGAAAACTAGAGAACATCGAAGGCATCAGGCATGCCATGTATGCTGACGATATAACAGTCTGGACAAACACGGGCTGTCTCGGAGAGAAGGAAGAAAGGTTACAGCAAGCGGCCTCTTGTTTAGAGCAATACCTCGCAGAAAGAGGATTCGCATGCTCGACCGAGAAATCGGAACTGGTGAGTGTCTGGAGAGGCAAGCAAAACCGGACCGTCCCAACCAACGAGGACCTAAAACTCAACCTCTACCTAGAAGGGTCGCCCAGACCCGAAAAGACGACAATAAGAATTTTGGGCATGTGGGTTCAATCCAACCAGCGCAGTACTCACACTTTTACCCTGCTGAAAGCAACAACGCTACAAGTCGCACGCATGATCACCCGCATCACCAGCAGGCGAGATGGCATGCCACAACACAACACAACGCATGCTACAACACAACACCTCTGAGGAGCACACCTTTGAAGAGCTACGAGAGGCGCATCTTGAGTCGCAAAAACTCGGGCTGTTGCAGACAACGACTGGAAGAGTGCTCCTAAAGAGGCTCGGATACCGCGAGCAGATGCGAGAAATGAAGAGGACGGAAACGATCCCTGACGTGCTTCGCAAGACTCTCAAGGTAGCGCCAATGCCAAAAAACATGGATCCCAACCTCCATCGAGGCAGAAGAGAAGCAAGGGCCGAATTCATCGAGAAAATATACGCCCCTCAAGCAACGACCGTGTATGTAGACGCGTCTTGGAGATGAGGAGACACCAGAATCGCTGTGGCGGCGGTGGTCGATTCGTCTTTACGCGAAATGACCAGCGCGAGGAAGTAGCCGTTGCTCTAGCAGTGGCGGAGGGCTATATAACCGGGCGGTCGCTAACAATACTCACGAACTCTCAGCCTGCCGAAATTACATGAATGGCAGGATAGGTCGTCACGCGCTCCGTATACTCCTCACAGCGAGCGACAGAATTAAAGACCAGAAAGAACAAAACGACAAGATCCGACACAAAATTATGTGGGTACCGGGGCACACGGGGGTGGCAGGGAACCGAGAGGCCGACAGGATAGCTCGAGGATACAATACTTTCCGAGCATCCTACGAGACCGCGGAACTCGCGCCAGCACCCAGGGAATACTCGGCCATACTACAAAACTATAGAGGCAGAAGAATGCGAAATCCCGACCCGCACAAATCACTCAGCAGAGAGGACGCTGTCACTTTGAGACAATTACAAACAGGCTCTCTCCCAAACCTACATATACTAAACAAAATGCACCCTACGATATACGCGGACAAATGTCCCTGGTGCGATGAAAAACCTACTCTATATCACATCACATGCGCCAGCCAAAACATAGACTTGGTCCCCAAAATACAAAAACCGAGTGCGGAGCAATGGGAGACTGCTGTCCAGCGAAACGCTTGAAGACCAACAAGGTCTGGTACAGCGACCTCAACGGGCGGCAGTGGTCAGCGGAGCCCTGGACTGAGGGCAACCGACCATTGATTACAGGCGGACAACTTCGACAGGGAAGGCTCCTGGGGATAGAACCAAGACGCCTCTGAAGATGCCCCCAAACCGCAGGAAAAGCAGTAGTCATAAAGTTTTCTCTTCCTTCCTTCCTTCCTTCCTTCCTTCCTTCCTTCCTTCCTTCCTTCCTTCCTTCCTTCCTTCCTTCCTTCCTTCCTTCCTTCCTTCCCTCCTTATTTCCTTCCCTCCTTATTTCCTTCCTTCCTTCCTTCCTTCCTTCCTTCCTTCCTTCCTTCCTTCCTTCCTTCCTTCCTTGCGGAGACGTCCACTAGGCACCTCTTTCTTCCTTTCTTCTTTCACTGCCTCCTTTATTCCTTCCTTTTATTCCATCTTCCTTCCCTTCCCTCGGGTGTCCACCGAGATTTGTGAGACAGGTATTCCACCATTTCCTTCCTCAAAACCAATTTTCTATTTCCCTTTTTTCAACAATTTGCGCCGTTGGCAACATTTTGGTTTGGTTTATGGGGGTTTAACGTCCTAAAGCAACTCAGGCTATGAGAGACGCCGTAGTGAAGGACTCCGGAAATTTCGACCACCTGGGATTCTTTAACGCGCACTGACATCGCACATTTTGATATCTCCTTTTAAACGCGGGTCTATTGCCTAGCATAATTTTGGGGAAGTATATTTTTTAATCCTTCCTAATTTGGTCAGTAAAGTGAGAATAAGAAAATCTCGTCATTGCCGGAAATATCTCGAACTCACTACCGAACGAGAAATGCGCGATCGTTTGAAGGACATCGTACACAAGAGCAGCTGCACAACGTGAGAACACCGGGTCTCTTCGCTAAAAAAAAAAAAGTTCAGGGGGCACTTTGGTTCTCTAAACTGCTGCAAGGCGAAAGCCTTTCCTGGCGCACTGTTGGGAATTCTCTGAAAGACTGTTCGTGCTTTCTAGTGCTTTATTTGACTACACACTTTGGCTACACATTACAACACACTTTGACTGCCGACTTTGACTGCTTCTTTAGCACGAATCTCTCTCTGCTTCGATGAGTTCGGTTGTATCGATGGCTCTCTTCGCAGTAATGAGGTATATGCAATGTGGTCACCCACGGACGCCTTACGCCCCCTGTCGCAGCGGACGACAACTATTTATTAGTTGTCTGCTCCAAAAGGGGGCGTAAGACTTCGTGCGTGACCTCATTACTGCGAATCCGCGCACTCTGACGTCACAACCATTCCGACCAACCGAAAAGCGTCACACCTCTGCTGACAACCTTCTGTCGACAACGATGAGGCATTTAATACGCAGTGACCCTGAGACCACTCTGCAGAAACAAATCCCTCGAACTGAAGCGGTACATCCGAGGAGTGCTTACGCTACGACGCACCGAAATGCTGTAGGCAAACTTGCGGAGAGTCTCGAGGTCATCACTCGATTTCGCGTACTGGTCCCTGATCTTGCGGAAGGCTGACGCTGCCAGGAGCCGTTCGCCGGTGCATGCGAGCATTGCCGGCCGACGGAGCTTGTGCGTCGTCACGACCACGTACTGCAAGTACTGCAGCTGAGCCGTCAAATTGTAAGATTCCACGAACTTGGGCAGCGGCGGTACCGTGAACATCAGCTTGAACCTCCCCTTGGCCGCCAGAAGAAATTTTTCCAGAAATTTCGATAAGCCGCTTGGGGCTGAGCTGCATGCGTCTCCCGGCCGGTTCCAGTCGAGATTGATGCCCTGCGATAGGGGAGAAAAAAAAACTAAGCGCAGTCGGCTCACGCTAAAAATGGTGTACAATCATATCATTACAAAAGAAATTCAGTGGGCACTTTGGCTTTCTAAAGTGCTGCAAGGGCAAAGCCTTTCCTGGCGCACAGTCTGGCATTGATCTCTTTATTTCTTTTTTACTTTTTGTAGTTTTATTTTTTGTTTATTTTTATTTTAATTTTAATTTTTTGTTTCTCTTCTTTCAATTTTTTCTTCAATATTTTTCCCGTTTATAAATTTCTTGATTTTTTTCTGATTTTTCTTTGTTTTTGATTTCTTTGTTATTTCCTTAACTTCTTAATTCTTTTATTTTCATTTTTTTTCTTATTTTTTTATTTCCATGGCTGACCTCATTACTCCAAATCCGCGCACTCTAACGACATAACCATTCCGACCAACCGAAAAGCCTGACACCTCTGCTGACAACCTTCTGTCGACAACGATGAGGCATTAAAGGCTTTCGCCTTAATATCAGAATTGAAATATCAGAGTAGAATGGAAAGTCCCGATATTAAACTAGCACAAGCCTAGAGTTGTATAAACAGTCGGTACTCAAGGGTAAAGGAGTGCATTCCAGGAGAAGGCTAGCGTAGTAGGGGGAGGCAGAAAGTTAGGTGGGCGTTTGCGGGGTTACGGTGGCCCCAACTGGAAAAGGTCAGGGTTAATTGGAGAGACATGGGAGAGGTCTCTGCCGCGCAGGGTGCGTAGTTAGGGTGATGATTATGACATACTTGATTACTCTTTGCGCCTGGATTGGTTTGGTTTGGTTTAGTCCCGATTTATCGTCCCAAAGCGACTAAGGCTACGGATGGACGCCATAGTGAAGGGCTCCGGAAATTTTGACCACCTGGGGTTCTTTAATAGGCACTGACATCGCAAAGTACACGGGACTCTAGAATTTCGCCTCCATCGAAATTCGACCTCCGCTGCCGTGATCGATCCCGCATCTTTCGGGTCAGCAGCCGAGTGCTATAACCACTGAGCCAGAGTGGCGACATTCTTTGCGCTTTGATTGCTTAACAATGAGTAAGTCTTCACAGTCTCGGCCCTTATGAAAAAGAGACGAACTTAAGGCAAAACGTCATTTTCGCATAGGTTGCGCTGTGTGGAAAAACTAAACCTCGGACGACTACGACTGCCCCCATAAATTTATGCAGCTTATACGGATTTATGCTGAAAAAAGCGGTTGCGTGTTGTGCTGTGTTTTATGGCACACGGGCAGCTAAGGCCATCATGCGCCAAACGCAAGTTTTAATATGTCTGTTTGGTGTGAGTAAGTTTAAAGATTATTTTGTAACCCTGCAAGAGGTTTAGGACGTTTGCATCTTTTAGGAACGAAACAGGAGAGGGGGTTTTTACAAGGGAACTTTCTCCTAGGAGTAAGCAAGGGTGTAATGGGATGTGCTCTTCATAAAATTGTGGGAAATCCTTTGTTCTAAGTTGATCAAAATTTGCACAGGATATTATTATGTGGTTTGTAGTGACAATCTCTCCACACTGTGCGCATGTGGGTTCGTCTTTTTTTGCAAGAATGAAATTGTGTGTTAAGTGCGTGCGTCAGTACGAAGGCGACATAAAATTACTTCAATAAAATTCTCTTGGTGACTGCATGTTTTCCATTCTTCTATAACTGGCTTTACTAGGTGTAACTTGTTGTTTTATTCATTATCCCATGCTCCCTGCCATTTTTTCTTTAGTTTTCTTTGTACAAATTTTTAGAGTATCGTTATGCGGCACCTTCACTTTGTGTTTTAGCACTACAGGCGGCTGCGGCACACACATCGGCTCTCTCGTTACCGTAGATTCCTACGTGACTTGGTATCCAAAAGAATTTAGTTTCAAGCCCTTGTGTTTTGGCAGCTACTACATTGTGGCCTATGTCTCCTATTAAAGGCTTTGTTGCATTTTTGCCACGCAGTGAAGTAATGACGCTGAGGGAGTCTGTATAAATGATACTGTTTTCGATGATGCTCTTCACTATTTTTTCTACCGCTAAGGATATGGCGCAAGATTCGGCGGTGAAAACTGACGCACACTGAGGCAACCTTACTATTTTTTCTCGTTTGTCCTGAACTACAGCGCAGCCAACATAAAGCGTTGTTTTGGAACCATCTGTATACAATGCTGTATGATCAGAGTACTTCTCTTTCAGCGCTAAGAACTCCTGTATCATGTGTTCTTGAGGTGCATGTTTTTTTAAACATTAACCTAATTTTTACTCTGCCTTCGAAGGATTTGCCAAGGCAGCTTGTAAGGGCTATTGGCCTGAAACTAGTAGGAGAGGTTGAGAGTTTTCCTGGTTTCAGGAATGGTACTCTTACTGCCTTTTTCCAAGCCCCAGGCATTGTCCCCGACACCCAGATTTTGCTGAAAATTTTCAAGAGTGCTTTTACAGCAGGTTCAGACAAATGGGCTTGCATTTGATAATGTACCTGGTCGGGCCCTGGTGCAGACTGTTTGCCACTAGCTAGTAGAGTCTGAAGTTCATGAAGTGTAATCCAACTGTTGTAGGGTTCGTTAGTGTAGCCACTAGTTGGAAGTCTTTGTTTCCCTGCTGTGTTTTTCTACTTTAAGAAAGAGTCAGTATAGTGTAATGAATTGGAAACTTGGGAGAAGTGCTCTCCAAGTATGTCGGCCTGTTCGTGAATACTTGTTTGTGCATCAGGGGGGGTCAGGAAAGGAACTGCAAAAGGAGAGAAGTTGCCATCAAGTTTGTGAACTTGCTGCCACATATTTTTTGATGTAGTGGAAGTATTTATGGAAGATATATAGCCCTGCCATGTAAGTTTTCTCAGCAATTCGCCGGATATATCGAGCTTTGGCCTTCGCCTTTGTAAAATTTATTAGGTTTTCCTGTGTGGGGTATGGACCGAAAATTCCCCAGTCTTTGTTTTGCCTCTTTTTTGCTTCCGCACATTCCCGTGTATACCAGACCTTTCGGCTTTTTCGCACCACTCCGGAAGTCTGGGAATGGCTAGTTGAGCAGCGGTAATGATACATGTTGTGAACATCGCATTTATGTCAACTTTAAGGCCACCTGAAAAAATTTCTTCCAAAGGGCCTTTTTTTGGAAGAGCGCCCAGTCGGCCGTGGCCAACTTCCAACGCCGTGGTTTGGTTAATGTGATTGATGGCTAGGATGTCGGACTGATAACGACAGGAAGATGATCGCACCCATACGGGTTGTCAAGAACATACCATCTAAAATCTGTAAAAACACTTGGTGAACAAAAAGACAAATCTAGGCAGCTCATTTTCGCACTGCTGGGAGAGCCGTAAGTGTGTTTGCCCGTGTTCAGGAGGCAGACATTGTTGCTGAGAATAAAATCTTCTATAATCCGGCCTCTGACATCGGTTTGTCCACTTTCCCAAAACGAGGAGTGAGCATTAAAATCCCCAACTAAAAGATATGGATCCGGTAGTTGTATTAAAAGTGCTCCTAAATCATGAAGTCTGATGGTTAGAAGAGGTTCAATGTATATGGAACAATGTTATGGTTTTAAAATCATGGACGGTGACCGCAACTTCCTCATATGAAGTTTTGAAGTCAATTTTCCGAGTTGCAACACCAACATGAACCACAATAGCAGCGCCTCCACAGAGCCTGCTTGAATTCTGTCGGTCACAGTGGAAGACGTGATATTTTTTAAGAATATTTTTTTTCTGTGGTCCTAGGTGTCTCTTGAAGATAGTGCTACCGGGGAGAATGAATTTAAAATATCTGTTATGTCAGTGTGGTTCTTTAAAACTCCACGACAGTTCCAGTGAACTAGAATGTCCATCGTTATAAACTTGTTGGGGATAGGTTAGGTTGATGGGTCTTTTGGACCAGTTATTGGGAGTTTATCCCTTTTTTTCGATCAACAGAGCTTTGCCGCCACTGCAGCGGGGGCGAGGGAGGAGTTGTGTCCATTTCCTGCTAAGAGGCGCTGGAGGATCGTGCAGAATGCACAGGTAACTGTGCTTCAGACCTTGCCATGTGAGGTGAGGCCTTGGGGCCCGCTGACCTGGAGGTCCGCGCAGCCTGTTTTGTGGTTGGTGGCGCGGCGCTAGCTGCTGCCACCTGTGGCACGGGTGGCCCTGCTGCAGCCTCACTGTGTGTGGCCTGAGCAGAAGCCAGAAGCCGCAACCGCGAAAAACCTTCGACGGCTAGTAGCCGGCAGGTCGGAAAAGCCCTCTAGTGTGCAAGAGGAGCCCCAGGTAGCTACTGACCCCATGTTAGGTTTTCCTGTCTCCGACGGTCGGAGCCCGTTGCGTATGGTGGGTGGTCGGGCATCCCGTGAGTGGGGCCGCACCATTGGGCAATCTCGATGCTCTCCCTGCCCTGGCCAGGCGGGCCAGTAATGGAGTCGAGATAATTGAAGGATCAGAGCAAAAAACTCGCTGTCCCCATTCCCTTCCCACGTCCCATTTCCCTTTCCGCTACTTCCCAGGGGAAGTCAGGGGAGCCTCCCCGGGCCTGCTCTCTCGGCTGTGGGTCGCTAATGTAGCATTTTCCCTAATATTTTATTTTTCCACCCACGGGTGGTCAAATTACAACTTGCCTACGGGCCTCCTCTTTTATTTTTCAATTGGGTTAAGCCTGTTGTGTGTAAGCGGTGCAGGAAGGGGCCTATTTTTATTTCCTTTTGGTTGCCCCAACCTATTCAATGTGATGCTGTGCCCTTTTGCACCACATCGGCGAAAGTAGGGTGTTGATCCATTAAAAAGCGCTGGCGCGCTTCTCTGAAAGGGATGTTTTCTTTAACTTTGAGAGAGCTATCTTTCACTTTTTTCCAAGTTGGACAAGCACGCGAGCAGGCAGGATGACTGCCCTCACAATTTACACAAAGTTGAGGTTCAACTTTACAGTTATCTGTGGGATGATCATGTGAGGCACACTCGGCACATGTGACTTGGCCCCGGCAGCTCTGGGAGCCGTTGCCGTACTTTGACATTTGAAGGAACGTCTTGGGTTTGGGATGTACGGTCGTAGTTTGATTTTGGAGTACCCTACCTCCATAGAGTCAGGGAGAGTGCTTGAGGCGAAGGTCAGGGCAAAATGTTTTGTTTTTACTTCTTTCTTATTTCGCGTTATTTTTATTCTGTACACATTGGTGACATGTTCGTCTTTGAGTACATCTAGTAATTCTTCTTCCGTCATGTACTTCAGGTCATCATCAGAGAGGACACCACGAACAGTGTTCAGTGATCGGTGAGGGCTTATTACTCTTTGAATGTCACCGAAGGCTGTTACTTCTGCTAGTTTCTCGCACTGATGGTTGTACAGAATTTCTAGAAGTAGGTCTCCATTTGCAAGCTTCTTTATTTTATAACCTTGGCCTATGTTAAAGTCCTTGAAACAATGAAAGGCGAGATATGTCGTGCGGTTTTTTCAGTGTTCACTGTGAATCTCGTGGAACCTCGAAGAATGAGCCTTGTTCTTTGAAAAGAACTTGGCAGTTACGACGGTGCGCCTCCTTTTCGGAGTGCGATCAGTTGGTAGGAAAGAGCGAGCCATAAAAGGATGTGTTTTTCGGCCATGGTGGCGGCCACCCACCACGGAGCCCAACGAGGGGACGGGACAGGAACTTATCTGCCCACGCCAGCTGTACACCCTGACTATACTCAAATATGACAAAACCCAGGGTAGTTCACCACACAAGGTTAACCCTAGCCGCCAGGAGAAAAGGAAAAACGAAGAAGAAAGGAGGAGTCAGGAGAGTTGTAAAAAACAGATAGTAAAGTGAAAGATAGATGGGGAGGACAGGAAAAGGCGACTGCCGATTTCCCCCGGCCGCGTCAGGCCGGAGGTGCCGTCTACAAGAAGTCGGGGCCAAAGTGGTGTGTTGCCTCCACCGAGGGGCCTTAAGGGTCCAAACTGTCGGCATCGGCTCAACCACCGGGATCCTTTTTTCTTTCCCCGGACACGACAATGCCACGCACGGCTTAGCGCGGGTGCTCGGATCCGTGGTGGCGCACTGCTCACCATCATCCCCCTGCGGGGATGTCCCTGCGGATGCTCAGGAACCCGTGGGGTAGCAACTCACCAACGCCTGTATCAATCAGACGCCCCTGCGGGGGGGGGGGGGGGGGGGGGAATAGGTTGCGTAGGAAGGTAAATTTTCATGACCATTCAACCATGGACAAAGGTGATTTATAAACTACAGCTCCAAAAGTGATCGTTGCCAAGAGGTGCGATTAAACAGCCATCCTTAATTGTTTACCCGTCTTAAAAAAGCGTTCTGCGATTTCTCAAAAATATGGTGTAAATATTACTGTCACCAACTCTTCCACGAAACCAGTGTGCCGGGTAAGGGTGATGAAGCGCCCAAGCACATTTCTTCCTCTCGATTTCGACCAGGATGTGATTAACCCGCATTTGTTCCCTCACACACTCTGCCCACTACCGGACTCTTACGTTACACCAATATTTTCCTTTCCATAGTTAGCTGCGTTGTCCTTAACTTAAGGTGAACCCTCTTTGTTAGCCTCCACGTTTCTGCCCCGTAGGTGAGTACCGGTAAGATGCAGCTGTTGTATACTTCTCTCTTGAGAGATATTGGCAAACTGCCATTCATGATCTCAGAAAACCTACTGTGCCCACTTCGCCCACTATGCCCACTTCGAGTTATCAATCAATTCGCTCTCGCCCTACCATAAGCTTGCCGTCCCGGTTAGCTCAATTGGTAGAGCGACTGCACCAGTGTAGCGGTGGTCCCGGGTTCGATTCCCGGACCAGGACGAATTTTTCTTTAACTGCGAAGTTTCTGAGAAAGCTGTATAGCTTTCCTTTATAGCAGTATGGCTGCGCTTGGGTGGATGTCAATGAGTAATTACTCCCTTATTACAAATCTACTCCACCTTGGGGGATTCCCCTAAACATTTGACCAACACTGTGCCCACTTCGAGTTATCGATCAATTCGCTCTCGCCCTACCATAAGCTTGCCGTCCCGGTTAGCTCAATTGGTAGAGCGACTGCTCCGGTGTAGCGGTGGTCCCGGGTTCGATCCCTGGACAAGGAAGAATTTTTCTTTAACTGCGAAGTTTCTGAGAAAGCTGTATAGCTTTCCTTTATAGCAGTATGGCTGCGCTTGGGTGGATGTCAATGAGTAATTACTCCCTTATTACAAATCTACTCCACCTTGGGGGATTCCCCTAAACATTTGACCAACACTGTGCCCACTTCGAGTTATCGATCAATTCGCTCTCGCCCTACCATAAGCTTGCCGTCCCGGTTAGCTCAATTGGTAGAGCGACTGCTCCGGTGTAGCGGTGGTCCCGGGTTCGATCCCTGGACCAGGAAGAATTTTTCTTTAACTGCGAAGTTTCTGAGAAAGCTGTATAGCTTTCCTTTATAGCAGTATGGCTGCGCTTGGGTGGATGTCAATGAGTAATTACTCCCTTATTACAAATCTACTCCACCTTGGGGGATTCCCCTAAACATTTGACCAACACTGTGCCCACTTCGAGTTATCGATCAATTCGCTCTCGCCCTACCATAAGCTTGCCGTCCCGGTTAGCTCAATTGGTAGAGCGACTGCACCAGTGTAGCGGTGGTCCCGGGTTCGATTCCCGGACCAGGACGAATTTTTCTTTAACTGCGAAGTTTCTGAGAAAGCTGTATTGCTTTCCTTTGTAGCCGTATGGCTGCGCTTGGGTGGATGTCAATGAGTAATTACTCCCTTATTACAAATCTATTCCACCTTGGGGGATTCCCCTAAACATTTGACCAAAACCTGCCATATGCGCTCCACCCCATTCTTATTCATCTAATTATTACCCTCTAATTATACGGATCACTGGTCACTAGCTGCCCTAAGTAGACGTGCACCTCGCTACCAATTGTCAACTACTGTTCCCTTGTTAGACTGTTGAACATTAGTTTGGTTTTCTGCATTTTTAGGCTCACCGTTCTGCTCTGCCTCTCTAACTCCTTGGTCACTCTTTGCAGTTCATGTCCTCTGTGACTCAGCAAGGCAATGATCACCAAATCAGATTACTTAGGCATTCTCCATTAACTCTTATCCCCAACTGTTCCCATTTCAGGCCCCGGAATACCTCCTGTGTCTCCCTGCATGACACCTTTCCTTATTGGAATTTTATTGCCGACTTTATCGAGAACTATGATAGCTGTGGAATGGTTATAAATATCTTCCAATATTTTCACAAAACACTCTTCTACACCCTGATTCCGCATTGCCTGCATGACTGCTGAGGACTCTACCGAGTCTAATGCTTTCTCGTAATCAATGAACGCTATATTTAGGGGCTGGTTATATTCTGCGCATTTCTCTATCACCTGATTGATAGCATGGATATGGTATATTATCCAGTATCCTTTACGAAAGCCTGCCTGATCATTTGCTTGATTGAAGTCTAAGGTTGTCCTGATTCTATCTGCGATTACCTTAGCAAAAAATTTCCGAAGACACTTTGGAAATTCTTAAGTGTGCTTGGCGAAAGCCTTGTGGTCAACCCAGTGCCGCTTCCCCGAACCACTTGGCGCGGAATCACTGGGCCGCTTCGGAGCCATGGGTCTCACTTACTCAACTGCAACGAGACGTCTGGCGAAGAAGCGGCAGTGCAGCGCCCACCGCCGATGCGCGCGCGCTCGTTCTACCACTACTGTGTGACGTCACGGTTACTATGCACAGCTGCGCCCCCCCCCAACGGGGCGCCGGTTGCTATGGAGGGGAGGAGGTTGCGCCGCTGCACGGAGGAGAGGCCACACTTGGCACGATTCCTGAAGCGTGACACCTCTGCTGGCAACAGTCTGTCGACAACGATGAGGCTTTAAAGGCTTTCGCCTTAATATCTTGAAGGCAACGGACAGTAACCTTATCCGTCTTAACTTTTGAGGTCCTTGACGTCGACTTTCTTATGAATTGAGATAATGTTAGCGTTCTTCCAAGCTTCTGGCACGCTCGAGGTCATAAGGCTCAAGGTATACAGGGTGGCTAGTTTTTCCAGCACAATCTCCCCCCCGTCCTTATCTGCAGTTACCTGATCCTCACCAGCTGCTCTCTCCCTTTGCATCGTTCCTGAGGCTTTCTTCCTCTTTCGTTACTGGCTGGATATCCCATTGCTGTCCCATTACTCTCTCAGTAATGTTCCGATTACTTTGGCTACTGTAAAGACTTGTGTAGAACTCTTCGGCTACTTTAACTACATCGTTCATATTGCTAATGTCGTTTCCCTCTGTTTCTTAGCGCATACATCTGGTTTTTAACTGCGCCTAGTTTTCTTCATTGCCTTTAGGCTGCCTCCGTTTTTATAACATGCTCGATTTTCTCCTTGTTAGACTTCCTTAAGTCGACTAGCTTGCACTTATTTGTTAACTTTGATAGCTCTGCCACCGTACACTAAAAAAAATTGCACCCTTAAGGGTGCATTCCCGTGTCTATAACTGACACCCTCCTAAAAGGGTGCAAAGTATGATCGTCGCACCCATAGCAAGGGTGGGATCGTTCCAGTTGCACCCTTATGTTTTGGCAGCCTAAAAGGGTGCAAAGTATGCTTGTCGTACCCTTTTAACGACTGCTTTAAAGTTTCATAGGTTTTTATTGCTTTAAAAGCTGGTGTCCAATTTCTTTTTTAGGGCACACTTTTGAATGGAAGCTAAACATTTCCTACGAAAAGCTGCCGACGATCTGCCCCACATTGCACTAACGTTATGGCATCTCCAACTATAAATATAATACCCAGATGTGAGTCTCGCGGTGTTCGCAACAACCGCGTCCACCGAAGCGAAGACGCCGGCTGAAACGACAGATACCATTCCGGGCGCACTTTCTCTAAGTTTATATAAGCCATTCCAGCCACCCCCTATTTGGAGTCAGTGACGCTTAGCACTTCAGCTAAAATAATTCAGTTAATTATCACATTCTGGGGACGCAGATCCCAGTCCTAGCTGCTCGCATCATGATTGCAGCTGTCTTTTAATGGAAAACTCAATTAGCTCACACCATATTAAAAGCACGCTTGATGGAACTACTGGAATGCTGTTCGACAAGTCAAAGAATACCGTACACCCTACGCACCCTTGCAACTGAAGGAGCTACAACACCCTTGCACCCGTGCAGCTTTGAAGGGTCCATGGATGCATTA